>NC_135485.1:44189179-45389179 GCF_052094955.1 Ictidomys tridecemlineatus | reverse complement strand
TATGTCTACTACAATTAGTGAAATCAATCGCGATGCTGATTAAGTTGGTATATTCATTTCTGTTTAAGGAAAACAAATTATAAGAAGAAAATGAGAACGCTTGTCAGATTTTTTCTTTTTGTTATTAAAGTGATAGACAAAAGAAAATTTTAACCTTAAATTTTTAACATTAAAAACATTTTTATGGCAAGAATAATCCTACTTTGGTTCTATAAACTTAGCATCCAACTACTGTATAACTTACTGAATAATCCTACTTTGGTTCTATAAACTTAGCATCCAACTACCTGTTACTCATCAAACCCATGAGTAAATCAAAAAATATTGCAGTGTCCTAAAATTGTCTTTGACTATAAAACACAGGGAAACTCTGCTATTGCTTGTTTGTCATTTCTAGAGCCTCACCTGATAGGGAGGTAAAAGAAAGCCTTTGGCAGAAAATACTCAAATTTGTTTATTTCACTTTCATTCACAAACTTGGATGGGATCCCACATTCTTTTCTTTTCCCTATTTACAAATTATTCAATAAAAAGACACTTTCATGTTAATATCAAGACTATATACTGAATCTTCCAATAGAATTTTCCTTTAGCCACCTTACATTCATATTGCACTTTAAACACACTCTTCTAAAGTGTTCTGTCTTCTGGCTGTATTCTGAAAATAGAGCTCAAGAACGTATCCTTACCATCTTTCTTTTCATCACCAAATAATCCCTACTTCTGTAATGATTGTGGCTATTTTTATCTGCAAGGTTTCTCTGATGTTACCTGACAATATCTATTAACAGTTGTATCACAGAGCTCAGTATACTTTATTACCATCCTTTGTGTTATAACCCTCTCTGGTTAATAAGGCCCAAAGACAAGTTCTTGTTTTATTCATCTCTGTGAGGTCATCAACTAACACAAGGGTTGGCATTTAATAGATGGACAGTAAATGTCTGCAATCACTAAATGTCAATAAAACATACCAATGATTAAGAATCTGACAGAAAGAGCTATCTAATTTAAAGGTGAAAATCTTTTATTTTGTAGACAAAATAGACAATAATAATGGTTAATAATTATTAGTCTTTGGGCTTAAGTCCTGTTATAAACACTATACATGTTTGAGGGTTGTTTTCCTTCCTCATTTATTTATTGTACAGACTGAAACTACACTCATTTTACTTAAGAAAAATGTGAGTCACAAAAACTTAAAGGAACTTGTTCAAACACAACTTGTTAAACTAAGAAGTGCTCTTGTTAAACTAAGAAATGATTCTCTCCATGCAGTCCCCAATACCTACTCTTAATCACATGTGCATAATTCAAATAATAGAAGAAAAAATTGCATCCTTCCGTTACCAGACCCTTGCCTGTGCTTCCTGTGATCCAGTCACTGTGCAAGGTACACAGGGCACAATGATGTCTTTCTCCCTGAAAACTTTTTTGTAATTTCACCTTCTTTTAAAGCACACATGGACACTTACATATACACTTATACATGTACAAATAGATGCTCCTTCTCTTCAAAATTTTTATGTTAGTAACCAATAAACGTTGGCTACATTACTTTATAGCCACTTCAATCTCTAATTTCTTCTAGTCCAGGTTGACTCTTTTGTTAACTGAGAATTCATTCAAAGTGATCGTCAGTAGCCTTATAATTATAAATCCAATGTATTATTTCTAGTTTTCAATATATTTAACTGATTTGTATTACTACTGTCTCTTACACCCAATCAGATTCCTTATCTCCCAAAATTCAGTCACGAGAAATAGAAGAAAATGACACCAAACAGCAAAGACACTTCACAAATGAGAAAACTGTGTTCTAAAAAGAATAATTCTGATGTACTAAAGAGAAAAATCTCTTGCATTAGTCACAGATTCATGGTTAAAAGTCAGGTCCATCTATCAAGACTTTCCTCAAAATAAATATATTTTTTTAATACTTCTTTCAAATCTCAAGTATTAACATGTATGGCTAATTTCAAGATGAACCCCAGTAATTCTTGCCTGGGGGATTTCCACACCCTTAAATAATACATTGCTGTTGAGGCTGGGCAGGACTTTGAGTCATTTCTAACAAAGAGTATATGGCAGAAGTGATGACAGGTTGCTTTCAAGATAATATAGATAATATAAATAATATTTAGATAATATAAAGATTGTGGCATCTCTCTTAGACACTCTTATTTTGTCTAGTCTGCCCTTAGGAAAGCCAGCTGTCTTGATGCAGTCCTGTGAAGAAGCACAAAGGAATGTTTGAAGTGGATTCTCCACTAGTTGTGCCTTTTGATGAGGCTGCAGCCCAGCCAACAGTTTAACTGTAGCCTCATAAAAGATATTGAGCCATAGGCACTCAACTAAGTAACCCTGATATTCATGACCTACAGAAAATATGATAGCATATATAAAGCGCTAGTTTATCAAGTAATTTTAAATGCAGTATGAAAAACAATTTTGTATCCTGAAAATAGTATAATAGTTTGTCTCTCTGCCCCAAAGAATTCTTTGTTTCCATATCATAACATCAACCTTCTTTTTCTCTTATTATTTTATAAGAGAAGTCTTTAGCACAAGGAAGAGCAATAGTATGTTAAAAAGTACTCTATCTAGTACTTAAAGTAGACAATCTTCCACATTGTTGTAACTGCTTGGGGTTTCCCAAGTTCATGTAGCAGTTTCCCTCTACTATTTCCAACCAGGACATTTGGAGCTCTTGGCACAGGCCTGACAATATTCACGATTAGCCAAAAAAAAAAAAAAAAAAAAAAGTCCACGAATACTTTCAGTGACTACTTCTGCAATTCCAAGAAATCCATGTAACTATAATGTTGTTTGCCAATCAGTAAAGCACTACCCTATTATATAGGTCAACTATAAAATAAAGATTCATTGACAACTTAAAAAAATATTTTAAAAAAGAAAGGATTCTGTGAAGAACTCTATAAGGAAATACAAGTCAAGGAGTAAGTGTTTTAATACCATGGTCTTTAAACTCAAGTTATCAGTCTCTCATAACAGAAATGCCCCATAAAGTATATGGATCCTCAGATAATTGTAAGACAATTAAACTCCAGATCTTAAGACATAAGTTTCTTTTATAAATGAATTGTCATCAGATGACACTTTAAAATCAAAATTTCGCTCTACAGCCCCTTCCAAACTCAGTGTTTCCCAATATATGAAAAATATTTCTCACAGCTTTCTAGACTCTTATTACAATATACTTCCCAAAAGCATGAAAACCAAAGAAACTAACAATTAAAGAGTTTCTTTCATCTGGATGATATAAATACCACTTTCATTTATATTACTAGAAAATGTAGTATGAGTACAATGTTACTTTTGTGATTACTAATTACTTATCAAAACATATAAGTTATAGGTTGCTTTAACAACTACACACTAGTAGCAACTATAAAGATAATTCTATACAGAGGAGATATTTTTAAAAACACTGGAAGCCTTATCATTTCATGGAAAGCATATATTTTTGAGTACAAGCACATGCAAAGAGAAGTTTAATGGGGTAACCAGGTAAATACTGGTGAGAGTGAATGGACATTACTTTCCTATGTCCATATATCAGTATATGACCAATGTAATTCCACATCATATACAACCACATGAATGGGAAATTATCCTCCATGTATGAATATATGCCAAAATATATCTACTGTCATGTATAATTAAAAAGAACAAATAAAAAAAATTATAAAAAAGAAAGAAAACCTAAAGGTGGAAAAAAAAACACTGGAAACTTAGTAAAATCTTTGTTTTAAAAGAAAATAAAAAGAGGGGGGCTGGAGTTGTAGCTCTGTGGTAGAGCACTTCCCTAGCATGTGTGAGACACTGGGTTAGATTCTCAGCACCACATATAAATAAATTTTAAAAAAAGGTCTATCATCAACAACTAAAAAATATTAAAAGAAAAAGAATTCTGTCAATGAGTGAAAGGAATAAAGTTGAATAGCTATTTGTTCAAAGCAACCTTGTTAGGGGATGTTTTTAAATTAAAAATGATGAATATCAAATATATAGTATAATTATGCCTCATTAATTGAAACACCTTAAAAGAGTGAAAGTGAACATCATTTTGCATGTTCCAAAAATATACTCTACGTAACTTAAAAATTTTAAACTAAATATTTCCTTAAAATATTAAATGAATACATCAAATTTCCATTTTTTCTCAGATTGTACATGAAAAACATCCTTCAAAACCACTGTCTTATTATTTTTTGAAAAACTTGTCATGTATTCCTCTTCTCAACTTCATTTTAAACTTCATGAAAAGGAACTGTGTCTATAAAGTTGTTATTAATTGTGCTGGAACTTTGTTTATAGTTGCTAAATCAATATTTGCTTAGTTTATATTGGTAATTTCCCCCAAAGAGGAACATTACCTTTCAAATCAAAGGTTTGATTAATTCATTCAGCATATATTTATACTTTAAATCATAATTAAAAAATTAAGAATGAAGAATGCTTATCCATAAACAAAGAAGCAAAAGAACTAAAAATCATTACAGGAACTCAGATTTTTAGAAAATTTCAGGTATTATTTCAAATGATATAAGGACTTAATTGTGTTACACAATTCCACTAAAAACAACAACAAAAGCTGCTCTATACTCAGTGTGATAACACATAGAGAAAAAGCTGACTTCCTTCAGACCATTAGGCTACTTCTAGATCCTGCAGCACTTAAACACAAAACATTACCTCAAGTGGGTGAGAAGCACAAAAGAGTAAACATCCTTCCCTCAATGCTTTTTATCTTAAAATCAGTTTTCTGACTGATTTATGGAAGTGCTTCATTGGACTTCAGAATCTTTCATGAAGATTTGGAATGTTCTGGATGGCATTAAAACTTAAAAATAAAATCTTTATGTTATAATTACATCAATGTTTAACATATTTCTTTTTGAATATGATTTATAATACCCAGCTAATCTAAAAAAAAATTAAGAGGCTGAAAACTGATTTCAATTTAGCTTATCCAATTCAGTGTATAAAAATCAGTAATGAAAAATAAAACATCCAGCTGGTAGAAAGCATACCTAACATTTTAGAGGGTTTCTTTTTATTTTCAAGACAAATAAGACACATGAAATTGATTCTCTTTGAGGTTCATTCATTGATGCAAATGTACTGTCTTCTTTGCCATTCGTGGTGCATAGAGTTAGGGACTTAACTATCTTTAGTTCTGAAATAAATCAACCACAACTTATACACTAAATAAATTCCTATATTACATATTCCCTTGGCATATGCATTTTGTGCAATATTCTTATGCCGTAAACTCTAAATGGCCTTGAATATGGGGAACACTAAAAACGTGAAAGATTCACATGATGAAATCTACTTATCTCTTTTTATACCCAAGTCAATCTTAAAAGAGTAATTAAAAATATTTACAACAATGAATAAAAAAATGTTAATAGAATGGTGTAAAACCAAGTTTTCTTATAAGATTTGAAATGTACGAGAGAACATAGGCAACCAACCTCTCTCTCTCTCTCTCTCTCTCTCTCTCTCTCTCTCTCTCTCTCACACACACACACACACACACACACACACATACACACACACACACACACACACACACACACAAAGTACTGTAACCCTGACTGAAGTGTGCAAGCAGAAAGTCATGAGTCTTGAGACTTTATAAACATGTCTTTTCTTGCCAGGAAAGGCTTACAGTTACCGAACAACTACTGTGTACTCATTCCTGTTCTCATTCCTTAGCAAAGGTGAATTCATTTAGTACTCACACTAACTTTTTCACATTACACAGTATGATCATCATCTGTATTACAAATGACAGAACTGAGGCATGGAGCAATAAGGAATTTCCCAAGTAGGCCTCACTGTCACAAACTCATCAGAGTGGCAAAAAATGATTCAAACTAGGAAGGCAGGTTCCAGAGCCTGTATTCTAAACAAGCCAATACTGCCCTCCTTAGACCTGAGGGCTAAGTAGGAGTCTATTCAGTGTTTAGTAGCTGAGCCTTCCATTAAGGTCACAGTAAATCGCAGTACTGTAAAGATTCCTGATTTAGGACACAGTTATGAGACTAAGGAAAAGACAAGTAAAACACAAAGCCCAAAAACCTGAGTGTCTAGTTCAGGAGACACAAAAGAAAGAGTTTAACTATAGTTTTTTTTATATATTTTTATTAACCTATTTTATCTGTCATTTTACATATTACTTGAAAACAATTAGCTTTCTCATTTAAAAAGGGGGTGGTTGTATTGGCATGACTAAAGAAAAATTATCTTTTTCTCCCTGGTTGAGTCTCCAGGGCAGACTCTGATAAATAACATTTATTGTACACTGGTTACTGCAAGAGAGTCTTCTGTATAGTCTATTATAGAAGAAACAGTGTCTAACAATTGTTAACCATTACCCTATCTTATGTACAGCCTCTACCTGAAGAGGTAATGTTCTCTCTCTACCCTTTTCAACATGCAGATCTGTGAGACATAATTATTTTGGTCAAAGAGACAAATTTTTAACTCAGAAATCTCAACATTATCTAAACTCTAATCATCCTGTATATTAAAAATTATTTAGGATACTCTGAAAAAGATTTTTTAGAGAAAAATGATCCACTTCGAGGACATTTTATAAAGTAGACCATTTGGAAAGTGTCAAACCTTCGAGTACCTGATTTTCAGCTGCATCTGAAAATGATTCCTCCAAACCACAAAGTCAGGAAACAACAGCTGATGCTGAGCTAACTGGTATTTATATGATAGGCACTAAAAGGCAGATATGGTTTCATAAAAATTTGCCAAGATGTTGGTTAAGAGACTGTGGCAAGTATATGGGAATGGATTAAGGAGAAGGAATGAAAGAAATTATGCCAGTGTTAACTGTTTTTCAGCAATGGGGTTTTGCTTTATGTCCTTTGATGTCTAATTGCTTTGCAGCACCTGTTGCAATATATGCTGCAACAATTTAAAGAGTTATTAGTCTACAGAGATTTTTATACCTCTTAACTAATGCCAATTACAGGATCACTATTTATTGCTACCCTAGCAGACAGTGAAAGAAAGCAGTATGTTTATAAATGTTCTATAACATAAGTTCACATATGTTAAGTCACTTAATGCTAAATTACTATATATTGTATGTAGCATAAGACCATTAATATGACGACTCTTAAAAAGCAAACTTTCTTCAGGATGGAAATAGATGTTCAAAGAAAAAAAGACAAATGATTTGATATAGAAGGCCTTTTATGTGAATATTCTGTCATTTTAAAATCTGGAAATATTCTCAATTATAATGAACCTGTCAAAATATTTAGAAGACAAATAGGAAATATAATAGAAAACATCATTAGTGAGGAGAAAAATCTATGTGATTATCATTAAATTAATTTACCAAGAAAAAACTTAGATTCAACTAGAACCCCTATCTGGGCTCTAGTCAAAGAATAACTAGCTATACTTAGAAAACGTTTCCATCTCACTTAATATTTAATAATGTATCAAATTGAAAATGGTTAAGTTCTTCAACAATAAGATTTTAATGCTATTTTATTTTCTTTGTTGGTTATACAGATTTCTTAAATAGGAAGTCAAATGTCTTATAAAGAGATATTTCCATGAGAGACTACAGCAAATTCTCAGAAATACAGAGAAGAGACTGATTTATTTATATAAACACAGTTGCACCAAGGATTGGAAACTAGTCAAAAGAATTACAGATCAAGTGTTCAATAACACATAGTAATAAAGTGCCAGAAAAAATTAATGAAGAAATAGCTCCTGTGGTATCACTTCAGCTAAGAAGTTGAGCAAATATTCTCAAGCAAATAAACATTTACATAAGATCATATAACTGTATTTAAGTCATAATATATTCACCTTATAAACAACTTTCCCCGCAGAGTCACAATTTTTGAGATACAACTAAACATATCAATCACCCTTACATAAATATTTTCATGGCTATTGATGTTAGATATTTCAAAAAATGAAAGGATAGGTAAATAGATGAATAAGACAGACTGCTTTTAAATGCAAGTTTTCAAAGTTTGATGCCAAGTTCCTATTTTGAGTAATCTTATTCCCTAGGAAGGTCTATTGCTTAATCCCCAACCAAAAACTCTTTGTTAAGAATTATGTGAAATTTTATCTTCTGAATACACATGCCAACTACCCTATAAAAAGAAAATAAATAGAAGAGATTTCTGGGAATGTAGGAAAATGTAGTTCATTAAGTTTTACTTAGGAAAATGACCCGTTCAGAGAAATGTAATTTTCCCCAGATTCAAAGATACTCAGAGAATATTTGTTTGACGAAACAAGAGATTTGCAAGATTAACAATGAATATTCTAGGTCATATCACACATATTCTTCTTGACATTGTACTTATAATGATTATTACAAAACTTACAGTTTGCTCTATCAGATGAGTCAGCTTTCCCTTTAGTTTCTACACTACATTTAGCAAGTTTATTAAAGTGGAATATTGATTTTTTGAGTTTGAAATTTAAACTTTTCTTCTCCTTCACAGAGACTCACAAATTCATCCTTGGTAAATCATATCCAAGGTAGCAAAGTCTCCTTTCACCAGTGCAACTCTTCTGACACACATAAAGAAGAGACACTGGTGTTCTCCACATCTTCTACCTATTACCTGACCACAAGGCATATTTGCCTCAATCAAGAATTATTCTGTACATTCTTAAATAGATACCAACTATGTGACAAATATAATTCAATAATAAGAACACTAATTTCTCAATCATTATACTATTTCCCCGGTGTTCTTATCAATTCAGTGAATGAGATGATACAGACATGCAGCCATACATGTGAGAATATATGTGGGTATTTACAAATATTTTTGGTATTTCAAAAACAAAAAAGGAAGTTGATAGGTAGAATTGCCTTTCATGCCACAAAATAAAAGTAGCTTTAGAAATAAATTTGATTAAATGTTGCATCCAATAAATAAATAAATGCATAACAATAAATATTAAACATTTTCATCCTGAAAATTTTAAGGGTAATTATTTCAACTTTGGTACTAATTAAAAAAAAAAAGATTTGTAGTCCAGCATGAGTGCTCATTCATTCCTATGATCCCAGCTAGTATGGAGAATGAGGCAAGAGGAATACAAGTTCAAGAACACCCTTAGCAACCTAGGAAGATCTTGTCTTAAAAGAAAGGACTAAGGCTATGGCTAAGTGGTTAATGACCCTGGGTTCAATCCTCAGCATGCATGAAGAAGAAGGAGAAGGAGAAGGAGGAGGAGGAGGAGGAGGAGGAGGAGGAGGAGGAGGAGGAGGAGGAGGAGGAGGAGGAGGAAGAGGAGGAGGAGGAGGAGAAAACTCTTTAGATAGAAGAATATATGAAAATGAATCAAAGATTTTTTCAAGTAAAAGAAATTATCATGCTTGCTTCAGTAGCACAGATACTGAAAATTGGAACGAAGGAAAAAATATTGAAGAAAAGAAATATCTGCAAATTTTACAACAAAGATAATAAGATGTCTACTGATTAGTAGGTGATATAGATACATTCACATAAACTGTGGCAAGGAAAAGATTATATCTACTCCACACTATTTCTACATTAAATGATAGTACTTTAAATTGACACATTTTTAGAAAACATTATTCTCCAAATATATTTATCTAATTTTCATTTATTTCTTATTTATCTTCCACCTGATATACAATCAAAGTTCTCATTAATTTGTTCATTTGTTCATTCACCATTAAATAGATAAAGCACAACAGATATTATATTAATCATGAGAATGTTTTAAATATATGACCTTTAACATAAAATAATGTAAAGAATAGAATAGGAAGCCTATTAACAGTAGAAAGAATACCAGTAGTAATATTCTCAAGTACTATAATGCAGCTCATCAAGTTTTGACACTGATGTTCACAGAGGTTGGAACAAAACATATCTAAAATAAAATGCATGCCCAATGCAACACTTTAATGCGCATACATTTATTAAGGCATTTAAAATAGGTGTTGTAATTGGTTGTTTATATAATTGCTCCTCCTTCTAGACTCTGAGCTCCTCAAGGTTATGTTTTTGTTCATTTCTGAATTCCCCTGGATATTCAACAGAGCTCAGTGCAGCAAGTAATCACAGAATGTTGAAAAATACATGAATTCATAGTAAGTTATTTTAATAGTTAATCTTTAAATGTGTAGTTGCTATGTTTTGTGCATTTTGTTAATTACCTTAAACACATTTTTTTCACTCAATCAGTATAATAGTTTTACAATTTAAGTATCATCATTCACATTTTATTAACATGTCCACTAGGGATTAGAAAACATCAAGGAGCTGGTTTAAAATCACCAAAGATGATATTAAACTGGAATCTATTTGATTTTAAAATCATTTGCTTAATTGGTATACAGTAAAATTTCCCAACCTATTATTATTTCAATATGCACAGAAAGACACTATTCATTCATTCAATAAATATTTATTTAGTGTCTACTTTGCACAGACATTTCTAAGTCTGGAGACAGAGCAACAACAAAACAGAAAACAGCTCTGACCTCCTACAACTTGCAATCTCCTGGGGATGTTCAATTTTCTGAAGAGTACTGGATTCACTCTTTGACAATTTAAAGTCATGAATAAGGTAATGTAAAACTCTTCTGCATAATTAGATTCTCTAAACTCCCCTCCTTCACTAAATCAGACAAATCTAACATCTATAATGGAATTATAAAATGCACATTTTAGTCTTAGTATCCATATACAAAATTAATTAAATAAAGTATGTAGGACTTTATAAATACTATTTTTTTTCAAATAATAAAATAATATAAGTTGAAATCCATGTTATAGTTATTTTAGAAATGATAAATTATCCAAAGCTTTGTTTTCTGATAATGTTTAATGTGTGAGAAGAAATAAGACTGAAAGGGGACAGGTAGTGGAAATTATTTTAAATGTTACTATCAGCTTTAAAATTCTCTGAAATTTTCATAGTAAAAAATAAGTTAACTTATTTTTACTGTGATTACATACCAATAATACACACACCATGTATGATTCATGTTTTTTATTTTACAATCCATGAGCCAGTGGAAAAAAATCTAAGACAAAATATACAAACTCATCAAGATTATTTATAGAATCAGGGTTTATACCATTGCAGTTGTGCTCCATAGAATTAACCATAGCTTTATGTATTATGTTGGAGTTCAATAACCAGTTTATAATAAGAATGTGGTTACCTGTAGACAGCACACAGACTATTTAAAATTCTCTCACACATATTTCATTAAAATCTTTTCCCTGTCTTCCTCTGGACATGCTACACTAACTTCACAATGGCAAAATATAGCCAGATATGGTGGCATATACCTGAAATCAGATCTCAAATTCAAGGTCAGGCTCAGCAACTTAGAAGGGCAAAGAGACCCGGATGCACTGCCACATGCCTGTAATTCTAGAGATTCAGCCAACTGAGGCAGGAGGATCACAAGTTCAAAACCAGCCTCAGCAACTTAGCAAGGCCATAAGCAACTCAGGCAGACCCTGTATCTAAATAAAATATTTTAAAAACACTGAGGATGTGGCTCACTGGTTAAGTACCCCTGGGTTCAATCCCTGGTATCAATAATTAATTAATTAATTAATTAAGAGTTCCCAAATATTTAACATTAAAGAACATCTATTTAAAGTCTTGGCAGTTTCCTATTTTTTAATATTAGCATGTATATATCTTTATAAAATAAATATATTTACAGAATTTTCCACTATATAAAATAAACTATAGCATTGGGTTTTTGTAGTCTGTATGAGTATTCTAAATTAATGACAATATTTTAAATATACATAATTTATTTTCCTAAAACCTATTCTGATATCAGTATCCCAGTGATGAGCATCAGTTAAACAAAACAATTTATAATGACCATTTATGAAGACCCAAAAGCCTTTTGGTGCAGTTTCAGATTCTGAAGACATGGGTATCAGAGGAAACAGGTGCAATACTCTATTGAATATCATACCTATTGAACTGCCTGAAACATTCACCAATTTCATAATTCTGTAAATGCAACCTGTTGCCTGAATTAGAGAGGGTAGTATAGTGAAGAATAAACTTAAGTGCTTCCTCTTTGATAAATTTTATGGGGAACATACACTTGACAAATACTCTATCTAAAATATTAAGCAATTAAGTGAAGTGGTCAAAAATGAGAATCATCCCTATCAATTACATGTAATACACATTCCTAGGCCTATTATTAAAATGTGTATTATGTTACATAGACTACTTGAATTATACTCAAAAGCTGACACACATTTCAGGTCCTTTATAAGGAAAAGCAGTGTACTTATTGAATTTGTTATCTTCTTTTTCTTTTTTAATTACGTGTTATTTGAAACTAATACGTATATGTTTTAAGTGCTCTGATTTCAGAATTTTAACTAAAATGTTTTCCATAAGTATAGGTTAAATGTCAGAGTTTTATGTAGTAAATTAATACTTTCAAACACAATATGCAAAAATAGCACAAACCAAAGGTTAAATTTAAGAAATAAAACAAAACAAAATCCTGGCCAAAAGAGTGAATTTGAGCTGGAGATATAGCTCAGTTGGTAGAAAGTTTATCTCATGCACAGAAAGCACTGGGGTCAATCTCCAGCACCACACACACAAAAACGGAGTGAACCTGCTTTACCATGCCCCAGCTAACAACTTTGAACATTTATATTCTGAGGACAGGCATTAATGATCTTATTTGTTGAAGTCTTACCCTCCTGTAATATGCCTGTGTATATCTTATCCTGACATGTCAAATTTCAGAATGAGCTACAATCAGTTCAGACATAACACTTGGCTTGAAAAAGCCAATCTATTCCAATGCTACTGATGCATTAAGGAACTGTATAAGCATAATGCTACTTTTGCATTTGCTTATGGCATGAAATGAAGTACAGGTCTACAAACCTAAGCATAACTGTCTGGTGGCCTGTTCTTATGAATGTGTCTTTACAGGAAGATAGTCATGCTTGTTCTTGTATACATCATCTGGCTATTTTCATGACTCAAAGACAAAGCTGAATAGTTATAACAAGATCATCTCTGGTTCTTAAAAAAAAAAAAAATGCTTGCTAACCTTCTTCTACGTGAACAAAAAAACCTGCACCCAATTGAACCAAGTTGCAGAGGAACACAGAAAATACACAAACACGCTTTCAAATGTCTATTACCTATTCCAGATCACTTTGTTTGTTATGAGCCATGCTCATCTATATCTGGTGTTACAACCCATCTAATTTCACATACCCCTCAAACCTACCTCTTCATCCCAGTAATTCACAAGCTGACACACATTTCAGGTCCTTTATAAGGAAAAGCAGTGTATTTATTGAATTTGCTATCTTCTTTTTCTTTTTAATGCATCACTGGACAAAATTTGTAAGTGTTGTTTCACAAAAATAGGATTGCCAAATTTAGCAAGTACAAATTACAGGCTACACCATGAAATAAGAATTTCAGATTAACAAAAAACATATTCTTAGGATAAGTATGTCCATGTATTGGAGGTCACCACACACTCCTTTAACCATATTCCTCTCCCCATACCCAGGAATTTAGAAAATGAGAGGCTATGTCTGCTCCTTTTATCACTTCCTTTCTATATTGAATTGACTTTTCTCCTATTTTACTTTTAGAAGACTATCAGCTTTGTAATAGGGCTTTTGTTTCTCCTGCAAAGACCCGGAATTGGAAAAAAAGCAAAGATCTAAGCAGGTGAACTGCTAAAACAGCTCTATGTCCAAACAAGACTAATCTTTAATCTCTTTGGTGCAGGGATTGTGCTATTTAGCTGTGACTCTCTACCTTTTGCCAAGAATCAGGCACTGTACAACCATTATATTCATAAAACAGTAGCTATTTATCCTGAGTAACACTTCAACACCTAGCCAGGATGAATGACCTAAGATGCTCTGCCAAGTTTAAAGAGGAAGACTCAATGTAACGTTGTAGCATTTTGATTTCCCTAAAATATTTTATAACCTCTTACTGTTAAATAACACTTGAGGAATAGTGATTTAAGGGACAATAACACTAACAGATCATCATACACTCTTCTTGTTATGCTTTAGTAGAGAACATATTTTTCTACTGATTCCTGTGAATAGGATCCACCAATCATTGTCCCCTATTATGGATCTAATCAAGTACTTCCTTTTCCCTTCCCAAGTCCCTTTTTCTCAAGTTCTTACTCTTTACCTGCCATACTTAGGACACAACCAGATAAATTCATTCACTAAAGAATAAAGTTCACTGTGGTTCAAGTTGTTATCCTTGCCAGGAACAATCAAAGCCAAGAACTTTTGCTAAGACGAACGAAGCTTTTTAATTTGAATCCATCCAATTTATTAATTCTTGATTTTAATTCTTATGCTAGAGGAGCCTTATTAAGGAAGTAGGGATCTAATCCTATATAATGGAGATTTGGTCCTACTTTTCTTCTATTAGAAATAGGGTCTCTGGTTTAATTTCTAGGTTCTTGCACCAACTTTGAGTTGAGTTTTGTGCATGGGGAGAGATAGGGGCTTAATTTCATTTTGTTGCATATGGATTTCTAGTTTTCCCAGCACCATTCTGCCTATCCAAGAACAAGGGATATCTTTCCATCTTCTAAGGCTTCTTTAATTTCTTTCTTTAGCATTCTGTAGTTTTCATTATAGAGGTCTTTCATCTCCTTTGTTAGGTTGATTACCAAGTTTTTTTGTTGTTGTTTGTTTGTTTTTTGAGGCTATTGTAAATGGGGTAGTTTTCCTCATTTCCCTTTCAGAGGATTTGTCACTGATATACAGAAAAGCCTTTGATTTATTATAAACAAACAAACAAACAAACAAACAAATAAATACCAAGAATTGATTTTATTGCCAATTTGGTTGCACACTCCAGCAAAGAGATTTGTAGATTTAAGGGCTTCCTATCTCCATTTAAGCATTCAACAGAAATAACCAGCTTTCAAAAAGGGCTATTTAATAAAACGCCAAGTTTAAATTTTATAACAAGAAGTTATTTAATTACTATGTAAATACTATATTTTATTATATCTCTTGTATGGCTAATAATAAAAGGTACTAGCATTGCTATGCTTTGAATCTTCATTTTTTTAATTACCCTGATTTAATTAGAAAAAGGCAACCTCTCTGAGTGAATAAATTACAAAAAAGAAGGACACACTTCTGAGGTGACTCACTCCAGCTAGGAGGCAAGGGATTGAAACTGCATATAATGCAGGAGTAACTGAATGATCCAGACTAGGTTTTATTGGTATATGGCAATGTTTATATAGATCAACTCAATATGGTGGCTATTAATTTTTGTGCTCTTGACATACAAAGATGGAAAAGTTCAATTTTTAATGATTTTTAAAAAACATTCTGATTCTTAAGACAGTTGTCAAAAAATTTAACATGTGATTGAAAACATTAAAAGTTAAAATTGTCACTAATATTTAATGTGACAAATTTATAAAGCTAATGAATATGCAACTGAGTTCATATTCATAACATAAACTGGTATCAGTTCACATATAATATAAAGCAATAAGAAAAACTAAAATTTATTTTGACTACGATAAGAACTCTTCTATTCAGTTAGTAGATGCACATTTTATTAATAACCTTAAAACAAGACTCTTCATCTTATTTTACTGAATAGGATTTCTCATTTGTCAACAAAATACTAAATTAGTGGGAATACAAGAATAATTTAAAAAAACAATCTTTGCATTAAAAATATTTTTCACTACAACCACACTTTTAAAAACTTGAGTATATGTTTGTTTTTTTTCTATTTACCAGAGTGTGAAGAAAAGAATCTAGTCTTTAAATTTTGGTGTCCTGTTGAACATTTAATAGAACTCCTTAGTAAATATCACCACTTATGTGTAAGAAAATATTAACATATTTTTTAATAAATGGCTTATTGATGATATTTTAAGTGTATTGAGAGTATTAAATCCTTTAACAGAGAATATAGTAAAAACAAGTTAGAAAAATAAATGGAATTGAAATTCTGATATTGTGGAGTTAATGCTGACGATATTGTAATTTCAATATCTGAAAAAAATATATATATTTAGAGTAAGCAAGTTTCCAAAAAAGAGATACCTCCTGATATAAAGTAATTTCCAATAAAATTTAAAATTAATCTCAGTCAGAAATATTAGTCAAACTTAAAAATTTGTGGGAATTAATTTGAGGAAGTAAGTTCAGTTTGTTGATCAAAAATTATTATATTTTTTATTTAAAAACTAGAATAAATAGTAATCTGAGACCCAAATGTAAAGAATTTGCCATTCTATTCTGATTATTTTCCAAAATTTAAAAATCTTATTATTTTATTATTATCATTATTATAATGATTATTATTAAACTCCTATTATTTTCTAATCATTATTTCAAATCCAATAAAAAACTTTTAGTTAAAATTGATTTTAAAGTAACACATCTTATTAGTATGTGTTGAGTATATAAAGAACCATCATTAGAGGTGGTATTTGTTTTTATAATTTATAAATAATTATAAATTTATATTTTAATTATAAATAAATCTTTTATTAGTTTGTTAGGTTTTATTAGATACTATTATTTCATTAGAAATTTTGAAAAACTAAGAATCAACATGAAAGAAAACTTATTAAGCTCAGATTTTTTTTAAATGGAAAATTTGAATATTTGGCAAAATAATTTTTTAAAAAATTTTAAATCATATTTATTTGTAAATTAATAAAATGTTGTTTTATATCTACAAATCATTTATACATACAGATGTGTCATATTATTCCAACTTCCTAAGCAATAGATATAAATCAAATAAAAGTGGTCTAAAATTGCATTGTACAATACCCTATTAGGACAAAAAAATGGGTTTTATCAAATGCAAACTACTTTTACATAGTCATTGCTTATCTACAAACTGTAACTCACTGACGAAGTATTCAGGTGATTCGGTGGCAAAAAGGCATTTCACTGTATAGGAGAATTCCAAAAACACTGAGTTCTGGATTTAGAAAAGATTTTAAAAATCAAAGGTTAGACCCCTGACTGAAAAGCAGTATGCACATCCACCCCCCAACCCACACAAATGCACACAGGCGTGCACATACACATGGGTACACACACACACACACACACACACACACACACACACACTCAAATGTTACAGACATTGAAGCCAATCAGGAATAACTGAAGACAAAACTCCAACTTGATCCAAACTAATCATTTTACAAGTAGTAAAATAGGAGATGTAAAATAACTTTCCTAAATTTCAAGCATATGTGGCCCGACCTGAAAAGAGAAAGCAGAAATCTTAATTGCCTGTTCAGGTTTCATTCTAGAAGAATATTCTGAATCTAATCAGTCACCAAGAACAAGAAACAAGTCAAATGGGATTAAAAATGTAAATTAAAGGCCCATTAATTTGATTAAATTCCCATTATTCAACAGTATGTAATTTGCATTTTAACAGAGGTTTTCAAACTAAACCATGGCAGAACATAACTGTTACATGATTTAAGCTGAGAGTTCTGCTAGTGAAACTGCAGTCATAGGAAAAAAACAAGCTAATGGGTACACATTTTTCAATTTTAAATTTCTCTCCATTTTTCTTAATTCATAATAATATAAGTGATTTAATAAAAACATTGTTTTTATTACTTTTCTTAATAATCAATCTCCCATAATTTTCTACGTTACACACTATGACTCCCAGGTGTCTGCCCTAAATATTTGAGAATGACTACAATAAAGCCTTATGAAATAACTTTTATAAATAGTAAATAACTATTTTACATCTGGAAAAAATTGTTAAGTTGGGGAATTATAAATTTCAAATCACTGTTCAATAAAGAGAGACCATTTTTTAAAAACACCATGGAAACAGGTAGTGAATCATTCTGGAAAACATTTAAAAGCAAACAGACTTTATAGTAAATCAAAGAAAAGGCACACACTACATATGTATTATTATGTATACTTCAGAAAAAAAGTAGGTATACAATTTTTAAAAGCTCAAAAAAATTATAGCAAACCAGAAAATGATATCCACCAGTAGAATAAACAGCTTGATTGTACAGAAGTAAGGAAGTGCTATTTTCAAAAACCAAAAAGGAATTTAGAAGAGAAATCGAATTATATAATTTTCACCACATCGTACAAAATTATGACTAAACTTTAACTGATAAATGAAAAATCTTTCTCATCTTCTCCTTTATGATCACTTTTTACTCAGTTTGAAACCAAACTCAAAACATTTCATTGTGTATCTTTTATTCACCCAAATGTGTTCATATATAATTTTATTTGAGCCACCTATCATTATATTTCTAGTTATTTATTTACCAAACTCCATTGGTTATGTTTAATTCATATTTGATCTATGTAAATGACATAGCAAAACATTAGGTATCATATAAAGGCTTATTTTTTCCTATGACTTATGATAATAAGTCACTAACTTGGCACTCATTATATCTATATTTGATGTATGCATTGTATTTATTAAATGTAGTAGAATTAGTGAGAATTTAAAGGAGATGAAGTTATTATTATTAGTGATAATGCTTATGGGAAAACTTCTATTTAAATACATAATTGGGCTGACGTTTTGGCTCAGAGGTAGAGTGCTCACTTAGCACATATGAGGCCCTGGGTTCAATCCTCAGCACCACATAAAAATAAAGAAAGATATTGAGTACAACTACAACTAAAAAATAAATATTAAAAAAATAAATAATTAAACATATATCTCACTTTTTTATTGATCATAGGTGATTTATATTAAGACACAATCCTTATTAAATTCAAACTGTAATTCAATAATTTAAACATAATGTATTTCTTTAGGCAATGTAGGACTATTCTGTGTAAATATTTCTTCTTAATTCATAATCAAGTAAAAAATACAACAGAATGGCAAAACTGAGCAGCAGTAGAATAAATATATTGATAGTATTTATTATAAATATTCATTTTTCTATATTCTCCAATAAGAATATAAATTCCATGAATATGGTGCTTTCTGTCTGTTTTGTTCTTTCCTACCATCTCAGGGCCTAGCATACAATTAGTTATCAGTAAATATGTTGAATATATGGATGAATTATTCAGAATCTCGTGTCTCTGAATCTAGTCTCAAGACATGGCTAAGCTTTCATCATAGTTTTACTTTTTATAGTTGCAAATGTCCTCATCTACAACCCTTGTCATAGAAAAACATTTCAACTTTGCAAATATTCCAAAGTATGAATAACTCTCCTTTTTTCATTTTTCATAATACCACTTTGATGCTATTCCCACTAACTGGTTCACTCCGACATCCTCTATGTGATATTCTTTCTGCTTCCAAAGTCATGATTAGTTAAAAAAATCACCTCTCTGAAGTGTTTCAACTATAGAAAACATCTTCCCCATCCTATCTCATCACCATCTTTTTTGGGTGATTAAATTTAGGTACACAAAAAGAAAAAAAGTACTATGAATTTTGTTCAAGATTATAAAATTATCTGGGCTTTTTCTTGTTGTTGTTGGTTTAACTTATAGTGAAAATATACTACAGGCTACGTAGCAAATTCCACAGCCTTAATCTCTAATACCATTGTCACTGAGGAGGATTTTAAAAATGAAAGTTCAATGTATCATTCATAACTACCTGATAAAATAATCTCTGAGCAAAAGAATTCCAAAGACATACTTGGCTTGGTGGCTCAAGCCTGTAGTCCCTGAAACTTAGGAGGCAGAAGCAGAAGGATTGCAAGTCTGAGGCTAGCGTGAACAATTTAGCAAGATTTTGTCTCAAATGAAAGAAAGAAAGAAAGAAAGAGAGAGAGAGAGAGAGAGAGAGAGAGAGAGAGAGAGAGAGAGAGAGAGAAAGAAAGAAAGAAAGAAAGAAAGAAAGAAAGAAAGAAAGAAAGAAAGAAAGAAAGAAAGAAAGAAAGAAAGAAAGAAAGAAAGAAAGAAAGAAAAAGAAAAAGAAAAAGGACTAGGGACAGTGGTAAAGCTCACCTAAATTCAATCCCTAGTATTGCATTCCAAAAACATACATTCCTTTCTTTTGTAATGAAGGAATAAAAGGACATTCTACTCCGTGGAGTCACATATTTTTAGCTTCTAGTTTGTGCAATAAGAAAGTGTTTGAATATGATTCGTGACTAGACATATGCTAATATATAAAAGTGTGTGTGTGTGTGTGTATATGGATGTGTGTATGTGTAGAGGACAGAGAGCACATGTATATTTATATACATACCCACACATAAACAAAAAGCTACCATTTTTTCAGCCAAATTCATACAGACTATGTGCAAAATCTGATATTTTAAAACTCAGAAGAAGCTCACTATTGTAATTTATGATTTATTCATATTAACTACATACGGTTATAAATCAAGCGCTTCACACTCTGGTACACTCTAATAATACATCATAGTTCACACCAAAAAAAGTCTTATTAGCATATATTCCCATTGTTTGTTTTAAAATAAGTCTTTATTTTGAAGCAAATTTGAAATGCAAAATATTTATGGCATGTTATAAATTATGTGAATATTATTTTAAAAGAAAGGGAGAAAAGAAAAATAACTCAGGCAAAAAAAGAAAAAGAAAGAAAGAAAAACAGTGAATGAATGTCAAAAGCACTCTATTTCCTTAAAGACATATTTTTTCTCTCATTGAAATCTTCATGCAGAAAGTAGAACAGATTTTCTTATTTTCCAAGTCCACTAAGTTAAGGCGAACCCCAATCATACATGTTTTAAACTCATGCTATTCTGATTATAGGAGAAGCTACAGTTCACGGGTGAACAATTATGATAGGTGAGGCTTTACTTTGTTCTAGGCACTTTGTAAATGTTACTTTATTGAAAACAAGCTTACAAGAGAAGACTCCCTATTCCTAACCTGTGAGTTAAAGAGGCTGAGTTACAGTTAGTGGCAGTGGCAATGCAAGGCCACTCACCACACAGCTGCCAGAGCCAGGATTTGAAACTGACCTGATCCAAATCCATTTTCTTCACCACCAGCTTTTAGTTCCCTATTATTTATAGTTTTTAAAATTATACATTTGTTTAAACATTACATTGTCTAGCATCTTCATCTCCTTTACAAAAATGTCACATTTATCCTGTCTTCACAGTAAATTGGCAATTGAAATTGATATATCTAGGCAAAGAATTTTAGGTCTTTCTAAAGCCAATTAATTTCTTCTGTGCAAAAATGTATTTTCACGACTATATGTCTTCAAAACATTTTAAGGTCTACATATCAACTGCCATTTTAAAATAATCTATAAATTACAAGTAGAAAGATACTGCTGTCTTTAAGAGCAATTTTAAATACTGGAAGTAATTTTCCCAAGAACTCTATACTAATGTCAAATCATAGAACTGTTGATTAAAATACTCTATTAAAATTCTGAGAATTAATAACTTTGGATTCCTAATCAAAATAACAGCTAGCATGGTGTTGTACACATAAAGCCAAAGATAAGTGTCATTTCAGAAAAAAAATAAACCATAAACTTGTATGCTAAATTTTAAGTGAATGTACTGAACATATCAAGCCATCAGAAAGTCATGGCAAGCCTGAGAGTGGTCGCTATCCCCACAACACTATGGAGGCTCTGCACTCAGGACCAGATGGGAGGTATGGAGGGCCTGGGTAGGAAAAAAACACATATACATGATTCTCACCTATGACAACATGAAACCTGGTCAGTTTATCTGTTTTAGATCATCACTTTTAAAACACCTAAATGCCATCTATGTTTACTATTGTATTAAAATGATCAATTATGTGCATTAAGAAGATGGCATAATGAATCCAAATATTATGTAGAATTATAATATACCAATAATTTTTAAAAAATTGTATACATTTTAAAAGGAGTCATTCAGAGAAAGAAAAGAGCCTATGCCTAAATCTAGCCTTTTTCAAGACTCTAGAGAATGAGGGATCCCTGAAATAAAAGGGTTTTTTGAGCTGTTACAAATGCTAGCCATAAAAAGGACCAGGTCCAAAAAAGCAGAAAGGCTAGGGAGCCATTGGGAAATGTGTGATGGACCAAAGCTAAGGGCATTTCTCTACATTGAAAATATGGAGAAGGAAGGCATAAACTGTTTATATTAAGCCTATATTACATTGGCTATGGGCAAGAGCAGTAGGGACTATGTGAAGGTAGGGAAGCTTTAGGACAAGAGGTTAAGAAGTAATTACTGCTGGTTGAGGTGGCACACTGATGGATGGTGCTGGGCATTTTGATGGCATTTGAGTTAAGGGTTTAACATATATTTAGGAAGGTAAAAAGTGTAGTTTTTTTCAGCATGTAATTTGTTAACTGATTAATCTCTCCTATTCATCCTACCATTCCATTCTCTGGATCTGTAATTAAATTTAAGATATTTTAGAATTTTTCTCTTACCATTTCCCTTGTATCACCTTACACAATAAACCTTACTAAGAGTAGAGAAAAATTCCAAAACAAATAACAATAATATTTTAATCATGAACATTTTCTTTATGTTGAACGCTTCTGCCTCACAAATAGAGAAGAAAAGAAGAAAAACTAAACATAAAAATTTATGATTCACAGTAAAATACATGTGATATATTTGGCCAGCAGATGATTCAAAATCATTTATTAGGATTTTATATCACATGTATTATGGATAAAAATATAACTTCTAATATCTCAAGAAATTTCAGGGTTTCTTTCAAAAATATTAATTTATATTCATGTAAATGGTTATATAGAGATATATGTGCAACTCTTATATAATATTATTATATTTCCACTACCTACTGATATTGTAAAATGAAAAAGGAAGTTGTTGGAAGCTAGCAAGTCTCTCAATAGAGAGGTTAAACTGTGTGTTTTGTATAAAAAAAGAGACAACAATTACAATTAGAGATTGATGTAGAGTTGTGAGTTCTAATCAATTTTCATTTACTTGCATAAGCAGTCATATTAAGAAGAAATAAATGTGGCTTTGTAAAGTATAAATACTTCCAAACCAATTCAATTCTGTACTATGATAAAGTTAAGAGGCAATGTAGATTTGAGAGAAAGCAATATACTTAATTTGTCAACTTCAATGACTGTTTTGGTTTTGAGTCATATAAGATGCATTAAAAAAAGGTGATAATTGGAGAACTAAATATGTCAACTTCTATTTTCTAAAGGGGATTTGCTAATAATATAATAATTTGAGATAATGTCCATCAAGAGTTATATCCAGGAATGAAGAGATATTAAATATAAAAATGTACTTGATGTTTTGAGTAACAGAATTGGTAATATCATAAACAATACCCGTTTATATATTATTGAGATTAGTGCCTAAATGGAATCATTCCATTGTTCTCATCCTTTACTAGGTTCAACTCATGTATCAGTGTTATATCTATAATTCTTTATGTTACCTATGCCATCAATCCCTTAACACTTTACACTCCCTAAAATAAAGTTCATTGTCCTTTAGACATTTGAGATCTCCTTTCCCTTACCACGATTGTTTCCAAACCCTTCATGGCTGATCTCTTCTGCTTATATATGAATCCTTTCCAATTACAGTATGGTACCTCAGAACTATTGTACCACTTTTCTTCTTTATCACTTAATCTTAATGTGAGATATGATTTCTAATGATATTGACAATGTATCTCCCTCAGTAACTGGAAAATTAGCATGGAAGTGATGGTGGGTATTTCTTAAATAGTCTGTATAAAAGAAAAAAAAACTCATGAAAATAATATTTTCCATAAATTACCAAGCCATTTGATATGCTAATGTTTTTTGTTTCAAGCATTTTTGTGAAATAAGAGCCTGCTCACTTGCCTATTCCAGTATCTAAAGAAAGTATATCAAGAGATTTCACATGTCACAAATGCTCCCAACTTCATAACAGATTGTGGACATATCATATTCATCATAGCTATGCCAACAACTTTAGGGAGAATGAAGAGAAAACAGGATTAGACTTCATGTTTTATGCCTTGAAATCCTATTAATGGTTGACAAGATGCTAAGAATGATTTTAAACACTACACAAGAAAGATTTAAAACATTCTCACACTTTACCACCACCAGTTCAACA
The DNA here is from genome assembly GCF_052094955.1 of Ictidomys tridecemlineatus. NCBI lineage: Eukaryota > Metazoa > Chordata > Mammalia > Rodentia > Sciuridae > Ictidomys > Ictidomys tridecemlineatus. The sequence goes on along the minus strand of NC_135485.1, from coordinate 45,365,037 downwards.
AAGAACAACAGTTTGCCTTCCTTTTTGAGAATTCAACAGAAACTGAGATAATATCTGCAAGATCTGGAATGTTATCTTGAGTGTGACTAGCTTCATAGGTCAAATTCTCTGAAAATCAGCCTCTGAGCTGCAGATATTTTTTGCAAGAAGGTCACTGGAAACAATATCCAAAGAGGAGAAAGGACACCAGAACTGGTCACTCATTGGAAGAAGACTACCCTGGGGCAGCGGCATAACCTCTGGCTAGGCAACTCCTAGGCTCAGGGAAATCCCTGCAGAGAAATTCAGCTGTGAGTCCAAGGCAGCTACATTCCAGGAAATTGAGGAAAAGTCTAAAGAGGGTAATCCGAACAAAACATACAACATTCATTACAACTATCTATTTACTTTATTTCAATAGAAGACAAGGGTTTGAAAATAAAATGATGTAAAATCAAAATTCAGTGACCAATAGCCTTAGTCTATATAAGCAAAAGCCCTTCAGCTGGCCTGTATTAATTCTAGGAAATTGCCCTCTGTTTTTATGCCACTAAAATCACAAATGATTAAGGAGGACTGCTTTTCAGTCACACTGGTGTTCAGAATGTATCTAGACCAGGTGATGTGTTGTAGTACTCCAAACACATAACCATATTTATGTGGAAAGAGAGCCGAGTCTGGATTATAGTTGGACTTGCACAAGGCACAATGAAATCCTCAGTCAGAAAAGATTTTCTGCAGCTCTGGGTCCTTTGGCAAGACGCTTGATCTCAAAGTTTGCACCTCCACTTATACTAAAAAATTATTGCTCATCTCTGTGCCATGTATCCTGACTGAGCTGAGATTTTTTTGTACATATTATTAATTAGGTAAACTCTTTTATTTACCTTGCTGATATCTGGGCCATCCTATTCATCAACCTGGAAATTATTGAATCTATTAATATTCAACATTCCATTTTACAGGCTCAGTGATACTGTTTATTACTCAAACTTATAAAATCCTTTACCATTCCAGGATAAGTTATATTTTTCCTTTAAAATGCTACATATTTTACACTTAGGGCTTTAAACCATCTATAATTTAATGAGGGTCACAGATCTTTATAGAAATATCCAACAAATTATCACAAGAACAGCTCTTAAACATTCCAGCATCTTTTCTACATGATTGAGTCATCTATTTTATCACTTTTTATTGGGCCTTTTATTTAAATTAGAGTCTGTTTCTAGAATATGTCTTCTAATCCAATGATTCGTCTGACTCTTATACCAAATTTCCTATTTTAAAAATATATTATTGGCTGGGTGCAATGGAGCACACATGTAATCCCAGTGACTCAGGAGCCTGAGGCAGGAGTACCACAAGTTCAAAACAACCTCAAGCAATTTAATGTGAGGCCCTAAGCAATTTAGTGAGTTCCTTTCTCTAGATAAAATATAAGGCCAGGGGTGTGGCTCAGTGGTTAAGTGCTCCAGTACTGGAGGAAAAATGTGTATGTATACACATATACTTCATTAAATTAGGGAATGTAATGGTTAGAAAATGATAAACAATCACTATATGGTTACAAACTTGTTTTTAATCTAAACCCACAGAAATTATAGCTAGAATAATCTTGTCAATTTCTAATAATAATAATGTATAACTTTGTATTTATAAATTGATTAATGACCAAAGTATGTTTTCATATCCACTCTTCAATGGCAATATGGTATGTCTCTTCATTTGGTAAAGACTTATCTTTGGTATCATTTGATATTTTTATCATGGACCTCATGTGTTTCTTAAATGGATCTTATGAGAGTTATTTGCAGGTATTTGAAATGTTTATGGCTATTATTACAAATATTTTAGAGCAAAATTTCTAAGTTCTTTTGGCTATCGACAAGAAAACTGTCATCTCTGGTATCTTTTTCTTCACACTGCATTATCAAAGATAGAGTTCAAGTACACTAAAACAAACAAGCAGAAAAAAATCAAAGCAAACATGGTAAATTGTATGGAATCTGTAAAGGTTTTAAACCAAAATATGTCAATAATTAATTTAGAAGAACTCAATATGTCAAGCCTGAAAAAAGCTTAAGACCAAACCATATAGTTCCTTAAAGGTCTGGTGTATAATAAGAAACACATTCATATAAAGGACATGAGGAATTTAATATAAAAGAATAAAAAATATATATATTGTAAAATATAAGGTATGAACTTTCCAATGTGCATTTATATGCATTTTTGAAAGAAGAAAGAGAGGGGAGAAGGAGCCTGGGGTTAAAAAGGAAAAATGGTGAAGGATAAAGGGAGGGAGGGAAGAAGGTGGGGAAGAAGAAAAAGAAGGAAGACTAGTAGAAAAAACCAATACAGTGGCTTATTGGGTGTTTTAGGAGGAAATTACGTTCATGTGAAAATATGCTTGCTGCCTTTTTAAATAAGACACTGAAGAAATTATATGATTTATTTAGAGCACTCAGAATTTAAAGACAAAGGAAGACCTGTGGGTTAACAGCAGCTCTGAATGTTTGGTTCTGACATTTATCTCTATACAGGGGACACTAATCATTAGATAATATAATTTGATTTTCTATCATAGATTTACTGTTGCCTTAGAATTATTCAATAGTAGTTGGTATTATACCACAGAGATAGTTAAAAGAGAATACAGCATACCCTAACAATCAAATTTAAATTCATCAGGAAAAATTTCTCCTAAATATTTCACTCTTCATTCTCCTTTTATTATCACAAATGAATGCAAGTGGACTGTGCAATGTTTAATCCTGAATAGAATTCAATAATGCAATACAAACCTGGAATTGGAAGTTAAGAGCAGCATGTTTCTCTTATGGATTTAAATTGCTAAGGTATTCAAACAAATAGGTGAGAGTTCTAGTAGAGTGTTAAGGGAAGTCTGATATGAAGCAGTGAGTGATTTGTTTTTAAGAAAATAGTATTCACACATTTGTGAAGAAATAGTGCTCATTCTGGGCACACTCAGTGATTCTAGAGCATGGGGCTTCAGGAGTGAAAGCAAGTCTGGGTTTTAGGTTTCTTTCAATTTCCTTGAGCATATGGTACACAAGTTGCACATCCATATTCAACAACTCCTCAACTATTAGCAATGAACATGGAAAAGTTGCTCAAAAACACTATGTGATGAAATGTTTTGTTTACAGGTGTTCATATTGTATGAATAAAAGAAAAACCAAATAGAACATCAACCAGAAAGAAAAAACAAACTAAAAGTATTATTCTGTATGCTTGCAAACCCTTCTGTTTAATTTTAAGGAAAGTTTATCAATCCATATTTCATTATTCTTAGTCAAGTATACACTCTATGTACTATGAAATATCTACACTATTCAGACTATAAAATATTGTAACAGACTCCAAAAGTCTGGGGAAATAGTATTCTGTTTTCTCTCTACATGAATCTCTTGTTTGACACATTTTTATAAATTGCTCCAATTTCTGAAAGTGATTATATCAAGGATTCTTATTAAATAATTATCAAGATGAGCTAAGGATCTAGTTCTAATCAAAAAACATAAGTCAAGTGAACACTTCAATCTATTCTATGGTCAATTAACCATAAACCTCTGCTACCCTCAGTGGTTGGCAAAAGGACTACACTGCCCATTTCAACTTCCCTACACATACTCTCCATTACTGTTTTTGCCCTAGAGGGTTCCTAATGATATACATTTGAATCAAATTTCAACTTAATCAATTGAAGCCCAGAAGAATAACACTAATCAAATGGTACATATGCTGGGAAGTGTTGTAGGCAATTTATACAGATTTTGTTATTTAAATGTCACAAGTAAGAACTTTTATCATCCTCATTCTAGATATAAAGATGAAAACTGGGACAAAGAGTGGTCATGTAACTTGTCCAAAAGTCATACAGATTCTAAGCCAAAAACAAGGCTGCAAGGCAAGACAGGCTTGTTCTTCACCACAGGGCTATTTATAATTATTCCCCAACTCCTTTATCTCTTATTATTGACCCTGTGTCCACTTCTGGTTACCTTCTCTGATTTGTTACAGCAGGTATTTTGCTAGCAAACATATTTCTGTTCAAGTCTAGGCCTATAAGAAGTTAAATAAATACACAGCTGACTGTTTACAACAGAGAGAAGCTGGGGAAGATTTAATCAGTGTACTATTAGTCATATTAATCAGTATGCATTATTGTTCTGTGCACACCACTGAGCTAAATTCTGTGGATTTAACAAAAACAACATCCTTGCCTTTCTGTAAATCTTCTCTTTCAGTATACTCATCAATATTTCCTCAAATGTGCCAGACAGGCTATACAGAATTTATCTTTTTCTATGGACAGCATGCCAGCATTGACCTAGGCCCGAGTATCATACTTCAGTTCTCAAACCAAAATCATTCAAGAAAATTCATAAATAGCTTAATAATTGTCAGCCGCCAATTCAATCTTCCAGGCTCAAGAAACCTAATCTAAAATGTTTGTTCTGAGGATCTAGGGATTACTAAGGGGCAGAAAATATTACAATACTTATACTGGTGGCAATATAGGATACAGCCCACTGAAAGCAACACTGGAGTGTAGAATAAGAAAACTGAGAAACAATGACTGAATAACAAATGTGTATGTTAAAAATCAAATTACAAAAGTAAATGATATACAAACTGCAGGAACCACTAAAAAGAATCACTGCCAACACCAAGGCCCCTAATATAGATTAGGAAACAGGTAATTATCATGGGTCCAAGCAGCTGAAAGCATTAGAGACCCAGTCATGAAGAAACTGGAAGAGGATACTGAGAAAGATTTTCCTCTAGAACCCACATGACATGAACAAATTCTATTTGATTTCTGATAATAGAATTTTGGGGGTCTTGGGATATACCTACAAGTAGGGGGTTAGATAACTACTTAGGAATCCTAGGGAAACTGCCCAAGAAGACAACTACACTAACTTGACATATGCCTTTTATTACTATCTAATTCTCACTCTTCTATAGTAAGTAGGAAAAGCAGCCAAAATGGGAAAGATTTCAAAAACAAACATTTTTGAACAGTACTAGGTATGAGGCTGATATGTGAATATTCATTAGTATCTAGTGGACCTGCCTCTCCTTTTTCACATTATGTGTTCACACCGCTAAATTGGACTCGGAGCTCCATATTTATACACTGTGAGGACTTTTCTCTTAAGATGATGATCAACAAACAAATAATCATTTATTCAATTAAAAGTGGATGATCAAGGCAGTATGGCACCAGAGAGATAGTCCACCACTTTAGGTGCTATTTTAGGAATTAGGTAGATGGGATAAAAGTTTACTATGTGAAAATTAAGGGAGTGTCTTCCCTCTCTAACAAAGATGCCGCCTTCAAAAGACTGGTATCACATTTATTTTTCAGAGATTGAACCTGGGGGCACTTAACCACTGAGCCACATCCCCAGCCCTTTCATATAGTTTATTTATTTATTTATTTATTTATTTATTTATTTATTTATTTATTTATTTTCATTTTTTTAATTGATTAAAAAAATGAAAATAAATAAATAAATCACAGAGCTCATGATATATCATCTTTCATACATTTGACTCAATTGGGTTTTGAACTCTCCAAATACATATTGCAGACTCACTTCTGTTACATACTCACATTTTTACATAATGGCATATTAGTGACTGTTGTATTCTGCTACCTTTCCTATCCCCTACTATCCCCCCTCCCCTCCCCTCCCCTCCCATCTTCCCTCTCTACCTCCTCTGCTGTTGTTCAATTCTCTCCCTTTTTCCCCCTCCCCCTTGCCCCTCATAACCTCTTATAATTTTGTGTATCACTGAAGGTCTCCTACCATTTTCATGTAGTTTATTTAGAGACAGGATCTTACTGAGTTGTTTAGGGCCTTGCTCAACAACCTTCTCCATGAGCCCATTAACACTACTCAGTTATCTCCAAGACTCTCTCTCTCAAAGCTCATGACAATCCTACTACAAATTCTTTTTATTTCCCTTTGTACTTTGGAACCTAGATTAAATAGTAACAAAGCTTCCCTATATCTTCCTATTTTCTTTCTTTTTTTTTAATTAGTTGCTCATGACAATACAATGATCTTGACATCATACATCTGAATCAAATGGGGTATAATTTCTCATTTTCCAAGTGTACAGGTCCTATTTTTTAAATTATGTACTTTTTTCTGACTATGAATTAATCTAAGTTCGCATTTTGTACATATAATGCTCTGTTGACCTTTACCACCCCAAAATCTTAGCCTGTTCTTAGGTTGAGATAGCAGAAAGATCTTGAGCTTCCTTTGGGATCAGAAAACCTGATATCAAATATGGAATTATATTAACTTCTATAATTTTTTGCAGATCTTTCATCCTCTGTAAATTTCTTCATCTGTAAATGAAGTTGAGAAATCCAATCTCATATGATCTTTCTTAGAATTGTATTAGATAACATACAGAGAGTGTCTGGAGTAGTACTTAGAGTATTCTAGGGATTCAATTAATTATCAAATTAACTTCTGTAGCATAAGCATTTTCAATGGAAAAAAATGTAATTATATTTAACATAAAATAGTGTTCCTACTGACAAAAATACCTTACAACAAAAAATAATTCCACCAACATTTCAGCTCTCTAAAAATAAAAAAAAAAATCCAAAGACAGAACAGAGTGTCAGAATTAGAGAGTATGAGAGCTTGTGGAAGAAAATGGTATCCTAAAAAAAGTTGGTTAGAAATTACCAAGTCGACCAAAAACTATTTGGGTTCATCAAAAATGAGTTTGGAAAAGATACTTAGGAAGGTAGTCCAGGATCTAATTCTGAAAAGGGAAGTCTAAACCAAGAACAAAAATTAGGGTTGACACAAAGTGAGCTCAAGGTGCACACCTGTAATCCCAGTTGCTTGGGAGGCTGAGGCAGGAGAATCACAAGTTCAAAGCCAGCCTCAGCAACTTAGCAAGCCCCTGTCTCAAAATTATATATTTAAAAAAAGGATGAGGATGAAGCTCAGTGGTTAGGTGCACTGGATTCTATCCCCAGTACCCCTACACCAAAAAAAAAAAAAAAGGGAAAGTGAGCTCAGGTCAGAGGCTGGTTCCCAATACAAGACAAAAGCTATTCATTGAATCCAGTGGTGTGGATAAAGGTACAGTCAGTGTCCACAAGCAAATCCAAAGTTTGGCACAGTGACAAGACTTAGGATTAACAAATTGACAGGCTGGGAAAAACAGCATCAAACTCCTCTAGAAACAGACAAAAACTTCAGTATTCCTAAAAGTTGTTCATCAAAGGAATTAATAAAATTATACTAACAAACATATCAAGTGAGGAGCCATACAAACATGTCTTCCTAAATGGAATGGCATTACATGCCTATATATTATAATATTAAATGCCTAGAATGGATTGGAATGTTGTGAACAAGGAGCACTTTTTATTCCAGCAAATATATTCCTTTTTTGTACCATAAAATATAAACCAAATCTATGTCATTGATTTTCCTCTAATAGCATGTACTGATTCCCACATCAGAATCAAACATATTTACAATGCATTTAAAATGACTACCATTGAAAATGAGACATCTAAATCCACTCTTAGTGAATTAATGAGATTTTTATAGAAATATCACATAATTTATAATGAAATTTTTCCTTATACCCACCAACACTGTCATTGAATAACAATTAAAAGAATTTGGGATTTCAAATTAGTTATAGTTTATTTACACTCTGCTTTTTGTTTGTTTTTGCAAAAAAATGACAGGTGTTTTTTAAATGATGAATAAAGTAAGTATTGAGAGAGAAAATGCTATAGATTTCCGTCATACTAGCATCTAAGTATGAAACACACGTAACATATAATTAGTAATATCATACACAATTTTAAATAAACATTGGAAAGCAGAACTTAATGCTGGCTGTTGTATGTGTTCACGTATTTGAACATTTTAAAGGTCTCCTTAGATAATAACCATAAAGACCTTAGCACACAGTGATATTATTTATTATCAAATATTATCTCTATAAATGATAAAACAACATGTTCTAATTTGTTTAAAATATAAAAATGACATAAATTTTGATTAAATAACAAGCACTGAAATATTCTTTAGAGCATAAGTTCCTGTAATTATCATTTAACATTTTTAAATAAATAGAGTACTGTGTTTGCAAAGAATGTAGCTGTGTATGTACAATGAGATTCAGAAAATTCCTTCAGTTTCTGGTAAACACACTATATTTCATAAAACAAAGACTAAGCGGCTGTTAGTAGAGAAAACTACATGATGTCATTGATCTAAAACTGACTGAACCTTGCAAGAAAAGAGTCAGAAACAGTGCACTAGATTTAGAACCAAATGGTTTTGCGTCTAAGACTTTTAACTTCTCTTCAAAACATTATTCAATATGCACTGTTTCCAAGATACATTCTATTAAACATAATTTAGAATAATAATGAAGTCAAATTGAAAAATGCTCCAAAGCAGTGAGTTTTTTGAACAAGAGATTTTTACATTTCTTGTCTTTTTTTGGGGGGGGCACTAATTAATGTGTGTGTGTGTGTGTGCGCGCGCGTGCATGTGTTGTTGCATAGGTTTTTAAAGTATAAGTTACCTCTCTTAGTGGCATCAAAGTCACCTTGAAACCCACACCCAACAAATACTGTTTCTTTCTCTACTTTTCACAAGTGCCTCCCTTCATACTTATTCTCATTCCTGTCCAAGAATGATCTTCTCTCCTAGAAAATCAGAATTCCTAAATGACCTCAGTGACATGGTTGTTACCCTTTCCAATCTAGTATTTACACTGTGTCACAGTACAATCATGTAAGCATGCTACTTAAAATGATCCAATGGCTTTCCTTCACATGTCCTAGCCTACTATTAAGACATACCTATAGCCATTCTCTCCCATACATTTAGAAAATCTAGACACATTAGCTCTACTCACTTTTCTTATAATATCATATATAATTATTCTTCTAAAATCTACTATCACTACCCTCTTAACTGGTCATGTCTTTCCTATATTCAGATTTCTCCCTCAATGGTCAATGCAGATATAACCCTCCCAACTGCATAACAAATTTCCCTATATACTTTCCAAATGCTTTATTTGAATTAACATTATTGTTGTCAACAAAGTGTTTGCTGAAATCTGGCATTCTATTCTCAGCAAAGAGATAGAGTAGCATTCACCTTTCACAACAATGTGCATACTAGGTTCAATAAACATTTCCCAAACTTAAAATATGTGAATTAATATGTTGTAATGAGTTGAGTAATATGTTACAAGAAATAAAATAAAAATTTACTAATTTTGTTGAAGAAAATGATTCCCTGGAATTCCAAATATTCCATTAGCTTAAACTATTATTCATCATTTTCACTGGGTAGCATTTAAATACACTGATTTTTAGACAAGAATATTATGAACATCATCTTGAATCATACTATCTAATCAATGTGGTGATTCCCAAAGGTAAGTAAGCATATTCAACAATAAAGCTTATAATCAGATTCAAGATTATTCCAGGTAGAAAGATGGTACTTTATATAAACTAAGGGCTCTAAAGTTACCTATATTTGAATAGCCAATTTTTAGAATAGACATATTTTAGAATATGGTCAATGATTGATTCTATTCAACAAACAAAACTTCCACAATTTTGGAAAGGAGAATACAGACTCAGGCATGCCCCATGTACCCCAGGAAAAGATCACTTCCCACTCATAAGAGTTACCTAACTTACATGAAGGACAAGTAGAATTTAGAAAAGAACTTAACAAGAGGTGTGAGGTAGAGTTCCAGGAAAGTGTTAAGAGCCATCTACAAAAATGAAGAAATGATACGGAAATAAGAAATGAAAGGCTGTTTATCTTGACTGACGTTTATAACTTGTGGAGGAAATTTTTGGATTTAGCTAATGTCTGTTGGCATGCAACATGGGGGATAGTGAATGTCAACAAGACAGAAGTAGTTTCTATAATTCTTATAAAATGTGAAGATAATAAAGACTGCTTGTTGGAATATAAAGAGAATCTTTACAATAGTTGTGGAAAGGTTATTGAACAGCCACACTTAAAAGAAACTTACAGAGCTATTTTGGGGATGTAGAACATGCTGGATAGCAATGATAGTTAGAAGAACTTTGAGCATATGAAGAATACTGTAGATAGAGAACAATGAAGTACATCAAGGATACAGATAAAAATCAACATGTGCCTCTCATTTATGGATAGCAATTTAAAGAGAGTATAGACAAAGAGTATGCTATGTATCTGAATAAGAAAGAGGATATTTCTAACATTAACCAAGGAAAAAAATATGTAGAAAATATTGCTATTTAGCCAGTGAACTTCTTACACTATTTCCAGCCAGAAGCCTGGTCAAGCATTTAGAGACATGGATTCGAGGTCAGAAGGCAAAGGATTATAGACACAAATTTAAGAATTACCTTGAAAGATATTAAAATCAAAAGAGAAATAACTGATTAGTTAGAGAAGGGAAAAAAGTATGAAGAGTAAAAAAGAATTTTAGGAAATTGGTTTATATGTTCTCAAAAAGAAATGAATTTAGCTATTAGTTCTGCCACTATTTACACAATGTTGGACAAGTAATTTAACATAAGTCCTTGAATAATGTGGACATCAAATGGCATAATGTTTAAATGAAAAAGCACATGACGGGGAAAAAAAGGGGAGAGAATTGAACAACAGCAGAGGAGGTAGAGAGGGAAGATGGGAGGGGAGGGGAGGGGAGGGGGGATAGTAGGGGATAGGAAAGGTAGCAGAATACAACAGTCACTAATATGCCATTATGTAAAAATGTGAGTATGTAACAGAAGTGAGTCTGTATTATGTATTTGGGGAGTTCAAAACCCAATTGAGTCGAATGTATGAAAGATGATATGTCTTGAGCTCTGTAATGTTTTGAACAATCAATAAAAAAAATAAAAAAATAAAAAAATTAAAAAAAAGAAAAAATGTAATCCTCTATGTAGGATCTATTCATCCATTATAGTTCACCAAAATTGAATTAAATAAAAACTAAGAAGATTTAAAAAAAAAAAAAAGAAAGAAAAAGCACATGACTTAACTATGTGTTAATTAATTGAAACTGAATCATTACTGTAGTGTTGGTACTGGCCATTATAATTTTCATTGTTTTTTAGCCCAGTACTAGAATAAGAAGAGAAAAAGTTCAGAGATATGAAAAGTTGGGAAATTGTATCCCAATACAAATAATAATAAGGGAAATTTGAGTAGAAAATCATGGTCATCAAACTTTGATACATAAGATCTATTCTGATTTTAAATTTTTCAAATAGCAACTCAACTATGATTATCTGCAGATGCTAGCCTCTTAGGGGAAAGCTATAAGGAATCTATTGGCATGGCTGATAAGTCTGAGAAGTTTCTTGAGGCAACAGATGGTGTTTTAAAAATAGGCTGTGAATCACCTGTTACAAGGCTTGAGCTGCCCAATTACTGAGTCCTTCTCATAAACTTTGTCAGTTTCCAAAATGAGTTGTGGAGCAAAAATATTCTAAATGCAAGTCATAAAGTGTATATTATGAGAAATATAGGACAGATGCATTACTGATGAGAATAACTGAAACTGCAATAAGTTTACTGCATATGACTTGTGTACACAAATGAAATTTAGTTGAATATGTAGGTGTATCCCTGTGTGCATGTGTAAAAGAATAAAATGGGAGGAAAAAGAATGGTGATATGGGGTGAATGTAGGAGGAGAGTGAAAAAATATATTTTCCTGAAATTTATACATCCAAGGGTCATCTTCTTAAAATAAACAGGAAAGCTGTTTTAAAATTCAGCCAACATGATATTTATATCTGTTTCCTTAGCAAGAAAAATGTCACCTCTGATTTATAAAAGGATCACTCTCAAACATTACTTGAGACCAGATCCTGACAGAATAAGCTGAGAGTTAGCTGCTTCTATCAAATGCTGTCATTCAAACCCCTGTGGTCTATTTTATTTTTAATAATTTGTAAGTACAGTGACCTCAGAGTTAATACATTTCACTCAGCTAGATTCACAGAGAAATTTCCTTTATTAGACGTAGCCCAAATTAAGATTTAGTTTAAAAAGAATACTACAATGTAATGAATGCTGTTTTCATATGTCTTGATTTTGCTGTATAATTTATTTAGCTCAATATTTTCTCCAGGTTGCAATTTCTTTCAATTTAATACTTATTGGATAAGAGTAACATATCATTTTTAGGTCCCATCTTATGGTCTGCACAAGCATTATTTTGCTAACTGCATTCATTTATTCACGCATTCAATTAATATTTAATTTTTATTAGGTTCCAGGCACAATCCTGATACTGGGGACACAGAGGCAAAGATGGGCAAGTCTCTTGTAGAGCCTAGATTATGGAAATTAAATTGATTTTTTTAAAAAAGCAGTTTATTTCCCATTATACATAGTGTTATGAAGGAAATGTTAAAGTCAGAGTGATTCAACTACCTAATTTTACACATATGCATTGTGGCATGCAAATTACTAAAAATCAAACTTAATACTCACACCTTCTTCCTTCCCACCCCATTCTCATTTATCACCTCACTGAATGTACATTTACCTTACCACTTCATCAGAAAAATGTTTACATACAGACCAGATGATAAGTAATACAATGTTGGGTATAAGGGATCCTGAGAAGTACAGAATTAGTTACCAAACCCTGACAAGTTTTTCCAAATAGTCAGTGAAAACAAGGCAGGTAAGTCTGAGGACGGCCATAATAAAACCCTATTAAGGAAGCTCACAATTAGCTTTGGATTAAGTTCCAAAGATGGATGTATGTCGTAATAAATCGGGAAAACACATCATTGATATCCAGTAGAGGACTTGGCTCTGGGCAGTAACTTGAAAATGTCAGGAGGGAGGTAGGAGGTGAGAAGGACAATGAGAAGTCCAGGCAGGAGCTGAGTGGGGAGCAAGCTTGTCCAAGGTGGAGCCCATAAGGGAGAAGCTTGAACTGATAGTATGCTTGAGCAGAACCCTGCCCAGGGATTTTGATCTGCATACATTACGGAGATGGAAATAGTTTAATATTTTGAAGGAGCATGGCATGATAAAGGTGATATTTTACAAAAGAAGATCCTGAGTCCAGTATTTCATTTGAAAGTGGAAGAAAGAGAAAATTTATGTAAGTTAAAAGGTTACAACTTTAAAATAAACTTAAAAAGCAGTAGCAGTTAGAAAACACACAGAGAAAAAGATCAAATAGGCAAGATAATGTGAGTGATTTGTGTCAGAAGAAAAGAAAAAAGGGAAGTACCAAATTTATTATGGTTGCCAAGAAAACAATGTAGTGTCTGCCTTATTCTCAGTGACATTATGGTAAATAAAAGACTCCTGTTGAATATACTTAGGAATCACAAAAATACAAAGCATAATTTTAGTATTTTTTCAAATTTTTAACAGCCTAATGTTTTTTTTTGTTTTGTTTTGTTTTTGTTTTTGTTGGTTTTTTTTTTGGTATTAGGGATTGAATCCAGAAACTATTTAAAATTGAGTTACATCTCCTGTCCTTTTCATTTTTTATTATGAGAAAGGGTCTTGCCAAGTTTTTGAGGCTGGCCTCAAAATTGCAATCTTCCTGTCTCAGTCTCTCAAGTCACTAGGATTACAGGCATGCCCCAAGGCATTCAGCTAGCCTAAAGATTTGAAAATATTTTATGTTAGGTGTGTTTTAAGTGAAAGTTTACTCAACTTTTCAAATCTCTGAATTAAATTTAATTATAACACTGTGTTTTTGGTTTTGGATCAGTGGTATACTGATTATTATTTTAATTTCAAACTTGATTTTTCTAAATTCAAATGTAACATTTTTTCCTACAATTTTCTATTTTCAATTTTTTGTTTCCTATCAACACTATTTCACTCAGTATTCATTTTAAAGTTCAGATATATATGCACTGAACAGAAGCTACTATATGCTAAAGGTCTATTATTTCTGGGGTTCCTGTAAATTTTAAGAAATTCCACATTTTCTGTATTTTTATGTGCTAATCACTCACAAATGTTTATCTGCATACTAGATTTCCCTCTTCTAGGTCAAGTAAATACAGCATTGTTCTAAAGGTCTTCTACCCTATATAACTTACTATTATGGCTTTCAGGAAACTGGCTTCAACAGTTAGAGGAGACTGTTCTTACTGCTACATTTACTTCACTTTACAGGTCCCTGTGATCTTTCTCCCCTCTGTGCCTCTGAACTTATCCCTGGAAAGAGGAGTCTCTGATGCTATGTATCAAAAACTTCTTTCCTCTGTGAATTCTTGTAGATTTCATTGCTCTCCTAAATTTTAACAATGTTCTTTGTACACATATAACTTGAAGAACTGCAACTACTTGTTTATAAGAGTCTAATATGAACTCTCCCTACTGTATTAGAGCTCCTTGAAAGCAGAAATCTGTACAGTCAGATTTGTATCACCAGTGCTAATATAGGAAACAAATTGACAGTAACGGCCCAGGGACTGAATCAGAGAATGGGTACGTAAGAAGCAAATGAGGTTGTCCACAGAAGCCATAAACTGCTGACCATGGCCTTTGAAGATACAGTATGGATCAAATTACATATCAATGAACATTTTTACAAAAATAGAATCAGAATATTTAAAATATTTTAAAATACAAAGAGAAGCTAAAATGAATTACAGTTATCATTTATATTTTCTTAAAAAATGTTTAAATAGGCATATATGCTAATCACATGATAGACTAATAAGTTCAGGAAAAGTACTCCTAGTAAAAGAGCTGCTTACATTTTGATTCATAAGCATTTTCTATACTCATCATCTTTTGTTTTTGATTAAATATAAAATATACAGGTTTTTTATCTTATTCTGCAAGCATTTACTATCACTTTTAACTTACAGAATCTTGAATTTATAAGAAGAATCTAAAATATGCAAGTTTTAAATTAGGTATATTTTGTATTAGAAACTACTTTTAACTTTCATACACATTTTAAATATGATGGATCATGTGAAATTAAGAAATTGGGGGGTTTTTGTTGTTGTTATTTCTTTTCTCTTTTTTCTTTCTTTTTTTTTTGGTGCTAATAAATATTTTTATTTAATGACATTTGGGCCACAAATTACTTTCTTTTTAAAAACAGGCATTTCCTTAAACTTGTGTGCTAAATAAATTTTATGAGCAAATCTTCATTTAAATATGGAGGAAATGTTAATATTTCACATTAGGAATGTTTTGCTATGACATTCACTTTATTAAAGGAACTAACATTTTCATTTTCAAAAGTAATGTGACTGAATCTTAAAAAAAATCTCTGATTTATGTGTGCTGTAGATGTGGATCTTTTTAATGGCAAGAACACTTAAATTACGTTAATCAGCATTTGTTTTAGGTTTAAAAGTATGTTTATACTTAAACATCATGTTTTTACATATTTATCATGAAATGAAATTGCCTCAACATGGACTAGATATTACTTTGTCATGCTTGTTAACACAGCACTTTGAAATGTGATAATCCTTTGATACTGTGAGGCAGGATGGAGGACAAATTCAAAATAAAGAATTAAGGCAAAAAAATACGGTTCTGAATCCTCCCATATAGGGCTGAGAAAATATTTGTTTAAAAAATCAGAAATGAAGGATAAACTTCTTTTTAAAAAAGCATATTGGTTTATACATGCTGTTAGTCTTTCTTAATTTCATTGTAGTTACACATAATACTGGGATTCATTTTGACATAATTATATAAGCAAGGAATATAATTTGATCCAATTCAGTACCCAGTATTTCCCCTTTTTCTCCTCTCCTCTCTCTCCCATTCCCTTTCCTCTACTGTAGTAATATTTTTTCTATTTATGTATTTTTTAATAAATACATTGCAAGTGTACATAAAGATGAAATTTTCTGAGATATTCATAGATGTACATAGGAAAGATTGGTTGGATTCATTCCACCATTCCTCCCTTTTTTAATCCCTCCTCTCTCTCCCTCATTCCTTCAATTATATATATTTTATATTTGTATATTTTATATTAGGAATTACTTTTAATTTTATACACAGTTTTAAATATGGTGGACTATATGAAATTGAGATGTTGCTTTTTTGTTTCTTGTCTTAAATAAAGAATAAATTTAACTTTCACGAGGAGAAAGAAGTAAAGAAAGATGATGATGTAGGGAATAAGAAACATTATAATCAGAAAACATAAAAATAATAAAATGAAACACATTTCCTTATTTTGTCTCCATTTGACATGTAATACTTATCATTTATCTCTTAAAAAATAAGTAACTCTCCCTTAACTCACTTACCGTCAATATCCAATAAAAAATATTATGTACAGACATCATCACACATGAAAAATCCAAAAATATAAATTTGTACATTTATTACGAAGAGATGCACAAGAACAAAATTACACATGCACACATATGCAAGCTATATACAGTGTCCTTATGCTCACATTAAAACCAAGGCATTCACAAAGAATAATTACTATTAAGCTGTTTTAATTTCATATCCCTTTTAGCTGACATAGTGTACATTTTTTAATGTGTAAGTGTGAGTGTGAAAAATGTAAGTAAGGTCTAAGGGTATAGTTCAGTGTTCAAGTGCTTACCTAGTGTAGCATGTAGAAGTTCCCAGGTTCAATCCCCAGTACCATAATCAACTTAAATAAGTAAGAAGGCTGTGAAATAAATCTTCAGCAGTTTACTCTGTAGTATTTGCCTAACACTGAATTTTTCTGATCCAGCAAAGATACTCCTTAAGTCTATATGAACATCAATGTTTTATAACCTCTTTAGATATAAACTGCCTAGTAATAGACTTGTTTTGTTTTGTTTTGGTTTGGTTTGGTTTGGTTTTGGTTTGGTTTGGTTTTGGTACCAGGATTGAACCCAAGGGCATAAAACCTATTTTGTATTTTATTTATAGATGGTGTAAATTGAGTTGCTTAGCGCCTCGCCTTTGCTGAGGCTGGTTTCGAACTTGTTATCCTCCTGCCTCAGGCTCCCAAGCCACTGGGAATACATGTGTGTGCCACTGCACCCAGCCATAATAAACTGTTAACACTTTATAATACACATACTGCTAACATATATGCACATGACTACAATTTAGCCATAAGAAGGCCGGCTGACAGATGTCTGCAGTGGTATGGAAGCACACTGAACTTTTATCATTTGTTGTGTAAACATGGAAAGGAGTATTAAATGGCCCAGTGTTAAAGGGTGTTTAATTTGGAATCCGAAATATATTTAAAAGTATTTAACGTAGCCTAGTATTAAAATGAATATATTGATATTTTAAGAATTTTATACTACGACCATTACAAAAGTGGTCACTAATATATTTTCAGTGGAACTACTGACTAAAAGTAAAACTGACACAATAAAGATCAACTTCCCATTGATAATTTCAATTCAAACTTTACACAATAACTAAATAAGTCTGTCTGGGAATTTTTATGCAAAGAGATAATGAGATTTGGTTTGGCCTCTGGGATGATTTCATTGGCAGTTTTATGGAGAATGGATTTCCAGGGGACAGGAAAGGAAGCAATGGACCAAGCAGGAAGCTGATGCAATTGTCCAGGTGAAGTATAACACACTAAACCATGCATTTAGAAGATAGTAAGAAGTAATCACATTTAAGACATATTTTAGGAAATTGGATAAAATATAGAAAATATAATGCAAACAGTCTTGCTAAGCCTATACAAGTTTGAACTAAACCAACCTATTTACATATTGATAATAAAGATATAAGTTCATCAAGAAATGCACTAATGTAGGCAGTTTAACACATTTATAATGAATCCATAAGTATCTGGTGGGTTTTGAAATTAAAGCAGAGAATTAGAAAACAATTCTTTAAAACTTTTTATTTCGTAAATTTGCTATTCTGTTTTTTATTCTTAATTCATTTATACTAATGATCATTAACTCATTTGGAAAGTGATGTCTCTATAATGTTTAAAAAACATCAAAATTAATGTCAATGTCAATGATTCATTATTAATTTTAGGAACTATATCTTCTACAAAATAAAACAGTTCTATCTGCATAAAGGATATCAAATTTAAATGGTGATATCACATAAAAACTCATCAAAATATCATAATTGTGTATGATAGATATTATATACTATTAATAAATTATTTTCAATGTATTTAATATAGCAAAAATATTTAACATAGCAAAATTTTAAAATGTGGATTATTTTATTTTTACTTCAATATTATCTACCAAAAATGGAATTATGAATTCTGTGTTCTCAATTTAATGTGTGAAAATTTCCTCTCAAAAAACTTGATATGTTTACTTCTCAGTGGCCATGCTGGCATATCAATCAGTTTTGTTTTATAAATGTAAATTAAAACATTTCAAAGTCCATTTTTGTTTCAAAATGAGAGTAATGACA
The DNA here is from genome assembly GCF_052094955.1 of Ictidomys tridecemlineatus. Classification (NCBI taxonomy): domain Eukaryota; kingdom Metazoa; phylum Chordata; class Mammalia; order Rodentia; family Sciuridae; genus Ictidomys; species Ictidomys tridecemlineatus. Next base: position 45,346,600 of record NC_135485.1, on the reverse strand, counting down.
TGCATATCTTCAATTTTACAAGTCTTAATTTTGATAAGTTATATCAAGTTAAACGAAACTGTGAGAATGCTTTAAAATCAGCTCTAATCAAAGACTCAAAAATATTACACATCTGAAGAACCTCAGTTGATGTTAAAATCATTCAATGAATAAAAAGCTAAAACTCTACTAAATATAGTTGTACAAAGAACTCTGCTTGATTCAAAATTATTATACTTCAAATTTGAGAACAGTTTTAAAATAGCATTATTCACAGTCATTATTAAACACACATTGATAATAAAGAAGAAAACCATTCTGTGTCTATTATCGGGCTACAAAATCAGAGGATTAACAACAGGATATAATTTCATTTTCATCACTATTATATCACATAGAATTTCATAGTCAGATGCCTTATAATTTCAGTTAAAGATGCATGTACAAATGGACATAGTAGTAGATGCCTGTAATCCTAGCTATTCAGGAGACTGAGGCAGTTGGATCACAAATTTGAGGCCAACCTCAGCAACTTAGTAAGACCTGTCTCAAAATTGAAAATTAAAAGTGCTGGGAGTGTAGTTCAGTGGTAAGGCACTGAGTTCCATTGCCAGTAAAGAGGGAGAGGGGTTGAATGGCACATAGCATTTGCAATACTGCTTCAATCTATACCATGAGCCACTATGTCAAACCTATTACAGAGTCAAAGTTCCAGAAAGAGTTAATCAAAGAGGTCAACTGAATTCACCTCAAATAATAACAGGGTCAATCCATGAAGGATTTGCCAGCAGTCTTCCCACAGTGACAACTGCAAACCTCATTATATACTATCATGTTTCAGAGATTATAAAAGAGGATCCTTCAGTAGCTCCAATCAAGCCATTCATTCCACAAATGTCTTTTAATACTCAGTGTGAGCCAGCCTTCATATAAACACTTGAAAAATATCAATATGGGAAACAGATCTAATTCCTACCCTTGGGAAGATTATATTCTAAGAAGGAGGCTACATCAGAAAATCAGAGGGCTTGCATGAAATAGATGACAGGAATATAATAAAAATTAGATTCTTATGAGATATTTTAGAGGGTCCAATTAATATCATCTAATGAAGGACAAGCTTCTAGAGTGAGCAATACAGAGGCAACAAAATGTTTCTAACATGTTTGGCATAAAGGAATTGTTACTGATATGAGGAAGACGTGTACACAGAAAATAGTTTGGAAAAACAGAAAGCTGATTTTTAATAGTGTATTTAAGAAGCCTATGAGATATCGAATTGAAATGACAAGTAAGCAACCTACTATCTTGGTATAGAGTACAGAAGAAAAGTCTATCAACACATAAATTTGGAAGTCAATGACAGAGATTCTGTATTTACAAAATACAAAAATGAGAGATCAACTAAAATCCAAAATTGACACAATAAGCCATGTACAACTTCAACACTTACAGAACAGGTAAGGGAAGAAAAGCAAATATATTTCCTAAAAGTAAAAAGAAAATTCTCATATACCTAATAAATTAAAAAGGCTTCACAGAAAAAAAAAGGTTATTGAATTCGTTGAATACTACTGATTATGTAAGACAAAATTGGATATTATCTCAAAGATGGCAACATAGACTAATAGATTTTAAAAAAAGAAAGAAAGAAACACACAAACAACTTTACATTCCTAAAACTAAAAATTATCTGACATCAGAAGCCATTCTTTTGTAAACATTTCACCACTCAATACAATAGCCAAACTATTATACACTAAATATTTAATGGTAAATGAAAGTTAATATTTTTTTTATTAAATTTGTGTTAAGTAACATGCAACCTATTAAGGGCTGATAACTCAACCCAGAATAAGTACATTATAAGCCTATATAATAGTGGAATGATGTCATAACACAACACACACACACACAGTGAAAGCCTTCCTTTTATTTTAATCTTAATACCTGTAGATGGGTAGATGTGGAATGAACTAATAATTATTGACTATGGAATATGTAAGTCATGAAAGCACACTCATAACTAGCTAAAATGATATAATAATTTGATTTAAAGAGCCAACATTTTGTCTTCATAATTATTACCAACAAAAACTTATGACATTCACAGAATCACAAAAGTGGCAGTATCATTTCAGCTTATCTTGAAATAAGTCAGTATTAAGAAACTGAGCTTAGTTCAGGATAAAAGTCAATTGTTTTACATATACCAAATGAAGCAAGTAATTCTGTAATAGTTAAAGGAAAGCCCAGTGAGTCCAGTTTATTATTAATAATAAAATAATAGTAACTGATTCTGTGCTAGACCCTTATGAACAGAATATATACTCATTCCATAACCCTCAGTAAACTATGAAAGTAACTATAATTATTCCTATTTTATTGAAAAGGAAACTAAAGCAGAAATAAATTCATTAACTTATCCATAGTCTTTAAACAAAAAGTAGTACTGCTATTACTACTATGTGGTATTTAACAGCTTAAATTATTTTTGAAATGTGTTATAAGACTTTATTAGACAAATACTTCATGAACTGTTATTGACATCAAAAAATGACAACATATCTTTATTTCCAAAGAAGTTAATATTAATATGCTTTTTGAAAAGGTTTTATTTTCATTCAATCCCATCATTTCTGATACAATGGTTTCAAAATCAAACTTGTTATATTCCAGTTCATTTCACTGATATTTACTTTCCTCTCTGCAGCACTTTTTACCATAAATGACTAAATTCTATCAACAACAAAATTTAGAACAGTTTAATCTCAACAGAACTGGCTGGAGGAGGAAGCAAGCAGGTTTGGTTATTTGAGACAGCACTCCTCCAAGAAGAGCTGCCCTCTCTCTCAGCAGCTCATCCTGTGTGGCGCCTTCATCCTCTAGGAGACCTAGCTTCCCCTGACAAAGGACAAGACAGACACCTGCCATCCAAGGAGAACCTTCCTGGGGGTGGCAGCTGCTGCTGCCAGATGGCCCTCACCTCTAGGGGTGGTGTTTTATACAGGGATTGTTGAAGCACCTTAAAGATTCTATTCCTGACCAATGCCATTTACCTCAGATTCCTCACAAGGCAGATTGCTTCAACTAAAATGATAAAATCTATACAGAGATGGTTTCCATAATCCAACTCTTCTTTGGTCACAAATAATGAGAATGGTTACAAGAACACGGAAAAGAGAGCAACTATGACCTTAAACTGTCTATGGCTCAGGCTCACACTTTAGGGAAAAGGCCAAGGCATAGGGAAGGAAAATAGATATTAGTAGCAATCAATGCCTATTTGAATATCAAAGACACTGACATGAGACTATTATTTAGGACGGATTACTCTTTTAAGTACCACCTTGAGGTTTTACTCAGCAGCCTATATTGTTATATCAGCATATCAGTTATGTGGTACACTCAAAGGAAAATCTGTAAATTTACTTGGTTAGTGGTAGATTCAATTTCTTAACTCCATGTTATCTAAGGGGCATTAAGAAATATGCCCACCCCATGTGAAGATGAACAGAGAGAGAAATTAGGTACCTTATATTTGAACAAGTCTTATTTATTGATATTTGTATCTGTTTTATTGATTGTGAGTTTTAAGTACAAGCAATACTAAAATGTACATTTCAGTAGGAATAAAATACCTTGGCTAAAAGAAGAATGAAATATAAAAATAAATTTTCATTTGAATTCAATATTGTTAATGCAAGTTGCATGTACACAGTCTTATTTTTCCTATAGAGGTTGTACTCTAAATTGAAATGTCATTGATGTACTTTTATAAATCAGAAGTGCTAGTTCATGTATATTTTATTCTCTATACCAATCCTTTTAGGACATAATTAAATGCAAACAAACAGAAAAGAACTAACTCGAATCAATGTGTCCTTCTGAATGACATATCCTTCATACCTGCAAAGCCATCTCATCAGCTAGATGACTGCACTCAGGCTCATAAATTTGACAAGGTTGGTTGATTCCCTTCCAATCCCATTTACATTTAGAAATATGTAGCCACACACGATATTTTTCTATTAATTTATAAAATGCTTCAGTTATGATGAAAGGCAAATAACCTGTTTGTTTCCAAAGCACAGGTTAATATTTTGATTATCTTTATATCTCATTGTTGATGTAGTGCTTTTGAATATAAACTGCACTACTGGACAAATTTTGTTGTTTTAGAAGACAAACATGTAGTTAGGATAGTGCAAAGCTGTCGATGGGATCATCTTTCATTAGGGCCACTTAAGCCAATATAGGGAAAAAATAATTCATCACTTCAACTCTACAAGTCATTATTTCTAATTAAAAACTATCCCATAAATACCTATTTTATTATGACAACTGTGTGGTAAATAAATTCAAGCTATCAGTTAAACACTCACCAAGGAAATTACCTTAAAAAATTACTTCATTTCCAAGTGTATCTTCCTAATTAAAATGACTATTTCCCATCCATATTTCTGAACTGCAATTTATAATAACTTGAAAACCTCTGAATATCCAAGCTTAGGCAAGCTATTGCCCTAATTTCTTAAGTCAAAAGGCCTAAAAAATAGAAAAACATAACCATATACTGGTCTTTTGCAAATATGTACGTGAAAATAAATAGCACTTCCTTATGTTCAAAGAGAAAAGGAATACTCTGACAAAACTCAGAATCGATTTTCTTCAACTCTAAGCTATAGCTGCAGGGGTAAAATCCAACTCAATTACATCTACTGCAAAATGGAGTACCCTGAAATATAAAAGATACATGACACAGGAAGCCAAATACTGGTGAAGAATGAAGTCTAAAGTGTTTCCTTTCATTTCAGACATGCTCGATTTTTCATCTTCAACTTTTTGGAAAAGTTCAACATTTTGCTTTCTACCTACTCCTTCTTTTCTATAAAGACAATATGGCTCAATGGAAAAAAATCTTGGATGGTGTTTCTTTAGATACAGATGAAAATATTTACTTAGTCATTTATTGTCAATACAGGCAAAACTGTTTCCTTTACCAAGCCACAGTTTACAACTGTCAACTTTCAATTATCTACCGATGTCTTCGATTTCTCAATCTGAACTGGTTTATGTCTCTAACAGTAGTACAATTGCTACCTGTGGTGAAGAAACTATAAGCAACCATTGGACTATGTCTTCCTGGAGGAAAAAAAATACAACCTTTGGGGTTCAGTAAAACCTAGAACTGAAACCAGGTCAAAAATACCTTTATAAAATAGATTATTTCACTGAAAAATGCTTCCTTTCATTAACACATAGTTTCATATATATGTATATATATACATACATATAACAGTCATTAGCCCATAGTCACACATGCTCATAAATATGCATATATGTAACATAACACTAGAACATAACACAGGAAGAGAAAGATAAAGAACATACTATATATACATATCATATATGATATGTATACCTAAAAACTAGATAGACAGATTCAATAAACTTACATTGCAGGTACTGGATAAGCATTTCACAATCTTAGTTCATTTAATTACCATAATGTACTCAGGAGGTGACCATTATTATTATTCCAGTTTACAAGTGAGAAAATTAAGACTAGACATGGCACTACTACCAACTCATGCAGCTGCTTATGACAGAGGCATGGAGCACAATACATTATACATAGATTATCTTTTCAGTATCCAAACATGAACTATATTTTCTGACACTAGAATTTTCTCAGATACATTTTTCAAAGTAAACTTTGAAACTGTGGGTTGTTTTCCTTAAAATTCTCTTGCATACTATTTACTGTGATATTTCCCTCCTCTCCTATTTCCTTATAAATTGCATTGACATTAGCCCTTGTCAGCCTCCTGTAGCAACTCCTAATTCTGGACTTCTTCAAATGGAGGTGTTCTTCACAGGCTCATCATTAAACATACTCTTACTCTATAATCTTCCATGATATATGGCTATTCCATACACATCACATCCAACTCTTCTTTTGTCAACCCTGGTCTAGATTCTAAATTCCAAAATAATACATTCCCAACTGCATAATGAAGAATACAACCAGAATATGTAAAGGCCTTACAAGTCCCAAATGCCCTACAATCTTTCCCCTCTCCTACTGATTGAAATATTAGGATGACTAAGATGTACAATCTATTCAAATGGTATTACTGGCCTAATTCATTGGCCTCTACCTAGACAATTCCTACTATTCATCCCATATTGCTCTCTGCCAGACAGCTCTATCTGAAAAAATATACTCTGAAATCTCAGGTAATGCCACATTGATACAAGACAAAGTCTAAATTCTGAAATTCAACTGCAATACAACTTCCCAGCTTATCGTCTCCTAATCCCATCCACAATGAATCCAATGCTCAATGAAATATGGACATTCATGGTCCTTTGTTTTGTCCATGACTTCCCTGAGTGCTATTCCTAACCATTCTTCTCTACCTATCAAGAATCTTAATTTAAAATCTTAGTCAAAACCCCCAAAAAACTAAGTACAGGCACCCTTAGATCACTCAACTCAATCTCTTTATAATTCTAAGGCTAGTAATTAATATTTTTCTTTATGTCCACCAAAATTTCACTATGAAATTCTATTTTTTTCCTGTAATCTACTTTTTTTTTCTTGCCAAGCCAACAACTAATGATTTATATATATTCTTAACATACATACATATTCTTAACTAAAAATATTCTTAAGTATATATGTTCTTTTTCATGTACATTATGTACACACTTATTAAAAATATATAAATTCTGAAAACTATTCAAGAAAATAAAATCACATACATAAATATTATACATAATTGAAACTGGTAGGCATATTCCTGTTAATTAATAGGATAGTTATTCTCTTAACCTGGGCTTATTAACCTTTTTCATATCTATGAACTAGGTACTTTCATATCTATAAACTAGGTATTTTATATCTATAAACTAGCAAACATCCATATTAACAGCTAGTATTTTAATATTTTATAGAGAAAAATATATTGGACCAATTTATTTTAATCAAGTGTACAGAGAAGTTCGGCTTTATCAAGTTCAGAAAATAAGGAAGAATAAAATACTCTATTATATTTCTTTTTGGTATCTATATGCTTACATAACCATAAAATGTCTATGAATATGTTAATGTGTATTCAGAACCATAATAGCAATACATGTTTGTCAAAATTTTCGCTGAAAATATGTGATGAAACCTTAAAACTGTACTTATTTCTTAAAAAAGAAACTGCTTATTTCTAAGAGAAAAATAAATAAAAACACTAGGGATAAAGCACAGTGGTAGGGTGATTGCCTAATAAAAGGAAAGAAAGGAAAAGAAAAAAAACAAATAAGAATGTTTTAAATAAGATATTCTAGTTAGTTATATTTCTACATGAAAATATTTGTACATATTTCTATATACAAAGTTAATACTTGTATTAAAAACATTACATGACCATTTGATTTCTATGGCTCTATAGTTAACTTTAAATTCTCAAGACTCCCCACTCCTCATTACAGACATTGAATTCTGATGATTGATCTCTTTCAGACACAGAAAGACATGAAAATACAAAACAATAACTCACTTTGTTGGGTGTTTTTTAATGGGACAATTTTTTTTAGCACATCCTTTATACAGTGTTATATAAGTAAAAACACATCAGAAAAAGATTCATAAACGTGATAGTATTTAGTGGGAACCCTGAAGCAGAAATAGATACTTCCAAAACCAAAAAAGGGTGATGGAATAAAGTAGTGATGAATGAAAAATCCATGTTTAGTTATAAACACTGAACATTATTTTGTTGAAGACAATTATTAAAATCTGCATTATTAAGGCATTTTTTTTCATGAGCACCAATCATACTCATGGACCTATCCATCATTACATGACTTTAGTAATGTCCCTTATAATTTTGTTTGATAATAACAACCACAATATTTATAGAGATTAATTAACTTTAATTACTTTGTAAAATGAATACATTAATTAACCTAACCATGTTGAAATCATGAGATAATTTCCTACTTTTATATCATCACATTGCAACATTTAGAAATACTTTTCTTGTTTTCTCTGTAAAAAAAAAGAAAAGAAAAAGAAAAAGAATCAATTCAAATAAATAAGGCACTGGAGCAATAATAAACAGTACTTTCTAAAAGTGCCATAAACATACAAATTATTTTGTGATGATACTATTAATTAGAGTGATAGTGCTTTTCACATGCATATCATTTGATCCTCACAGCAACTGTGTGAATTTGTTAGTAAGATGGCATTTGCCAGTTTTAAGAAAACTGATAACAGACAAGCATTTTACCCCAAGTAACACAGATATTAAAGAAAACCAGAGCTAAAATTGGAATGTAGTTCTTCCACTACTGCTCTAAAATATCTAGAGTGGGATTTTTTCATCTGGTGTGCATATCTATATTTAAATGGGTGACAGAAAAGAAAGATTTGAATTATGATGCTCTTTTTAAATTTTTTATTTGTTCTTTTTAGATATACATGACCGTAGAGTGTATTTTGACATATGGAGTATAAGCTCCCATTCTTGAGATTGTATATAATATGGAGTTACACTGGTCATATATTCATATATGAACATAGGAAAGTTATATTTGATTCATTCTACTGTCTTTCCTATTTCCATTGGATAATGATGTTCTTATTCACCTCTGCAAGTAAGTAGATTTTTCAAAAACTTGGGCATGGCCTTACTTCTTTTATGTGTTAGTTTCTTTTTTTAAAATGAAATTATTCATTATTTTATTCTTACATTGTACACATTTGCTTTCTATTGGTTCCATTTATATTGTTTAAAGACATACATTGATTAGCATTAAATGGGTAAATAACAGGGAGCATGGCTCACACAAGCCCACTCATTAGAACTCACACATTTTCCCCATTGATCAGTTCTTTTTTTAAAAAAAAATATTTATTTATTTTTGCATTACACTTCTTAATACACTATTAGTTTCTTCTATACAAGTGAGACTCTGAACTAATCACTAAACTTCTGTACTATGCAAATGTTTTATTACTCCAGGGCGCAATATCATAAAAATATATAGAGAAACACTAACTAGTGGATATTTTATGATAAACAAAATGTTTTAAAATCACTGATTGCACAATTATATGATCAATCTTTTTGGTCCAATTAACAATGCTCTCTGACATAAGATATGGTAAAACAAGTGTGCCTTAAAATGAGTTACAATGTAGTCAGTCATACTGAATTAGATGTAAGGTTATAAAAACATAGATCATCTAAACACATACAAATAAAAACCCAGAAATAACAACCAAAATAAGTACAATCATAATGCTGGGGAAAATCTACTGAATATACAATACATGCAATATATTTACATTCTTTTTTTTATAGAGAGAATTTTTTAATAGTTATTTTTTAGTTTTTGGTGGACACAACATCTTTGTTGGTATGTGGTGCTGAGGATCGAACCCGGGCCGTACGCATGCCAGGCGAGCGCGCTACCGCTTGAGCCACATCCCCAGCCCTATTTACATTCTTAATACAATTAATTACCATCTAAATTTTGATTTTCAAGAACAATAGTAATATAGCACCACTGCAACTGCATTACAACATTGTAAATCAAGGAAACTATTGAAATGCATGGCATAAAAATGATTTCTATTTATAGCCACTGAAGTATAAATAAATATCTGAAATAAATTTTTACTTCTTTTCTCTTTATATATTATAGGTTGTAAATTTTGCAATGTGCTACCTGTATATCCAATTAAGAACCTCTTCTTAATCTTCCTCAAAGAAGGATCAGTTTTCAAAACACAGTAAATTAAGTGAAGTAGTAAACTTTGTTAATTTCATTAACACATATTAATGTGAATAAACAGAACATTGTACTAGAAAGTGGACAAAATAAATATTTGGCCCTACTGAAAAATGTTTAAACAGAATGCTTTTTCTCTATTCTAATAGTCTGTTTTAATTAAAAGAAGTGTGTGTGTGTGTGTGTGTGTGTGTGTGTGTGTGTGTGTGTTTGCAGAATTTATCAATCTATATTATCTTGTCAAAGAACTGGTTCTGAGATCCAAAAAAAAAAAAAAAATCTAGGAAGAATAAAGTACTGCAAGAAGACAAAGAAACAGACCAAGCTCAAGACACATTAGAAGAAATGCATACATGATAACTCCAAACAGAATTTTTGCTAAATTTGCTGACATTTTGAAGACAAAAGCATGTCAGATGTGCAGTGCTGAAAATATGCTCCATTGTGGAATATCAGACAATTGATATGGCAGAGACAGGTAGATGATTATCCAATATCCGCTTTCTACTTCCCCCTTACTAATAGAACTCCAATTCTCTTGGCAGCAACCCTGTTCTTAAACTAAAAAGAAATTGCATTTCCCCTCTTTCAGATATGGGAGAACACATGACATTTTGTCAAACGAAGCACAAAAGAAAGTTTTTGAGCACAATATTTGGAAAATCTCCAAAGTGAGTGGCAGTCTTAGATGAAATATTCCTTTTGCTTCTTGCTTTTCTCTGCTTCCAAGCAGAACAGAGTGACTGCAAGGAACACCAACCTCCATTTACAAGCATGAAAATAAAGTTCACATGGAAGGACAGAAGGAAAGCCAAGTCCTTTGCAGAAATGAGGAGGATCTACTCCCTTTGTCTATCATAGGATAATTTTTTAAAAAATCCCATGTTTAAGCAAACTGGAACAACATCTATTCCCAACTAAAATATATGCCTAATTTTTTTTTTTTGATGGTAGATCTCATCAGGATTCAGCACCTGTGGCCTTTATTTTATTTTGAGTTGATGAAAACATTGACTTTTTTTTTTATTGATTGTTCAAAACATTACAGAGCTCATGATATATCATCTTTCATACATTTGACTCAATTGGGTTTTGAACTCCCATTTCTACCCCAAATACAGATTGCAGAATCACATCTGTTACATACTCACATTTTTACATAATGGCATACTGGTGACTGTTGTATTCTGCTACCTTTCCTATCCCCTACTATCCCCCCCTCCCCTTCCCTCCCTTCCCATCTTCCCTCTCTACCTCCTCTGCTGTTGTTCAATTCTCTCCCTTTTTTTAATCTTACATTCTTTAAAACAAAATTCAATGAATGTTTACAGAAAGTACTCACTATTCTACTAATACATAATCCATCTGATACCCTGTAATCTGTTATTTTCTTAGAGAGGGTATTTGTTTGTTTTTGGTGTTCTTGTTTTATTTATTTTTTTAACCAAAATTATCTCCCTCACCAAATTCCATATTCTATATGTCACATGTAAGGAACAAGCCCAATTTAAGTATAAGATGGGATTCCCTATCATACTCATGCATACCTTCACCAAAGTGAAAAAAATGCAATTTGGCTTAAAGTAATTTAAAATATCTGGAACTGCTTTATTTAACATTAAGGAAGTTTTATCTAAATTAATTCAAAGATAACCTTACTCAAAACAATTATATCATCAGAGTATTTAATTTTTTCTAAGTGTATATTTCGCAGACTATCAGCAGTTCAAGGACTTTGGGAGTAAGGTGGTGTTTTGCTTTGTTTATTTTTTAATGAGCCTCTCAAACTCCAAGCCTTTCAGAAAATATAATCTCCTTAACAAAGAGAGCCCAATGATCAGATGCCTAGGTGTTACAACCAATTTCAAATTGCTATAAAAATTCGCAAAAGCTAATTTTCCACTTTAACTTGTCTTGTGGTAAACTGGAAACGACCAGTTAGCACATTGGTATTGATCCATAGCCCATACTCTGTTATCACTTTTCTAAATAATTAGCATGAAGGGCGGCTGGGAATGTAGTTCAGTGCCAGAATGCTTGCCTAACATGCTCAAGGTCCTGGATTAAGCCCATTTATACTGGAATTCAAATATTAAAGCAAAAACATTTTTGCAAATATTATTCGTACATATGCTGACATGATTTAGTGCTCAATCATCCTTTTTTCTTTATTTGCCACAAACTGAAACTGGAATAAATAAAAGATAATTTTGGACAAGGAATTTTATATCATAATCTCTTAATTTTTTAAGGGAAATATTTAGTTGCTTTCCAAGAAAAGTTTAAAGGTTAAGATTTTTAATATAAAGACAGTTTTGTCTTAAAAAAACTATGCAATATATTTCTGTTGTCATATATAACAAATATTAGAAAATAAAAAAATATATTTTAAAAACCTACTATTTTCTGTGATTTTCAATATATGCTTTTAGAAAAAAAATGAGACAGACATCATAATTTGAAATTAACGATGTCATTTAGTAAATTTTTACCAAATCTAGAAATATGAAAATGAATAGAACTGAGAATGATTTTTGTTAAGTATTCTGAACATTGTGTTCCAAAATAATTTGAGCCGCTTAACTTTGGAAATTGAGGAACCAAGGTAAATTACCTTCATTAAGCCATAGAAGACATCATTGGGGATAGTTAAAAGCTGGGTGCAGTGGTCCATGTCATAATAGCAGAGACTCATGAGCTATGGCAGGAGGATTACAAGTTCAAGGCCAACCTCAGCAATTTAACAAGATCCTATCTCAAAATAAATAAACCACACACACTCATACACAGAGAGAGAGGGGAGAGAGAGAGAGAGAGAGAGAGAGAGAGAGAGAGAGAGAGAGAGAGAGCGAGCGAGCACAAACAACTAGTAAGCTCTGTAATGCTTTATTAGACGAAAAGCTCAAAGGCAAAAATAGTATCTTAGCATTAGAATAAATATTTTCATATAGAGTCCTTCTTTGAGAAAAGTTATTGGTAGTTTATTGAAATGTGTGTTCCTGCCTCTATTTGGTGATTATCTGAAGAGGGGAAGATGTATGATATATCAAAAAACAAGGAGAGGCAGAAGATATGGTTAAGAGGAAAGTGTAAACAAAGAATTAAAAAATGGCATAAATGTTATAATGATATTATATGTATTAGTTGACATAACTTAATGGATGATTTTTTTAAAAAAATAAATAGCATTTCAACCTTGACAAACAATGGTGTAGTAGATTAAACTTAATATTGTTTTGCATTCAGAATATAATTTTTTACCTCAGGAATTCCCAAGACATTCAAAGTTAATATTCTGCAGAAATAGTTTTGATTACAGTATATGGGCAAAATTTCATCTTTTCTCATTTTCACTTTATTCCTTCATTTAAAAAATTCTACAATAAAAAAATGTTTCAAGGAGATAAGGCAATAATTTCCATAATATTTTTTAATAATTACCAATTTATTAAAGCAAACTAATAGCACTGTGAATTTATTGGCATGTGGCTTTTAATAAATAGATCTGTTGTTTTTAAAATGCTAGTATCTTAGGGCTGGGGCTGGGGCTCAGCAGTAGTGCACTTGCCTGGCATGTGTGAAGCACAGGGTTTGATTCTCAGCATCACATATTAAAATACATAAATAAAATAAAGGTCTATCAACAATTTAAAAAAATTGTAAAAAATGCTAGTATCATAAGTAAGGCTTTTGCACTACAATAGCAATATGCTAAAACTTATTATTCATGAACTAAAATATTTTAAAACTTATTATTTATGAACTAAAATATTTAAATATTCCTATTTCTAAAGGTTGTTGTCTTTTTTTTGAGAGAGAGAGAGGGAGAATTTTTAATATTTATTTTTTTCAGTTTTCGGTGGACACAATATCTTTATTTTATTTTTATGTGGTGCTGAGGATCGAACACAGCGCCCTGTGCATGCCAGGCAAGCACGCTACCGCTTAAGCCACATCCCCAGCCCGGTTCTTGTCTTTTTATCAAGATTTTCTGTTAAAGAATACTTAAAAATATTTTCTAATGTGAAAGGAAAAATAAGAGAATTGTAAATAAAAGCTCTTCATTGAGACAATTCAGTTTGCAAATTTCCAATTATTTTTTGAGCAACCAGAAAGTCATTATAAAAATGAAGTAAAATAATGTTCTTACTTATGCTCTTCATAAAAAGTAGGAAATTTTAAGCTGAGATAATAATATAAACATCAAAATTACTAGGCTCCACCTTTACACTGCAAAAAAATTAAATTACCACTATGATTATTCTGATGACTAAGACTAGAAAACCAAATTGTATATTTTATGAAAAAACTAAATGAAGAACCACTTTAAATAAGAAAGTTTTTATAATATATGCCAAACATCAATTCCTATAGCAACTAAGGATACTGTAGAAGAAAAATAAGAAGTATATATAACTCTTTGATTTAATATTATTGAAAATCAAATAAACCAATTCTTCTATTTTTTTTCTTTCTCTTCTCCTCCTTTTTCCCTTAAACTAACTGCAAAAGCACTCACTGATCAATAATCATGCAGAGTTATGCAAAATAACCGGAATAATCATCCAAGTGTTGAAAATACTTATTTGGATCATGAAGCAACTCTTACCTCTTTGCAAGATGAGAATAAAAGTTGCAGATAAATAAAATTTTTCTCTTTGAATAACAGTGTTATTAATTCTGGCAGACCATCAGTTACTTCTGAGATAATTCTCTGACCAGTCTCATTCTCCACAGAATGGAGGAATTCAAGTCAGTACTGTGTGATTTAACTTACTAACAGAAATAGAACTATTAAGCATTCATAATGACCATAGAATAGTACAAACATCTGCCAAATATGCAGAAATTTCTTGAAAAAAGCATGTTTTTACTACAAAACTGATCACAAACCAATCAGATTCAAAAATTACCAAGTCAACATTTGGCTCCTGTTTGGCTTCTGTGTTACACTGTGCTTATATTGAAAAAAATTTAGGGTAAAAAGACAAATCAATAAATGTCAATATCAAGATGACAGAGACATAAAAACTACCTGATAGAGACTTTAATGTAACCATCTTAAAAGCATTCTGAAGAGCAATTTAAAATACATGAAACATAGTCTTAGCAAAGCCTAGAGAGCCTCATCAGAAAAACACAACTGAAGAAGATCTCAGTGGAAAAATCAGAGTATGCAAAGTACAATAGCCTATATTCAATGAAATGCATGAGCTTTATAGTCAAATAGAAAGAACAGACAAAATAATCAGTCTATTTTAGAATTGCCCAACCTGAACATGAAGGGAAAATAAGACAAGAAGGAACAGGAATGGGGTAAGCAGCCAGGTAACAAAGAGTAGGAAGAAGTGGGAAGAGGAGGAGGAGGAGGAGGAGGAGAATTAGGAGTAGGGAGGAGGGTGGGAGAGTAAGGGGAAGAAGGAGAAGGAGAGAACCTCAGAAATATAAACAAAAGATCTACTATTATCTCTGCTATGGTAGGCAGAACAATGATACTTCATCCACCCGATAATCCACCAGCCCTCCCACACTCCCAGGGCCTGCCACTTTGATGGCACCTATGCCACTAACCTGAAACTGGAGGCTTACAATATCCCTGTCCAAACTGGAAGTTTTCTGACACAGAGAAAGCACCTAGTCTACTGATGTGGAGGATTGGGAAGTGATGCAATACTCAGAACTTGATTCATATTTATTAACAAGAATGAATAAGAGTTAACACATTCTTAATTTGTAACCTAAATAAGGAAAGTCCTAAAGACTTAATGGATTCTCATCTTTAAATGGGCTTGTGACTTTATTGCCTGAAATTTTAAGTGATTTTCTCGGTAATATCACTTCTGAAAGTGTTTGGGAAATCTCTGAAATATCCAAAGTACTTCCTGACATGAAATAAATAAAGTAGAAAAGGTCCTTCCCATAGCTCAGCTTAAGATGTGCATAAAATTTCTGACAGGACATGAATGTGGAGAAAATAGAATTTAATGGTAAAATAAAGAGAACTGATATTTTTCTGGGTAAAAGAAAAAAAAGAAAAAAAGCTTTTAGCCGAACAGGTATTTGAAAAGTCACAAAAGTGTCATTAATGATTCAAACCTAGAAGTTTAATATCGCTCTTAAGTACAAACACAGGTATTTTTATACTGGAAATAACCAATATTCCACATGTTAGGCGAACATTTCACAAGATATTTAGGAAAAACCCCAGCTTGCTCTGTTAAAAGAATTTCTATAGACTGGCAAATTATTTCTACTAACTTCACTAGTCTCCTGATATGATGTGCTGAGAAGAACACCACATCATTTCTATGGTATTTCTGTCCCCCCAAAATATGTAACATGAACCTTATTATTAAAAAAAAACTTAGGGAAAAACAAGACAAATTTAGGGATATTCTATAAAACAAATATCCCATAATCTTTGTAATTAGCAATATCATGAAACACAAAGACTAACAAACTATTCCAGGACAAAAGAGACTAAAGAGGCAGAATCGTTGAATGTAATGCATGATAGTGAACCTTTTTTTTTTTTCACAGTAATTGATATTATTGGACAACAGACAAAAAATCTGAATAAAGTTTATACACAAGGCTGGCTTTGTGGGCATGCAACAAGTACAGTCATAGTCAGCTTTATATTCAAAAAGATCAAGGTATGGAGATTAAATGCTCTCAGTAATCAATTTAAAAGTTTTAACAACTGTACATGAATTTGTATACTGCTAGTAAAACGTAATGGAATGGCAAAGCAAGTGTAGGGGCTCTGATTCACGGATGGCCAACATCCTACTACCTATGCATCAGGGTCTTACTGGCTTGATTCTGGCTCTTTGGAATTTATGCTCCCACCTGACATCTCACTCTGCCCTACAATTGCATAAGCAATTGTTCCCAGAGTAACACCTGGATGTAGAGGCAAAGAGGATCAAGGCTGGAAAGAAACTTTTTGGTGTTTCAGAGCATGGCAAGAATGTGACTCCCTAATGGTACCATATTATATTCTGTAGACACTCAGCAAGAGTTTCTAACCCAACTCCAATCCAGAAACCTAGGAACATAATTAAATGAAAAGCTGCAATACTTTGAGGTTATCTGCCCTTCCTTGGGTAAGGATGGATGGTGGTTCCATAAGAAAAGAAGACTGACTCCCCAAGTCAAGGCTCACATTTCAATTGGCACTAGGTCTGTTTTTAAGTAGCTAGTCCTGATTTTGTATTCGATAATAGCATTATATCCCTATTATATCCTAATTTTGATCACAGTTTTGCCTACATGGATCAAAAATCGTCCACCATTTTATCATTAAAAAATATAAGTTATTTAAAATTCCCCAAATCAATTCTCTTAAACTAATGAATAACTGGAAATACAAACAACATTTCGAGAATTTTTCTTTTGCCCTCATATTTGCCAAAATGCTGATTTAAGCAATTTTTGTTTCATTTTTAATTTAAAGACCATTAAAAAAACACACATGCAAGAAGTCAGACTATTTATTGTGAAAATCGAGTATATCCACCTTCATAGAGATAAATGTAACTATAAAATGTTCTAAATCTTAACTTCCATATTATTATCCCTTAATTAACTACCAGACTAACTTTTAGTTTTACAAAAATGTAAACATATGTTAAAAAAAGATGTAACGTACTTCTTTAAAAGTAAGAAAATCATAGCAAAACACATTCTTTGCTTAGATTAAACTTATAGATATAGGCTGGGGGAGTGGCTCAAGTGGTAATGTGCTCGCCTGGCATGTGCAGGGCGCTAGTTTCAATCCTCAGCACCACACAAAATAAAAAATAAAAATGTTGTGTCCACTGAAAACTAAAAAAATAAATATTAAAAATTCTCTCTAAAAAAAACAACTATAGATCATATCATTGTCAATTTTATTTTAATAAAAATGATGAATTTTTTGTTTATTTTAACTAGGTTTATGTATTATTATTGTTGTTATTAATATTATTATTATTATTATTATTTTGCTAAAAAGAGTGGAAAATGAAATGAGATAACTTAGCCTGTAAATAAAATATTTTTTTGTTGTTTGTTTTTTGGTACCAGGAATTGAACTACAGGGCACTACACCCCTGAGCTACATCCCCAGCCCTATTTTGTAGTTTATTTAGAGACAGGGTCTCACTGAGTTGCTTAGTGCCTCACAGTTGCTGAGGCTGTCTTTGAACTCGTAACTCTCCTGTCTCAGCCTCCAAAGCAGCTGGGATTACAGGCGTGCTCCACTGTACCTGGCTTAAAATGTTTTGAACTCTACACAGGTAGCTTTTCTAGATGAATATTCTTTGTTGAATGCAGGTGAGATAGCATTTTTGGACTGGGAATTAATTAAAGTTATCACAAAGCTAATTTTAACAAATCAGGAAAGAAAATGAATGATATATATCCTACTAGGTAAATACAAAAAGCAGAAACTTAGAATAAGATGAATGGATGTAGATCAAAAATTGTCCACCAAGACAGGATTTGTTTTTAGTGACCTCTCTTCTCTCAAAACATATCTTCACTTTAATTTAGAATGTAACTGAAAAGCAAACTAATGAACCAGGCAGACAAAGTCTTGAGGCAGAATATTCCAATATCATAATTCCTCAGCCATAATGATTATTTTTAATGACATGTTAAGAGTCAAGATGAGAAAATTAATAAGGAAATTTTATTATGTTGACTTTTAAGCTAATATCTTTAGGATGAAGAATCAACAACTTTCTGCATTACTAATGTTTATTTGAAATCAATCTATAAGAATAATTCTAACACTCTTATAAATTAGCTTAATAGCATGTTAACTTAGGGGAGGCAATAAAGATACTTAGACATCATACAAAACCAATGTTTTCTCATTGAACTTCCAATGGGTATGGGGGTAATCAAGCTATCACTCAATGTAGATTTGAATCTCAGTCTAAAACCATACATGTTAGTTTCAAGAATTTCAAAATGCATCATTACTGATTCATCTGTGCTTTATTTAAATAAATAATCTAGGCTAAAAATCCCATTTCCAATTTAAATAATGGAAAATAAGGAACATTTTCATAAGGCTTAAGACAGAAAACAAAGTTGCAGTACAAAGTCAGTCCTCTATAACAGTAAAAGATAGAGTTTCTGGTAACCTATTCTCATGCAGGAAATGATCAAATAAATCTCTGTGCAGTCAGAAATAAGGAAAGTCTTTTTATGCATATGAACAAGAGAAAAACTGGACAGCAACTAATGCCACCATGGGCTGCAAACATCCAGGTGCAGGATTAGCAGTTAAAAACAGCCTCCCCTTTGGCCAACTGGGGTCCAGCAAGAGAAATGAGTTTCAAGCTAATAAGCTCACTGAATGTGGAGTTCATTGGAGAAACACAAGAGGAAAAAGTTCTACAAAAAAAAAGCCTACAGAAAAGTATAATGGCTAATTTAATTATTTTTTTAAATTGCAAGATGTTACATTTTGTTGAAATTTCTCTGAGATCCTTAGATTTATCTTATAAGTAAAAATAGGTTCTTTCATTATAGCATGTTTTTCTATCTTCTTTTCCTTTTCCTTCTATCACCACTAGCCTCATGTTCCTATTCCAGAAATGATGTAATGTAAGACCACCACAGTATGTATTTAGATGGTTATTCTCAAGATACATTTCTCATAAATACAGTCTACAGAATGTTTGTTGTAGAAAACTAATTTATAATTTTGTGTTCGTGATTTACAAAGTATCCTTTCAGATACTTCTTCAGTCATTTATTCATTCATTCTCTAGTGAATTCATTCACTCATTTATGGAGTACATGTATTTATACTTGAGAATGCAAGCCAAATGCATTTTTATGGTTTTAAATGCTTGCCTTTATAAAATTAATGGTTAAGTATTTGCATTACGTATGAGCTAATCCAGCATTCACCATCTCTTGGGATTTGTATTTCTACTTCCTTTTTCTAATCCTTCAAGTTGCTCTATAATGATGACAGACAAACTATTGTTATAAAGCTTTGGAAAGTAAAACAAGATGCAACATAAATTAAAAATTGGTTTAAACAGTTGTTTTTTTCTGTTTCTTGTGGTCACCACCAAAAGGTCATGCATAAAGAAAAATTGTGAAAACTTCAGACCTTGAAGCTTCAAGTTTCATAAAATTTAAAAGAAAACAAATTAAGGAATTACATATTATATTTAATATACTGTATTTTGAGACTGTTCAAATATTACATATAGACACGATTTTCTCATTATAGATATCAAGAAAAGAGAAAATGAATATGAAGACTAAGACATATTTACTTCTGCAGCTTCAAAACAAGTTATTTTCTAAAGTACGCTACTTTCATATAATTCTTTAATGCTTCTTTTTTCATGTGGCTCTAAGCTTGCCTTTCAGTTTGGGAAAAAAGCACCTTAAATATTGTCTATTTCTAAACCTACAAAATTATAATAAACTCTCATAAGGTTTCATTGTATGAGAATTAGGTATTAAATATAAACTATATCACTGAAACCAAAGTAACAGAAGTCCTCCTGAGTTATTTGTATAATTATTTGCCAGACTTAGAATACTAGAAGAATGCAATAATGTCCATACAAATCAGACTAAGGTAATCATAACCATAATACTTTAGTTTGTTATTTTTAACCCGAGTTGAAATCTAAAACCTTATGTTCTGTTTAATGACAGTCAGGTTCATGGAATGATTTGTGGCACACAGCACACTGTTATTAACAAAAGGAAATACCAATGACATCATTTAGCCATTATAGGAGATAAGCTCACCTAGTAAAGAACAATACTTACACTGTTTTATTTTATTTTAATTTTTACTAGCCTGGCATGTTGTAAGTTGTGCAGGATATTTTTTTTGAAAAAAAAACTATATTTAAAATATTTGAACCACTTTTTTCCTCTCCAAATATAAATGCATGATATATCAAACATTTAATAACACCAATGTTTTATTAACTACATTATCTACCCCATTGTATTTTAACAAATGAGAAAAGGAAAAACATTCAATTTAAAAGAATTTAACTTTACAAATGACATAACACCACTTAATTTTTAATAAAAGTGCATTACCTATCAACACGGCGTGAAGAAAAAAAAGCCCTTGGAAACAGCATTTAAAAAAAATGTGCAAGTTTACAAAGGAAAGAAATACTGATGAAATAATCTTACTTAGCTCTCTTAAAAAAATCTTCAAATTATGTATGTTAGTAGTAAGACGAACTTGTAGTCCATATTAAAAAATTAGATATTTGACCTATGCAATTTAAATGTACCAGTTATCCTCACAGGCAGCATCAGAAGTTTCACTGATAATTACAGCCAACAGATGGAGGGTATATTGGATAGTGCTTTAATCTCATGCTGGGTCTCTTGGCTTTCCAGAATTTTCTGACTTTTCACAATTTTGTATCCTCATTTTTTCCCCAAATTTATTGCAAAGAAAGGAACAAAGAGAATATGTTCTTACAAAGTTGATGTCTATAAAAATTAAGATAATATATATGCAAATAGCAGGTGTTCAGAGCTTTTTCAGAGGTGCTCACAATTCTCAGTATGAATGCTTTTACCATTCCCATGAATAACAGTATAAACTGCTTAATATAGATTTGCTTATCCCTGGAAATAGCTTTGACTTCTTTTCAAATACTTTTGGTTGAAATAAATAAAATGTAATGTAACCATAAGTCACATCTGGCAAAAATAAAAAAATATATATATGGTGGGCTTAGTATTCTAGTGATAACCAGATGTACATTCTTTTTCTGCTTGTGGTTGACCAATAGACTGAGTAATGTTAATTACTTACAAAGCTTAGCATTTGGCAATGTGAAAAACATGTTTTGCATTTAATACAAAGAAGTGTCTCAACATAAGAATTTAACAAAGTTAGAATTTGTGATTCTAATTTGCACATCATGTTGCTATTTTTTTTAAAAAATATGTATCTCATATTATTCACATTTAGCATATAATTTTACATTTTTATCTTAGGCTTATGCAGAATTCCAATCAACCAAAAATAAATAATGTGTTCTTGAATACAACTTGGTATTCCATTTGGCTTAATGGACTGTTTTCATGACATAGAAAAGCTTCACTAACTCTTCACAAAAATTTTTACTGTTATCATAAATCTTCAATTTAAGAATGCCTTTGGGTATTTTTATAGATATATGTCTGAACTAGATAGATCATAACTAATTTATCAAGATTCAGTGCTGAGTTTACAAATAATATTTCTTACAGAACCATGCTCCTTCAATATAGTCGAAATATCCTTAGTTTCTATAATCCAAATTACAATTACTGAGTTCCTGACACATATAGAAAATTATAACAGTGCCTATAAAATTTCATGTTTCCTTTCTTACTGGAAACAGTTATTCCCTGCAAAGTCATGATTGTTTTTATTCTTCATAATGAGGTAGCAACAGTGATTTCTAAAGGTTCTTGACATCAAGAACTCACATAAAATCCCCTCCTCAATGAATCCCAATTCTACATAGAAGCAAGTAGATGCTATAAAACCTTCCAAGATCAAGTCTATGAAAATAGTTAGCAAAGCACATTCTTATCAAGTGGCATCCAACACAAGGATATTCTTCACGTTTATCTACATCGCAATTCCCTACACAGTCAATTCATTTTTAATGATATCCTCAAGTGTACATATATAAAAGTGTAAATTCTTTCGTAATATGAGGACAATAATAGCATACTAGAATTCTAAAAGGATAAAAGTTTTCTATTTAAGCCATTATTTAATCATTACTGTGGTACGTTCTGACTTGATTACGGAAAACATGAATGAAATTTTCCCTTTTGATTGATAGAACCAGACACCTTTTGCAAAGGACATAAATAAACATGGTATTGATTTAGACTATACTACTTACTACATAAACTACTTGTTATTCAGAGTTGTGATTTAAAAAAATGAAGTATTAAAAAAAACTGTTCTCAGTTCTTAGCAGTAATATTTAGCTGCGACAACCTTTATGATAAATAATTAAAGTCAGTAAATAGGAGCTGGGGTTGGGGCTCAGCAGTAAAGTGCTTGCCTAGCACTTGGAAGGCCCTGGGATCAATTCAATAATGGTACTGTGTCCAACTACAACTAAAAAAAAATAAATATTTTTTTTAAAGTCGGTAAATAAAAGTGTCAAATGATTTGATCATATAATTTTTCAGGTAAACTGCTTTAAGATCAATTCAATAACTTTCTACAGACCATGGATTTATTCTTGTATTTTGGCAGACCAAAAGGTAAGCTGCAATAAGAAAAAAAGGCAAAGAAACATTTTTCTTTGTAGTAAATAAATAGGAAAAGTTACAGAAACAGACCCCCTACAGTGACAAGGTTTTTTTTTTCCACAAGCTGACTTCTTTGTCTAGAACACACCTCACTAGTTCCCATGGAGGTCTTATCTAACTAAGCCCATGAGGCTGTTAGATTATTTATTACATATTATATACAGAATCATTATTATCATAATGTTCCCCAAATTATTATTCCTTTCCTTCAAAGGATATATTTTGGTTGGCAAATTACACATTATTTGGGTAATGTCTGTCTCTCAATGGACTATAAACTCCTCAGTATCAAAAACTTGGTAACTATTATATATCCAGTACTAGCACAGATCCTAGACTGAATTGAATCCCCTCAAAATTCTTATGTTGAAACCCTATCCCCAACCTAACTGCATTTTCAGAAGAAGCCTCTAAGGAATAATTTAAGAATCAATGAAGTCATAAAGTTTGCAAAGAAAATTCTCCCTCATTTCTATCCATACTACTGATTTCCTATCCATACTACTGATTTCAATACTTCTAATCACCAAACATGTGAGGATCTTTTTCAAACCATGGGATTCTCCAATGCTCCAGATACCAAACAAGTATCCCATAGTTCATATCAATTCTGACCCAATCTACAGGGTTGGGGGTGGGGTGGGAGGTGAGCACAGACCCCACAGGTTAAGGACTCACTCCCACAAGATTGCCCTATCCCCAACTACAGACACCAGTGGCAAGCCCAGGTTGTTACCAGTGCTTCTGACTAACCAGCTACATAAATCAGAGGTTCTCACGACCTCTTCCTTGAGTTCAAAAATTTGTTAAACTGGTGGACAAAACTTAAAAAAATACTTTACTTACTAGAAAAAAACAATGCTATAAGAGAAGACAATTTATAAACAACCAGATAAAAGAGATATATTATACCACATATGGGACAAGAAGCAAAGAACATTAATGTCCTCTCCAGGCAGAATGTCCTCACAGTACCTCCATATGTCCATCAAACCAGAAGCTCTCTAAACACTGTCGTTTTGATATTTATGGAGCCTTTATTATATAGGCATAATTGAGTAAATCATTGACCATTGGTGATTAAGTAAATCTCCAGGCTCTCTCCCATCCTTGAAGGCTAGGAGGTGAGAGTGAATATTTCTACCCTGTAATCACATGGCAAGCAGCGCAGATCCTGAGGCTATCCAGAAGCCCCCAGCCACCAGTAATCTCAAACAGAAAGTTGCACACATATCAATCATTTCAGAGATTCCAGGAGTTGTAGAAGCTGTTTGTCAGGAGAAAGCTGGTTATTACTTCAGCGATTCCAAGGGTTTTAGGAGCTGTATGTCAGGAAACTGGGGCAGAGACCACATCTTATTGTGTCACAAGGGTGAAGCACTTATAGGATTAGTGTTCTCATAAGAGACACCAGAAAGCTCTCTCAACCTCTGTACACACACCAAGAAAAAAACCAGGTCAGGACAGTATAAGAAGGCAGCCACATACAAGGCAGGAGGAATGTCCTCACTAGAAACTGAATGGGCTCATATCTTGTTATGGGACTCCTACGCTCCAGAACTATGAGAAAGAAAATTTCTGTTGCTTAAGCCACCTAAACAATTACATTTTGTTATGGAAGCCAAAAAGATTAATGCAAAGGATGGAAAGGACTCCCTTTGCTCTGAATTCATTTTTTTTTAATGAGAAAGAACAGACATTTAACTTCATGGCATTGACAAACTTCATTTACTCTGCTGGAAGGAAGGAAAGTGATTTAAGTTTAGGGAACATGACATACCCTGCCATTCCTATTCTTATCCAATCTCTGGGCAGCGGGACACTCTGACAACACTTGCACTCATCCATGCCCAAGTATTCATATATTAGCACTGAAAAAAATCTGGACACAATGAGGATTGCCTGATATGAATATATGTTATCAAGTTTTTAACTATCTTATGAGAAATATTTGTCTGATTAGCATTTTCTATATTTAGAGCTAAAGGTGCAATTTATATAGAAAATAAAGGAATATATTATATGTATTTTTTTTCAACGGAAATATCACTAGATCTCTTTAGAAAGTAAAGCTGGTGACATACAGCAATATAAAATCATACTAGTTCCTCAATAAAGCACTATTGCAACACAGGAAAAATTCCTTACTGAGCAGCCCTCTTCTATTTTGTAGCACAAACCTTTCTCAGTCATGCTGGCATATGTATTTAATTATATGACACATTAATGTTTTCCAGTATATGCTAAATATTTCAGTTTTATCTCAAATGAGACAGAAATATAACATAATTGTTTAATGATTATTATCCCCCCTCTTGACTAAAATAGATTCTTCAGAAGTAAATATTCTCTAAACACATTTTGTCTACAGTAATTGGACACTCCAACTATTTTTACTAAAACAACCTTTTTATAGATTTAACATTCTACACACCCTGATTTAAGCATTCTCATTTCTTTCTTAGGATTATTTCCATGTTGATGATAAAAACTCACTTAATTAAAATGAAAGCTATCACAATGAAAGACCATAAACAAAAAAAATCCTACTATTATAATTCTATGTAGCACATTAAAAACAAATTAATTCAGTGGGGAAAAAATCTTCCTCCCACTCAATTGTCACAAAGCCCCAAAAGCCAGGGTCAGCAGCTATTAATAAAATAAAATAATAATACTAATAATTTGGATAAATTCAAAAAATGCAGAGTGCTAGAAAAAAATCATTTAAAACCCCAATAAAACAGAACATCCACAAGAGAATTACAACAGACCATTCAGTGTATTGCACTACCACGTGACATACCACTGGGCAAATATAATTAAGGACAAGGGAGCTGTACTTTTTTCTTTCTTTCTTTCTTTGGGGGGGGTAACTTTAGCTGCACATATGGAGCATTTTGTTTCACTTCTGGTTTACTTTCCTTTAATCAAAGACCCCCACTGTATGCCTTCACACAGGGCTTAGTGTTGTGGTTCCCATGGAAACCATAATTCTGAATGTCCTAACTTGTGTGATTAAAATTTAACACAAAGTAACATTGATAGTCTCTCCCATTTCCACTACTACCAATATCCAATTCTAATTAGCAGCACAATAACTGGTTTGGAAGGAATAAAGAGCTGTGACTACCATAGCTTCACATTGCCAGTTATTCACAGGGAATCTAAAGAACAATATATAGTGATGGTTCTCTTTTACAAAATGCCTAGTTTAAACAGAGGGATTATTTCTAGTTGACTTTCTCCTAACCTCCAGAAAATAAAGCATACATTTTCTTTTTTTAAAATATACTACAGGACTTTTTTCTTTTTTTTCTTTTTCTGTATTTTTGTCACATGTCTGTGTTTGGAGCAAAAGCTTTTCACAATGGTCTGACATACTAAGGTAATAAATGTACATAACAACATTTTAATTTTTCAAATCCAGTTATAATAATTATATTCATTTCTATAATTATTAAAATGATCTTTTCAATGTGGAATTAACTCTTCTGTATTTATTAATCATGAAGATATGACATATGCCAAACCTTTTTAATTTAAGTTTAAAAATTCAACTGTATCTTTTTCCTTTCATCTACTTTTTTTTTTTAAACACTCTAGTAGGAGCCGATAGATTCTCAGTACTACATTAAAGAAATATCTGCTTGCTTGCTAATTATTTTGATTTGTCAAGAATTTATTAACTCAGGGGCATTCTTTCCCTGATCTTGTGCTTGGGTGCTCACTACCTTTACTTATAACTCAGTATAAATTCATTGCATTATTCAACACAATATCTTAAATTTAGAAATTATACTGTCATGCCAATAGCTTCTTATTTGACTTATCATATATGAGTAAACAGAAATGAAAGTCCTTCCCACCTTTGGAGAACTATCCCTCAAAAATTATTTTAAGTTCATCAAGCAGGAGCGAAGATGTAAAATATTAAACATTTAGAGTCAGATAATTAAGTTTAACATTCTCTATTTTTGAGGGAGAAACTGAGGCCCATGGACCTCACATGATATCTTCAATACTTGAGTATTAGAACCACTAATAGTAGTTTCAGATGTTCACTTAGTATTTTTTAATAATTTACTACAAAAGAGTAATATTTCTCTTACTATTTACTGGCATTTTTTTCTACTTTTATTTACAAACCTAAATAATTTGAATATATAAAATATATAGCACTTGCACAACTAGTCTTGAAAATTAATGGAATCAAGTTAAAATATAAAAGAGATTAATTTATATAATTATAGGTCATTATCTGATGTATGATTTCTATCATTTAAAAATTTTACACTTAAAATATTTTCTCTTAAAGATGATATCTTTAGCAATAATACAAATTTTAGAGTCAGAGCTAAACTAGTCAACAGTGCCCTTTATTAATTAATGTTAATTCCTACTGTAAAATTGTTTTCTAAATTTTCTATATTCCTGAGAGCTTTACACTGTTCATTTAACTGGTCCACATCTTTAACTAAAACTCTTACTGAAAATTTACTTTACATACCATTTGACATTTAAATAAATAAAAATTTTAGTGATCGCCAAATACATGGACAATTCCCATTTCTGTATACATTCTACATACAAGTACAGGATTGTCCTGTATAAATGGTCCATTCAGGACTTCTTTATTTCTAATTAGAATATGTGAATAAATTCAAGTAACCTTAGAGTAAGTTATTGTTTCCTTTGCAGTTAGAAAGAAGGAAAGACGGAAAGGCACTGGGGTTAAGTGTAGGATGGGGACAGGGTGGGGACAGAAGGGAGACACAGGTGTGGAAAGAGATAAAACATCTGCAAAAGAGAAGGGGAAGAGGAGAATAAAACAGGAAGATTTCTTTATTTATACATTCTCTGTATCAGATCTAATATGGTTGCTAAAATAAGTAGTATACTTTGAAAGATCTCTGGCTTATAGTACTTCCTATTTCAGGATTATACCAACAGAGCTAAATATGTTGTTTAAAAGGTAAGAATAACAGAAAGAAAGACGTCCTATAACAGAGACTCCCTAACACAGAGGAGAAAAGAACAGAAGGAGTCATGAAGGTAGAAAAGTCAGCAAAACCTAGAGAAGTCAAGAAACGCAAACTAACACTGCATCTTCCGATGTTTGCTATGTATGGTCATCATGGATTAAAGTCACTAAGTCTGGCTGAAGACTCGAAATGTGAAAAACTTTGCCATGTTTTAAAAGTTACGAGACAAAGGCAGAAAAAAAAGATAAAAGTATTCATCTCAGTGAATAAAAGAGTAACATATTCTTCAGGTTAGACTGTGGTACAATTTATTGCCAATATATCTACAAAGACTCACTCCGTGCCACTTAATGACAAGTTTACTAAAATTAATTTATTAATAAATTAAAATTCAAATAGAATATCTTTTTTTTTTTAGAATTTCAAAGTCTGCTGCCTACTAAACTGCTAATTATCACACTCATTCGAACTATTTTTTTTTTTTTGAGAGAGAGAGAGAAAGAGAGAGAATTTTAATATTTATTTTTTAGTTTTCGGTGGAAAAAATTGTTTGTATGTGGTGCTGAGGATCGAACCCAGGCTGCATGCATGCCAGACGAGCGCGCTACCGCTTGAGCCACATCCCCAGCCCCGAACTATTTCTTATTCTTAATGCTTGGACATATAAGAAAGAACACTGACAAAATTTCAGTACTGCAGTTTCAGTAAAATATTGTTCAATGTTCTTGTTCTCCAGGTAAAGTAAAATGTGTCAAAATCAACATCATTTTATTATTTCAACATTTGAAGTCTAGCCTGCTGGGTATGATAATGACTTCTAAAATAATATGAAGAATGGTCCTTCCAGAAATGTCAACAGAGCGCTTGCTTACAAAGTCCAGATTTACTTACCTGAACAAAATATAGCATGGCATGGTTCTCCAGTGACCATTTTTCTACTCATCCATTATATTTTTGACAAAAGGATCTTGGGAGTAAACTATAGAGAAGTAGCAATTTTTATTTAAACTTTAAAACCTTTATTTGAAGAAATGATTCTTAGTGATAAGAGACTCAACATAGCCCTGAGGAGCCTCAAAAAGTTTATGTTCTCAAATGTTTGAGGGGAGATTAGGGACTTCTGGGGCTCATTCACATTTTTTTTTTCCCAAAGGAGATATTCACATGTAGAAGGTAGAAAAAGAGGAACTAAACACAATTGATCTCAACCTGCACCTTCAGAAGCTGGGTGTGCAGCTAGAGATACATGAGGGTGAGGAAACAACAGGGCTCCTTAGAAACTAGAGCTAGAAAGAGATCTTCAATTCATCATTCTCTGGTTAAGAAGGTAGGCTCTGAAAGAATCTGAAACAATGCAGGACCTCAGGAAGACATGTCCTCTCATTTTTACCTACAGTCCACAAAAAGTAGGAGATCAAAGCACTGCTATATTTCATCCAATGTAAATCATAACAAGAATATCCACTTTCAGATTAACAGAAAATAAAAAAAATGTGTTATTATGTAACCCAGCACACATATTCCCATAAAAGGTTTTGTTTGTTTGTTTGTTTTTGTTTGGTAAATTCTTCATTTTTCCATAATTTAAGGTTCTATCAATATCTATCAGTAATTCTTTTTTTCCTTAAAAGAAAATCTTTATCCTCCCTAATGGCAGAACAGGGCCAAGATTATAACTAGTCTGCATTCTACATATAATTAAACTGAATATACTAAAGGGAAAAATCTAACTTTTTTCATTAATTTTAAACCTTGTCAAAAGTTTAATTTGTGCTTTAGCTAAAGCTAAAAGAATTCTGTGACTGGATGGTATGCATATATAAGAAATATGTCCAGCTGGGTTTATGGCTCAGCAGTAGAGCACTCGCCTAGCACAAGCAAGGCCCTGAGTTCGATACTCTCACCACATGAAAATAAATTTAATAAAATAAAATAAAGTTAGTATTGTGTCCAACAAAAAATAAATATTTTTTTTTAAAAAAAGAAATATGTCAAGCACTTGAGTTCAAGGCACACTGCAGACAGCACTTCACAAATCAATTCTTTCCATTCTTGGTTAAAGGACACTATAGTAAATGCAATTTGAAAATGATTTCAATTCAGATGTAGTTTTTCACAAAGTTTCATAACTGTAATATGTCCTGGTTAGTTTGGTCAAGAATCCATTAGTTCATTATTTCTTGTTTGTCTAGCAGCATTATCACAATGTACTCTCTCAGAAGACAGGATAATAAATATATCAGTATCATATTTTCTACTGTAACAGTTGAGCTATTCCCTTCCATATCAATGTTTTCCAAATTGTTGTGTATTAAATTTGTTCCTCAAGAGACTATTGAATGTCATTCCAGTTACAATGTTTACAGATATCTTCTCTGATCAATTTCAAATGTGGTACAATTGGTCTTTTTTTTTTCTTTTCTTTTATATTGGGAATTGAACCCAGGTACACTTTATCACTGAGCCATATCCCCAGCCCTTTTGTTCATTTTGAGAAAAGATCTCACTAAGTTGCTTATAGCCTAAGTTCCTAAGGAATTGGCTGTTGTTTTAATGAAAGCTTTAATTTATTATGATATTTTGCCAAATGGATCTAATAACCTACTAGGTCCTTCAATATTTTATTATATTTATAATCTAGGATTAACAACATAACAGGGTTTTGAGTGCATGTAGGAAAGATTTAAGAAGAGAAAGCCCCTCAAATAACATATTTAACCGAGTAAAGCAAAGTTATTAGAAATGATCTGTATAAACTTTGTTCAGAGATACTTTTCAGAAGATATATATACCACAAAGATTTTATATTTTCTGTATTCTGAATCTACAAGAAATTTTTTCAAAGGTAATTTTTTAGAAATTAGGAATAATATATTTTCTGATACTGGCAGAATGATCAAAAGCATTCATTTTCTTTAGAGCTTTATACTATATAGAGAGTAAATATCAAACTCTCATTTTCAACTACCTACCATTGAATTATCTAAAAGTATTGCTACTTCAGTGTATTACAGTGTTAAAAACATTAAATTGAAACAAAAAATAACCTATAAACTTCATTTGTGCAGTCAATAACATAGAAGCTTTCTTCACTTGTGGCTAATAACACCGGGATACAATTTAACAAGAAGTATTTGCTTACAAAATGTAATTTCTTCATTGAATTTTACAATGGTAAGTTTACATGATTATATATGCATTACCACCAAGTTTTATGAAAATCTAGCCATTCGCAATTTTGGCAACAAAGCCAACAAACAACTGCTTGCTTCCATTAAATTCCAGTAAGAGGCAATTTGAGAGGATACTCCCTAGGAATTAAATTTTGTAGATAAACATTTTAGCAAATTGCATTATTGTTGTCAGAACATTGAAGGCAGCAGTAGGCCAAATCAAGAAATTCAATTTCTTTATTTCTTTCTTTTAAGCAATTAAAGTCTCTTTCACTAACACATTAGGAATCAAGAAAATGCATATTTTTGATATTGAAAAAATAAGAAAGGTGAAAAAATATTCAGGTAATAATCTATAATGTTCAAAAGAAGAAAAAGACTGGGCTTTCTCCTGGGACAAATAAATTCTACAGGTATATATATTCAAGGTTTATGTGAAGGAGTAGTAAAAGGAGTCCACCACTTGAACTTCCATCAGTGCTAAGGGCACTGGTATTTGCAAATAGCCCATGGAATACTATAGCCAACTGTCTGGCCATCCATTTCAGGTATTTTATTTTTAATCTGACCATTTTATCCTATCTATAATACATCTCTCATACTTCTAAGATATCTTCTCATTAATACCACAATCATATTTGTCTAATTAGGTACCTTCTTTTTTTTAATATTTTGTTTTAGTTGGACACAATGCCTTTATTTTATTTTTATGTGGTGCTGAGGATTGAACCCAGGGCCTCACATGGGCTAGGTGAACGCTGTACCACTGAGCCACAACTCCAGCCCCAGGTACTTTCTTTAATATAAAAAAGTGTCCTCTTAATATGTCCCTAAGGTCCTCTTCAGTTTCTAGACCCAATACTCTATCATTCAGGAAAATACTATTCCCTCCCAAACTGATCAGTCATTATTCTATATTGAATAATGAATGGTTTGCTCTTTCCATGACCATTTTCTCAGAATGTCTATTCTCTTTATCTGATAGTAAAATCCTTTTCACATGAAAACAATACCTGAGGCTTTTCACGAAGAATTACCCACTTTTCCTCAAGCTTCTATTAAGTAGCTAACAAATTATAATACAACAAGTTGTACATGTTTCTGTACCTCTAGAGAGTCTTTCAGTTTCCTCCAAATCAAGATAGTTATTCCAGAATACAGTGGATATATTATGCATATCAGACAATAATATAATATGAACCAAATAATTACCATATATGAAAATTAATGTTTTATTCTTTACTTTGAAGACATAAGATTTCTTACTGTCTTAATGAAGCAGTAGTTTTTCTGTATTATTCGAGTATAATCAAATGATATTTTTAATCAGTCTCTTTCTCTTGTAAGTATATAAAGTTCATATAAAAATGTATTTTCATTCTGAAAAAAAAGAATTTATTATGAAGTCTATGTTTCATAATTAAAGGGAGGCACTAATTAAAGAAATAATATTCAAAATTCTGAAAAAATGTTTAAATCACAATTTTCAATAAAGCCTAATATAATAAATAATGGAAATAGGAGTTTTCATTTTCTCATGCATTTAATCAATTTACATCTATAATTTTTCTTAATACTGAACTTTGAAAAACATTAATGATTTCATAATGTTTAAGTTTTCTCAAATATTTTGAAATTCTATTTGAGCACCAAACTGTTTTTAAAAATTATTAGTATTTTTAAAAATCATATAACATGTATGTATGTTTTACTCCTAACAGAACACACACACACACACACACACACACACACATACATGCAAACTTTTTCCTCTCAGTGACACAAGATCATCACAAAATTGCACCATCATATTTTTTTAGAGTAAGAAGGTCCTTTATGGATAATCTAATGCTTCCCTCACTAATTGGACAAATGAGAATACTACAATCCAGAGAGATTATGTAACGTGCCCTGGGTCTCACAGCAAGTTAATAGGAAGACCAGGCCTAGAGTGAAGACAGCGTGATCTCCACTTCTTCCCAACAGGACCCATATTGCAGATGTCTCAGACTCTTGGATCCACAAAGAAACTTTACTGTGACATTCAATGGACAGAACATGATAATATTTACTAAGATTTTTATAACTTAGTGTTTATTTGTTCCCTGTTCTTAATATCCAATGTAAAATATCTTTGATTTTTTGGTATTTTTCTTTCCCAAATTAATGATTTAGATATGTGTTGTCTTGTTTTTGGTTTTTTGTCTGGCTTTTGAGACGGTTCTGGCTAAATTACCAAGGCTGGCCTCAAATTTGGTATTCTCCTGCATCAGCCTCCAGAATCAGAATCGCTTGGGGTTACAGATGTGTACCAACAAGCATGGCAATTTATGGAGTTTTCTATGACTAAATTTGTTAGAACATACAGTAAATTTTTTTTTCTCAATGAGGGTGATTCTATTTTAAAATCACTTGAAATGAGCATTAGTTTAGTCATAAGCATTAGTTTAAATAAAACATGCAATGTGGCATCCAGCACAAAACAATAGTGAAGGTACCGTTCCTGTGGCTAATTTACTACAGGAAATAAGATACTTACAAAAGGAAAAAGAAAAAAAATGCTGTGGAAGAAAAAAAATCATAAAAGTAGCACTTTTCCAGCAGATGATGTAATTTTTCTACCTAGATTCAGAAACCAATAAAAGCAAATCTTGCCATAGTCAGTATACTATTAAAAATGAACAAAACCTAGCCTTTAAACAAGATGAATTTTTCTTCACAGCACCGAATTTTATAATAACAATGGAACTATAAGTAGAAACAAAACAGAAACAAAAATATGTCATAGCAACAAAACAGGTAAATAATAAAAAAGTCAATGTGTACACTTCCCACAGGCTCCAGCAATGTCACTCTCAGGTATTGACCCTACAAAGATGAGAACTTAGGCACATGCAGGCTCCTGCATACAAACCCATACTACAAGTGAATATTTTCTTTTTAATCTTCCCCCCCCCCAAGAAATGGTTTGTTCACAACTTTATTTTATATTACTAAAAATTAGACAAAAAAACTAAATGTTCTTCAATAGGTGGCTTCATAAATTAGCTATGATACATTCATTAACAGTGGCATACTACTCAGCAATAAAGAAGGGAGGAGTTACTGAGACATTCAACAAGGGAAACTTTTAAAGATATCACGCTGAGTAAAGGCCGTCTGTCTCAAAATGCTACAACTCTATGATGTTTTTATATGAGACTGAAAAATTTAAAGCACAGGAATAGAGAATAGTTCTGCCGCTGTCATAAGATAGAAATAGGCACAGGGAGTCATAGCAAAGGAGCAGCAAGAAGGAATTTTTAGGTGATAAAACCAATAACCTAACTGGTGAAATAAGATAAAAATAACAGATTTCATAGACTTATAAAGGAAAGAAAACATATAAAAATTATAAGTATAGTTGAAAAATAGTTGTAGTTTCTCGGGCATATACATTTGTCAAAATTCAGTATGTGCTTAATAAAATTTAAATGTATTGATGCAAAAATCTTGAACAAACTTCCCTCTTAAAAGTAAACAAAAAAGTTAGCCAATGATGCACTATTTCTAGCTATAACACAAATGATAAACCTATAAATATTTGTAGCTTGCAACAGACCTAATTCTATTTAGATACCACGCCCCATTCAGGCAGAAACAGGGAGTTTTCGGAATCATCATATAGTTTTCTTCTATCCCATGGCTTACAGGCAACATTGGACAGTTTTTAAAAGTTTTATAAAGAAGGTCTAGCCCAGAACAAGAATCAGAATATGAGGTTTTGACAAGACTTTTGCTAGTTCAGGTTTACCCACAAAACCCATAAATAATGGAAAATGCACATCATAATGAGTATGGAGTATGTAATGATTTTATAGTATGTACTGATCTTATAACATGAAAATCTAATATAAGCATTTATTTTAAAATGAGTAAGTACAGTCATTTTCTATCTAGTTTTAGAAGAAAAGTTAACTGAAAAAAAGCAGTACATGCCAAAAATACAAATGCCAGCACACTCAGTAATTGGTTCTGACTTCACTAATCTTTGTTAAAAAAAAAAAAAAAAACTTCTATTGGAAATGGATTTTATTTTTGTTTTGTGAATGAAAAGTATTTTTGTTGTTTTGTTTTTACTCTATTTCCTCCTCACAGCTTCATGGCCTGTTCATGGTATCAGTAGCAGCTAACAATTTTTGCACTACTCAACTGACTGGCAGCTATCATTCGAATGTCAGACTTATCTTTATGCAGATTTCCAAAGATTACCATTTATGCATGCAAATCCTGAAGGACACTAACTATACAGCTGACAGATTGTGACAGCCACTATATCTCCAAGAATGGAATAAGCAGGAATGACTGTCTGAATAATTAATGTGCTTTTACTCTGCCGATGGCCAGTTTTTACATCCTGCACTTTATGACTGTGGTTTTGAAATTAATTAGAAAATGTAATTCCATACCAAATCAAAACTTTAAGTAAAAATTCTACAAACAAAAGTGTAAAACAGTAAGACAACTCATGACCTCTGTTTAATGTCTTATATTTTTAGAGGTCACTCCTATCAAGATGAAAATTAATACCTAGTTCTGAACATTATTTCTATAAAACAACATTACTTCTGTAAAACAATATTATTTCTGTAAAACATTACATCATTACTTCTGTAAAGTAAAATACACACACACACACACACACACACACATAAATTTAAAGAAAAAGAGAACTCATCCAGGATATTCAGCTCAAGTAAATACACTATTTTCAACATGGTTTTCAGTTTCAAACCTGAGATTCATCCCTAATTTCAACTTCTCTCTCAGCACTCAGTGTAATCAGCCAATAAGATCTATCAATTTTGATTTGTAAATATTATCAAATATGCTGCTATCCCTTAATCCCCACTGTTATTCACTTAACGTGGATCATCATCATATCAACTGAGTTACTGCAGACATCTTCAGATAATCAAAATACCTGTAGTCATGTAGTCACCCACACAACTTCCAGAATTGCCTAATACAGAAATTCATGCGCAAGGCCGGTGGTACACTTATAGACACATAAAAAGAGAAACTAAAAGCATGCTATAAAGATAAGATAGTTAGAATGTGTGAACTAAAGAAAAGAGGCATTAAATCAAACTTTGTGTAATATTATGGCGATACATATTCTGGAGAAGAATAAAGCAGATGGGGGCAGAGCATACTCTCAGTTTCAATATTAAATAGCATGTGTTGGGAAGGCTGTCGTGAGGGGGATGTTTGCAGTTTAGGAAATAAGCCACATGAATAACTGGGAAACTAATTGGAAGAGAAACCAAGAAGGCTAGAGATCTTAGATGGAGCAGCCTGGTGTACTCTTCACCGGCAAAGAAGCCAGGGCAGATAGAGGTCAGAGGAGGCTGAAGATGGAAGGCTTACAGTGAAAACAGTCAGGTGGGTGTTAGGTATCCAGACAGGAGGGACCTCTGATGTGGATCAGGGTAGTAACCTAGGAGATACTCAGGAGAAGTCAGAAGATGCTGATAAATATGCAACATGTCAGAAAGGGAATGTAAGCATTACTTCAAGGATTTGTGCCTAGAACTCTGGTGAGAATGGTGTTACTAAATAGGCTTTTTTTGGGGAAAAATTTGATTTGAGGTTTCCTTAAATATATTTAAAGAGATCATTTACTGGGCTGGGAGTGTAGCTCAGTGGTAGAACCTAGGATGTCTGAGTCCCTAGCTTCAAGTCCCAGCACCTCAAAAAAAAAAAAAAAAAAAAGGGTGAGTCATTTACAATGGAAAATACCCCTTCTACAGCACACCATTATTGAAGTTCAAAACAAAATGGCACTTTATTTTACATTGTGCTTAAGGTATGTCTACCTCTACTGTATGGCAGTATATTTTAAGCACTCCATGTTACACACAAGGAAAGTGAAGCCCAGAGGAAGCACAACAAATTCATACACTGAGTCTATCTTCAAAGTGTGAGCTTCCTCTTTCTCCACCCTCACTTCGTATTTTATTATCAGAGTAGAATCTAGAGTTTCTCAGTGTTGAGGGTACAGGAAGAGGTAGACTAGTGAGAGAAATGAAGGAATTTCTAGGGTGATTTATATGTTCTATACCTTGATTTTGGTGACACGTAACTTTATCTGCTTGTTAAAGCAGAATGGTACATTTTAAAGAATGAGCTCATTCTATTGGAAATACACACTAATAAACCAGACTTTAAATAATACAATCTAGCAAATACTATTAATTGATACAAGCTGGAAATATGCCACACACACACACACTCACACACACACACACACACACACACACACAAAATATGCCTACACATACATCCCAAATGAAGAGTACTACATAAGAGTTCTACATTTTCTCATAGTTCATGTATTAGTCTAATACTTGGGGTTTTTTCCCTAATTAAAGCAATACTTTCTGCATCATCTTCCAACAGTATTTTATGATGAAGTAATATATTTTATTTGTTGCCATACAATTTTTCATGTGTAATTACAGCCAGTTTTCCACAGTGGGAAGAGAGAGGGTTTCCCCCAGTGAATTTGTTCCTTCCCTACAGGAAATCTCAAACAATACTTCAATAGATTTTTCATGAAGTTTAGTAAAAAGCTGTAAATTACTAGATAAAGCATGACTTTAAATACTGATAAAAAAGAGATTTTAATTTTATATTCCAGGTATAAAGTTATTATAAATTCTGATATTCACATTGCTGTGTACTATCATTACCATGTACACTCCAAAACCAAATATTCTTAGGATATAAGAGATAAATACCAAAAAGAAGTGTAAAAAAATACTTCCAATGTCCCTTAACTGAAGAAAGAATGAATAAAATGTGTTGTATAAAGGAATATTATTCTCCCATGAAAAGAAAGATAGTCATGAGCATCCTACAATAGGGTTAAACTTGAAAATATGCTAAGTGAAAGGACAGATATAAAAGCTCTCACATATGATTTCATTTATAAGGCAATTCCACAAAGAGAGAAACCATGTTACTGGTTGCCAAGAGAGGAACTGAGGGATGAATGTATATAAACTGTTAAAAGATACAAGGTTTCCTTTTAGAATGCTTAAAATGGTATGTAATGTGATAGCTGACTGACTTATGAATATAACAAATACTAATATATTTTAAAAGGGTGAATTTATTATATATAAATAATATCTTAACTAAAGAATAAGGAAACATACACTGCCAACCATTCAACATTGTAAAATCCCTGATTCCTTCAAATACTTCATATTTGGAGGCTGTCATAGTCATTACAGTAAATATTGTCTTAATTTCTTCTTATATTTTTTAATGAAAATAAATATGAGGAAAATTCTGAAATATGATTTCCATTATTGTTCTGAAACATTATTTCCATTATTCTTGAGTATGCTAGGAACAGTCAAGTTAAAAAAGTCATTTTTTTTATGGCAGACATAGTATCCATGAGTTGTTCTAAATCTTCTCCCAGTTCATCTTGCTACATTTTCTCACCACATCTGTACTCTTCCAGTAACACTGAAAATAGTTGTCCTTCTAGTGGCCATTCCTTGCTCCTTCACAAATCAGTCTGCGAGCTGGGAATGCCTCGCCTTCACTCCAGTGAACTTCACAGCTTCTATGATGGTTTCAAGACCCACCAAGAAAACTGAACTGCTTCCACCTTTCTCTTCTAAGAGTTTGTCAATAACTCATTGAAAATATGTACAAGAGTATCTAAAGCTTCATCTTTACCTTTAGCTTTTAATGTCTCCTGAAGAAGTGCATTTAAGTCTTGTTTGGATTAATTTTTATTTATTTATTTATTTAGCAAAAAGAAATGGATGAATGGACCTGTTTTTTTGGTAAACTGAATTAATTTTTTTCACGGACATTAAGTACCAAATAAACCATTTCATTTTCAGTTTAGAAGAACAATGTCTGCAAAATTTAGATGCAAATGTAATAAGCCAATAAATACAAATGAAAGATTCAATCATATCTATTCTAAAAAATGAAAATAATACATGGGAAATTAATGCAGTGATGGAGAAATCAAGGCAAAAATATTTAAAGGATGAAATATCAGTCCAAAAATTTCACCACCTACAAAGGCAAGTGCACTGTTTTCATAGTGCTAACTCACTCAGCACTTTTAAGGCTACAAGAAAATAGAGAATCTATGAAAACAGATTGATAGTAGTTTTAATATATACCAATTATATCAGTAATCCAAAATTGAATGAACAGAAATTACTGTAATATTAACAATGAAAAAGTTGATATTTCTAACTTTCAGATATATATTAATAACAACTCATATTTTAGACATTTACAAAGTTCTTTACAGAATTTAATTTCAGTAACTTCAAGTCCAAAGGAAATTCCAATATTAATGTTGATTGCTTAATATAAAGATTCTTTCTGCCTTCTATGATTTGCTGGGAAAAATATATGCGCTGACCTAAGGTTATACTCTGAAATTGTTCAGGTTGTACTCTGTAAATGTTTGTTTGTTTGCTTGGTTTGATTTGATTTGGTTTGATTTGGTTTATATACAAGGAATTGAACCCAAAGACTTTACCATCAAGCTACATTCCCAGCCCTTTTTTTAAATTTTTATTTTGAGATGGGCTCTCACCAAGTTGCTGAAGCTCACCTGGAACTTGTGATTCTCCTGTCTGAGCTTCTCAAGTCACTAGGATTATCTTAAATAAATTTGTGATAAACGTAATCATCACTTTTGAGAATAACTTGCTTTATATTAAACATCTTGCTGCTATCAAATGAATGTATTTTATCTCCTAATACTCATTCACAATTAAATGAAAATGAGAGCAAATCAAATGAATTAAAAATGACATTCATATGTTGTCCATGTACCAACTGAAAAACAAATCAGCATCTTTATTTCTCATTAGTTAAATAAGTAACACATCATACGCACCTTTTCAACAGAGCAAATAAATCTATTCATTTTTTAGCCCATTTGTTTTTCAGATAGCTAAAGCATATTTCCTCAAAATAAAGGATGCTTAACTCTATTAGTTGTAATTTTTTCAGAAAATATCGATTTATTTTCCTAGTCTATATTAATAAATGTCAATTTATTTCCCCAAAATACACAAAATTCCATTTTAACATGTGCTGCATTTTTGATATGACAAAAACTCATAAAAGCATTATGCTAACTTGAATATAAATACAGTAAACATAGTTTTTAAATTACTAATAAATATGACTGGAAACAATAATCTATCAATTACCTTAGTTTGTTCTTCAATTACTAAAAATCCATGTTTTTTCCTCCAACTTAACAAATTAAACATTCCTGTAAAAAAAGAAAGAAAAGATTCAATTAAACACCTGGAAAAAATATTTTATTTTTTGGTTATATAGAACTGTTTGAGTAATTCCTGTTACTTGACAAGTCTATTTTTTATTCACAATGCTTAGTGTTTCATAGCAACAGACTATGATAAAAAGAGGCAATTCAGGATACATCTGAAACATGTTCACTGGACATGTGAATGAATCTGGTAGGTACAACATTTAAATATTTTCCTAATTAAAAGAACATACAAGTTTTAAAACAAATTCTAAGATTTCCAAGAACTAGCCTAGTTTCTTAACAAGAAGCACTAAAATGTTGATATATATCTTATCACTTGTACCTTTAGAAAACTGCTGTGGAAAATAATTGAGAAACACCTTAATATATTTTAGTACATAATCATATGTGCCCCCAAACATGAATGCAACATTCTCCATACACTTAAATATTCATACAGACTATGAATATAAAAATCAAGATAGATTCAAAGTTTTTTTAAAAAAATTAGAAAAATACACAAAACAAATTTACTTCAATCTTTGATATTTAGGATTTTATTTGTCTTCATTTTCTTTAAGATATCATGATTTTTTCCATTTATTGTGTTATTAAATTAAAATTTAATATGCCAGATTCTTTTCCAAAAAAAAAAAAAGAGTATTTTCCTACAAAGCATCTTCCTTACATTTTAATGTTCACTAGTAATAAGACAATGGTCACACTAAATTTTAAAATTTCTAGTGAATCTATTTAAGAGCTTTAAACAGTCATCCATTTCATTATTTATTCTGATATTTAAATGTATTACAGTATTTTCATAGTAGCACTTTGCTCTTAGTAGAAATTCAAGGAGCTACACATATGTCAAAACAGTGACAAAAGCCATCATCTATTCAAGCATTGTGTCACCAAATGGATAAGAAATTAGAGATAGAGCAAAAAGTCAATAGGATAAAATTAAAATTGAGTTCTTAGTAAAATCACTTTATTTGAAATTAGGAATACTATAACCTAATATAAAAACAAATTTGTTGAAATTATTTGCTAATGAAAGTATTTTATTTTGTTTGCAGATTTAAAAATATTAAACAATGGAACCCACTGTATTTTTTCTAGTGAGTGTCTACTCATATTTGGCCAATTAGTAAGGTTTTATACCAAAACTGTAACCAAAACCCACAGTGAATGGCATATTTGGTTACGTGGACAGGCAAATAAAAGCAATTTTCAAACCAACTGCTTGGATTTAATTTTTAACACCCACTCTCTCAAAAAATGAAGAATGTTTTTTCAAGAACTACTGACTATCTACATGGGTTACACATACACCCCCTTAGTTTTTGAAGAATGGTCATATCCCATTTTGAAAATGTTTTACATATCCTGAACAAGCATGGGTACTAACAGCACAGGCTTACCTACAAATATCATCAGTCTTTAGGGCTTTTTCCTCCCATGCAGGAAATACTTTCTGACATCCAAGCAGGACCAATACTTCCCAAGTGCTCTTTGACACACCACACCCACGTCAC
The DNA here is from genome assembly GCF_052094955.1 of Ictidomys tridecemlineatus. Lineage (NCBI taxonomy): Eukaryota > Metazoa > Chordata > Mammalia > Rodentia > Sciuridae > Ictidomys > Ictidomys tridecemlineatus. The sequence goes on along the minus strand of NC_135485.1, from coordinate 45,304,491 downwards.
CACAGGTAGATCTATGCATGTCTTCTAATGCTCCCATACCTCTTTGTTTTGTTCTTTATTTTTGCTGAACTGTACACTGTTTTAAGAACTGCTAAAGAAAAGGAACTCTGCCTTCTTCTGTATCACCTCTCCCGACAGGCACATAATAAGGGCCTCAAAAATGCTTACAAAATAAACAAAATAGTTGCATTTTTTATAAATATTTTTTTTAAAAATGTTTCTTGGAAACTGTAATACAGTAATACAAAATCAAAACTGTAGCATTATATGTGTCTTTAGTTTTCACAGCTATCTCTATAGGTTTCTTTCTTTGTCTTTTTATACATAAGAACAGAGATTCTTTAATTTACAATATGGTTTTCAACGTTGCATGACTTCACTCCATTATAGCCACTTTGGGCACTTAAGAGTGGGCATACATCTCAGACCAAGGACAAGCTTACATAGAGCCACTTAGCCCCCTGATGAGACTGGCAGGTATGAGGCCCAGCAGAGGAAAGGAAAGATGAAGGGAATGGAAAAAAAAAAAACTAAGAAAAGATAATAGCATCTTAACAGATGATACTGTTCTATCAGTATAAAGTAATAGGGCTAAATTTTGCCTATACTTCATAACTTGAACTAAAAGAGATTTTTAAAAACTAAGTATTATAAATGTTTGATTTGCATTTCTCTAAATGCTAGAGATGTTGAACATTTTTTCATATATTTCTTGATTGGTTATATATTATCGTCTGAGAAGTGTCTGTTCATTTCCTATATTGATTGGGTATTTGGATGTTTTTGGTGTTAAGATTTTTGAGTTCTTTATATGTCCTGGAGATTAGTGCTCTACCTGATGTGCATCTGGTAAAAATTTGCTCCTATTCTGTGGGCTCTCTCTTCACTTCACTGATCATTTCTTTTGCTGAGAAGAAGCTTTTCAGTTTGCATCCATCCCATTTATTGACTCATGATTTTATTACTTGTGCTATAGGAGTCTTGTTAAGGAAGTTGTGGCCTAATCCAACATGATAAGAAACTAAGATTTCATCTCACTCCAGTCAGAATGGCAGCTATTAAGAATACATATAATAATAAGTGTTGGCGAGAATGTAGGGAGAAAAGCACACTCATACATTGCTGGTGGGACTGCAAATTGGTGCAAATAATCTGGAAAGTTGTATGGAGATACCTTGGAAAAGCTGGAATGGGACCACCATTTGACCCAGCTATCTCACACCTCGGTTTATACCCAAAGGACTTAAAAACAGCATACTATAGTAATACAGTCACATCAATGTTTATAGCAACTCAATTCACAATAGCTAAATTGTGGAACCAACCAAGATGCCCTTCAATAGACAAATGGATAAAGAAACTGTGATATATTTACACAATGGAATATTACTCAGCATTAAAAGAGAATAAAATCATGGCATTTGCAGGTAAATGAATGGAGTTGGAGAATATCATGCTCAGTGAAGTAACCAATCCCAAAAACACAAAGGCCAAATGTTTTCTCTGATATGTGGATGCTCATCCATAATGAGTGTCTGGGGAGGTAGTATGAGAGGAATGGAGGAACTTTAGATAGGGCAAAGGAGAGGAAGGGGAAGGGAAGGGGTATCGGGGTAGGAAAGATGGTGGAAAGAGATGGACATCATTATCCTAAGTATATGTATTAAGACATGAATGGTGTGACTCTACTTTGTGTACAACAAGAAACATGAAAAATTGTGATTTATATGTCTACTATGAATTGAAATGGATTCTGCTGTCATGTATATCAAATATTTTTTTAAAAAAAAAAAGCAATAACAAAAAATAAATAAATGAATAAATAAATAAATATGTTTGAGCATGTGACTAGAGGGAAAGCACTTAAGGAGGACCTAAAAATTTGGTGTGTTTTAGTTAATGTATTCAAAAATCTATATATTCTTTAATTTATATTTATACATAGTTCAAAAGCAACATAAAAGCAATGTACTAGAAATTATTGCTATTCACTAGAGGGCTTGTGAAATGGGTCTAAGTACTAAATTGCTTTAATTAAAATTTAAAAGTTAGATTATCCTATGCTTTGCATCAAACTTTATAAAGCAATCACACATTAAAAGAAATCAAAAGTGTAAAATAAAATATAAATAAGGTTCAATTCACCAATTTAAATAAGAAATGATAAGCATGAATGTCCAAGGAAAATTTTACAATTCTACGATAGCAAATTCTAAAAGTAGAAAAATCTTACTAAGAAAATATTTAATCTGCCAGGCACTACTCTAAGTGGTATGGATTTAAGAGTAAAGAAATAAAAACAGCACTCACGGAACTTGCAAGTACATTTCCATTGGAGAGCAGACAGAGGGAGAAAGGGAAACGAGAGAGACAATATGCATCTGAATACACATATAAACATTTTGCATATTTTGAATTATATGCAATATGTGATGTAGATAGATTTTTCATTTATGTACTAAATTCTTAACATGCAGCACATATTGTTTTAAATTATTTATTTTTGTTTTCACTTAACATATTTTTAAAAAATCTTTTGAGGTTTGTATGGATATTATTATCATCTGTACATGTAAATATACTAAGGCACTGAGTGGCCAAGACAGATTTGACTGTAAGAAGTTCAAAATCAGTGTTTATACTCTCAAGCCTCTCCAATAGTATACTGATTTTTACTACTCATGGTTTCAAGGGATATATATATAATCTAATAGAAAATTAGCTTCCTTAAATCAATGTTTTAGAAAACATTCACCTCAGAATTTTATAATGTTAATCACTGTTAGAGGATACCATCACCTTCTGATACTTAAATAAGGTTTCAGGAAAACCCAATAAAAATTAGTCTGGAAATAAGAAAATAAAATTCATTTTTCTCTTATTTCAAGTGGTATTAAATACAGAAGTATGTAGCACTGAAAGCAGAGAATCTCTGCTTCTGCAGGCAGGTTGGATCTGTTTATACTGCAAGCCTCTGCCGCCAAGAAATGTGCTGCAGCTCTTAATGGTTGGCTGTGCCCTCCAGTGTTGCAGCAGACAGCAGACACTCACCACCAATTTCTTCTTTCTGAGCACTTGTCTCATGAATTTGAAGAATGAAATCCACAGACAAAGAGGAGTGAGTGCAATAGAGTAGGATTTATTCACGTGGGAAGAAAAGGGAGCTCTCACAAAACAAGAGCAGACTCCATAGGGGTTGCCACTTGAGTGTGTTAGTCTAGGGGTCCATATAGCACATGGGTCAATTCTACTGGTCCAAATTTATGTTTATCTGGATCTGGAAAAATAATAATGCTATTAGTCCAAAATTATGCTAATGGATGTTTGGAAAAGTATTAAGGCTATTGGTCAACCCTTCAGTTGGAACTTGCCTTTATGTCTGCCCCACTTCTATTTCCTCCCAAGGGCCTGCAATCCCAGCATCCCAGGAGGTTAAAGTCAGCAGATAGTGGATGTTTGGGGGTTCAGGCTGTGCTGCTAATGTGAAGCAGGCTTTCACACCAGGCAGTGTGGGCCCACTGCAGAGTAACAGATAAGCCTCCCTAGTTTGCCTAGGCATTGGCTTTCTGGGCCTGAGGCCTGTAATAGTCGGGTGAGCTCCACTGGGCCATGGTCTATGCTCAAAGAACACACTCCAGCCCAGCCAGGCCACCAATCCACCGCTCCATTGCTGCTACTCAACTGGGACTAGTAGACTGGCTATGTGCTCAGCACCCTGGGAGTCATGTCAGAATCACCTACTGAACTTTCAGTAAAGGTTCATGAAGCAATGAAGAAGAGACATAAACAAAGATTTTTTTAAAAAAGATCATTCTATTGTCAGTTAAAAGAGAGATAGGGCCTTGTGCATGCTAAGCACATGCTGTACCACTGAGCTACATTCCCAACCACGACAGTGCCACAATTGAGCTTTAAAAAAAAAAAAAAAATGGCAATACTTTTTGTCCATAAGAGTTAATCTTTAAATCATTTTCAAAAAACTAGGCAAATAGTTAAATATTAGATGCTATACTTTTATTATATGTAAGAAGAAATATATATTCTTCATATATATCATTTCACATTGTTTGTAAGTTATATAGGAAAATGTGAGACAATAATCTCATAATAGACATATTAACTGCATTTATCACATTCCATCTTTAGGTAGGCCTTCAAATATTATGTCTATTAGACTCAGTGTTCAAATCTTTATTCCAACTCCCCCTTCAGTTTTCAATCTACCAATCTGTGGATTATCTTCAAATACTTTCTACTTTTATTCCTTATTGTTAACCATTATCACATGACACCAAATTATTTTCTCTGTACTGATCAGATTTTTCTCTATTTCCATTATCATAATCCTCACTACTATGTGAAGTGTGCACAGAAAATATTTTAATAGAATATAAAACTGTAATTAATAAAGATTATCATGGTTACTAAATAATACTGTTAAGGCAAGAATTCAAGATAATTTATGCTTAATTCAACTACTAGCCACTATATAGTGTCACCACTAATCTAAACACCTCAAAGCACTTTAGAATTCCTAGAGGATCATTCTAAGCCCTCTCAAATCTACCCTGAAAACAATTACCAGAATTATCTACAAACTAATGATGGTTTATTTCATGATGGCTTTCCTCTCAGTAACCTATAAAAGCACCATATTGCTTTCCATAGAAATATGTAAAAACCTTCTAAAGGATGAATATATTCTTTTATATTAGAAACTCCTTTTGTAAAGCACTCTACCAAATAGAATTTATACATCATTTAGCTTGGGTTCTGATCAGCTCCTCAGGCAAGACTCTTCTGTACAGAGTAGTTGTGAATGAAATCCCCTGTGCCAAGAATGCTTGGTGCACTCTATACACTCATTCCAATCTTTGCTACTATGCTAAGTCTCATCCCCACAAGCCTTAATTAAGTAGCTTTCCACAAACTGATCTTAAAACTTTTGGTGTATTTTTAAATGGATAGGACAAAGTTTAGTACTAAATGCACCCATATTTTCCACATGAGCTAGCTCATAGAGCCCATGAAACAATAATCCATTGTATGAAGGAAAGTACAAAGGAGTGGAACTTTGAAAATAGTTGAGTAGCTTAGAAATCTTTTCCCCAATAGCAATGAAAAAAAAAATGGACCACGTTGCCAAAAATATCTCTTTCAGAGCAATGCAAATTAACCAGTCATATAACAAATTAGGAACTATTTATTAAAAAAAGAAACTACTGAATTTTTGGCAAGAACATGGGTTTTTATAGCTCTATGCTTGAAATTTTCTCCATCAATCCTTCATGCCCATTTAAGAATCAGTGTCAGAACATAAAACAAATCTCAATAAATTTAAAATGATTGAAATCATAGAAAGCATACTGTGTAACCAAAACATAATTAAGTGGAAATTTAACATCTTCCCCTAATTGGAAACTTCTAAGTATTTGGGAAACCCCATATATTTGAAAATATTGGGAAATAATAAGGAATTAGAAAGTATTTCAAACTGAATAAAAACTAAAGCATAACATATCAAAATTGCTATGATTCAGTGAAAGCTGTATTTTTAGGCAAATTTATAACTATAAAAACCTACAATAGAAAAAAAGAATGATTTCAGATCAGTACCCAGAGCTTCTTGCCTTAAGCAAATAGAAGAGAAAAATAAATAGAGAGTTAAGAGAGAGAGAGGTGGAGAGGTGGGGGGGTGGAGGAAACACTAAAGGAAAAAAAGATATCAAGTTTATCAGAAGAAAATGTTTAAAAAATTACTAATTATTTAAAAATCCCATTAATTGTTTTTAAAATCTCACCAATGATTAATGTTTAAAAATGCCTTATTTATTGTAATGTGACAATTCGATAAAATTATTTAGAAACTTATTCCACACTAGAAAAAAAATACCATTATTAATTTTCTTTAATAGCCCAAACAATTTTTATAGCATATATTTAAAATGCACAGACAACTCATAGATTATTATTAGAGAAAAAGGACATCAAATGCAAAATATAGAAATGATCTTCAAAGTTTAATCAATTTATTCCCTAACATTTTAATTGTACATGGCTACAATTCTTACATTTTACTTAAAAATGATGCAAAACAAGTTATAATTAATACAAGAAAGGGAATATGTTTATTGTGGTAATAGTTTGCCATGTATATACATTGCTAGGATAGCATCAGATAGGATAAAGAAGGCAAGGGGAAGGGAAGGAAGAACGTATCTCAGGTGTGTGCTACACACTCAGCCATTGCAGTAATAGCTAGGAAAAGGGTAGTGCAGACAGACACACTTCCTTCTCCCATAGAGTATAGATTCTATTAAAATCAAAAGGACTAGCCTTTTACTTTATTTCCTTTAGCTTGCAACCAATTACACTGAGAATTTTTCTGCACTCATAGAAATGACGAATGAATCAGAAGTCCCCAAATACACATAAACTGCTCCACTTACGATGGGGCTGGGTACCAGTAAATCCACCATAAATTTAAAATATGATGTTGAAAATGCACTTATTATACCTAATCTATAATAACACAGTCCCCTGTAGACTATCAGTTGATTACTCAGTATCTCATGGCTGTGGCCCACTGCAGCTATCCATGTATTCTCATAAAACTAGCCTGAAAAAAGGTCGAAATTCAAACTTAAAGTAATTTTTACTGAATGTTTATTGTTTTTGCACCACTGTCATGTCAAAAAATCTAAATTGAACCATTATAAGTTAGAGAATGCTGAATAAGAGAGCAAAACTAATTCTGCCAGGTACCTGGCTCTGGCTTTGTACCTTCATGGGTCTATTTTGGTTATATTCTTGCAGCCATGAGGAAGATACTAAAAAGCGAGGAGTACTCAAAGCCTCCCCAAGCCCTCACAGCCTCAAGCACCTCCTTCTTTGAGTTTGGCAAAGGACTGACTCACAGATGCTTTCACTTCAATTGTCCTTTGGTATAATAAGGGAGAAAACCTGCTGTGAATATTACAGCCTCAGAAGGAGTTCAAGCATTCTATTCCACACAGGAGCTGAAATGCTTCCTGTAACGCAAGAAAAGATGGTAAAATATGCAGCAAAAGTAATGATGAAGGTGAAAACAAACACCTAGAAAAGGAATCAGTTCACAGTGGAAACTCCCTACTGGCATCATGAATTGAGGGGTGGGGCAGAAGAGCCACCCCTTCTCCTTCTAACATTCCATGTTACAAGGAGTCAGCAGCCATGTGTCTAACCTTAAGAGAACTTGGTGAACATCCAAGAAGACTATTTCCTCAGGCATGTCTGTTCTTCCTTTTACTATTTGAAAAATAGTTTTCAAATTATCAATCTGAAAACAGTCACTTAACTTGCCCTGTGTTTTTGCCCCTCAAGATGGCTATTTATGACTATAATTACACATGACATATTTGCCAGCTAATCATGGTTTCCAACTTCTTTAATAATGGGAATTATCAAGCTTCTGTATAATAAAGTGTGCCTGCCCTCTATACTTTTAAGTGATCATTTTCTACTAGGACAAACTGTAATCTATCCTATTATTTACATCATGAAATAATAATTATGCAACAAAGCATACATTTAAAATTCTATGGCAAATAAGTTCCAAACAATTGTAACAATTTGCTTTGTAAGTAATAAAATTATAACAATAATTTAGTACTTAAGAAGTTTTAGTAAGAAGGAAATAATAGACATCAATGTTCATTTGTTTCAAATTCAGAAAAATAAAATTAATTTTAAAAATAAATGTTTTTTTCAAAATACAAGAGTCAAGTCAAGAAAGGAAAAAGTTATTCTCAGAATTCCTGTCAAAATAGAGGACTATAGGGCTGGGGATGTAGCTCAAGCCATAGCACGCTCGCCTGGCATGCGCGGGGCACTGGGTTCAATCCTCAACACCACATACAAATAAAATAAAGATGTTGTGTCCGCCGAAAACTAAAAAATATTTAAAACTTCTCTCTCTCTCTCTCTCAAAAAAAATAGGGGACTATAAATCATAAAGTATATAGAATGAATTTTCAGAATATACCAGCCACCTAGTAATAGTGATTGCTTCTTTTTATTTAAATATATATGTTAAAGTTCATGTCAGTTTTCTTTTTTATACGATGACTATATGAAGAAAAAATATGCAATCACCTTGTTCTTGATTACAGATAGGTTTTTGAAAGGTTGCATATGAATTAATTCACATTAAGTGGATTGGAGATATTCACTATTTAAATAATCTCTATACTAAATCATTTTAAAATGCAGTGAATAATAACCAGTTTTCCATTCATGTTGCTTGAAGTGTCTTTAGTCATTCCATCCCCTTTCCTTTAACACCAATCCAACAGGCATATAGGACTTACCCTGAAACACGGTGCTAGAACACCATAAATCAAGAGTAATTTAGGGAGTATGCTTTTTGATTCATATCAGAGCTATCTCAAAGTTATGGATGTAAAAAGTTCATTCCTGTTTTATGTCTAAAATTTGAATAAGAAATTTAAAAGTACATTAAAGCAAAAAGGCTATAATACGAAAAGATCATTTTCTTCAAATATTTATTACCCTGTCTTTAATTATCAGCCTTTAATTCAGAAAAGTGTATTTGCCCTTCATGGTAAATTTAGATAATTAGGTTATTCTCCCACTATTACATACTTTATAAGGAAAAATAACCTAAGAAAAAGTTATTGTGTTATAATGCATACTATCAAACATTTTCTATAGACTCATGATTGAATTTTTAAAAAGTCATTGAATTTTTTGTATTTATATAGCTTCTGATTTTCACTTCCAGAAAATTATTTTATTTCTCCTAAGAGGTTAAATTGCCAGGTAATATCAACCCCAAGAGAGTATGGTAGAATCTTGGTTATTTTACTATAGATGAAAATCTGGCATCTAATGAAGTATTTTTTGGTGTTTAAAACAGTTGGATTACCAGACCAGACACTGAATCTCAAATGTACTTTTTCCAAAAATCCTGTCCTCTGGTCATTAAAAAAAAAAAAAAAATCAATAAATAAATTCTAACTGAAGTTTAAATGTCTTCTGAGAAGTGACCTCCATCAGGCTCCTTGGGAATCTTGGGAATGTTCCAACTGTGTAGGGGGTTGGATGTGGGATCAAAAAGCAGAAAGAATGAAATAAAGAAATGCTTCTGCACAAGAGAAAAAAAAAAATCTGGCTGGAGGTCTAAAAGTGATTAGCTTACATGTCAAATACCAGACGTCCTTGCATTGCTACTGGGCTTTCCATTTTTCTTTTTGTTCTATTCCCACACTGCCTACAGTTCATCGCATAAAGCTTTGTTTCTCACTCAGACTAAGATTTCAAGCAGAAAATCTTCAATACCAATTCTTTAAAATGGTGTGCTTTATGCTCCATAGTCAATAGAGACAGCAACATCTGGCAATCAGACCAATGTGATTTCAAATCCTGAATTATAAGACATGCTATTTTTAAAAGGTCACACTGAGCCAAAATTCAATGAGCTAAAGCATTGGAGAGGCCCTCAAATCAAGACTTAGTTATGCTTTATTTCCTATACATAGTTCTAACAAGTAGACCTCAAGAGATCAAGAAGCAGCTTACTGACAGGCTAACCACCACCACAAACATATGAAGAACTAAGGAAAACAAAAACAACCTAAAACAACACTGGAAATAGTTTAATTATTCAAACTGGAAAACTGGAAAACTTCTGGAGTTTGGGCGTGATATTTGCCTTCACTTTTTTTAACATGCTTGCTAAGTTTTAAAGGGTGTGTGTGTGTGTGTGAGTGTGAGTGTGTATGTGTGTGTGTGTGTTTTAGTCTTTCCTTTTGACTGCATTATAGGTAGCCCTACACTTATTATGTTCCAGGATCCCAGTGAATGCCTGAAACCATGAATAGCAGCAAACCATACTGATACTGTTTTTTTCCTATTCATACACACATATGATAAAGTTTAGAATACAGATTAGGCACATTAAGATATTTACAATAGTAACCAAGAATAAAACAAAACAATTATAAAAATATACTATAATAAAAGTTACATGAATGGTCTCTTTCTCTCCATCAAAATACCTTTTTACTTTGCATTTTCCCTTAAAGGAAGTACTTCATGTCTTCTCTTCAAATGTTTGAATTGCCAGCACATAAACTCTTCTTCTTTGAGGCCATGATTAAGTGCTACTGGAACACATGCACTGCCTGCCATACCATGACAGTGGATCTAACAACCAAAATGGCTTCCAAGTGACTAATGGGCAGGTAATACATATAGTGTTGATAGACTGAACAAAGGAATAAATCACACCTCATGTGGGAAAGAGTAGAACAATGCAATATTTCACTACACTATTTGGTGGCATACAATTTAAAACTAACAAAATATTTATTTCTGGAATTTCCTATCTAATATTTTGAGACCACAGTTGACCATGGGTAACTAAAGTTGTAGAAAAGAAAGACTACTCTAAAAATATTATATATTTTAAAAATACTATATATTTAAGTATTTCTGTTTTACTTCTATATACTAAGTCTATATCTGAGAACATTGTATATCCAGGAGAGGGAATATTCATATCAGTACTTCTAAACAATATCTAATAGAATTTTTTAATGAGTTGGCTTTGGAGGTAAAAACATATGTATCCACAAAACTTTGGTAAGAATAATTAAAGTACCTATCAGATATCCACACAACTCTTTAAGTTTAAACTAAAAAATGTCTGTGAGACTGAAACTGTATTTTTCAGAATGACCAAAAAAAAAAAAAAGAATAATGAATCAGGGAAATGACTTGTCTGAATTAAAATGTTGGTTTTTTACTTGGTAGTGAACCTAGTTTACCATGTCACTAAATAAAATCAATTTATTTTAGAACTGTATTCAGGAAATATAAAAAAAAATAAGACCTAATTTTTTTAATTGTTTCTTCTATTTTCTTCCCTTAACAGTTGACCTCTCAAATTTAAATGAGATTAAATATGGGAACATACAATTTTACCTATAAATGATAAAGTGTTGCATGTCTCCTATTCCTACAAAATAGTGTTTGAAATTAAATAGTCATGCTTTATAGAAAACAGTCATGAATTTATCTTTTCTTACATGATCATTACATGCTTATAACAACTGTAAAAATAGCATGTCATGGCTATTATAGTAAAAAGTCAAGATCAAAGATGAACTACATATTTCTAGGACAGCAACAAAGAACTGTCAAAATTTTGGTTGAAATCATTTTTCAATCCAGAAATCTGTTTTTTTTCCTTTCAATAACTAGCAAAATTTCCACTAATAGGCAAAAGCTTTTTAAATTCGACAGCATTTCAACTCCACTTTAACCTGTATTTTATTAAAATGAATGAAAAATTTAAATATAAAAAAATTAACCTATTTATATGTTGGCTGCCATATAAAAGTGTTTATAGTCATTTTTATTCAATAATCAATTCAATAAACATAGAGCCACAATACTCTTGAAGTTGGGCTAGCTATTGGAAGCAATGCTGCAATTATTCCTACTCTTGGGAAGCTTCCTTTCAATTGTGCAAGTTCTTAACAATGCAGAAGAGTCTTAGTTTTGAACTCTTCCGTGATCAGCCCTGCTGATATGAATAATATTAAAAATAACAAAATAACAGTAATAAGTTGAAGGAGTCTATCTAACTTAATCATAGAAAAATGTACACCCTATCTGAAGAATCTGTTAACAAGTACAATGGAGAACAAAAGCAAATTTACTGAAAACATCACCTAAATATTAAACAGCAAATAAAATACGTTTCTACTTCATTGTAGACAAAGACAGTCACAAGAAAGTTGATTCGATTAAGCCAATCCTAAGCCTTTAGGATACACAAATTTAAAACCCTGAGCCATATACTAAGTGATGAAGGCAAAAAGGATTCAGTCCAAACCAGCTTTATTTGCTTAGATGTTTTTTATTATGGATGTATTTTATTACATAGTAGTAAAAAATTACAAGGCAACATCCTGTTATTTCCCACTGGGAAAAAAATGATACAGATGCACTATTAAACCTCCGCACAGGCACCAGCGTGCCAGGCTGCATTCCACTTGTGTCTTTATAATGTATCAATAGACACTGATGTTCATGTGGCTGAGGGCGAAGTTAACCAAAGGAGTACCACTTAAACATCTCACTAAATCATGTCTATAAAGAAATCTAGAACCACTTCAGCATTTCTATTGACCACATACATATTGTTAAAAAAAAGTTCTTTTAAAATATGGCAACTGAGTACCATAATCTCTTAAAAAAAAAAAAAAGTCTTTGACTATTTTAATGATTGCTACTAAACTTTTTTCAGGGAAGCATATCATCAAATACCTAAACATCTATGTTTGCTAAGCTGAATTTTGGATAAAATATAAATTCTTAGTTCAGATCAGTTATTTAATAGGTAATCAATTTATTGAAAATAGTGAATGAGTTTTACAACAGAATTAAGATTATAATTTTTCTCAACTCTATCATCTTTCCTCTTTTCATTATTATTCTTATCAATTTATTTATTATTCTGTTAAAAATATTATAGATATTGTACAAGTTTTGTGGGTTTTTTTTCTTAAGTTTTAGTTGGACACAATACCTTTACTTTATTTATTTATTTTTATGTGGTGCTGAGGATGGAACCCAGGGCCTCGCACATGCTAGGTGAGCACTCTACAGCTGAGCCACAGCCCCAGCCCCATTGTACAAGATTTTAACATTACAAACAAATGCTCATATTTTTTCTGCTATTTGAGATAAGATAAGGAAAATTCATTTTTTTTTTGTTAAGATTTGCAGTCTTTAAGGATATTAGTGGTGTTCTACACTGCTATACATTTAAGACTGGAAAATATTCTCCTTCAGAGTTTCAGGAGTCCTAGGAATTGCTTTTAATTCTGAAGCACCAACAACTTTAGATTGCCACAATGGTGCATCCCCCCAAAGCCTCAGCAGATCCAAAGCAGAGGCTTACTGATATCCAGAAGCACCATGCAAACTATGCCTGGACCACTTGAAGAGTAAAGTAAATGCAGCATAGAGAACACATTTTCCTTGCCTCCAATACATGGATGATGACATTCTCTCTGAAACACGTTGCACCAAATGATCTTGAACATCATGTTACCTGTGTTTGTGAGGTGTCTTCTAAACTTTTCCCATTTCGTAAAGTATCGATCCCTTCAGCAGTCTCAGTTGAGCAAAAATCAACAAGATGTACAGTTTAGAACAGTTAAATTGCTGAGTGATTCACCATATTGAAACTGTTTTAACCACTGTCATTTCAAGTCATGAAAATTTGAAAATTTCACAATTTTCTCCTTTGTAATTTAGAGAATCAACTCTGACTAGGAGGATGTGTAGGCCATATACATCTGCATGACAATCATAATGTCATAAACATTGCTTTATGTCATGGGTATAGTGAGAGCAGCTTATAATACCCATCTCATCTTTCTTTCCCTTTGACAGATAATTTTTTTCTGTCATTTAAGAAGTATCCTAAGTGTATAATTTTCCCTCTAAAAATTCAATAAGTATGACAAATATCACATGGGAACATGAGTGCAAGATTATTCTGTATTACACCTGTGACAATACCATAGACAACACAGCCACTCAAGAGAATGATAACATTAAGATGTTGCTACTATTGAAGAAAAAGTACCAAGAAAAGCCACTTAGTAATAACCATTGCTATAATACTAAACTGGGGTGATAGTATTGTCTTTCAAAAGCTCTATCCTCCTCCCTGAACCCAGCTTATTTGTACATAAACAGTGATCTACATTGTGAATGTACTTCTGATTCCTCACTTGTGTTAATGGCTTCTTTTACTTATCAAGCCATTCACTCTACAATAGTATATATATATATATATATATATATATATATATATATATATATATATATATATATAATGCTATAAAACTGCATACACAAATACAATTTTTGCTTATGTTATACAAACATATATAACACCAGAACTTTGTGTTCTAAGAAGTTTAATGCCCAGTGGATGAAACAGTTATATAAAAAAATTTCAAAAAGCATACGATAAATGCTGTGTTTAAAACCAAAGAAGAACCAAAAGCAGTAATGAAGTACTGTGTATTTTTAAGCAAGACAAGTCAAAATCCTATTATAATGCCCATAATTTTTATAAATCATGACATGATTTGTACATTAATATTTCATGTTTCATATATCATCTACTAGACAACAAACCCAGAGGACAGGATATATGATTTATTGTGTTGATCACACTCTCTAATTATTTATCATAGATTATACATATAACACGTCAACGAATATGTAATAATAGTAAACAACACTTAAAGTGTGCACTCCGGAGTCAAGATGCTTCATTTCAAATTTTAAGTCTTATACAGCATCCTGATAATAATTTTTAAAAAATCTTTAGGCCTCGGTTTACTCATTTGTAAAATTGGGACTAGGAAGTATTTTAAAGGTTATTAAGGAGATTAAGAGAGGTAAAATGTGTAAAACATCCAGGACTACCCCTATCACATGATAGACACAAAATACTCTTAGCTAGTAAGGTGCTAAATGCCACAACTGATTTTTATATGCATTGTTTTTTAAAAATACAATCTTACACAGTGAGTAACATTATCCCTATTTAAATATGTTGAATCCATAGTAGAAGGAAGTTGAGACTTTCTAAACATGTAAAAATTACTAAATAGCAGAGCCACAGGTCAATGTGTAACTATAATATTCCAAAAAAGACAGATATAAATGATGTGCTTAAGCTATCTTGGGCATCATAACTTACATATTTACAATTCTAGTCATTTCAAAAAAGTCAAGTGAGCATCACTTCCAGATAAAAAATATGAAAGAGAAGACATAGAGGAAAAGTTTTCAAACATTAAAAAGCCAAATATTACTGAATTTTAAATCAATGGGTTCTAACCCATTTAAAAAAATTTAAAAAATTAAAAAATTAAAGTGAAAACCAAGTTATTCTACTCATAGGTGGAGGAAGGTACATCTCTCAAAGCACGACTGAGCTTACATGCTGATATTTCAATTACCTTCCCTAGAACTAATGATGAGACAAATGCTACACGGACCAATAAATTGCCTACAGAAGCTGCCAAATTAGTATCACAAGTCACTCAGTATATACTACCGAAAGAAATATTTCAAATTCTTCAAGCTTGACACTTGTGTCAATAATGCAGAATTTAAACCCAGACATCAGGTAGGTAAGGGCAGACATGTGACATTGATGTCAGTATACTATTCTCAGAGTTAAATACAAAGAGGGAAGCTTTTCATTGGTAAATTGCTGAACAAAGCTTGGGAAAAGATGCAGTAAGCACAAAGGTGGAGATATATGAGCCAAATGATGAAGAGTAATAATTTTCTTACAAATATAATTTTCAAATATATGCTTGTATCAGAAAAAATTCATCCTCAGAGAGACTTTATCCTGTAGCTCACAGTTAATTTCCTAACGCCTTTGTGTCTAGACATTCTTCTTCAGTTTTATGATTGAACATGTATATCATAACTTATGCTTATTAAAAAAACACTAAGCTCTGTGGTATTCTTAGCATTTTAAATACTTTTCTCTATTTTAATTGGCAAAAGTATATTGCTATCTTCAGTATCTCATGTTTACTCTCTACTACTTCAAATTATTGTTCCCAAAGTAATTGCTCTGAAATACACACCAATTAAAAAAATACAGGTCAATCCATAATAAAAATGCAAACTTTATTGTGTGCTAAAAACTACTCCAAGTCTTTCTGATCCAGTGACTCACATATTTTTCAGACCATTATGAGGATTCATATCCTTCCTGATTTAAGATGCAGCAATGTAGGCCTAAAAGTTAATTAATAATGGATAGGTCCTGGAGTAGAAATCAAGACCATCTACCCCAAAGCCTATGTTTTTAACTACTTCCTTTTACTTTTGACATTAGTTGACCAATATTACTTGTGCTGTAAGTTTTAATTCAAAGAAGATATTTTAATGAGGCTTTTTGTAATCATGTAATCTTAAAATGAAGCTTCCCTCTCATCTCATAAAATATTGCTATTCCTCTCTGATAGTTTACATTTAATAAATATCAGCTACATGTTAGGCATTGATGCTACGCATGAATCACCACACATGTGACAGAATCATTATTATTACACCCACTTGAGAAATGAAGATGATGAATATTTTGGGAGCCTTGGGGCTGGTCAAAGATTCAAATACACACAGCTGTGCTCCTCTTGGCATGCATATCACAAAGTGTTTTGTTTTGGGTTTGGGGGTTTTTTGTTTGTTTTGGTTTGTTTTCTGGTATGGAGGATTAAACTATGGAGCCCAACCCTGGTACTTTTCATTTCCAATTTTGAGGCAAGGTCCCACTAAATTGCACAGGCTGACCTCCATTCTGCAATCATCCTGCCCCAGTCTTTGGAGTCACTGGGATTGTAGGTGTGTGCCACCAAGATGGGCCATCAAAGAACTGTGTACAGAGGTTAGGAAGATAGGATTTGGAGTGAGCCAGCAATACTCCCAAACAGGTCTCCTCATCTACTAGATTCAAATCCTTTGGTGGATTCATTACCTCCTAGACTCAATATCTTTACTAGCATTGTGAATATAAAAAGTGTCTACCTACAGGACATGATGGCTCATACCTGTAATCCCAGAGACTCACAAGGCTGAAGCAGAAGGGTCACAAGTTCAAAGCCAGCCTCAGCAATTTAGCAAGGTCCTATTTGAAAATAAAAAATAAAAACGACTGGGGATGTGGCTCAGTGGTTAAGATCCCCTGGTTCAATCCCCAGAAATAAATAAATAAATAAATAAACAAATAAAGTGTCCACTTCTCAGTATTATTTTGAAAACTAAATGAAATAATATAGACATATGCTTACTTAAAGTATCTGATACATAAAATTTTAGTTGCTATTATTGCCATTTATAGGAAACTGTCAGCCTTTTGTGGAGAGCAACTTGATAGTACACTCTGTTCTCAAAACTCTTGTTTCTCTGGCTGGGGCTGTAGCTCAGTGGTAGAGCACCTGCCTTGCACATGTGAGGTACTGGGTTTGATCCTCAGCATCACATAAAAATGAATTAATAAAGATGTTGTGTCCGTCTACAACTAAATAAATATTTTTAAAAAGATCTTGTATCTCTTGTATTTAGTATAGGACAAATAAATGATCAATAAATATCTGAAGCATGTTAGCCCTTACCAATTATTATGGAAAAGTTCACTAAATCTGTTGCATCCTGCAGCTATGTTTATACATCTAAGACCCAAATCCTTCCTAGAAGTTCTGAAAGAAGTCTTCTTTAAAACCCTACCATGAGAGGGGCTGAGTTTGTGGCTCAGTGGTAGAGTGGTAGAGCGTTTGCCTGGCACATGCAAGGCCCTGGGTTCTAACCTTAGCACCACATAAAAATAAATAAATAAAAATAAAGGCATTGTGTACAATTAAACTAAAATAAAATAACACTACCATGAGAGATAAAAATAAAGATTTTATTACTAACTTATCCTTAGTTGTGGCAAATCTAACTTGTAAGAAATTTTCAGTTTGGGACAAACTGACAATAACATAATCTTTCTGGAAATATTTTTAGTAGCTATAAAAACTATTTAGCCAACACTCTCTATCAAATGCTTAAAGCCATTTATCTTGTCATTTTGCCTTTTCTCTTCTTAAAGCCAAATAATCTCCATTTCTATAGACATTTTTTATATATCATATTCAGCAATGATTTTGATCACTTTTAGATTCCTATCTATAACAAGCTGTTCCTTTCACATTGGTTTGAAATTATAAACACAACATGAAATTATCTAGCTCCCATGTTTATGTCAAACATAGACTACATTCTTATGAGTTCACTCTCAGTTATCTCTGTTATGTCCTACTTCTTGCATATGTTGTTGAGAGAAAAAAATAATCTTACTGCCATGCCTCTCTCCACTGACAGGGTGGTGAAAGTAGGTGATTTAGGAAACATTTTCTACCATAGAAAAGCCATTGAGATATTTCATCTGCTGAAAATCCAATACTACAAATAAAGACTAGTGAGAACTATACATAATACTGAAAACAGCAACACAATAATAATGGTGCTTACAATGAACTGAATATGTACTGAGTGATTTAAAATTCATTCATTCAATGAATATTTAATTAATTAATTCAACAAATGTATTGAGCTTCTTTTATGTGCTTGGCATTTTTTTCCTAGGTACTGGGGGTAAAGCAATGAACAAAACAAGCACCCATAATTTTGTAGAGTGTAGACAGATAGTAGAAACATGATAAATAAGTAAAATGCATTAAGTTTGTTTCCTAGTGCACAGTGATATAAGGCCAGAGGGACTTTACAGTTTTGAATAATATGACCAAAGAATCCTGCACTAAGAAAGTAATATTTGAGTAAAAACCTGAAGGAAGGGGAAACAAGCTAGGAGGTATCTACAGAAAGAGTGTTCCAGGGCAGAGGGATCAAGTGCAAAGACCCTAAGGCAAGAGCTGAAAAGGCTGCTTGAACAGCAAGCAGCAAGGAGGCTAATGGACTGCAGCAGAGACAGGGAGCAAAGTATTGCAGGAGGGATCAAACAGCTAACAAGGGGCTAAATCCTAATTATGCAGAAGTGTGTAAGCCATTATTCATGTTTTAACTTTTATTACTTGAGTAGAAAGCCACTGGAAGACTGAGCAGAGTGACATGACATGACTTATATTTTTAAATGATCCTTCAAGCTGCTTTATTGAGAAGAGATCATAGAGGGGCCAGATGAACTAGTCACAAAGAATTTACAATAATCTGGAGGACTGATGATGATGGCTTGGTGCAAGATGCTTGTACCATAAGCAGGGAGAAGCAGTTGGATTTCCCAACTGCATATAAGGTACAACCAATAGGATTTCCTCCTGAATTACCTATGTGGGGTAAGAGAAAAAGAAGTCAATGTTTTTGACCTCTGCAAATGAAAGAAAGCATTTGCCATTTCTGAAACTGTAAAAGCTTTAGAAAACGTTATTCTAGGGGCGTGGAGAGGTAAAGTTTAATTTGGGACATGTTAGTCGGGGTTATATGTTAAAAATTCTGATGGAAATGTTTGAGAAAGTAGTTACATACATGAATGTTCAGGATATGGATAAAAATTGGTATATAACAAGCACTTAGACCATATTAATGTAAAATTATAAATGTCAACAAGGAGGTGAATTATAGAAAGGAAAAAGAATAATATCAAAGACTGAGCTTTGGGAATCTCCAAAATTTATAGATTAAAAGGATTATGGGACACCAGTGCAAATTAAGAAAAATGTCAAAATATAGAAGAAAAACTAAGAAAATAGGATGGCGTGGCAAGACACCTGAAAACATTTTCCAAGAAGATTATCTGCATCACATGTTGCTGAGAGATCAAGTGAAATAGGATCTGGGCATTAAATACCAGATTTAACAACTTGAACATTGAAATGAAAAATTTTGTTATAATGGTGAGGATTAAAGTCTAATAGGAATGGATGGGTTTAAAGATGACAAACAAAAGACTATTCCTACCTTTTACCTTCATAACCATTCATAACTCCATACAAGAACAGGCAAGGTAAACAGCCCCAAATTAATTGTTCTAGCTCAGTCTATACCTTAGCCACCGGACTTCATGATTTCTTTACACCTTGGAATTTCCATCACCTTTCATATATAAGTGAATGGCTGCTGATTTAGCATGTTTTTTTTTTCTCACAGAAATGCTCCAGTTTTTATATACTAAAAATTATCTTAGTCTTATTTGCATTTTCTTCTCAAACAGATCAAAGCATTAATTAGTTTTAGACAACTTTCATTTGTTTCCAAAAGAGGTATATGTGACTTTTTATCAAGAGATCGAATGTTCGCATTATTAATGCCAAATTGCAACTCCCAAATTGTGGCTCTTTGTAACTAAATAAAATTCCTCTCAATATAAGAAATTTAAAATGGTTTTAGAAAATATTTTTCCCTCTCTACAGTACTGCAAGATTTAACCCAGGGCTTCATAGATGATAGACAAAGCACTCTAACACTGACCTACACTCCCCAGGTCCATAAAAATACTTTAAATAAAATGTGTAGTAAGAAAGCAAGATGCAAAGGTAGATATATATAATAGTATAAATGTGGTTTAAAATACCTATGTAGTAGAGAAAATAATGTATTATAAATATGTGAAATGTTTGGCAAACCTGAATAAAAATTGTTATTTTCTTCTTTCCATATGTGTTCCTTATTAGACATGCATTAAAATGACAATGGAAAAATAACCACATGTGTATGATAATCATTCAATATAACTAAAACAAATCTACTATTTAATTAGAATATTATTAGACTTAAAGCCCTTATGGGGAAAATATTTCTCATTCCTTTTTAACTAGTAATTTATATAAAGTAAAAATGTATTAATCATTAATAAGCAATTAGTTTAGGAGAACCTTGATGTAAAATCAGAAAATGCAATTTATTTGACAAAAGCAAGACAATGGGTCATTACTCTTTGCAGACCAATAAAAAAAAATAAACCTCAAAATTCCCTAATGCATAATGAACTGAAATATGTGACAGGATTTAAAATTAATGCTACTTTAATTGACTAGATCAGTCATTTTTACACATAGAATCTGACCAACATTTTGTTGAAAAAAATATAAAGCACTATATTTTGTCAGTAAATTACAGTGGCAAGTTGCCCAACACCATGAGTAAGTTGAGATACAGCCAGAAAAAAATTAGGGAAGAAAAAGTACCTGATATTTTGACAAGCTGTGTCAAAGAGTAAGAAACTTAGAACCTTTAAGGAAAGAACTTTTCAGTCATGTTTTTCTTTGTTTTTGTTGTTGCTATTGTTTTATTTACCCTTAACTTTTTTCCTGCTGATGATGAATGATAAAATGCATTTGTAAGCCATTTTGTTTATGAAAAGAAACCACAAGGAAAACTTCAATGTTTGTTTTTAATTTAAAATGAAACCAAGCAAAGAAAATTAAGAAACAAAAACTAAGGAAGCTATTTAACGCAAAGACCTTGTCAAATAGTCTAAGGAATGACTTGTGTTAGCTTCACTTCAGTATTACAAAATGCTTACAAAAATGAAATAAAAACTTCAATTAGTATTATGGAAATGAAAAAAGCTGTGGTATCGGACCATTAGTTATATAACTGATTTTTTTTTCCTATTTGAGGCAAAATAATCTTGGATTTTCTTCTTAATATGTGAAATCATTTTCACTGCATTAACAGTGTTCAATTTTACTGAAACAATACCAGTACACAGTACACAGCAGGCTTTAAGTGTATTGAAGAAAAGAATAAATCAACTCCATGTAACATATCTTTTGGGGCTTAACTGTATTCTTTTCCAAAAGCATTGCTTTTTAATGTTGAAATCTATAAACCTTACCTAGACAATGAGAATATTAATTGATGAGTACTTTGAGTAAATAGTAGTAAAAGATTTTTATGTTCTTCCATTTTTGGAAGAAAGAGAATGAGTAAAAAGGAATTTATTACAGATAACACAAATTTATGGACTAATTTGTCTGATCTCTTCCACTAGTCATAAACACTGTATTCTATATCTAAGCACCTAATGTCCAATTTCTATACAAATAGCTTCCCCATATGCATTTTTGCAGGTCAAGTAATTTAAAATACTAAATTATTATTAACAAATATAAATTAATAAATGGAATGAAATTAACATAATAATTAGAATCTTCAGGATTACACTTTTAAACTTGGGAATTATTCTGTGAAGTTAAAAGATAATCATTAAAACATTCAACCAATATCTATTGAAAAACTGCCATTTTTTAAATTCTCTGATAGATGCACAATTTCCTTAGGAAGATTAGCATAGCTGTGCTGAGAGGTGAAATGTCCCACAATTAAACACTGTCTACACGTTTTTAAAAGAGAGTGGGTCAATACTTACTTTGACTGCCAAGGCATATTTTGTTCTAATACTATGGACACAAAGAAGTCACTTGCATGTCTTCAACAGATTAGAACTATTTAATTTAATTTTTGAATGGCCACTCCTAGAAAGACAAAGTACAGTCTTCCATATTCTGATATTTACCATAAAAAAATAACTTAAAAAATGCTTTCCTACATAATACAATAATATGCTTATACACATTATATAATTGGATTATATATTGTGTATTACTGTGGATTACTATTAAGGAATGAGAAATTATAAAAGATGAACTACAAACACATGCATATATTCTGAGAGTAAAATGCATGTCTCCATGAAGAAATTGTTATAGAAGAGTATTAAAATTTATAAAAATGTTAACAAATTTAAACCATAAATAATGCAATGCACACGTGTGAGGGATCTGTTTATAGTTGATAAAAATATTTTATATTACTTGACCCACAATTCTACATGGCAAATAGATTTCATTTTGCCAAATTTTAAGATGACAACATTGAACTTTTAAGTTAAATATCTTGTGGAACGTTATCAGCTAGTTAAAGAACTGGTGTGAAAAAAGAGGTTTCCACACTCCTATTTTCAAGAAATGGAACTAGTCTTTATATTATCACCTTTAGGGACAACAATAAAGAACCAAGTACAAATTATTCTGCTTTATTATCCTACAATATTCTGATCAGCCAGGCTGTGACTGAAGAAAAAGTTGAAACCAGAGACCAACAAGCTCTCTATCAAGTATAAACTGAAGAGAGAAAAAAAGAGGCACAAAACTACACAACTGTTTAAACCAATGCAGGACAGTGTCAAGGTGAACTCTGTGAGCTTTTGAAGAGTCTCAACAAGGTCATGCTGATAAATTGAAAAGGATATGACTTGGAACTACTAATAAATCATGCTAATTTCTTCAGAACCCACTGTCCTGGCCTTGCTGAACCCAAAGGTAATAGGGAGATTATTCACATACCTGATTAATAATTTTGAAAATTTTATATATCCTACAATTGCTTATTGAGTCAGAGTTCAAAGTCTGTATTCTAGTTGGGTCACTAAAGCACACAGTATGTGAGCACACACACAATCTTAATATGATGAAGGACAAAAAAAAGGACTTATGTGAAGTATAAAATATATGCTGTTTTGCTCTCACACTAGATGTCCAAAATAAATAACCTTAGCATTAACGTCTCTCCTCAAATTAATCCTTACTTCATTTCTGAAAATATTGTATTTCCCTTAAAATAATTTTAATAATTTTAAACAATTATGTATGCTGTAATCCACTTTGAAATGTACTGTTGCATATACAAAACTTCAACATATTCAAAGTAAAGGACTTTAGAGAAGAGCTAGACCACAAAGAATCCCAACCCTGATCAGTGATGAGAATGAGGACAAGCCTGTCAATTTCTCTGTACCTGAGACTATTCCTCTCTAAAATAGAATTATACCAGTACCTATATAATTGGGTAGTTGTAAAGATTAAAAGAGTTGCCAGGCGAGGTGGCACCTGCCTGTAATCCTAGTAACTCAGGAGGCTTACTCAGGAGGATCATGAATTCAGAGCCAGCCTCAGTAAAAGCAAGGTGCTAAACAACACTGTGAGACTCTGTCTCTAAATAAAATACAAAATAGGGCTGCAAATGTGCCTCAGTGATCAAGTGCCCCCAAGTTCAATCCCTGGTACACCCCCCCAGAAAAATATTGATACAAGATAATCACTTAGATTATAACTGGCACTTAAAAAATTAGTAGATATTTAGTGTTAGAATTTTATTTTTCTATTACAGTTTTTGAGATAAAAGAAAAAACTATGCAGAAAGTATGCATAGGTATAGGTTATACAGAGAAAAATTAAAATGGAAATACTAAACCAATTTGTGGTCTTAGAAAAGTGGTAACTATGCTATTAAATATCATTACTTTAAAATTTAAATTCAAATTTAAAAATAGAAAAATATAAAGCTCACATATGTATCCATCATCTGCCTACAAAAATTGCTAAAATTTTTGCTGTTTGCTTCTCTTTTGAGGTGAAAGTGAGAAATAAATATTTTAAAACAAGTTACACTTAGAATTAATTTTCTTTGTAAATAGTTTAACTAAAATATTTTCTATTTAATTATTAATTTATTTTATACATGATTTAATTAGCATTATTTACTATCACTCAGCATCCAATTTATTTTTATATTTACCAAAAGGCCTTTACATTGTGTATAACTTCTGATTTTTTTCAAAAAGGACCAAAGTGAAGTTCACATACAATACTGAAATACGGCTTTTATATATTTAAATTTGTACAAATATGTAACAATCTATTTTGCCATAATGATACATAATGGCAACTATTTGATTAATATATCACAGCTTCCTATTAGCATTTCTCAACTATACACAATTTCTGTGCAAACTTTCCTCTAGATTTAATCACACTTTTCAAAAATTTCCAAGAGGCTCTATTTCTTCAATAAGACTACAGAAAAAAAATCACAAACTCTATAAATTAGTATCACAAAATCTGACAGTTCTAACTACAATTAAAATTTTTCCAATTTCACACTAAACTGTACTCAGTAATGTTCATATGTAATTCCTTTTATGCTTGCTATGGTCTTTAACAGATTTGAAATCAAAATTTAAATTTGACAAGGAATGCATGGGGGAAAATTAAGAGGTGATTCCCTACTATCCGAAAGTTGCTAAGTACTTAACATGGAAAATAGTTGATTGAAAAATGCATAGGTGGGGCTGGGGATATGGCTCAAGAAGTAGCCTGCTGCCTGGCATGCACAAGGTGCTGGGTTCGATCCTCAGCACCACATAAAAATAAAATAAAGAAGTTATGTCCACTGAAAATTGAAAAATATTAAAAAATTCTCTCTCTCTCTCTCTCTCTCTCTCTCTCTCTCTCTCTCTCTCTCTCTCTCTCTCCCCCCCCCTCCTCTCTCCCTCTCTCTTTTAAAAAAAATGCATAGGTAAATAACATAGGCATTGTGTAAAAATGGTTTGGAAAACAAACCTATCTATTAAGACAAGTTCTTGAGAGGAAACAGATACTAATGGTCCTTTTGCATATTTTTTAAAAATATCTGCATCATACAAGTCTAAGTAACTAAATGGGCATTTTGCACAATTTGTTTTTCATTGAAACAACTCATAACATGAATTTAAAATGCCTTAAAAATAGAAATGCTGTGTAAAATGGAACATTGATTACATACATATACACAAAGCACATATATATGAGAGACCTCACATGTATGCATGTGCATACACATATTTATGTGAGTGTGTGTATATATATATATATGCAGACTTTTATTTATTTACTTATTCAAAATGGCACATAAACAAATACCAACTCAGACCACCTGGTAGACTCTCCAGAGGAACAACAAGTACCTCCTGGAAAATGCTGTGGCCAGACTCCCTAAAGTGGAATAGCTAAGCCATCAAAGATCCTCTCTTGAGATTTTTTACCTGGGGCCAAACAGATGGAAAGAGTAAGTTCCTTTTTAGGCATGTTGAGCTAGACAAGTCTGGATACTAAAAGGCTTTGGATATTTCAATTCATAACTTTTCACTTAAATCATTAGATGCCTGAGTGTACTAAAGTAGTAATTAGGAGTAACAGAGAAAGCACCGCTTCACTGCTCTTCATTTTAGACTTCTGCCAAGACAGCTATTATGAAGGTATAGATTTGCCTAGACAGAAAGAAAATATTCCATCAGAATATTCTGGGAGACACACACCTTTTCAAAAAATTACTCTCCCTACTTCATAATTACTCTTCTGTACAGATTCAAATTCCAAAATGGATAATAATGGCTGAATAAACTTAACTTAAAATGTTACACATAAGGGTTCATGCTCCAAGGATGTTAAGATCTCCAATTATTTTATCCAACTGATATTAGCAACATGTTTAAACTTGTTTCCTAGCTTCCAGTCTGTAACACTGTCTATCACCTAGCCCATAGTTAGTATTTAATATATATTTGTGAACTTAATGAGGTTTAGTTTGTTTTTTGTGGTGCTGGGGATTGAACCCCAGGGCCTTGTACATGCAAGGCAAGTACTCTATAGACTAAGCTATATCTCCAGTCCATGAGCTTTTAAAATAAGTCAATACATCACTGGCTGGCTGAAAAACCTTAGCCACTGTCCTAGTCCTGTGTGATTACCCAATAAAGATTTGTAGAATAAATCAAAGAATTAAGACAAGATATTGCTTTCATGGTTAACTCAAAAATGAATAGGAGCAAGGCATAGAATGAAAATGTTATCTGTGAACATCATTCATTTACTGATTCATTTAACAAATACTCTGGACAAGTCACATTTTTAGGGATATTACAGAGAACAAAACCCTATGGATATCACCATATAGAACACAATAATGAAATCACATTTTTTAAAGTGCTTTATACAAAGGTTAGCCATATGTCATTCAGTCCTCACTATACTCTAAAAGATAAGGATTAATATTGTGCCATTTGGCAAAAGGCAAACAACTAAGCTGCCATAGGTATATAAGTGATACAGCCACCAGGAGTCTAAGTGATTGAAGATTGTAAAGGGCCACTATGATGAACACTATGGGTGAACCTCAAATAGGGATTCCATAGTATAGTACTCTGGGAGGAAAAAAATCATTGATAAAATAATCATGGGTTTCTATTGCTGTGTAATATTTTCTATAATAAAAATAATCCCAATGCCTAATTACCATTAAAGTTTTTTTTTAAAAAAAAGATGTCCAACATAATGGTTTACAGTACAATAAAAATATTTTAAAATTGTCTGCTATTCCAAAACACACACACACACACACACACACACACTTTAAGTATGAAACTCCATGGAAAAAAGGGAGGAATCTACATAGTGCATATTGATACACATTTCTAACCAAATAGAAGTCTATTTATTACCAAATTGTGATATATTCAAAATGTTATATTTAATTTAGTGTTGCTAATTTTACACACTGTAACTAGTAACTTATCATAATACTTATCAACCATAATAAATGTGTATATCTTAACTTTAACTATCTTTCCAACACCTTAACCTCCAAACTCAAATTCTCTTCTGAAAAGGTGCAAAGAACAGGGATAAAATAATAGTGCTAACATTTTATGTCCAGAATTTTTCTTAACTTACATTTGTATTATAACTTTAGCATTAGCTGCAGAGTGCTCCATTCCCTAAGATGGATTTAGCTAACTAGTGCAGTAAAAGACACAGAAATAATTTATTTTAAAAATTAACTACTAAATATTAAAAGGCAGATTTATCAGATTTCCAAGTCTTCCAGTTTATGAAACAATGTCTCAAACATTATTTTCATGATTTACTTACGTTTTTATATTCATTGTTATATCTACCATATATCTACCATAATTTACACCTTTGACTAGTCCTTTTCTCATATTCTGGATTTCTCTATTATAAAAATTTATTTTCACCCATTAAATAACCTTAATTTTGTCTTGTAAAATGTAATTTGAGGATTACACTTCCATGTCTCAAAGAATGTGAGTTTTATTAATGTATTTTAAGAATATACATTTATTCTGGCAATACTATCAGGATACTCATTTGAATCTGCCATGTTTTTTCCACAACTCTGCTTTGAAATAATAAAGAATATCATTACATGATCTTATTAAAGTACTCTGGGAATAATGATTTCAGAATGTTAGAAAAGCACAATAACTTTTCCTTAAATTAAAAAAAAAATAAAAACGTTTCAATACACATTCATATGCAAAATAAAGCACCAACTACATATGAAAAAATAATATTGTGATCATTTTGATTACAACATTCATATGTACACACAGAAATAAAAGGTGTCTGTCCTTGTGTTTTTGATTTTATGTGGTTTCTTCTTTTTTTGTTATATGTTTTTATAATGTTTTCAGTACTATTTGATTATATTACAAGTTTATGAAAAATGCTAAAATTATCCAAGACTGCTCTCCACTTTTAGAGGATGAAGAAAGATGAACAAATAAACTTACCTGACTTTAATAAATGATAGATAAAAAAATCACTCAGTAGAGGTACAATAAGTTACTAACAGAGGCTGTGTTGATGAATGAGAAGAAAGAAAAATCTGAATATAGCCTATTTAGATAAATAGATAAAAAGACAATAAAGATACCTTGGATCAAAGTGGTTAATCTATCTCTTTTGATTTTGGCTTTGGGAACAGTAGAAAATTTCAAATTTTTTCCTAATTCAATATGCAAGATTTGCTAGTATTCAACTTAATATGCAAAGGATTGTAATAATTGAGTCACTTCTTTCTCTGAGACTTTAAATGTGAATCTAAGGTATAAAGCATGGGTATACATCATATTCCATTATCAGTTCAGTAAATTTAGGCATCATGCTGTAGAACTGTAAGCTGAAACATTCTTCCAAGTAGTTGTGAATTATATTATGAAAATCAGAATGGTGGGTTCATAATATAATGGACTTTGTTTCAACAACACATTAAATGATACCTGCTGCCCTGAAAGATCCAAAGCATCTTCCTTTGCCTCTAGAAGTGACTTTGTCACTGGAGGAGGGAATCAAAACGTATTATACCTCCATACTTGGACTAGGGAAAAAATAGTTGGACATAAAAATTTCATTTTTTATTTATTTATTTTTATGTGCTGCTGAGAATCAAACCCAGTGCCTCACACATGCTAGGCAAGCACTCTATGGCTGAGCTATAACCCCAGCCTTGTATTTCTCTTTTTTTTTTAATTTCTAAAGCTGGAAATTTTTATTTTTGTATAATGAAAGGCACGATCCAGGGGAAGTTTCACATACCAATGTAAATGCTTAAAGTTCTTAATAAGCTCACTGTGTATAATTTTAGGGCACTAAAAATATTGAACAGGAAGCCACAGATGGGTTAAGGGAATGGGCTATGGCATCTGTCACAGCTACACAATACTATCATGCCTCCTAAGTGCTCTCTCCTTCAGGTTAATATTTCTTTATATGACATAGTTTCAAACTTCTTCATAATTAAAATTTTTCATAATTAAGGCCTCAAAAGAATGATCTTAATCTTGTTTTTGTTGTTTAAGATTACTAAAACCACAAACTCCAAATTTGATGTTCAAGGTTAAATTAATTTTGTTCCACAGAAACTCTAAGTCTGACAGAGTCTATGTTGTATTGCACTAATATATTTGTATCTCTTTCTACAGTGTCTATACATTGCTTGAATACAGGAGTAGTGGGCCTTGGATGCAGTAAGTCCTCAACCAGCTTCCACTAATGGATAAAAATCCCTCAGTTGTATCCATGAGTTGCTCCTCAACCACTTTGCCCCAACAGACTAATCCCTCAGATGGTTTCTTGAACTATAAAAAAAAAAGATGCCATAAACCTCTTGGTCCACAACTCATATAAATTTTATAGACTGTAGAGACCAATTTTTGGATTTATTTCTGAAATGTAACACTTTCCTTAAAAAAAAAAAAAAGTTTCCTTTGCAAATATGGAGAAAATCCCTTTGATGTGTTTCTTCAAGTCATTAATAAAATGTTGAACATTTTACCAGAAAACAAATAAAATAGAGAACTGTAGTAAGGCACAGAAAACTACCTTTAGAAACTTTCTCTGATGACCATATTTTAGACAGACAACTCTTCTTCTACTTGGACCATAAGTGTTATTTTGTCTCATATAATAATCACAGAGTTTTTTCTAGTAAGTAAGTAGGGACTTTAGGGTTGAATTAGAAAGCATTTCATATGACAAAAAAAGTCAATAAAATGAGAACTCAGTCAACATCACAGCCAATAAAACAATTAATTTTTAGAAATAACAAAATATGTAATTATTTAATCATAACAGTTATCAAAATTAAACATAATTTAATTGCTTATTCAGAGTCATTAATTATGTAGAGTTGAAAAATTACACTACTGAAGAAATCATTTAATCATTAGAGCTAGAAAAATGTCTAAGTACTAATTCATTATTTCTGCTATGGTCTTGGGAAATTACATCCCATATTTATGATTAAATCAACACCATTATTTAAAAATGCATAACTAATAACATTGGTATGAATCTTTAATATGCTAACAGTATGTGGGAAAAATAAAATTTAAAAAATCTGTCCTCAAAACATAAATTTGAGACAATGAAACAAGCAAAGAAACAACCAAAAATTATAAAACTATATAGCACTGATTCACATGTACTACATTCAGTGAACTTCATTCAGTGTTAAATCCCTTCATTAGGGTTATTATAAGCTCCACTATTATTTTCAACAATATTGCAGTGTTTTAACTTGTGTAAGAAACTTGAAAAGAAAAGAAAACCTTATCACTTTTCTGACTTTCATGATGCCAGGAAATACCTAAATTTAAAAACCCTCTTCAGGGGAATAGTAGACAGAAGCAGGACTTTTGGCTGACCTTTCAGGGGACATTATTCAAGGATTCATATGCTCTAGAATTACAATTAGTCTCTGACAG
Source organism: Ictidomys tridecemlineatus (assembly GCF_052094955.1). NCBI lineage: Eukaryota > Metazoa > Chordata > Mammalia > Rodentia > Sciuridae > Ictidomys > Ictidomys tridecemlineatus. The sequence continues at coordinate 45,273,986 of NC_135485.1, read as the reverse complement.
TGACTTTTGTTAATCAAGTTTGCATTTCCTTTGAACTTTACAATCCTGTACTTGCATGCATCTGTTTAACTTGTACTTACTCAGGCAACCTATCAGAATCACTAAATTATGCAAAGCAACTGTTGGCAATTCTTACATATATATGCATTTGAAAAAAAAAAAGTATCTTCTTTTCACTCAAGTGACTTTTTTGTCTTAAAGAAACCTTCATTTTCACTAAGTAATAACTATGGAATAAGGAATTACTTGCCACAATATAATATACAAATCACAACTACTATGTGCATATGGGGACTTTTATGCCTACCTCTCTCATGTAGCATATAAAACACTCCTGATCTCAAAAGAATACTTCTTGAAGAAGGACCACTGTCACTGTAGTATTTTATTATTTTAATTGTAGATGATATGCAGCATAAATCCATCTCACTGAATTATGAGGATGCTGAAACGTACCTATCCTAGTTGTTATGAGTGACTAAACAAATACATAAAGTGAAGTTATAGAATCAAAACTGGCAGACTCAAAAATAAGTAATGCTGAAAATAAGTTGGCCCAGCATTACGCTAAGTATATTTACCTGAAGTTCTGCAGAAATGAATTGTGTGCAAGACTCCATAGCCGAATAGGTGAAAAATGCAAGGATAGAAACTATGTTAAATCAATTTTCCCCAGTAGGAATTCTCAGAGCCTTTAAGATATTATTATGCACTGTGAATTTGTAAAGGAAATAATATGCTGTGTTTGGGAAACTCATTCAACTGTGAAACTCTTTTTTTCCCCCATTTTCATGTAACATCTGGGTCTAGCATCTATTATATTTTAGAAAATGATGACCTAGTTCGAATATCATCATTTATACAGCTTAGATTAGTGGAGTCAATTGCCACAATTATTGCTAGTCAGCACAAAAACAAAGACTAGAGCCATCGTCTTTCCAACACTACACTTTGGACTCTGGGTAAGGCATCTTGCCAGGCTGATGTGATTTAAGGAAAAGGAACAAGGCTTTTCACAACACAGTAACCCTCCCTTCTCCACAGATTGACTTTCTATGGTTTCGCTTACCTACAGTCATTCATAGTTTAGAAACAATAAATGGAAAATTCCAGAAATAATTTGTAAGTCTTAAATTGCGTTTTATGGGCTGGGATTGTGGCTCAGTGGTAGAGCACTTGCTTAGTACGTGTGAGGCACTGGGTTCAATCCTCAGTACCACATAAAAATAAATAAAATCAAAATATTGTGTACATCTACAACTAAGAAAAAAATTGTATTTTCTGAGTAGCATGATGAAATCTCAAGTTTCCCAGTTCAGTTCTGCCAAGATATGAATCAATTCTTTGTGCGTGATATTTACTCTGTATCTGCTACTCTTTCCTTAGTAGCCATCTTAGCAATCAGACCAACCACTGCTATATAGCAATGCTTGTGACCAGATGTCTTCAAGAAACCTTTACACAGTAGCTTAACACTAAATCACACCACCTACACCATTCACTTTACTTCATCTCATCAAATGCTGTTATTGCATCATTTTATATTGTCACTTAAAGAAGGGTAACCACAGTGAAAAATATTTTGAGAGAGAGATCATATTCCCACGACTTTTATTATAGTATATTATTATCATTGTTCTATTTTATTGTTAGTTATTGTTGTTAATCTCCAAGTATACCTAATTTATGCACAGGGATCATTAGAATCTGTGTTTTCAGACATTCATTGGGTTTCCTGAAATGTGTCTGCACAAACACTGGAGACTATGTTCTTGCAAGATTATTTAAAAAAAAAATGGTCCACGAACTTAACAAAAATGAGGAAAATTCACATATTAATCTTAACAGGTTATCAGAAAAACTAAGTCAGAAGAGACTGCAGTCAGAGGTAGGTCTGAGTTCTGTGATTTGAAAATTGAAATATCTCGAGATGATAAGACTTAGGATAATAATGGAAGACTAGAGATGATTAAGCCAAAGATTGAGATGTATGAAAACCACAGATATCTGAAGTCACTGAAAACAAGGTTAGGGTTGTGCTTAGGAGAAAGCCGTAAGATTGGTAGTAGAACATGTCCAAATCAAGAAAATGATGACATCAGTCATGTTAGCAATAAAAGGGCTGGAAGCCAGTAAATCCAGGTGGAAAGAGGCTCAAAGAACATAGCTAATCACAAAAAGAGGATAAATATTAAAGACATAGGTATGAAGAATGAGTGTAGAAGATAGGGCCTCCTTGGGGATCACCTGTTACAATAAAGGAAATGTTATGTATATGACATCTCTCCAGAGAGAGTGCTTGGAGTGTTCATTATCATTATTAAATATTTATATTGATAGCTTATTATTAATTGCCCCCCACAATGCCAGTAAAACTGCACAACAAATACCTGTTCATTAACTGTCTAATATAATCTTAGCCAACTGGCACACTCAAGAGGTTTATCCAACGTTGTAACTTTAACCAAAACTATAAAGAAGTACATGTTACAAAAAGGAATAATACTCTGGAATTTGAAGAAGTTAAATGGATTTTAGTGCTCCACATTATCATAAAACCTCTTTGGTAGCAACAAGGGCATGCTAAAGCAGGCATACTTCAGTCTACAGGCAGAACTATAATTGATACAAACTTTCTGGGAATTAATTAAGCAAAGGACATAAAAATCCACAACAATATTACTACTATTTAACCCAGTATTTATACAACTTACTATGAAAGAGAGAAAAAAATACGTAAAAGATATTTATTACCTTATTTGTCAAAATCGAAGCACATTAAATATTGAAATAAAATAAATAAAATAACTGTGTTAGTAAAATAGACTATCAGGTGATCAGTATATTGGTGTTTCAAGGTCTCCAATAATGCAGGTTTAAATGCTTATGCTGTATTACTAAATAAGAAATTCAGAACATAAAAAATATGAGATGTGAACAATACAACAATTTAGTGCAGAAAAATGTTAGAGGATCGAAATACCAAGACAGCTTACTTCAGACTGGTAGGAGTCATATAAGGTGTTTCTTTTTTATTACTTCATATTTCTATAATTCTAAAATTTCTGCAGTGAATATGCATTATTTTATCAAATTGGGAATAAAAAGCTCACCCTAAAATATCAAGATTCTAGATTTTAAATGCATACATTTCCAAAAGTATTTTCACAATTTAAACAAAACATTATATATTTCATAATTTCCCCTTTAATTTCACTTTTATAAATATATTAACCCAAACACATGTACCAAGGCAGCAATAAGTATGCCTATGATGACTGCTGCAGCTATATCCAAAATAAAAACTTGAAAACAATGCAAATGTCAAAGGAAAAGTGTTTGAATAACTAAATTGTAGACCCTGTACATAAAAGACTTCTCTTGAACTGATGTAAATAAATCTCTATATATTAACATAAAAGGATTTCCAAGATAAGCTTTGAAGTGACAGAACCACCTGAGACAACATTTTATATAATAACTATATTTCTATTTTTAAATGGATGCATAGCTTTTATGCATTATATGTACACAGCATATATATTCATATGCACATATGCATACATAAATACATTAGGCTATGTATGGCTATGTATATATTAAGAAATTACTAAATGATTTATAAGCATTTGCTTATATGCACTGGGATTAGCGTTTGGGGTTTATATTTTTACTTGATATACTTCTGTACTCTAATATTTTTATAAGAATTCATAAATTAATTTTGTAATAATGAATTCAAACAAAATTTAACCAAAGGAAAACATCAACCTATATTCAAATTTTGTCAACTACGCCAACAACTAAGTTTTGAAAATATTAAATATAAAATTTTCTCAAAACTATATTGATTTTGATAAGTACATTTAATTAAATGGTTTTATAATTAAAAAAACAAACCAACAAACTCATTGTGAACACACACACAAAAGGAAAACTTTCTAAAAATATTTTAAAACCTCAATGTTATATTCTCATAATTGCTTCCATCTATGGGAATGCATTTAAAGTGGACTATCTTAAAAGAATTGTTATTCAATCTCTCCTTCACATGGGTCACAACGTTTCACAAACTGACATAACTAGTATCACTGTCGTCCAAACACACACTATTCAAAGAAAGAGGACTACAATAAAGCAAACACAAACCTTGAAAAATCCATCAGCTCTTGGTGTTATCCATATCATCATAATTGTTGTTGCTAAATACTAGTGAAAAACAGCTTAAGAAATAGATCTTCAAAGAATAAATTGAGCAGAAATCTCCCAGATGAGCAGTAGTATTCAAAAGCAGGAAAAATTGCTTAAGAGAACTGGTGTAAGTCACATTTGGTTAAGCAGAGCAATAGCAACATTGTTCATTCAGGACCAGTGGGAAGAAATTACCATTTACCTTATAAAGAGGTAACCAAATGGCACATTCATATTTTTTTCTACTTTTTTATGCATTTATGTGTGCTTAGCATTTGGGGTGGGAGCACTTGAAAAAGTTAGGAGGTACAGAAAAAAGGAGTATGAGAATGTCTATTTCACTGTCCCTGACCTCCAAAGGTGAGATAAATCATAGGCTTCTAATTGCTGTAATAGAGAAAAACATGACAGATATGGTGGCGGGAAGGAAAGAGAGAAAGGAATCACCAAGGAGGTGATATTTTAGACTGGACTTGAACATAAGGGTATCAGAGGAATTAGAGCCACCCTCTGGTACACAGCAAGCAGATGAGGTTAATTCACAATTATCCCAACATAGAATATCCAATTTAGTTTGAATCTGAGGGATGATGATTCTGATACACATCCTGTCAAAAATACAAACCTAATCACCACATCACATCTGCCAAAATAAAGCACTGCATCCTCAGATGGAGTACTTATGAAGAAGTGCAGAATAAGCATCCTTTAGAGACCCTACCCAGCTCTGCACTCCTTTGGCAGCCAGAGCCAGTTAAAAAGGATTTACCCTAAACACAGATTCCAACAGTGCTGTTTGTCAGTGATTTTGACCAAACTGACTGCTTCTCTATGCCTGAAGAGTTAGTGCCAAAGTTTCTCCTCTGAGAATGAGTCAGTTGGCAGCAGACTAGCTCCAGAACACCTGAGCTTCACAAACCCAAGGACCAAGAGACCTAAGATTGTCCCCTTGGGCTACATCATCATGCAGAACTGCTGCCAAACTATAGAACTATCCTTGCCAATTTATATTAATATACAAAAGGCAGAACAATTTTAGTTACAAGGCTGTTGAAATATCTATGTAGCTATATGCTGTTACAAGAACAAATTCAAAAGAAAAAGTATTTTAAAAATCAAGTATAAAAAATAGTTTAAATTCCTACTAATACTGAAAATACATAGCAAATCTCTTACATAGTGTGAACAATATATTAAATGGTAGTATTTGATAGCAATGAACTCAACCTCTGTGAGTTAATACACTCATAATTTAGTATCCAAAAGTTCAACGATGCTAGATGTCTTTTCTACTCTCAGATAAAGCAAACCAATCCAATGCTAGTTCATACATTGTTCTATACATATTTACCTAAGTTTCTTAAAATGAAGGTGGCAAGCATAGATTTTTGAAAAAAAAATTTCTAAATCTCTTTTAGCAAAAAAATCAATCTAACTGCATTTTTTAATTCAACCAACCAACATCTAAATAAAAGAAAACCAAGCTAGACTATATGTATTTGCCTGACAACCCAATTAATCATATATGGAAGAGTTTGTGTGTATGAAGCATTGTGCTAAGGACTTGGATATCTATGCTTTTATCAGACTGAAGAGAAACCTATCAGCAATTCTTAATAAACCTATGAGTTAGGCAATTCTTATAATTGGAAATGCTGGGAACATAAGTATCCTGATCAAAGCCGAGAAAACACTGGCTTGGATCCATCACTCACAGACCAACCTATCTCTAAAGCACTTAATTACTCTATCAGTGGGCCTGCAAATACAAGGAGAATTTTATAAATCTTACTCAAACTATCATCAGTCCTCATAAATAATAGCTGTGGCATAGACTAGGAATTACTTTCCATATGTGAAACATGGAATGATCATGGGTTAAGTTTGCTGACACATGGTATGTCATTACCTTAGGAGCTCCATCTAATGTAATATATATTCATAATTCTGTTATATGTTCTTAGTTTACCTAAAATTTGCCAGGAGACCACAATGATGAACATTCATTTACACTGTTCATTCTGATTAACATGCTCACTTTCACTTAATATTTATTTATTCAATAGTGTTTTGGTGGCGAATGGAAAAACGTGTGCTGCTACCTGCACAATACTTAAATATAGAACTTTAATATGGTTCGACTTGGGATTTTTTTTACTCCTATGGCAAGAAAACATACCATACAAACACTATGTTTTCACTTCAGTATAGTATTCAATAAATTATGCAAGATATTCAACACCTTCTTAGAAAATATGCTTTGTGCTAGATGATTTTGCTCAACTGTTGGGTGGAGTAAGTGTTCTGAGCATGTTATTAAGGTAGGCTAGGCTAAGCTCTGACAGTCAGGAGGTTAGATATATTGAGTGCATTTTTTGATTTATGATATTCCTAAATTATTAAGAGTGTATTGAGACACAATCATAGGTCAAGGAGCATCTATACTTATAAATTTTAAAAAATGATGAAGGTATATAGAGATTATAAAGTTTTCCTGACCATTCAATTGAGAAAAAGTAATGCATAGTTATATCAATTTTGTCAGTGAGATCACGTGACACCACAATGCCTGCCAAATCAAGTTAATATCTATTTCCCTCCCTTTCTCTCTCTCTCTCTCTCTCTCTCTCTCTCTCTCTCTCTCTCTCTCTCTCTCACACACACACACACACACACACACACACACACACACACATAACACAACCAGTATGTATATAAATTTTGAGACTCAACTAAAACTATGCAGGACAGATGCATCCTTAGTTCTATGCTGATACAACAAGAATGTTCCTCCTTTAGTTATGGTAGCTAAAAGATCTAAGATTTGCCTTGTATTCATTCACCTGCACTTATTAGCAGACATTGTAATGCTTAGAATGTATGTGAGTCTATTCACATGTCTGAGTATACATAAGAATGTATACAGGTCAATGATCTATTCAAACAATCAGGATACATGAATGTGAATAGACTTACATGCCTGACAAATCCAAGACTCTTCAAAGGGAGCACTGACTTACACAGCTATATGTAAGTTCATCAGTTAAATGAGAAAATCCACATGGGTCATAGTACACAACAAGAGCTCAATAAATTGTAATGTGATCATCTCAATATCAGTTTACACTGAATTTTTACAAAAAGAATACACACACATATATATCATCTCTGCCTGAGTAAAATATTTCAACAAAAATAAAACAGGAAAAGAAAAAGAGTATGAACCTTGACCTTCACAACCTCTGCAGACTTGAGAAGGGGAGGGGATGACAGAAAACCACAGGCCTGGCATTTCTCTAAATGTGCTATGGGTGTTACTTTTCTTCTTCACACAGAGCTTTAATTCCCCCTCTAAGTACTGGGAAGGGTGTGAAGGGAAGGAAAACAAGCCTTCTCTGCTTAATTGGTAATTGTCACCTGTCTGCCTCTGAACATTCTGTCATTGAACTTTATATTCAAAACCACCTCAAACCCCCACTGCCAACGGAGAATTAAAAAAAAAAAAAAAAACACAGACTCAAGAGAGGTGACTATGAAGAGGCCAGAGACTCCTCTTCCTGGAGAAGAAAGTGCAGGGTTAAGATTTCAACAAGACTGCTGAGGACAAAGCAAGAGCTTACAAGGATCCAGAGGCAATGCTAAAGCACATGCCAAGAGAAATCAACGTGGCCCCCTGCCAGGCAAGGTAACCCAAAACAACAAAGACCAATTCACCCACACCTCCACAGGTAGAAAATGAGACTCAAATTTATCCCAATTTCGTCTAAGGGACAAATCGGGTTTTAAAATGAGAAGAACCATAGCTCCACCCAAACACCACTTTATGGAAGTATAGAACAGAGTGGGGACTACATGTATATTCCTTCCTATTTTCAGAAAATCCCCTCTTCAAAGCCATTGAAAAAAAATGGGAGTATAAGAAGATTAAGAAATACAAAGGATGTCTTTGTTGCTGGGCACACTGTTTATACCCCGATATCATGAAGCTTTGCATTCAAAACCCAGTTGTAATGGAGTTCCACAGTAGAATGGGTACAGTGAATGCAACCACCATGAATGTTGGCAGATTATTTTACAAAGGGCAGTTGTCCCACAGAGAGGGCTGGCAGGTTGACAGGGGGACCAACAAACGAATAAACTGAAAGACATAATGAGCAAGACTTTCACCCTCACCCCTCCCACCCTTTTACACTGAGGAAAACAAGCCACCAAAATAACCTGTGCTTTCCATGCTCTGAGCTCTGCTTATTAGGGAGGAAAACTTAAACAGAAAGACTTCTCAAGATGCACAGTAAGACTCAGAGAAGGAAGAGTTTTAAAAGGTAGCAGAAGCTCAGCCTCACAGACCTTCCAGAGCTGCCTGGACGCCCACAACACTGCTTGTGGGGGGTACTTTGAATCCATATGGAGCATGCAAAACAACCAAATCATTCCTCAGGCCAAACTCACATTTGAAATGGAAAAGGAAAACAGCCACCCCAATTCATTCTCCTACAAAAGGAGAGATTCCAGGGGAAGCTGTTTAGATTTGACTGCCAGCTTGAAAACTAGGATACCTGCAGTTTCTATATTCTCTCACTGATCTGATGATTACAGTACTTAAAAAAAAAACTTCAAGATTTTATATTGTGCATTTGAAATATAACTAAGTAATATACATTTTTGTTCTCTGTCAGCATCTTTTCCACATATATGTAATATCCTTGGTTTCCTCATTGTGAATATGTTTATAATAAATGAAATTCTAATCAGCAGTTAAAATCTTTTTTTAATTATGAGATCAAAGTTTCAAATATGCAAGTGTAAACAAAAATAAAGTGAAAACTTGACTCACACAATCATACAACCACCAAAATGGAAAGTTATATTCCATGTATATATGATCTGCAAAATACATTCTATCTTGTATAATTTTAAAAAACAAATGTAAAATTAAAAAAAAAAATACAACACTTGATAAGTGTGGGTCCATTTAAAAAATAATAGTACACTGTGTTGCAATGCAAAAGTCATCCGAAGGTGTCAAGGTAAGACTATGAGAATGAAGAAATACTTCTCAAAACCTGAAATTTAGAAATTAGACACAACTGTTTTCATATACACGCACCAACATTTCTGATCTTTCTATTTTACCTACTGCATTGTTCTAGAAACATATAAACTATGGGCACCTGATATATATTTGAAGATTTACTCTTATTTTCCAAATCAACAGCCAGTCTTTGCCCTGACAGCTACAACTGTCAAATCTCTTCCTTTTTGTACTGGATAAATTGCTCTAAGTAAAAAAGACGCTGACATTCTACTTCTAAAAAATGAAGCTTTTGACATTTCAGGATGTTAATAGATGGATAAGCTGTATAACAGGAACATCAGTCCTGAAAGAGAATTTGACCTGAATAGCCATGCACCTCACTCATGCATTTATAATTGCATGAGCAGATGAATGAGAAAAGATGAAGTGGAACCATTTTTCAAGATGCATGCTGCGTTTTCTCATTACAGGGATAATCTTAAACACTAATGATATTTCTTTTAAAAACTGAACAATCCTAAGAGTAAAACAGAAATGAAAAGGAATCTATGCATTAAACCCTGCTTTTCTAGTCATCCCTCTCCCAAGTGAGACAAGTCTGCACTCATAACTTCAGGGGAAAATTCTCCACAAAAACATAAGTTGTGTTTAAATGCCTTTGCTTCAAACAAACAACCACAAAATTGATAACTTGCTATTAACCCAACGTTTTAATAAGCCAGTTTTATTTCTACTAGAACAATTCTGTTACTTTAACCAACCTCTTCCAAGGAGTAGCAGAAATCATTTTACTCTTTTTTTTCAATTTAAAATTTGTTCATGAATGTATTTTTAAAAGGAAGTTGTAAATTCAATTCATTTGGATATTCAAAGACATAATTTTCTTTAATAAGTAAACAAATATTCTACTCTGATATGAATTTAGGAAAATTTTACTCAATACCGTGGTATTAGGTAGGTTACAACCTAAGAGTAGATTTTGTTCCCATATAATCAATTAAGATGACATATTTCTTTCTAAATCCAATTTGATCAGAAGAAAAATTCTACCAAAGGTTTCTAACATATAACTCAACTAACTTTGAAAAAAGATACATTTATAACCTTGCCTAAGAAAAAAAATTTTGAAGATTTTTTTATAACTTTTTTCACTCGTATTGTTTCTAAAAAAAAAAATTAAACAGAATAAAAGCCAACTGGAGATATATCTGCCAAACTTCTCCCTTGCAACCTGAAATATGTCTACAAAGAACCTTACTTTGAAGGCACATTTTCTGAGCCTGTAGAAGAGTTCACAGTGCAAATAGGAAAAGGAAGGTTGCCCCAGACCATTTCAGTGATGGGCTCTTTTGATCCTGATTACTCTAGCTCACTCCTTCTAATTTAAAATTCTTCCTTTCATTTTCATTTGATGCTAAATATACCTCTTAAGCCTCACTGAAAGGAATACATTAATATCTCTTTACCACCCAATATCTGTTTTGGAGTTTTCTCCCTGTTAACACCAAAGGGAGGGGAAGAATTTATAAAAGTTTAGAAACATAGACCCTCTTCTTCTCACCAAATGACGTGGAAAATAGCTATGCAAATTCGGAGACAGACTAATAAATTATATTAAGAAAAGTATTTTTAATGTATTTTAGCAAATAAAGTTATATTATGAAAGATCTTTGGTACTATGATCAGAAAGCTCAACAAAACTAAAAATTAACTAAGAATAGAACCTGTCCAGAATAAACACACCACCATGTAAATGATAGTCCTCAATAAAATTATACTGGCTTCTCATTTAATACATTCCTGGGATAGGATATTCCATATATTGTGAAGGTTCACCTGTATCCCGAACAATAGAACACCAAATAAAGCAAAATCCCATTAGTTTATGATGAAAAGGGTTCAGAGCACAAATTATGTCTGTCATTATGACTCTGTGATAAAGACTTACATAACACCTAGTTGATACTGAAAATATCAGTCATATCACCAATACTAATGTTGTAGGTACAGTTGAAATACTGCAATATATTCTTTTACATTCACAAGAGTCCACAGAAAATTGTTTTAGTAAGAATTTTTATGTCCTTAATCTTGGACTCAAAAAAGTCATTTTTATGTGTGGTGTACTGGTAAGAAGGCAGCTTTTCAACTCAAGACAGCCATATGCACCTTGCCTCATTTCCCCGAAGCAGAGGAAATAAATCTTATCATTCTACTTCTCTGTAAAGTATACTATTTATCACATGGGTGAGAAGTTCACCCATTAATGGAATACAGATTCTTTCCCCATGCCAGCAACCCAATCATCAGAGCCTTCAAAGACAGTAAATTCTTTAACCTTGATCTAACATATAAGTGTGCTTTTTCAAGACAGAATTTGCAAAGCTAGAGAGCTAGAGGTGACAGCTTTATTTTCATTCAGCTTAAGTCTATACATATTTTTTCAACTAATATGTTACCTAAAAAGAATATAAAACATGCTATTTTAATGGAATTGTGCATTAGGTTAATTTTCCTCACTACTATATATAAGTATGCATAATTATTTATATTTAAAAGCAAAATCAAACACATACATTAATAGGAAAGGGTACTTCCCTAATTTAACTAATATTTTTATTTTTTCTGTCAACCTATAATCACTTATTTGAACTAACGTTTCCCTAGTTTACTCTGGTCATTGGCATCAAGCAGTCAATGTGCTTATATTTCAGAAACATATTAAAACTTTAATTATCAACAAAATTCCAAATAACTATCTTTATGGTATCTAGTTGTTTTTGGTTTTGTTTTTGTTTTTTGGTGGGAGGAGGGTATCTGGAATTGAACTCAGGGGCACTTGACCACCAAGCCACAATCCCCAACCCTATTTTGTATTTTATTTAGAGATAGGGTCTCACTGAGTTGCTTAGTGCCTTGCATTTGCTTCATCTGGCATTAATCATTGCTGAACCTCCTGCATCAGCCTCACCAACCACTAGGATTACAAGCACAAGCTACTGTGCCTGGAGAGATTATGTCATTTTTATTACACCCTAATTACAAATTAATGTGCTGAAACATTTTTAAAGTATTTGTAAAAAAAAAAACTGAGGCAACTAATTAATACTTCTATTTCCTTTCAATCAGAATATCTGACTCTCCAAGAATCCACTTTATCAGTAACTTCTTACACATTTAAATAAAAAGTTTGTGTTAGAGTCTGTAAACAAGTCAGGATGGCGCCTGGAAAAATTCCAGAGGGAGTGGTTTGTGAAGTAATGCCAGCGAGCCATTAAGTGTGGAGATTCCTTATTGGCTGACTGATGTATCTAGTTTATGCTAATTAAGATAAGCTGTGTGGAATGTATAAATACCCCTCCTGTCCTACAATAAACGGCTTCGACTCCTGCTGCATCAATGTACACAAGTTGTTCGTCACCCTCCACTGCGGCAGTTTGCATAATAGTGGTCAGTCCTACTAAAAGCTTTCTTTTTAGGTTTTCATCAGGATAGAGTTCCTTTCCAAGTCAATTTATAATGGTGATGCAAAATAGAAATAGAAGTCACTAAGTATCTTCAAATATTCTCTCTTATTATGGGTATTAATTCTTGTTCCTACTTTTCTTGCAAAGTCTGATGATTACCTTCTATGTTTGATTAAATTTATTACTTTAAGCAAGTGACTTAAAATGCTTTGGAATGAAGCCTTTGAAGACAGTAAATTTTAACAAAAGCCCTATTAAGCCACGGTACCTCTAGAGTACAGAACATGTACTCACCTTTTTCATCACAACCAGGAAAAAACTCTAAAAGTCATGGTGCTATTACCCAAATCAACAAAGAAAAGATTTATTTGAATTGAATGCATGCATTCACACTATAAAAATTAGTAAGCTCTGCAAGAAATCATATAATCCCTTATATATGTAGTAGAAATTTATATCTAGTAACAAGAGAGGATTATTATTTATAAATTCAGTTTTATTTAAAATGTATATTCCTCACATGCAAAATTCAACAATATTTAAGAATTGACTAAATAAAAACACTGAATGTATGTATGGCAAAATTATCATAAACAAAGTTGAAGGTCTGAGTGAAAAAGTAATTCATAATCAATAATAAAACATTAATAATCATAGTGTCAAGAAAATCACCCTAAAAATTGAAAAAATAATATTTGTTGTAAGGAAAAAGTAAAAGGAGGAAACTCTGGGGAAAATATGTAAAGTATTTTTAGCTACATTTTCAAATAAATTTCACTAAACCATACAAAACTGACATGATTGTGGAGGCTGAAATATTCCACAATTTTCCATTTGCAAGCTGAAGAACCAGGAAATCTGATGATATACTTCTAGTCCAAAACCAAATATATGAGAATAAGAAAAGCAGATGGTATAAATCCTGGCCTAATATAAAAGTCCAAGAACCATCAGCTCCAGTGGCCAAGTTAGAAGACATTGTCTCGACTGATGGAAAGAGAATTCACCCTTCCTTCATCTTTTTGTTCCATTTGGGGCCTCAACAAATTGGATGGTGTGTTAGCTTTTTGTCACTGAGACCAAAATATCTGACAAGATCAACTTAGGAGGAAATGTTTATTTCAAGATGTATGAGCAAAGAGGAAAGATGACTAACACAGACCCAAGTGTATTTACTTAAGGAAGTGGGCCTTCCGGAGAATCTGAAGTATTCCTGTGCATACTTATGCCTGATAACACATTCGTATTTGCTCATATATCTTGAATAGCTCTCTCCTATCATCAATAGGATAAGATATAAATATAGGATAAGTCATAAATCTTCGGAATTAGACATTTATCCTCTGCCCTGTTTATGATATTTGAATATTCCACATGTCCACCATTATAAAATTAGTTAAATATCTTCATCCTATATAATAAGAAAAAGAGAACCCATAACTATCTTTATCATCTTTGAAAATGTTCATGACATCCTGCTGAGTTACATTGAAAACTCCTTTTTGTTTTCTTTTTTATCAATTCAATATAGGGGCAAAGAGAAATTCTTGGGAGTATATAGACCAAAATTTTTAAAATTTATTTTTATGTGGATGCGAGGTAATTTATTCTTCATTTTATAATTTTCCATACTGTCATTTTTAATTGCACATCTATCACTTTTTATAATTCAGGACATTATCAAATTTGTTTTAAAATAAACCTGAATAGAAACTTAAAAAAAAGAAAAAAGTTTCGGTGAACCATGAAAACACTGACTTTTTATTTCAAACAAAGGATGGTTTGATCTCTACAGGAAGAAAACTATTTGACACTACTATCAGGTTTCAAGAGCAAGTACAGTAATGATGAAATACAGCTGAAGATTTCTTTGAGTTTCTATTAGCCATTGAAAGATGTCTCTCTTCTTTCAATTATAAAACTTTCTTTACTTTCTGAAGTTATTTGAAATTATATCAGGGAGCTTTGCAAAATTAGAGGAGTATTTAGCTCTAATACTAATGGCACACTTTTTAAATATGTGTCTTTTACTGTGGCCATGCACAAGGTAGGGAGGAAAAAAAATCAATAAAAACCAGTTCTTCATTTCTGCTCAGTTTAGCCCTTTTGGTCAACAAAGAATTTCTTGTGGCAACTTTCTGAAGCATCCAAATTTCAGGCAGCTTGACATCCCTTTCAAGCAGGTCAGTCCTAACAGAGATAGTAATCAAATCTTCCATGATGAATTCCATTCACAGAGCAGGACTAGTTACAGAGCTGGTCCAATCACTGCACACTATTGACTTAGATCAATTTTCAGCCTGAGGGACTACATAAGGCAGGAACAGGAGTAGGAAAATTCAATAGTTTAAGCAACAGAACCAATTGTGACCCTCATAGTTCAAAGAGGCCAATCATATCACCTAATATTAATGATGTATTATCAAGAAAATATACTGTGTTAAAAGGGAACTAGCTTAATATATGCACATAGAGCTTCATTTAAATCTTATATGGCCCTATTAAAACACTGCAAACAAATGTTAGACTGAACAAAGAAACAAACAAAAAACTACTTTTGAAAGCCTGTGGTGCTGGCTATTTTCTCTCATAATGGGCAATGGCCTCTTTTTCATATTCTTTTATATGCCAGAGGTAGATGCCCTGCAGAAATTATTTAGGTCAAATTCTATGCTTCTGCCTTTTCCTTTCATTCCAGTAAAGATACCTTTCATATATAATGAAACTATTGGTATAGACTTTCCAAAGTTTACCTGTACATATGACCAAACATCAAGAAAGGTCACTGCATTCAGTTATCTCAGGAACAAATGTCACAGTGTTTCTGCTCTCTGCATTATCCAGAACCCTAAAAACTTTTTATGCTACCTCAGCTTGTCCACCCAACAAATCAGAATTTAAATATACTAAACATAATGCCCTTAGCCTCTAAATGGTGAATTAGGTATCGATATGACCTAGTTTACCAGACCCAGTGTAAAGTGCATGCCAATAGTCCTCTTTCACTGGCAGAAGTAATCCAATTTGGACTACAGGTTGGAAGATCTTTCTAAATATACCTATATGCAAATTTTGCTAATCCAAAATAAACAAAAACAAAAACTCCTCCCTCTAATGGTTCATCTCAAACTACCATTACTTGTACTTCTTTATTTCCCATTCACAATTCAGCATTTTATAGTTGAAGTTCTCTCTTTAAAACTTTGAACATTCCTGCAATAATTAAGCAATAATTAAATTGCTGCTTCTCAGTCTATAAGCCTGTAATACAATGGCATAATGGATATTTGATCAAGCAATCTTTCTTAAATTGTTTCTTCATTGTCTATAATTTCCTCAATCTCTTCCTAACTCTTCAAATTCTTTGTTCTTCACTTTATTCATATTATTTCTCCAAACTTTACACCTCTTACTCTACTTGCTTTTCTTTAATAATCGACATTAAACATAGAGTTCAAACTATCAACTTCTGCTTATAATTCCAAAATCATTCCCTTGAACTGACTACTCTCCCAAGTGGAAGACTTCTCATTTTATTCTTTATGGCAGCTAGGGGCATTCCCTACTAGACCACCTTCATCATGTCTGGTGTTGCACACCTTATGTCCCAGCTAATGGGAAGGCTGAGACAGTAAACTCACTTCTGGAGTTTACAAATTTTACATCCTTGGGCAATACGACAAGTGCTATTTCCAAAAAAAAAAAAAAAAATGAAAATAAAAACAAAAAATCTAGACTTGCCTTCATTATTCTTAATATCTCTCCAAGTATTTTATTCATCTTTCTATTTTGGGAATTTAGGGACATCATCTATTGGTGTTTTAGCCCTGTAAAGTAAAATCCTATGACACAGGTGATGTGAATGAAAGTGACCTTGAAATGGAGAAACCTAAACTTTGTAAATTAGGCCTATTGTAGAATCACTCTGTCATTCTACGGCAGTCAAAAGTACCTCCAATAGTATTTATTTCCTTTCCGTTAATTTAGAGATCCTATACAGCTAATATATTCTATTTCATTTAATAGTTTATTTTCAGAGTATATTATCTTTCTTGTATTTCTTCAGAAATTTCCTCTATCACAGTTTATTAAAAGCAAATACAGAACAATAATCAAAAAGCAAAAATTATAATTCTTCTTACCTGCAACTTTCTAATAGGCAAATAATAGATAAGAAATGCTCTATCATTATTCTTCAGTGATTGAGATACGTTAATCTAGTATTTATTTATTTATTTGAAATATTGAGGATTGAATCCAGTGCCTTGTGCAGTAAGCACTCTACCAATGAGCTGCATATATCCCAACCCTTTTTCTATTTCATTTTGAGACAGAGTCTTTCTAATCTTCCCAGGCTGGCGTCTAATTTAAGAGCTTCCTGCCTCAGCATCCTGAGTAGTTGGCATGTAACAAGGCGCCCAGCTGAAAATCTAATTTTTTGCTACTAAGTCACAAGGTTCCATATAACTAAATAATAGTATGTAAAATTAATGTACAATATGGTCAATGCCTGACAAATAAGTGATAATTTCTCTGAACAGAGTGTATTAATTTCTCCTCAGTGAGCAAAAGATATAATTTCAAAGCATTTTAATGACAAAATATCTACCAAGACTAAAATGGAAAGAGGAAACTGAAGCACATTTCAAAGGAAGTATTTATGCACCCAACCAGCAAAACAAAAAGGAAAACTCCATGTGTGGCTTATATTACATAAGATGCTTGTAGAACTTATATGTAGAATAAAACTAAGACAATGGAGAGAAAAAAGGAAGCTCTAAAAATACTTCTAACATATGGCTTTGTACTAGAGAATCTAGTGGGTACTCTCACTCTGAGCCATCATGGCTTCTTTTCAGAATCACAACAAGGAGGAAAATGAACTCAAAGTGAAATATGGTATCTTTGTGTTGCTTGAAGTAAAATGCATACTTTTTTATTTAATGAACTTCACCATTTTCAGCATTAAGGGGTAGAGTGTTAGGTTTGAGCTCTATATAACAGTTCACATAACCCTATATCAGATATTTTTAAACTGTCTAAATATATATTTATACTGTAGACCATAATAATTCTACTTTAGCATCTATGATGGCTGAAAACTACTCAAACATTAGGAGGTACATTTTCAGCACAGCATGAGCAGATTTAGCTCAGAGATTCCTATTAATGTCAATAAGATTTGCATGGTTCAATCTTAACACACACTGCATTGAAAAATTATCCCAAAGCATCTGAGCAATAGCTCCCCAAAATAAAAAATTACCCCAATGCCTCTGAGATATAGCTTCCCCCAAAATTTAAGTTTTCCAACATAAATCTAGCTCTTTGGAGATAATTATCTGTCCACCATTCTTAAGCTCATAACATAAATTGATATCCTTTATTCCTTATCATCAGTTGTTTCAACTTGAAAGCAAAATTTATTTATTTTAGCTGAAAATTTTAGTTTTAATAATGATGACTCTGATCATCATTAACATTAACTTCATAGACAAAAATCTTCCAAATATTTTTAATGGACAATCAACTGAAAAAATTTTCTGTTGTATGGTTTAATAGCATTGTGCTTACCCAAATTGGATTCATTATGCCATTATATAACCATATTGCTTTCTCTTGACTGCAAATGACCTTCAGTTAAATATATATATAACATGTTTTTGCATTGTATATCTTTATTTTTCATATATTTTTTCAAAGTTTTGGCATATGTAAATTTAAATTAAAGTTTGGATATTAGAGATTCTTTTATAAAATAGAAAAATAGTATGGAAAAATATTCTTAGACAATATTAAGCCTTAGATAATTTTTGATTAATATATTCAAGTTCTCAAACTTAGAATTCTTTTCTAATTTTTTAACTTGGCATAATTACTCAGCTGAAGATAAGAAATACTACAAAACAATTCATTATTAAAATTAAATTACTCTAAATGCAATCTATCAAATAAAAGATCACGAATTTTACCATATTAGACAAGTAATCGTAGCTTCCACAAGAGGCAATATTAGATTGCTTCTAAATTTTTCTTTATTTTCATATGTTGCATGGTTGAAAAAAATAAATTAAATGAACATTTGTCATGACTAAATACTTCTATATTGAAAAAATTTACTAAAACATAGAAAATTATCAGGAATCTCCTTCTGTGTCTCATACAACATTTAAATTATGTGAACATATGGTTAAGTATTTAGTTCCTCGAAGAAAGAAAGTGAATAATTCACCCTCTTTCATCCAGTACCTCTCAAATAGTAATTATTCAAGAAATGGGACCTGAAATATATTGTTTGCTATGAAATACTTTAGATTTAAAAAATAAACTTTTAGCTAGGTATGGTGGTATACATTTGTAATCCCAGCTATTCAGGAGCCTGAGACAAGAGGAACACAAGTTTAAGGCCAGCCTGGGCAACATAATGAGACCCTGTCTCAAAATTTAAAAAATATTTATAAAACAGCTAGAGATGTGGCTCAATGGCAGGATACTTACCTAGTAAACAATAGGCCCTGGGTTCAATCCCCAGTCCTACAAAAATAAAATAAAATAATTTAAAAATAAACTTTTTCTAATAATGATAATTTTTTTCAAAGTATGTGGAAATTAAGGAAAAGGGTACAAGTAAACTTTAACTACAGATGGGATGTTATCATTACAGAAATTAAAATATTAAATTCTTGACTCAAAAAAATTTATGGAGAATATTTTTTCAACAATTTAATAAAAATGCTTATACCCCAACATTTTAAAATATATAAGTGATTATATAAAACCTATTTACAGATCATAGTTCTTGGAATTCCAACTAAGATACACAAAAATGAGTCTATTTTGCCTCCTGTATGAGGATTCCAATAATTATAAAGATTCTGAAGTCAAAGGACTGTTTCTCTGTGATAATACATACTACAATGTGGCCAAAAGAGACTTCAAATGCATCCTAACACTCATTATATTAACAGCACATAGATACTGAAAACATCCCACCCACGGGAATGATTAACATAAAATCCAAGATGTCTGATTTTTGCATTAAAAGTCTGGATGTTAAAATCAAACACACCTGGTTTGCAGGCTCAGCCAAGAGCCCTGATTTCCCACCTGTTCAATATGAGAAAATAACAACTCTCCAGGTGCCAGATTCTCTGTCACTGTATCTCATAATTTTCTATCTCAAAGTTTTAGCTTCCCATGTTACTTTCTAATATTCTTAAGGGTCATATTATCTACAATATAAAGTAATCAATAACTTTTTGTTTATTCATAGGAAAAAAATTTAATTCTATTACTTCAAAATTCACCTTTCACAAACGTTTATTATATTAAATATACTTTTCTCCTCTAATTTATGGTATATATTCAGTAACAAAAGAATACTACCACAAAACTGGCAAAAAAGAAAATAAAGGATTAGTAAATTAGCTATATTTCAAGGACCAGGCTGCTAACTGTAAAAGAGCATCAGTTCTTCTATTGTGTTTATCTGTCACTCAACATCTAGAATTATTAATAGAACATGCTCAACAAATATTTGTTAAATGAAAAAAGAGAGAGAGAAGGAAGGAATGAGGGAGAAAAAGAAAGAAAGAAAGAAAAAGCCTGTTGAACCAATGAAAAGTCACACCCAATTTTCATGTGATAGTTTTTAATTGACTGCTGAGAAAGTTCTATCTGCTCACATTTCAAAAGCACTACTGCCTTATTATATAAACATAAGGTTAGTATTCCAATATTACAGTACAACACAAATAAAATAACAGTACAAAATCTGTTACAAATTGTCTATATGCTATATTTAAGCAATACGATCTATGAAGTGAGAGCTCTGCACATTTTAACAGAACTGTATAATAACTAAGGCAATAAAAACACTTGGGATTTTCAGAATTTAAAATTTTTATTTAAAATATATTTTGAAGGATTATACTTCCAAGTCGATTTATTAAAATTTAGTTCCTCCCTAGGTATGCCAATATAAATACTAAATTCATTATTGTCATAAACAGGAATAGTGAGAGCCAAGACAGATAAATTCAAAGTTTAATATACAGCCACTGCTATTAAAAATCTTAAATCTAAAAAATGGATCCAGAAAAGGGTGAAATTCTCTGAGTTGTAGCAATATGAATAAAACAAGATACCATTATAAGTTAAATAGGCCAGGCACCAGAAGACATGTACCACATGATCTCACACATATGTGCAATCTAAAACTATTGATTTTGTAGAAGTTGAGAGGGAAATGGTGTTTAACAGAGACTAGGGAGAGAAATGAGTAAGGAGTGGTGAGAAGAAGTTGATCGCTGAGTACCAGGTTATAGTTAGGAGTAAGAAGTTCTAGTATGCTACTGAACAGCAGGGTGACTATATATAAGGATAATGTAGGATGTATTTCAAAAGTTAGAAGAAAGGATTTTTCATGTTTTCACATACAGAAATGATGAATGTTTCGGGAGATATGTTTAATCTTGCTTAAACATTACACAAATGTATGGAATATCATATGGCACCCTATACAGATATACAATTAAATTTTCATATATCAGTTAAAATAAATTTAATATAAAAACAAATTTAAAATGCACAAAATGTTCTGCAAATATTTTCAAAAATAATATCATAAAAAATTTCATCTTTGCTACTTTCACATTAGCTTGTTGAGAAGATAATTCCTTCTAAGGGTAAATTATTTATATTATTATATTTTGGGCAAATTATTTCTCATTTCCAACAATAAAAATTACAAACGTGAATCTATGTTAGCACTCATATTGTAATATAATCTGCTTTTCCTTTTGATTTTCAAGTCTAAAAATTTTATATTAATTATAGAGCAATATATTCTTAGAAATAACCAAGCCAATCTTTCAAAGTCCTGCCTTTTCTTTCAAATAAGGAGGAAGTCAGTTCAATTCAATTGTTGTTCATTCACTCTTATATTACTATGCTCACTAACCTTTCTGGTGATGCTTAGTTTCCATTTTCAGTAATACATTTCCAAAATCTGAAGTATCTCTGATGTAATAGGCACCTAGGTATACATACAAAATGTCCCTGTTGTTTCCAGATTGCACGGTAACTTAAAACAGTGGGTTATCCTGGGTTTCATACAAACTAAAGAAAAGCTAGGTGACAAACAGTTCTGCAGGCTAGGAAGTCCAAGATCAAGGTGCCAGTCAATTCCAGGTGAAAGTCCTATTCCTAGCTTGTAGTTTGTGATCTTCTCCCTATTATCTTCATATGGACAAGAGAGAACACTGCATTTCCTCTTCTTATCAGAGCACTAATCATACTGGATTAGGGCCTTACATCAGTGATCTCATGTATCCTTTAACACCTTCTCACAGTTCCTGTCTCCAAATATGCTTCATCAGGGATTAGGACTGAATCTCTAATGAATTCTTGACAAACTGAATGGGACATGCACTGTCATTCCTAGCAGAGGGGTAACACTCTTCAAGGCACAAATTTTAGTAGCTTTTAAATTTAAACTTTTATATTTAAAATTTACAAGAAAGACACAAACACCTTACCTTACTCAATTACAATGAATTGGTCATTTATTACATAATTGACTAAATTATTTGTATAGCAAACAGGTTACATAACACAATCATTCTCATTTTGGGTATGATCAAATTCCAATTTAGTGAGATATACTGAATCTCAGTTCATTAGTCTGCAAGTAGTGAGCTGAGACTCGGACCTACATACATTAATTATAAACGGTACAGACCTTGCATATTCAGATCTGCTCATCAAATGGAACACATGGGGGAAGAAGGAAGGACTCAAGACTAACACAATATGTTAAAGTCAATTTTTAGGAATTAGCCAGACGTTCCCATCCTTATCTTTGATGTAACCATAATCATGTAAATATGCTCAGGATTCTTAACAAGAGATAAAAAAAAAAAAGCTTTAAAGATCTTGGGCATATGGGGCAGAAATGTAACACTAATGTAAAGATATTTATAAAACTACTTATTAATTTATTCCAACTGGTTTTTGGGAAGATTGGAATTTTCTTCCCCCAGAATAAGAGAAGTATAAGTTGGTTGGCCTGTTCCTAATTATACCATTCACCAGTCATTATCCTGGGTAAACTACTTGCTTCCTTTCTCACTAAAATGGGCATATTACAGGACTGCGATAAGGACTGAAGAATGAATTTATATAACTTGCCAAATATGACACATAATTGCTACATAAATATGCAATTTAGTTAGCATTACAACTGTCAATTTATAGATTCTATTACTTAAAATATTCAAATTCCCTGGAATATTTAAATATGCCAAACAAAAAATTAACAGAAAATTTAACTAAAGGAGTTTTCATTTGTACAATATCATACAGTTTGTAACTGGGCAAAGTTGTGGTGTGCAATATAATTAAAGTTATAGTGCACTGAGTAAAGCAGACCCTTTTTTCTGATGAAGGACTTTGATGACACTATCTAAAGACCATGTTTACAGGGCCTTTGTCATGCTGTATATGAACCTGGGCTAATTCCACAGCACAGATTGACAAGACTTTAGCTGAATGTGTGCATAGTTCATTCTACTGAAAAGCAGTGATGACTCAAACTCTGAGAGCTATAACATCACACTGCTTCATGATTCACAAGCTTTTCCAACCATTGCTTCATTCAGTCTTCAAAATACTATGAAGATACAGGCAAGGCAAATATTGTGGCCCTTTTGTTGATGAAGTAACCAGAGTCTTGAGAAGGTAAATGTTTGGCCCACTGGCAAAACCAGAGCCAAACTTTATACCTTTGGTCCATGAGTTCAGTATTAAAATTGCTACTCTGGCAGATTGGAAGGCTGATATAGACCCTGGCTATTCTACCCAATAGAGAAGCTACAATTTTTAACCTTTGTCTTTCATTCCGTAATCAAAGGCTATAACTAGGAAACAAGATTCTTCTCACTAATTTGCTTTCACATTTCATAATTCATTCTTCCTGTGCCCTTCAAAATTGTACAAAAATCAATACTCAAAAACCAACTAATATACACCTTACTCGAGAAGAAAATAAACAAGTTAATAGTGTTTGATGTAAAGAAATCCCTTTCCAGCCCTCCTATAAGCCTCTCAAGGATTCTGGCAACATATTCTGAATGTACTCCAACCACTCTTTGAATCATGACATGGTAAAAAGCTATGTAGGAAATGTAGGAATCCTATGAATCTTTAGGTCAATATACCCTATAATCTACTGGGATATTTACAGATGATATCACCAAAAAGAAAATCTGCTTTATCGTTTAAATGTTAAAATATTTGCTACTTCTTTATTAGAACATGTAACAAGGATATCTGGCTACTCTGTTGCCTCTAGGACTTAGCTCCTCCTGTTAGAGGAACAAGTGATCCACTCTCACATATCAGAACAGAACAAACAGAATAACCAAAGTCTTCAGAGAGACAGGGAATTTTGGAATCCACAGTGCTTTCATTTCTACATGTTTCAGGGTTTACTTCTCTGTTTTATTTTTCTAGACAATAAGATAAATATCCTCCAAAGGGAAGAATGGGTAGAAACTTAAAACTTTGAAAGCCTAAAAAAAAAATCCTTAAAAGAAATCAATTTACAAAAGCTGTCCAATTTTCTATTGCATTGAAGGAAAATGACTTAAAATTCTATAGTTCCTTTCACATAGTTCCCAGGAATATAAAAGGAAAATGGGAAGAGAACATATAAGTACATATAATTTTTAGTATGTTGACCCCAAAAAAACTGTGCTCAAAATTTTAAAAGGATCCCAAGGTAAACATTTTAAAAGCATGAAAGTGACATAGGATTGGGTAGAAAAATTCAAAATTATTTCCTGAATGAATCCAGTTCATTTTATACTTCTCTGCTCCAATTCTAGCAACTTATTTTCTCTCACCTAGAAAGGGACATGACCTCATAATCCATCTTCTTCCTTCTATTCTTTCCCCAACTCATCTCCAGTTCATTATTCAATTATCTAGCAACCAGAATAAGATTTTTACAGTATAAACCACATATATCATTCTTACTTCTTCTAAATCTCTAAAAGGATTTACAAGTAGAAAATCCAAATTTCTTACCCTGGCATTTTAGGAACCTATATAATTTAGACTCTGCCTATCTTTCTACCATTATCTTTTACTCTACATGGCCTGCCATACTAAAGGCCACCCCATCTGGCCAATCCTGAAATAAGCCAAATGGTCTTTTGTTGGTTGGTTGGTTGGTTGGTTTTTGTTTCAGGCCCCTTGAACTTGTTCCTCTAGATCATCCTAGTGGAAGAGTTTTCCTCTCTCTTATCATTGGAGTTTCATTACTAATTTTTATTTCTTAATGCAGACTTTCTTAGCCTCATCCCAAGTCATTGTATATATTCAAAGTGCAGAGTATTCTAATTGTAATTAATAGGATCTGGAATTGTTTCCGTTACTTGATACTGGGAATTAAACTCAGGGACACTCAAAAACTGAGCCACATCCGAGTCCTTAAAATAATAGTAATAATAATAATAATAATAATATATTTTTTATATATAATTTAGAGACAGGGACTCATTGAGTTGCTTGTGGCCTCATGAAATTGTTGAGGCTAGCTTTGAACTCGAAGTCTCTCAAGCCACTGGGATTACAGGCTTATGGCACCATGCCTGACTGTATGTTTTAGATACAAGCCTTTCATCAGATATGTTTTGTAAAGATGTTCACCCTAGATGTGACCTTTCTTTTCATATCAGTTTTCCATTTTAATGAAATCCAGCTTATCATTTTTTTTCTGTACTATGTTTTAATTGTGTGTATAAAAGTCTTCACAAAACCCAAGGTCACCTAGACTTTCTCTTCTTTTATCTTATAGGATCTGTGCTGTTTTGTATTTTATATGAAGGTCTTGATCCATGTTTGAGTTAATTTTTGTATAAGCTGTTAGGTCAGTGTCTAGATTCTATATTTTTCCCCCATGTAGATATCCAGTTGTATCACCATTCATTTGAAGGACTCTCTTTTCTCCATTAAACTGTCTTTGCTGGGCTTTTTCTGGCTGTCTATTTTTTTTGGAGGGGGGGGAATTTTTTTTAAGTTTTTTTACAGCAAATTTAGGTTCACTGAAAAACTTAAAGACAGATACAGAGATATTTTACATACCAACTGACCCTACACATGTATAGCTTCCCCCATCATCAACACCTTCTGCCCGAGTGGTGCATTTGCCACAGCTGATGAAACTACATTGACAGACACATGGTTATCACCCAAACTCTGTAGTTTACATTAGGCTTCACTCTTGGTAGTGTACATTCTGTGGGTTTGAAATAATGTATAAGAATGTATCTGCCATTATAGTATCATCCAGAATATTTTCACTGCCCTAGCCACTGATCTTTTAACAAAAAGAATTCAAACTTTCACCTACCACATCATCTTGACTACCATAGATTTATAGTTATACTGAAGTCAGGTAATGATGATCTTCCGAATTCATTCTTCTTTTAAATTTTTACTTTGGTATTTTTGAGGGATTGAACCCAGATCCTTGCGCATACAAGGTAAGCACTCTACCCCTTAGCTATAGCCCCAGCTCTACTTTCTATTTTGAGACAGGGTCTTCTACTAATTTCCCCAGGCTAACCTTGAACTTGCCATTCTTCTGCCTCATTTTCCCAAGAAGCTGCAATTACAGGCATGTACCATCATGAGCAACTCTTCTAATGTTTTATGAACACTAAGTTATGTAAGGTTTCTCAGTGTGAGTAACATGATTTGGAAGTGCCAATAAGGGTAAAAACCCATAATGCATTATGTGAATTTACAGATGCACTAACCATGGCAGAAACAATGCAGCATGTTCACCATATCATTTCTTCCTGCAAATACAGAAAGATTACTTTCCCCCAGGTCTCTTGCAAAGAATGAGGTTCCAGTCAAGCAACTAAGCTCTAGATTATAAAAAAATGAGAAGACCTGGCTCTCCAAATATAGCTCCTGGTCTTCCAACTCTCTGCAGTAAGTTTACAAGTCATATATACCATGAAGAATAACAACAAAATGGAAACATCCTAGTTCTACAAATCACAATTTGGAAAAGAAATGCCCAAGACTAGACATAAAAAAGATGCAAAACTTTATAGTGTTAAAACCTTTTTTGTCACTGCAACACAGTATGAATTGTCTTGAATACACTACAAATATGAATGTGGATCTAGTTTTGGTCAGAAACATTCAGAAGCCAGGAAGGGAAACTTGGAAAACTGAAGACTTTGTTTTCCTAAAATGGAAATGTGGCACAAAGTGAAGTATCCTGGCCTAAGATCTGCATATGTTTTTTTTTTTTAATTCCTTATCAAAGGAATACTACATACCTCAGATATTAACTACTCATCTGAAATCAGAACCTGGACAAAATATACCTATTCCACACTTTCTCACTTCTTTTAAGCATCCATACTTTAGAGGCAATACATTTATGGGGTCCACAGCATTGGCAGTGAGGTAATTCAATCCTTTTATCCCAAAGTGGGCCAACTCATCAGGAATAGATGAAAATAAAATAAAAAATAAACTTTAAAAAATGAAACACCAACTTAGAGGACATGGAAAGGGATTCTTAGAAAGTAGTAATGGTAATAAAGATGCTCATCATTTTCAGATGCTCTCTTTATTTCAAAAAATCTCAAAGGATTTTGGATTTGATCTTCAATTTCATTACACGTGTGACTGCCTGAGAAAACTAATAATTCTCATAAAATATTCTCTTTGAAGAGCAGGATATAATTGTGTGTCCCAAAGGATTGATCACTTGACTATACCCTGGAATAGCCCATGCCCTTGGCAAAACATGGAAAATCAGTATTATTCTTCACACAGAGAAAACAGGCTCTGCTTTTAAGCACCCCTTATGCAAAACTATCTGTATAGTCAGAAGTTAAGTTAAATCTGTGGGTATGATCTTCCAACAGCCTAATCACTGTATTCATCTGTAAATGTCATCATTAAACAAATAATTTTTCATCATTAATCATGAGTTAGTTTATTTTATATATTTTTTATTTATTAACTTTTAGCCAGGAGAAATAAAGTGTCTACTTTTCTACAAACTCACTTTCTGCACATGATCTCCAAAAGTGAGTAGCAAGAAAGACTATCTGGAATGTTTTCTAGGCTTTAATAATCCCTTGATTTTTTTGAAATTCAACTAGCAGAAGAGCCTTTTATAGTTTACTGCATTTACATATAATGTTGGAAGGTTAAACAGTGCATGTACATTCTGCACAACATTTGTGCTATGTGCCAAGTGTCAAAAAATAATAACTTATATCCCAAAATGGGATGTTATTATTTATATTTGTAGGTGTTTTCCATCAACATATTTATATAAAAATGAGCAATATATACCTATATAATATATATGTAACTTTCATATATATATAGTTATACATATATAATATATATATAAAATTATACATATATTATATATATAAAATTGCTTGCATGGGGGAAAACAGATAAATTAGCATAATTCTTTCTTTCCTCAATATCCTTGGCAGCAAAGCACAAAACCCCCCACTGGTAAAAAGCTGCTCCATCTGCCATCCTATTACAAGAACAGTTCGTTTTCTTGGAAAGATGATTTATGGGACAACGAAATCCTATCTTTCATTTTTTGGGATGAAAGGCAGTGGTAGTCAGATTTTTGTAGAGGACATCTATCTACTCTAAGCCCATTGGTAAAAATATGTGAAAACCAATACTCTAAACAATTATCAGCAATTTACCTTCCCTTTATATTCAACCTCTTTAAAGCATGAGGTTCTTATCTGAAAAGATGACTATACATGATTTATCAAGAAAATTGCTGATGTAAGGAAGAGATTTTTCCTTAGTATGATCAAATGATTATTGCTAAATAGCAACTGGGAAGTATAATGGCAGCAGTAATTGCCTTGCTGATTTTTACACAAACACATTGAGTAGATGGGATGCCAGTAACACGCCAAAGGTTACTCTGTTGCATTTTAATTTATAAAGGCTTAATGGAAGACTGGGGTGGGAGTAGCAGAAAGAAAAGGTGTTTAAAGGACTTGACCCAAATCCCTGTTGTACAACAGTGGCAGAGCCAAATCAGGGCACCAGATGTCCTGACGCCAGATATTGAACCATATAGTAGACTAAGCCATCTCTTAATTTACTGAATTCAAACAGATTCACTAAAAAAGTAACTGGCAGATGTGACTTTCATTCTTCCCTACCATTCTCTCCCTTTGGGGAAAAAAAAATATCAATTAGAAACTAGCAACCTTTAAAACTTTATATTCTCCTGACCAAACTGGACAGGGAGAAATAGGGGGAAGAGAGGGGAGATGGGAAGGGGAAAGACAATAGAATAAATCGGACATAACTTTCTTACGTTCGTATATGAATACATGACCAGTGTTACTCCACATCATGTATAACCACAAGAATGGGAAGTTATACTCCATGTATGTGTGATGTCAAAATACATTCTACTGTCACGTTTAATTAAAGAGAATAAATTTTTTAAAAGTTAAAAAAATATGTTTGAACAGACACTAGTATGGTTGTATGTATAAACGTGGCTGTATAACCAATGTGATCCTGCAATCTGTACACATGGAAAAATAAGAATTCATACCCCATTTGAATCAAATGTATGTCAAGATCATTGTAAAGTTTTGAGCAACTAATAAAAAAATAAAAATAAATAGATAGCACTGCAAGATTATAAAATATTTTCAATAAAAATTGATTATTTGGGGAAAAATGTTTGAATGGTTACCTTTTGAAATTTACTTTGGAGTCATATACTTTGAATTACTACTCTTTCAGTAAAATTGTAATTGGTGAATTTGGCAAATAAGTGTATATTACACCAAAGTATAAATAAAAGAATAAAATTAAATAGCAAAATGCTATATATTATGTGGTATTAACTTTTTAAAAAGACTGTGAAATGCATACCCTAAAACAAATACAATCAAGTTGATTGTGCATGTTGCTCTTTTTTTCTGACTTCAGAGCCTTCTGAATGGCAACCTAATGATAAGCAGAAGATTTCAGAGATCCATGTAAGACGAGGTACATCTTCAGAACTATTATTCTACTTGGTTTTATATGTGCATTTTAATTCTTCTACTTTATGACTCATTTAATTTCTCATTTTAATAGCCCCCACTTTTAATTAAAATACTAGCTTTGCAAATTTATTTTTATAATTGATTTATGCCTCACTAATTTTTTTTATTTTATTATGAATTTCTGATGCAGCCATAGTGCCAGGTTGAATCAACACACTAGCAGCAGACTGGAGTGAACAAATAGATAAGCACAGTTAAATGTTCCCTAGGAGATCTTCAGCACACTAAAATATGGATACAAAACTTTCCTGTCATTTCAACTGAAATCTAATGGGGTATAAAAACAATAACCTACAGTTAACCTGGGGAGCACTTTAGTAGCTCCCTCTTTTCTCACTGCCACCCTTCCAGGAAAGTTCTGACATAATTTCATTAATATGTCTGCTTTAAGAGCAGTTTTCGGGTAAGAAACTCTTCTCATCTTCCCAGGTAACTGTTCCCCCCGAAAGAGAGGACAAATTACTAAGAAGTGAGCTTTCATTGAGTCATGGCAAAACTGGGTGCAATTCATTTGTGAAAGTCACTGTTCCAGTGGGGAACTCTCCTCTGGGACCTTCTCAGGGTCTCAGTTGCCCATACACAACTTTTTCTTCCTAAGAATCAAATCACTAGAACAACTTTTTCTCTTGTTCTCTGGCAGATCTGATTCTCCAGTTTCTTCTTCTGTGGGTGAGATAAAATATTTCTGGGCTATGTGGTTGAAAATTCCACTTTTTTGGCTAACCTACATTTTCTAAATGAGTCCTGACAATTCTAAAAATGACAGTTTGATCTTAATTTCCCAGTTGGTTCAGAAATGAGAAGGGAAAAAAGGTAGGTTTATTATACACTATAGAATCTCCAACCAATGGGACAAAAACTAAAATTGTTAGACTATGGGAATCACTATTTGTGCAGTGTGCTACATACTTTTATCACACTTTAAATTGTTTTATTTTTTTCCCCTCTTACAAATACACTGCATTTGTACACAGCATATGTCTCTTTTTATCCATATGGTTTTCATACTTTTAGAAACATCCATACTATTTGCATACTTTCCTACCTAGTTCATGTTCATTAATTGATATTTGCAATTCATGAACATACTTGTCATGGAATAACATAGTAAGAATAATTTTCTTTTAAAATAAAAACAAATAACTTTACAATAACAAAAGATCATAAATAACAAATAATTTTATGAAAAGCAATCTTTAAAGACCTTTGGTTTAAATTCTATCTGTATGATTCATTTGATATGTGACTTTGTCAGAGTACATAGAATCACTAATCCCTACTTTTCCATTCTGTACAATAATGATAAAAGTACATTAAAATTTCAGTGTGGAATAGTGTTTTACAATGGTCAAGGCAACTAACAAATGAATAAAGATATTTTAGATGTTATAATCAGGCAGTAACCATTTTAATTTTTATAGTGACTTTCAAAGGTATATCACAGGGCTTATACTAGTAGAAAAATAATCTGTAAAATTGTGGTCTTTAAATGGTCTTTAATTCTCATAGTGGCCATTAATTATTTTATATTGGGCAAATCACCTATTGATTATGGACATCAGTTCTAGCATCTAGAAAATATTACACTAAAATCCCACAGAATTTTTGCACACAGGGATTCAATAATAGATACAAAGTGATATGCACAGAGTAAGCAGTCAACAAACATTTTTCCCCTCCATTCCCTCCCCTGAGCAAAGGAATAAGTACATTATATTTGGCCTTAGAGCAAGATATTGCCAATGGTAGTGATAGCCCTTGGGATTCAAATGCTATAAAGACAAAATTTATTTGCCTTATAAAACAAAGTTCTAGAAAGTAGTTGTACAAGTGATGAGCAGAGAAAATGACTGAAAGGGGGAATCTGAATTTTTGACGATGAGAAAATGTTTTACATCTGATTTGTGTATTGGTTACACAGTTGTAATTGTCAAGAACTAATTAAGAGAACACTTTATTATTGGTGAATATTAGTTTTTATTAATAGTATCTCAATTTTTTAAAAAAATGAGTCCTAATACTAGACTTACAAAATCAAAGGCTTTCCAGAAAGAAATCACACATCTTTTTCTATGAACCATTTTTATTAATTATAGAAAAAAATAATAATTTGAATTAATTACCAATTTTATAAAACTCAGAGAGTTCACATGGAAATACAGATGCCCTAGTTCATTTTAAAACTCAAAATATCTAGAAACCGTAAACCTACATTTTCTTGAGGCAACAATCACTGAAGCTGAATGAAAGCAAGCCCTTTAAAAAGAGATTGCCCCAAAAGCTAAGTGCACTGGCTCATGTCCTCAATTCAAGAGACTCTGGAGGCTAAGGAGGTTGAGGCAGGAAGATCCCAAGTTGGAGGTCAGTCTCAGCAACTTAGTGAGAATTTCAGTAACATAGTGAGAACATATCTAAATTTTTAAAATAAAGGAATGGGGATCTAGCTCAAGAGTAAAGCACCTCTTGATTCAATCTCTGGTAGCAAAATAGAGAGAGAAAAAAGAGAGATTACCCCACATCTGACCAACTCTAGGGTTTCTCACATCAACTATGCCTACTTTATGTAAAACACAAGCCTCACTGATTTTACAATCCATTCTGCAACACCATATGTGATACAATAGGTTTCATACTTTAAATATGAACTCCTTTTGGAAGAGCACAAGAAGTCACATTTGTTCTGCAAAGATACAATACCGTATTCTAATATTTGTGTCCTACTACTTTGAAACCTAGATCTCGTCTAAAAGTTTCTTTTTCAGGATAGACATTCACAATTTAATTATTATCAAAACATATTTTTTTAAAATATCAGCCAAATCTGCTGTTTCATAGAATTAAGTGCTTCAAATTATTCCAGAAAAAAAAAAAAAGATTTACACAAATCAGGAAGCTTGTGATGGACAACAAAATATTAGTTGTTTGATTTTGAGTAATACTATCCCTTTTTTTTAAGAGTAATGCAATCTTGTCTGCCAATTTGAAGTCATAAACATGACCTAGGACTCCACCCTTTCTGCCTGTCTCAAAGAGTAGTATCTAAAGACAAAGAATTTTAAAGCAGCACCAGCACTGCACTGTCTAAATTGATTCACTTTCAGGACTGTCAGAATCACTTCAAGTGATTCTTATCTTAAGATGGAATGAACTTTCTTATCAAAGGTCCATGATGCTCTGGGACTTTAGTAAGCATTCACTATATTAGTCACACTCATTTATGAGATTTAAATCAATGAGAGGACATCCGGCAGAAGTTTTACCCATCAAAGCCCTTAGGAGCTTGTTAAAACAGATGAAATCAGAACCAAGGATATATGTTATTACAAGGAAACCACAACTGTATGTTGGTATGCACAAACACATACAACGTGCACACGTGTGCACACACACACTCACAGTTTCTCCTAAAATGAAAATTATAGCAAACATAAGTACAGAAAAAAAAATGATCAGCATGCAAAATCTGAAAACCACGCACCCACTGTTGAAGTGTGACAATGCACAAAGTACAAAACCCTCATTTTTAAGGGTTTCCTCATTACTGGTTGCAATTCAAGAGCTTGTTTGTCAATAGCATAACCCAAAGGTGGGGTCCTGGGAAAATAGAGTATAGAACCATTTACTCAATAATATAAACAAACAAGCTGGAAGCCTCATGATCTGAAGCACATGGAGAGAATTTCGTCTGAAACAGTACAGTGGGTATTCCCATGAGAACTGCACAACTATTGGATTAAAATCAAATACTATTTCACTATAAAATGTGAAACAAAGATTCAATCAATTACCTGAAGGGAAATCCAATCAACACAGTGAAGTCTTTACCTATATGAATGGAGCAGAAGAGCAAAGTAGGAGGGCTGCTGCACAAACATTTTACAATTATCAGCAGCAGCTACACAAACAACATTGTATCACTCGTTTACCTGGGGAGTCTATCACATCTGTGCACAGCAGTTACAGCTGCTACCCAAATCAGACAATGAACATGTTCACACTCTCGAAAATTTAAGGTGTATATTAAGTCTCCCAATATCAAACACGGTGCTTTGTAAAAGGTGCAGAAATGTGGGGTTGTATGCAAATGGATGTCTTTAAATTGTGATTTGTGCAAGATTTAGTATATCTTCATTTTCCTATCAAATCCATGTTCTATTAAAATGAAAGAATCCAACTATATATGTCTGCAGAATAATTCCTAAAGTTTTTAAGAGCACAATCTCTTTAAAACCTGGAAAAAGTTGTACTTAAATCAAAAAAAGCCTACCTTTCAAATACATAATGATGCCACCCCAAATGTAAAATGTATAAATATCTACAAATTAATGTTTAGTATAGAATTGTAAGACTCTGAACAATTACTCAAAGAAAATGATTATAATAATATAATATATATTTTCCATTAATAGTTTCTGTCTCCTCTACTTTGAGATAGAAATCACAGAAAGACTATTTAACATTAAATTTGCTAATAAAAAGGAAAAACAGATTGAGTAAACCATGTTTATCAGTATCAATTTAAAACTTGTCAACACATAACATTTTCATTGCATAGGGCACCATTCTAAACACTTGACATGAACCATTATTGATATTTACAACAGTAGAAGGAAAATACTATTACTATTCCAATTTACAGATGAGAAAACTGTGTCAGAAGATAAAGCAATCTTCCCCTCTGCCAAGAACACACAGACACTAGGCTTTCAAAGTGGGCAATATCTCCTATGCTTTGAAAGTGTAAACACTATTCATTTAGAACTCAAGTTGCTCTTACAAGGAATAAATGTGCTATATTAATTCCATGAACAAGAGCTCAAAGTAGGGATAGCCACACTGGTTGACATATGAATCAATTCACTAATGTTTTGGGGATGCCAATGAGTTGTTTATTTAATAGTATACTATTATCTTGTAGGATTAGGTTTCATTTCTTGAAGAGTCAATATACATTTTTCAACCAACTTTGATTTCTGAAATGGCACAGTCCATACAGTTTTTGGAAAAATAATTAAGACTTAATTGCTTACCCATTACTGATTATAAAGACAATTCCAGTGAGAAGTTTTGGAATGTTTCAGTAACATCCTCATCATTGGAACAAGTGTAAAGTTTTCCACTATGAGGACTTTTAAAAGATGTTCTTATTTGGATTAACTGCAATAACTTTGTAGTTTGGTTTGTAAGATCCCATTGTTCTATAGGTATATCTCAATCTAAAATGAATAACCAGTCAGAATTTTGATTTGTGGGTGTTTTTAAACATTATTAATATGTAAAATAATATATGTTGGCAATTGTAGAACCTGAATTAGTCAAAACTATACAAAAACCCAGTCTAAGGAGAAAATCTAAAGAAATGGAAAGAGAAAACTGAAAGGTTTTAAAGGAGAAGATGCTCAGTTCCACAAATGGATCAACTTTAGTAAAAAATTCCCAATACCTAGTTTTCAGATTCAAATATGAAGACTTGATGGATTTTCAAACATTCATTTCAAGTCACCACCAGAAGCCTTTACTTCTCCACCACTGGCTTTGTTCAAATTTTCCCTCTCCAAATTTATGGTCAATGACGTATTCTTTATTGTACCCATCCCTAGTCTGTCCCTGTTCATCACACTCTCTATCATGTCCTCCATCCCTCTGTTAATAAAATCCCAGCTCATCTGCTCTGAGAAATAAAGATTGATCCAATCAGGCCTCAAGCACAATCTTAAACCAACTTTTCCCTCTCATTTCACATTTAATAACATGTACTTCTGATTCTCATCTATCTTAGGAAAAACTTAAGACCGGGGATTATGATATTATCTTGACACTATAACCTAGGAGTCAAGTAGCCAATTATTCGCAGTATTTAAGTTTAATAGATACCTTCAAGCTAACTTCTAGGGATTTATTTATTGCCTTTGTCAATTCTAATCTGTAAATTTCTGAAGGTCAAATTTTGGGTGTTGATTCATTTTTGAAGAAAAAATGCTTTTAGCAACAAGCACTAAATAAATTGATCACACAAATATGTACTAATATATTCATATATTTTAAATTTTTTAATTTTACATTTTAATTGTTTTTGAAATTTAAATTGCTTTTACTGTTAACTTTTTTTTTTCAGATTTGTTCTCATCACCAGACAAGTGGAGAGTTGTTCTGCCTCCTAATATTCAAAGAAATCTTTGTTATCAAAATTGCTTATTTGGGTACTTCACCACTAGGGGAATAAAAAGAGCCAAAGCGCCAAAAAGAGATATCTGCTGGCCCTTTTGGGGGGGAAGATAAATTTTTTTACACCAGTTAAGATGGTTATAAGTGTATTTAAAATATTGACACAAGATTGGCAGCTGCTCACATTCTGCCTGAAAGGTTTACTACTGGCAGGAACTCCCAGCAGCTGCTTGTTTGAAACGTGAGAAAACATTTGGACAGTTAGGATAGCCTGATTTTCCCCTTAAAATCTGTTTGGCAAAACTTCCTGGCAGTTAATATGATCCTGTGAAAAAGCTTTTTAAAAAGTGCTCATCTCCCTTCGAAAAACTTGTTTTGCCAGTGTAGACAATGTTTTCAAAGGCAATATTTTAAACTCATAATCTTCTTATTGCTGGCTAATAGTTTTTCTTCAGTTAGCCAAAACAAATGGAAAATGTGTTACAAAGTCATTTTATATAATTTTAATGAAAAAATAAATGGTGGTTCATGAAGTGAAATATTTTTAAGAGGTGACCAGTAAATGATCAGAAAGCTAATTTTTTTTTCACTTCACACAAAACTGAGATTAGGATGCAGACAGTGATCTGGAGCTTTATCAATGAGTTCAAAATCTTTTTTAAGAAATCACTTTAATTATGAGAACTCATTCACAAGCATTAGGGCAAATCTGTAGGAGTAGCTCAAATACCAGCATGAGATTTCTCTTCCATCCATGCACTCTGTAAAATAACCATGGCCCAGGGAGATGCAATTTGTGTACTCAACTTTTATAATAATTTTCTGAGCATTTCATTTCTTTGATGGGTGTTCCTCTCCTACTTTAACGGCTTTCCTCTCATTCACTTTCAAGTATGTCCTGGCCTCGGCAATGCTACCCTGTATCTAAGGCAGAGCTACCTAAAGGACATTGATTTATGATGGCTATGTAATTTACAAAGTCTGCAATTTTCCCATATGATTTATTCAAAAAAATAGATTGTACATTAAGCCTGGCATTCATTAGGCTGGCCCATTCCAATTTCATATTAATCCTGTATCAGATTTGTTTGGAAGATTTATGCATTTGGAGTATGTATAGTTGTTCAGAGGATTTTAAAGTATTTGCAAAATCCAAGTAACCCTTTAAATACATTTGTATTGAAATACTGGATAAAGGCCATGACACCAGTAACCTGGGATTATGTGAAGAGAGAACACTGGCAACATGTAGGTAACTCAATGGATGTGAATGTTAGGAAGTTGTTTAAATTTCAATGAAGTTCTTTATTTTAATAAAATATCAGAAAACTGGTAATAATCCATTGACAATAATTCTAAGTTGAATATATTCATAAAACTATAAAATATCCTCTCTTCAGTATGCTACTATTGCCTGTCCAAAAAAAAACAAACAAACAAAAAAACTAAACTGGACTCTTATACTTGATGATAAGTAAGATCATAAGGGAAAACTTGAAAGGTAATAACACCAATAATAATAATGGTTGATTCACCCACATTCTTCTATAAAAACATTTTAGTAGTTCTAAAAAAGAAGTCATACAGTGACTTCTATTATAGAAGAATAGTCATTCTACTATAAAAAGTTTTCTTGGTAATCAATGATTACCAAATTTATATATATATATATATATATATATATATATGTAATTTTCAGTTGTAGTTGGACACAATACCTTTATTTATTTTTTATGTGGTGCTGAAGATTGAATACAGGGCCTCGCACATGCTAGGTAAGCGCTCAACTGCTGAGCCACAACCTCAGCCCTCTTGGTAATCTTTTTTTAAAAAATATTTATTTTCTTAGTTTTAGGTGGACACAATATCTTTATTTTTATTTTTATGTGGTGCTGAGGATCGAACCCATTGCCTCGCCCATGGCCAGGAGATCGTGCTACCACTTGAGCCACATCCCCAGCCCCTTCTTGGTAATCTTTTAAGAATGCATCTCCACTTTTTGAGTTTGCCAATTAACTGTGAACTGTTATTAAGCTTTTTCCAATAGTTGAAAAACCTTACAGCATTGGTCTTTAAGAAGAGTTACTTAGATCCTTACCACCAGCCCTCTAATGCATTTTTTTAAGTTGTCATCTCATCTGACATAAGTATTTTTTTTGTTTTTTAAATAATGAGAACTGAATTTTAATTCATATAAAATTCCTTATTGACTCAAGTTGATACTGACTCTAAAAGTAAAACAGATCTTTTCAAAGATGTAGTGCTCAGAAGGTGGCAACAGTGTTGTGCATAGACAGATGTGGCTAATTCCATATGTGACTTAAAAGCAAATTGCCAACAAACTGATCATCTGAGTCAGCACATTTCATTTCCTTCTCTTTTAGAATAAGAAGGAAATTAAGTGAGGACACTGACAAAAAAACAGGGGCCTTCAATTAAGATATTAGTAAAGAATAACATGATCAAGAATGTAAAATGAGAACCTGGGATTATACATAAGAATTTTATAAAAGCAGATCTGGTACAGCCTCACTAAAATGCTGTATATATTATATCTATGTCTATGCTTTTACTATAATATATGAAACACTACTTCAATGTTCTGAAGAGTGACATTCGATTGTCTGACAAAATTGATACATCACAGCAAAATGGGAAAGACAGGGAGAACAGCCTTGGGCAAAAAAATGGAGAAGACAAGTAAAAAATTAAGATAATTATTCTCTAATTTAATCACATATATTTCACAGTTTAAAAGCTAGTTAAATATTTGATTCTGTGCTTATTACCTTGAATGTATAACAGTAGAATTGTGATACCTGTGTGTACTAAAATTGTATCAAAATTTCTAATTATTCAAATGGTTACAGGTTTTGATTTCTCAGTCCTAAACTGAAAAACTAAAAGCCAATATTTGATTAAGTTTGTGGGAACCTCTAATAAATCACTTGAAAGTTGTTTATTTGAAGTGGAACCCTTTATGACCTTCACTGTTATTAAAACATATCAATCTAATCAATTTAATTTTCAACAAAGATACTGCTTTTCCCTACCTGTCAAAATGTACAATGGGACTTCAACTGAATATAAGTAATTAATTTTTAACTACAGAAGTAAAAAACAGAGCTATTTAAGGATCTAATTTTTATTATTATTTTTAATGTAGAAATGGTTGTCCTGATGGTTATTATTTGGCTGAATGAATTGAAGTGAGGCTCCCTGGGCAGCTGCTGACATAATGACTGATTGTGTGCAGAGCAGAGAATGTGAATGATAAATTTTGAAAGGCTCTGGAATTTGTGAATAACAAAAGTAGCTACAGTTTCTAAAATCTAACCATTTGTTCTCAGCAACAAAAGAAGACTCAAAGGCTTTTGTTTAATGAAATGATTCAAAAACAGGATACAGAGGAATTAAGGGTTATCTCTACAAGCACAATTGAGCAAGCAGCTTGTGTGCCCAAGTAGGAGGATCACAAATGCAGGCTGGTTAACATGGTATAAATGGAATTAATCTGATTCTATTCCCCTTAATATTACAATGATATTCTCATGACAGTAATATCTTCATTCACTTTCATAAAACATGCATATCAAAAGAACATTTTAAATAACTCCTGCAAGGGCAGGTTAGTGGTTACTTTTTAAATATTCAATAATTAAAGCATATACTCAAATTTGCAAAAAAAAAAAAAAAAACCTTATCACAAAGCATTTTAAAAAATGAAAGTAACTAAACTACCTGGCTGTAACATAAACTACTTGTGTAATGTTGAGGAAGTGGTTCTTCTGATACCCCAGTTTCCTTATGCATGAGAGGGCTATTTAGAGGATTTCATAAGAATCTGCATGTGAAACACACCACAGAAGGCAGGGAAATACAAGTTTCTCTAACACAGGTCAGTGGTAATAACAGTAGTAGAAGTACTAATAACCCTTCCAAAGGAAACCTTAATCAAATTTCACATTAGGAATGAGAGAGAGAGAATATGACTATGGTAAACAAAAAGTGGGAATTTAAGGAGTTCTGTCTAAAAAAAAAAAAAGCCTCCTGTCCCCAACACCCACTCCCCCCCACCACACACACACACACACACACACATTATACCTTCAATTAAAGGGCCACACTCAATTAAAAAACAAAACTCAGCCAGGTGCAGTGTGAAGCATGCCTTAATACCAGCAGCTCAGGAGGCTGAGGCAAGAGGATCCAGAGTTCAAAGCCAGCCTCAGCAAAAGCAAGGCGCCAAGCAACTTGTGAGACCCTGTCTATAAATAAAATACAATGTAGGGCTGGGGACGTAGCTCAGTGGTTGAGTGCCCCTGAGTTTGATGGGGGAGGGAGAGAAGTAGGCGGGGACCCTCTGTATAGGATAAGAACAACAGAAATTCAAGATAAAAACTTAAAATGAGGCAAAATGTATCATTACCTGTTTTCATCAGTAATTTTTTTTTTTTTTTTTTTTTTTTGCTGTGACTAAAAGATCTCACCAGAACAATTGTAGAGGAGGAAAAGTTTATTTGAGGGCTCAAGGTTTCAGAGGTCTTAGACCTCTGGCTCCATTCCTCAGGGCTGGAGGCTAGGTTGCACATCATGGCAGAAGAGAGTGTCAGAGGAAAGAAGCTGGCATTACAGTGACCAGGAGACAGAGAGACTCCCCTCCCAAATACAAATATATACTTAAAGCCACGCCCCAATTCCCACCTCCGCCAGCCACACCCTACCACTTCAGTCATCACTCAGTTAATCCCTATTAGGGGATTAAATCACTGGTTGCCTTAAGACTCTTACAACCCAATCACTTCACCTCTGACCCTTCTTGGATTGTCTCACACATGAGCTTTGGAGGACACCTCACATCCAAACCATAACATCACCATTAGTAAATTAGAAAATAATTTTTTAGCATTTTTATTTTCCCTACAGATTTTCAAAGTATGTCCAGTAGTGCACCCTTATTTGAGGGAGATACATTCCAAACTTCTGAATGAACGCCTCCTGAAACTGCAGATAATACCAAACACTCCATATGCACTATGATTTTTCCCATACATTCATGAAAAAGTTTTATCAAATTGGCATAGTAAGAGATTAACAACTAAGAATAAAATAGAATAATTATAATAATCTGTTATAATAAAAGTTATGAAAAAGCAGTCTCATCTCTTTCTTTCTGTGATAATGTGGGAAGAGAGAATGCCTATGTGGTGATAGGAAGTCGGGGGAACACATGGGCATTGTGAGCAGTTGGGCTACTATTGACACAACCACAAGAAAAGATAGGATGCTGAGCCACCTGGGTCAGAAATGCATGAAGATGTAGAAGACTAATATAAGATGCACAGAACGTCAATGGTTGGAAACCATCAATGTTGGGGATTCTCAAAGATTTTTGCCAAAAGCTTTTGGAAGAGGACTATAATCAGAAGTGCCCTTTTGCTTCCTCCAAATGTAGATAAAGAGGCTGTCATTCTGTTAGGTAGATAGACAGCCATGAGCAGGTGGGCAGGGAGAGAGCAATAAAGTGAAGTAACTAAACATGAAAGACAGTCCATAAGTCACATGGACTAGGGATAACAAAATAAACAATGAATGAACTTTATTAAAGGAGACAAGCATTAGTAAAATAGGAATTATTATTTTCAAACTGTCCCAGCCATAAACCCCTGAGGGAACTATTGTTTCAAGACCATGTCATGCCTATATCTTATGCACAATCATCATAGCCCTTTCCTATGACCTGGTCATCAAGGAAGCCAAGTCATAGCCATCCCTTGTGACCAGACCCTCATGAACATAATGTGTTGAGGGCTATTCAAAGGATAATAAACCACTTAAAGGGTAAGAGAAACTAATACAAGAACAAGAGTACTCAAAGCCCTTCAAAAACCTGTTTTATAAGAGCTCCACCATTCTCTCCACAGAGGGACCATACAGTGTCTGTACTTGTGCTTATCTTGCAAATAAATCACTTTGTCTAATAAACACCTGTGTGTTACTCTCTGACTTCTACTTGAAATCCTTCCTGCAAAATGACAAGAACAGGACATATTGCAGACACACACACACACACACACACACACACACACAAACACACACACCACTCCTCCACACAATCACTTAGGTTCTCCAGGTGAGCCTTATCTGCAACAATCTTTCCATGATCCTACAGGTAACTTTAATGCTGCACTCCCACAACTGTGTCCTTTAATGTCTCTACAATTCAAAACACTTCAGCTCATTTCAGTAATGTTCAAAATGGCTTCACTTCAGCTTCTACTTCTTCATGTTCTTCTTCCTTTATAGATTGCTCAAGTAAATCCTTCCTATTTCTCATTTAACCCTTCTTAATACCCTTTAATATACCATTCTCCTTCTTCACCAAAAAAAAAAAAAAAAAAATCTTTTGCCATCCACTTGTCTTGCTGCATGAATGATTGTCCTAACTTCTCCATGGATCCCCAGGAGGCCTTTAAAATCATTCATAATTTCATAAGTTCTTCCACCAGGAATGTACAGTTTCTGGTTTTAATTTATCCACTGCTGTTTTGTTGAATATTATTGTGTCAGCAATAGTGAATGTTTTCCAGTGCTACGTTATGTCCAGATGGGGTCTATATCAATTGCTAGTTAAATGTGGTCAAATACCAGGTGAGTATAGGTGGCAGTGACAAACTTAAGAATGCCCTCCCTGATCAAGGGGCTGAAACAAAGTGATTGTATTTGAAGGTAGAAATATACCCTCCATTTTTTCATTTTCATAGCAAAAACTTGGGATAACTTTTCTATTTTTAAGAGAAATTTAAATTCCAACTCTTTCTTTTCCAAATATTTTCAACTTTTTGGGTGAAGCATTAGCAGAACCATTATGTAAACGAGTTGACTGCTGCTATCACGCTCTATGATTCTGTGTCCAGAACATGAGTAAATAATTATTTATGTGCTTGAGAGTTAGTAGATACACTCCACCTGCCTGAATCATTGCTGCCATGTTCCACCTGACCTAAACATTACTTCTGTTTTATGCCCTAGTGCCTCCTTTGCCTTTTCATGATATACATTATTGGGCATCTTCTTTCAGAAAAGCTGTTTCATTGCAGCTGGTACTTGCTTTAGATGGTATGTTTCTTCCTCAATATAATTCTTCATTTCTATCCAAAAGACATTATCAGGTTCTTCATCAATAGGCTCAATCTCAACAGTAATTTTTATATTTTCCAATCCAAACCTGTTCCTTAATCTGTGCAACCAATCTTTTCTTACAGTGACTGGAGTGGTGTCTCTCATTTCAGGGGATCCCTTGCTAAAGTCCTCACACAAGCTCAGTGTTCTCTGGCACAATTCATTGCCATCAATAAGAACACATCTTCTGTTCAAGTCTACACCCACAAATTTAATGCCTTTTCCACTTAAATAAGCTTCTGAAGTTAGAGGTAAGAGAAGAAAACTAGCATAAATTTGTTTTTCTTTCTTCACAATTTCATGTAGAGAAAATTCACTCTTACCATAAATCTTGTAAACCTTAATATAAAATTATTTTTTCTTTTCTAATTTCCACCATTTCCCTTGAAGAAAATGATTTATGGCTTCACTTTCACAAAACCATCAGCATCACCACTCCTGCATTTTCAGACCGTTGTTAAGTAAAATGAACTCCAACACAAGCACTGTGATACCAGTGTGATAACCTAAATGGCTACTAGGTAACTAACTGGCAGATAGCATATACAGTTTGAACACGCTGGACAAAGAAATGATCATGTCCTGAGTGAGATGAAGCAGGACAGAATGAGATTTCTACATGCAACTCAGAATATTGTGTGTTTTAAAATGTATTAATCATTTCTAGAATTTTCCATTTAATATTTTCAGACCATGGTTGACTACCAGTAATTAAAGCAAAAGTGAAACTAGGGTTTAGGAGATATTATTGTATACATCTCTACTCCACTGATAAAGATTGAAATCTGCAATTTTGCATACATTATATGAGGCATATGGCCAGCTTATAAGCTGATTGGGTGGCTATCTATTCAATGCAATTGATTGAACACACACAAAAAAAAAAAAAATTAAGGAATTAAGGAATTTCTTCCCCAGAACATTTTTTAAATCTATTCAATGATGACTTTCAATGTAGAAAGAGAGAGACAAGAATTACACATCCCAGGA
Organism: Ictidomys tridecemlineatus; assembly: GCF_052094955.1. Lineage (NCBI taxonomy): Eukaryota > Metazoa > Chordata > Mammalia > Rodentia > Sciuridae > Ictidomys > Ictidomys tridecemlineatus. The sequence goes on along the minus strand of NC_135485.1, from coordinate 45,229,800 downwards.
AACAGAATGAACTATACCATCAAAAGTACAACAGATAATATCCAACTTAAAAATACGTTCATTGCTTATTAGGAAAAAATGATAATTTGAGTAATGTTTATTTATAAATTAATGTGCTGTGCATTGACTCGTTTTAATGCTGTTTATTGTGTCTTATGGAAAGTAGGGGAAATGCAGATTAATATAAAAATGATCTTATCCTTTGGCGATACCACAGTGAAAGAGTTTTTAAACAGTATGTCATATATGTCAAGTATATATATCATAGTAATATAAATTTTAATTATGTGGATATAACTAATGTAACTTTATAAAACAATGGGTAAAAATAGAAACAAAATTTATATATTTGCTATTTTCATAAAGCAATATTTTATAAACATAATTTAACATGCTTGGCCCTATATAAAGCTGCTTAATTTCAAAAACAAAGGTACACAAAAACATGTCTTACAATAAGAATATACTTTGGAAATATGAGTGTTTATTTCCAAATGAAGGTTCTTGTAAAGCCTTTTGCTATTTACATTTTCTTAAGATATTGCCTTAGGTGTGAAGTAATCTTGGTTTTCTGGGAAAAGAAAACCAAATAAATCCCTTAATTCTAATCCAGTATCTATCTTCCTTACTACGGATGCATCTTAAATCCTTAAGCAATTTATCTATCAAAATAATAAGGCAAGGCATCAACTCCCAACTGCTGATTTATATTTCACACATCTACCAAATTTACAAATCTGCTGAAAGGCAGACACAACAGAGTATCAAAGGCTACCTCATGCCTGGGTTTACAGGCACTCACCATGAGAGGCCAATGAATTTGTCTTTGTTCTGAGCCCCAGACTTTCAGTTAACCTAGGAGATTTGTTCTGAGTAAAGAGTCACTCCACCTTCTGTTTCATTTCCTGTGACTCTCAACCTGTCATGTTCTGGTTCTGATTTTCATCACTGCACTCTGACATGAGTTTCTCCCTCATCATATAATTTACCACAGCAACAAGAAAAAAAAATAGTACCATTAAGCTAGCTTTGCTTTTGTTTCTTATTAGAAAAATTTAAAACATCTATTTCACAATCTTTTTTTAATTGTACGTATAAGTTACACATTTCCATAATATAAAGTCACCAAAATCCACCCACTTGAGATGAGATGCTGCAGGAATTTAAATTCTTAAAAATATAAACAAAAAGACTGAGTTATGAATGCTATACTAGTAGACTTACTTTTTAAAAATCCCTTTGAATTATACAGAAATCCATTATAGGAAGTTTAGAGAGGTTAAAAAATAGCATTAACTAAACCATTGCAATTTTTAAAATTTACAAAACATTCCTTACTTTTATATTTGTTTTGCATTTGCTAGGTCCAGTGCTTACAACTATTCAGCCATTAGTATTAAAAAAGCCAACAAAGCCATATAATAGTTCCACAGAAAAGGAAAAAGAATGAACAGACAGCACATACTCCTGTAGTGAGCAAAAATTAAGAAACTTCTAATTAAAGGACAGAATTATTTTATGTGCCATTTTATGAATTATATTTCAACGAATATATGATGCCTCTGATTAGAACACAGTATATTATTTTATGTACCATTAGGGAAAATAACACATTGACAATTAAAAGAATACACAATAGATTATCATGATGCACCACCCATTTTCAGACATGATAAAATGAAAATAGCACAGGTCTTCAAATGGATAAATTACAGTGTGTGCCATTGACAGTGCAAGAGCTCTTAGATTCATTGGGTATTTTATCCTTGAAAACTACAAGACAGCTATTCACATCTACAAAATGAAAAAAGTGGAAGAGAGACATTTAGTTACTTGTTCTGGGTAACATAATTGGGAAGGTCAGAGTTAGGATTTGGAATTAGTTCTACATTGGCTGGTCCTTCTTCAATCTTATATTTGTTTTAAATCTAAATTCTTATTAACAAATTTGGTATTAGCTGAATTTATTAAAAAGTGTATTCATAAATATTTGGACATATGCTCCTCTCTTCACTTTCTTCTGTGTTATCAAGAAATGCATCATTAAATCGGAACATTCCCATCTGAATCTATTAATTTATGATTAACACAATTGTAATGTGGAACACACAGGTAAGGCATTTGCTAATGCTATATTCAGCACAACTGTATATATCGTAATAACTGAAATGAATCAAAAACCCTGAATTCTGAGTACCTCTGCTTTTTATACATGTATTTTCATTTCTGGGAAAAGGCCCAGTTTTAATGTCATTGTGAGGGCATAAAAATAAATCCATTTTAGAATTATCTGAGGAACTTCTCTGAAATATGAGGGTATGCAGATGAAACATAAAAAGCTTTATCTATCAATCATATTTAATGCAAACCTACTACAAATAATGTTTTATACAGATCCTTATCAACATGCTATGGAATAACAATTTAAAGTAAAAAGGACAAAGGAGAATGCAATTATATTGGCCACTCTCTGGTACCTACACTCTTCTTTCTGGTGCATCAGCTTCATGGCTTTTTTCCTCTCAATATAACCAGTACTTGAGCTTGACTTTGGTTTCTTCCACTTCACAAAACCTCCAGCTGCTACACAATGTGTCTCAGCAATTCACCAACACTGTTTTCTGCTCAGCCCTGCTCTGCCGAGGCAAGTGTTCAGTGTTTGATAACTATGTGTAGGTGGGACTGAAACAGAGAAAGCAGAGATGACGATTAACCTGTACAATCTGTGAAATCCATCTTTACTGCTGCTTGGGGGACTCAAATTGGACAGGCGAGCTGAGGAAATTACAGGTCAGAAGGTAAAGTCAAGCCACTCAAGTACACATTTTGTCAAAATGATTCTTGGTTTGTTGGTCAAGAAGGATCTATTTGCCTTCTCAATGGGGCAATCCGAAGAAAAGGGAGCATTTTGAAAATAGGCATGAAAGAGAACACACAAAGTATCTCAGATCTCCACCTTGGTAAACTAGATTATCTTCTGCCTTCCAGCTGCCTCATAGCTTTCAAGAGTTTCTCTCTTTGACTCCAGGTCTCTAACTTTTATATTGACAAAGAAAAGGCCCCAGGCATTCTCTCTGCCATTTGCATTATTCACTCCAATAAAACCATGCACTGGTTGCATAGCAGAGTCATGAATGGACAATGCTGCAGGCAGTCACAAATCTGGCAGTTAAAGAAGAAAGGTCCAAATGATGGGTACAGTTATACACACACACACACACACACACACACACACACACACACACACACACACACGTTTCTAGGTAAACAAAAGATAATGACATACATGTACAAGCAAGCTGTCTAGATGAATAATAGACTCTGATTCCCAGACACTATCAGAATCTTTCATATAAGCTGTAATTAATGTTACTAGCCTCACAACTATAGCCTCAAAACTCCCAGAGTTTGTTTTGTGTTATTATATTTCTTTTTGTCATCAAATTTAGAATACTTTCTCATTGAAGTAAACAAACAAGATTAAATTTACTTTCTTTCCCAGGGTATTTTATACTTCAGTCTTAATGAAAAATGACTATGTTTCAATAAAGCTTAAGGTAGTTTTAATTGTGTAGTGATTTTAGGCCCTCTGTAAGTTGCACCTGCTTTATTTGCTGAGGTTTCTACTGACTTTGGTGTTCATGACCTACAAACTTTATACCAGCCAATGAACACTGGAAATTACCATTTCTATTTTTTTTGTTCTTCTCCAACATGTGCAATATTTGCTCCTTCCTTTCAATGTGATTCAATATACTTTGACCTTTTTAAATAATTGCTTTAAAATGATAACCTTGGACAAAGAATACACCAACAAAAATTATAATCTCAAATGTAAACATCTTGCCTAACAATGCAGATGATATGTAACAGAAACAAAACATCCTAAATTTGAAGATGGTTATTATACCATTCTTATTATATAGAACATCTACATTTAATATTCCTGTCTCAAGAGCATTTCTTTATAAACCAAAAATGACATAAGAGCAAAGAAACATCTTTCCATGAGAAGTTATTGAATAACTAAATACTGAATAGCCTCTACAATTAAACCATTCATTCATTCAAGAGTGTGTGTGTGTGTGTGTGTGTCCAGATGTATACTGTCTCAGATAAAATCATAGGTTCTTGAAATTTAAAATGAATATAGCATAAGGACATATAATGGTGTGGATAATAATGCTTCTTTCACCAATTTCTAACTTCTTTCAGCTAAGATCAGTATTTGACTACAGTTACTTTAAAGATAACAACCCACTTCTTAAAAATCAAGCAATCACATTTTGTTAAGTTCACTCATTTACAACTGTGGGAAGCCCTTCGTGAATTACATGAGGATCTTCTCTCCATATGGTAGGGAGATTTAGGTTTGGCATTAGGAACTATCCATGACTCTCCCTCAGCAACATATTGCTCAATACAGGTTATTATCTAGGCTCTGCTAGGAAGATCCTTCATAGTAGCTCTGGAGATGGGTGTAACCCTGTGGAAACTGGACAACCCACCTTTAAAATTTTGGTGAAGAACATTCTATGCTTTATTTATGTTCCTCAACATAAATAAAGCAGGCCCGGGCTCCATTTTGCCACTAGTATAGAAGCTGGACTGTCTGATCCACTTTCCTGTCTTGCCTCGGCTTTTGAAACTACTTTTTGTGTTCTGTGGGGGTTTTTGCCATTCTATTTTTCTTAGCTTTTATTTCTCAACCAGCAATAAGAGAACCAAGGAGAACCCATTTCCACAGCCTGAAGGGACACAGGCAGAAAACAACATTGTGCATTTTATTATATATTCTATCATTGTATTTTGAAATAAAACATGAGGAACTAAAAAATATTAATGTGCCACAGATTTAAGGATGGAGAAACATGAAGTTAGTTAATAGTCAACTTGATCAAGGCCTGACTCTTTATATAAACAAAACCATAAAGGCGAACTAAAATATCCTCATCTAATTTCTTAATTGCCTTACCAGTGCATGGGTATGTTCAAATATAAATAGGAAAAAAGACGAAAAATATAAGTCAACATATTAAAATTTTTAATTATATTATGTCATATGCCTAGACAGCTAAATTTTACAATTAACAATTTTAATTTTTACTAATCCATTAAAGAGGATGTTTTGATAATATATGAATGCTAGCTAGGTCTGTCACCAATCAAACTATCTCAGCTAAATTTCAGAAAGATTACAGAACTTGTGGCTCACTGACACACATTCAAGAAATGTGATACTAATCAATGAAATTTAATGATCTAAATGTAATTATGGAGCCAAAAAGGTGCTCAAACTCTTTTATAATATGATGTAATATTTAATAGATATATTAAGATCCATAGTACTTCTTTCAGAGGGGAGGTATTGTTCTGTTTCTTATTTTTAAAACGTATTTTTAAGTATCTCTTTCACAAGGATTACAAACCAAATGACAACAAGTGATAACAGCTTTTAAGTGCTTACCACATTTTAAGCCCTGTACTAAGTGTTTGCCTGGATAATCTCACTATCACATGGACAATTTGCTTAGCCCAACACAAAAAGTTAACACAATCATGTACAAAATCACTAGCATGTTAATATTCCAAGATTTACCTAGTTAAGAGTCTGAAAAACACTGATTCAGAATTTCTAATTCCGATAGCATGAGGAAAAAAAAAAAAAACACTGTCAGAACTTAAATCTAAATGGTTGCTTGACTATACTACATATTATGACTATGCCCTAAAGATAATTATTACCATAATGTATATTCCTATAATCTACTAGCCAGTGTGTAAGTCTTCTTTTGTTGGAAGTGATCAATGAAATAAAATTATTTATGTCATTATTATTTAAGTCTGGTACAATTATAAGTACTTATTAATCAGAAATAAAGCAAGAAAAAGAGAAAGATGGTGCAAAACATCATAAGCTAAGTTTTCTCAGAGGAGATGTTATATGTGAAAATATATCTGAGGTATTTCTTATGAATAGCCTACTACACAGAATAGAAATATAATTTAAACAGAAAGATAATCAGTGGTACCTATTCAAACCGTTAAATACAAGAAAAACAGGATATAACTGTTGTAAATTCCTAGAATCCCTAAGTTGTTCTACATTATAAAAATGTACATCTCCACATTGCATTAGACCTAGGTGTCTAATGTACATAGATCTAGATGTCTAATGTCCTATGTATGAATGTGTACATGTGTATGTATATAATTTGGCTTTAATTTTTGGCATTATCTTTTCACCTTTCCTGGTTTTACCAGTGGCCTGGCTGAAGAAGCAGCCAGGATAAGTTTAGCAACCAGTTCTGTTTTATGAAATATCTGATTAAAGCAGCACTATGCAGGGCTGGGATTGTGGCTCAGTGGCAGAGTGCTTGCCTCGCACATATGAGGCACTGGGTTCGATCCTCAGCACAACATATAAATAAATAAATAAATAAATAAATAAATAAATAAATAAATAAATAGAAGTTATTGTGTTCATCTACAACTAAAAAGGTATTTAAAAAAAACAGCACCGCGCTAAAAAATAAATAAATAAATAAATAAATAAAGCTGCTAGAAAAACACAAGAATTGCATCAGGGGTGGGGTTTTGGCTCAACAGTAGAACACTTACCTAGCATGTATGAGGCACTGGGTTTGATCCTCAGCACCAAATATAAATAAATAAATAAAAGGCCCATCAACAACTAAAAAAGTATTTAAAAAATTACACTAGGAAAAGCAAATCTCAGGGCAAGTTTTCAATATGAGACAAACTTCTTCCTTAGACCTTTATACAAAACAATAGGGGTTATTTCTTATGTTGTGGAAGACTTTGGCCACACTACTATTCTCAAAATATTGTAGCTGATGCATCTTCTCTCTACCCTAGGGACTGAATAGACCTGCTATGTATTTACCAGCCTAGAAATACATATACATATAGTTAGATGTTTTGGTTAGATGTTTTGGTGTGATCTAGTTCTAGCTAATGATACCTAAGGGGAGTTTGCTGGATAACTTCAAAAACATAAAGTTCAATTCACTACAGTCCAGCTTTTCAATTGTATTATATCAGGACTTGATGCAAAGGTATCTGAAAGCCATCTTGCTACTTATGGATTTTTAAAATCTACTTGCCAAAAATATTAAAAAGAAAAATTTTTAAAAAAAAAGGATTGAATGGGTGCGGGGGGGGGGGTTGTTATTACCATTGAGCTACATCCTCAGTTTCATTTTGAAAGAGGATCTTGCTAAGTTATTCAAGTTTTCACAAAATTGCTGAGACCACTCTCAAACTTGTGATCCTCATGCCTCAACCTCCTAAATCACTGGGATTAAAGGCATGCATCACCATGCCAGGCTCAAGAATGAGACCTAATAACTCAGTTGCCAGGTCAAACCAGAACAAGAAACAAACTCTTCTGGAAGACCCATTATGTAAACAAGTGTCTTTTAATCGAAACCACTGCTAGGTTGGTCTTCTGTTGTACTCAGTCAACAGTGTTCTACATAATTCAATCAGAGTATTCATCTGGTGAAATAAACAAAGAAGAGAGTAATAGATCTTATTTGTTGAGTGGAGGGATATTACAAGTAGAAAGCAAAGAGCAAGGTTTCTCCCAGCAGACCCTTTTCATGCTATGGATAGTACAGAACGACAGAACGCCCTTCTGCAAAGGGCACTAGGTCAGAGGGTAGCCCTAAAGAATCAATTCTGCTCTAGTTACAGTGTTCTACTCCACTTTTTCCCATAGAGTGGATGAGTGGAGCACTATGAATATTACCACAATATTACCATAGTAAACGGAAGAGTGTGAATATCCTTTTCCAAAAGCAGAGAAATTTATCCTAAGGCCTTCTCAACCCATGAATGGTCTTGGTGTCCATGAACTCCCTGAATGTTCATAACTCTCTGCCCCTGCATTCATTATATTTTCCTAAATTACCCTAAATTTACTCGCAAGGGAAAATGTCTCATACACATTCATGAGACAGTTATGTCCAACTTACTCCATTTACTATATGTCCTGTTAGTACAGATGTTTTAGGATAGGTACACCCCCTCCACTCAAAAATCAAGCCAATAGCCATTGGCACTGATCCTGGGAATTTTTTTTTTTTTTTAAAAGGTAGAAGCCAACTTTTCTCCTTGCTTTAAGATTGTGTGTGTGTGTGTGTGTGTGTGTGTGTGTTGCGCTGAGGATAAAACCCAGGCCTCACACATGCGAGAGGGTCACTCTGCCAACCAAGTTTTACCCCAACTCTTACCAGAATTTTAAAGATTTTAAATTTCTGTGCCTCTGATTGCCACACAGGAAGATACTTAAAAGTATTCAAGTACAGTTTAGTTAATGTATATAAAATAGTAATATTTATTTAGATAGTTTTCAATGATACAGAAAGACAGTTCAATTGCCTCTCATCCTTTAAAGGGAAGATATTTTCACACTGTGTTAAGGTAATCCTCATCAGACAGAAATAGTACATTAACATGGAAATGTCCATTTGATTAATCAGAGTTTGTCACCCACAACATCAAATGTATCTATGCTCTTGGAGGCAAGAATGAAAGAGTTTACATTAGTAGCTGTTTACTACTGAAATACTAATGTGTTCAAGAGATCAAGTGGTATTTAAAGTGCAACTTCTAAACTATAGTGCACATTATGATGTGACTACAATAACTCAATATTCTGTGCTGTCTACTCAAAAACAGAGACTATCATCTCTTCTATATACTGAAAATTCCTACAATAGGGAATCCCTTATTAGTTAGTGATGTTACATCATTAAGCATAAAATCAGTAAAAGATGGACACATTTTTTATGAAATAAGAAAGATCTTTGACCTTTATAATTATCAAAATACATAGAAGTGCTGTCTAGAAATTACATGTATGGAGAGTGTACTGGTTTTTTTTCCCCCTTATGTCATCAACTTATGGCTTCTAAAGAGAATTATTGCTTTAAAACTAAAATAAATGTAGTGAATTTGTATGTGAATTTACAATCATCCACATCCACATCTGCATATACAAATGAGGAAAGAAATAAAATCAAACTGAATTATTATGTTAACATAGTATCCTAATCATAGGATAATTATATAGAATTCACCAATTTCCATTAATTACATAAATACCATTAAAGTCAGACTGAATTTATCTTGTCATGTAATGATTTCTGTCACTATCTCAAAATGCTCTAAAATATTTAGAAAAATAATAAAATTTACTCAAAAAGAAATATAAATGACTGTAAAAAAGTTATTTTAAAATTTTCATTGTTAATGGCAGCAAGCTTTCATGACAGGGTAAAAATCCTAATTGCTGAAGAAAATATACTAAACAGGTAGCTCTATACTCATAAAAATCAAAAAACAAATGCCATTGTTTTCTGAGTATGACATGAATTTGGCATTGTAACCCATATGAAATATTTCATGGACTCAAATAATTGAGCCAAAAAATAAATCAAGTTTTAATTTTTTTTATATTTTTGAAATACACTGTATTCTCATGCCAAGATACTGTGAAACAGTTCACCACAAAAAGGATTAATTTTACAGCAGAATAAATCAAAATCTTTAACTTCTAGTTTTATTTTTAAAACATTCTGAGTGAATTTAACATTGTTCTGTAGTTGTTCTATGTATAAGTTGATGGAGGGGGAAAAAAGGAAAGACAGAGAAGATAAAGCAGAAGCCTAAGTAAAAGTCATCAAGCTAACATTTTTCCTAATTTCCTTGGACACACTAGCCTCCTCTCCATTACTACTTGGTGCTTTATTAAATAAATTCCAATTCACAGTGACGTAAGGAGAGCCCCCAAAGGACAAAGCATTTCACAGAACTGACAATTTCTAATATAAAGATTGTCTCAAAACTGGGTTCATTTAAACCTCTTAACTGAAGCAAGAATAGAATAACAGTGAATTTAGAAAATTCAAGTTTCCCTTTGTTCTGACTGTCCTGATTCACCACCCCTGGGACACAGAGTTTACCAAGCACCACACAATTGTGCTGAACAACCCAGTGGCATTGGAATTTGCAAAGTGCAACTATAGGACAATACTCCTCAATGAAAATTTAAATACAAGCAGGTCAATTCAACATATTCTTCCTTAATCTGAGTCTATAGGCAAGAAATTGAAAGAAAGGTACTGAAACATTTTACAAATCATATTTCCTTAGGTTTAAGATCAAGAAAATTACTGCAGTGTTTCTAGTCACCCACAAATTATTACAAATATACAAATCTATCCCCTTGTAAGTGTATAACTTAAAACTCTAAAGCAGATTCCCAGAGATGAAAACCAAAACCCTGTACATCTGTTCTGCCATTTGGTCAATAAAGATTTTGTATATTTACTCAGTTCAGATAAACCTGAATTTTTTTTTTTTTTTTTGGTAAAAAAGGTTGATTTAATTTGTCCATGTGGCAAAAACTTCTGTTGTAATTAGCACCTGGAGATTCAGTCTTTTTATGTGTGAAACAGCAGTTGGTTAAATCATTATACTAAATAAAGCCAGGGTTATATTTCATTCTGTCCTTAATAATTAAGTACCTTGGATTTCACTTCCTGTAAATATATCCAACAATCCATGGCCAAACATCTTACAAATATATTAGATATTAATATTATTAAGTAAATTATTACAGAAAGATTAAACAAAGCCATTGGTAAAACACATGAAAATATAAAGACAATGTTGGGGTGTGGTTGAGTGGTACAGCACTTGTCTACCATGTGTAAAGCCTAGGTTTGATCCCCAGCACATTAGGGAGAAAAAAAAATAGATAAAGGGAATTAAGAGGTGAAATAACTTAAATGAGAGAAGAAAGAAAAGGAGGGGAAAAAGTAAGGGAAACAAGCATGACTTTCACAAGTCACATAAACTGATATTTTTTCAATTGCAAGTATACCCCTTTTTTAGTATTTCAAGGAGAGTACACAATTCCTCAATAATGATAAATGAATGCAGCAATGCTAAAATTTTGCATAAGTTCCCATGACTACTTTTATACCTAGATACATAAAAGTAGTAAACATCAATACAGCTTCTAATTTCCATAAAAGTGTCCCTGAAATAGATGAATGGATAAAGAAAATGTAATATATATATACTCAAAGGAATATTAGCTTTAAAGAAGAACAAAACTATGGCATTTGCCAGTAAATGGTTGGAGTTGGAGAATACCATGCTAAGCAAAATAAGCCAATTCCATAAAACCAAAGGCTGAATGTTTTCTCTAATATATGGATGCTAATTCACAATAAGGCATGGGAGTGGGTACTAGGGAAGAATAGAATTATCTTAGATTAGGTAGAGGGAAGTGATGGGAGAGGAGGGGCTGTGGGGATGGCAAAGATAGTAGAATGAAACAGACATTATTACGATATGTACATATGTGACTATTACTACATGACCAATATAATTCTGCAACATGTACAATCAGAAAAATGAGAAATTATATCCCATTATGTATATCAAAGTGCATAAATACATTCTACTGTCATGTATAACTAATTAAAACAAATTTAAAAATTTTAAAAACTACTAAATCAAAATATATTTTTTAAATTATTAGTCCAAAATTTATTTAGAAGTCAAAAACACTAATTAAAAAATCACTGCAGACTTTTACACAGAAAAATATATTTCTGGATTCATCATTCTCGTGTAGCTTACTAAGAAATGTAGGGAGAAGCCTTAAGAAAAAGTAAATGTTATGCTTTTATTTAAATTAGTCTCATAATGTTCTGTACCTGGGATGCGGTCATCACTAGTTAAATTAGGTAAATATAAAACAAGTAACTGTCCATAGTTCTTTTGTCAAAAACCTAAAAGTGGTGAAGCAATATGATACAGATATATCAGAAGGAAAGTTAGTACTTTCAATTGCTAATGAAGTTGGTTCTGTGTTTTAATTGAGCTAACATCCTATAAATGTATTGTACTGTGATGGGAAGTTGTTACTATGACTGCAAGTTGTTGCATGTTTGAGAGATGTGCACAACAGACCTGGAGTTAAGACCGTAAGCATAACTTCCCATCCATTAAGGTTACTGAAAGAAATTGGACTGGCAAGTTATTTTGTCAAGGATAAACAATCCAGAATGTACAGGGTTCAGTTACATACTAAGGTCACAGGACGGGGCCAAAATCTTGTGATTGTATATGCAAGCAAGTAAGTTTAAACAGTTACAAGATTAGATGGAGGGGAATGCTCTGGATCTAATACTATGAATCATTATAATATAAAGAGATTAAGAACTCTGGGCATAGCCCTTTCAAATTTGGGCCAAAAATGCAGAGGCAATGAGATGATCCAAGTATGCCACTTGGTAGAGAATAAACCAATCCAGCTATGTGGAAACAAGTAACAAGCTAGAAGACCCTGAGGACCAATTAATGCTCTGAGATATAAGATTTCTTTAATAACACAGTAATTTGTAAATTACTATATTTTTCTTTCATTTATCCTTGAACTTTCAGTAAGTCTGAGCCATTACAATCTGATCTCTGTTGAACTCCGGAGAATTGAGGAAAACAATTTGAACCATTTCTGAAACTTAGTTGCAAAAGGGGAAAGAAGTGTCCTTCATTTCCTAAGGCTACAGAGATGACAATACTTGTAATCAGAGGAGCTGAGGGCAAATCTTGTTACAATAATCAGCATATGAGGTAACCCATCAAGTCATTGGTTATTACAGGTATCATAAGCTAGAAGACTATAATAAATTCAGATATATTCAAGGGAAACATTTGTTGCTTAGTTTAGAAAAAAATGAATACAAAGGAAAAATATAGGAGTACTTCTATTTTTCCAACTTATAATAGGCACTATGTGACATAAAATTCATGGTCCTATAGATGTCACTTACAAAATGTGGTCTACTACTTACTAAATCAGACCGACCCTGGATGTTTTGTTTGCCTTAAGAACATATTTCAAAGGAAAGACTATGGAAATTAGAAATAAATACTTGGCCATCGTTAAACTAAAGATATGTCATCATCAGTTTAAGAATTTTATGTTTCACATTAAGAGGAAGTTCCTCATGTTGGAAATTTTCCCTTAGCCAAACTCTGGGTCTATCAAGTAATAGTTAGTAAAATACAACTCCAGGAATAGGTTTCAACTCTTCAAATGTATTTTATTTAAACTGTGACTTTAAAGGTCAATATTAAATCTCAATTATTGTGAAATTTTAGATTTTGATTTGTATCAATGCTATTCATTTTATTTTTTTTTTTACCAATATCCACCCTCAATAGACAGTTCTAGTCAATGTAAGATGAAAATATACAGAAGTATAAGAAGTAAAAAAAAAACTTATTCTGTTAAGTACAAAAACTATTGGTATCTCTTTAACAAAGCTACAGATCACCAAAAAAAGGGACTTAAAATTTACAAAATGATATAATCTGTCAAGGAGCTATTCACAGAACTATGAACCTAACGTACTGACTATAGAAACCAATTTTAATTATACTGCATAGTGCAAAATTATCTCATATGAATGTTAAAATGATTATAAATCAATTTAATAAGCAAATGTGCTCTGGGTTCAGGCCCCAGCATCTTCAATGCATAAATAAACAAACAAACAATAAAACCTCATTATAGAGTCCTGAATTTGATCTTGTGAAAGTAGCTATTAAACATGGTCTTTAAAATTATGAGTCTTGCTTTTTAAATCTTTTTGAACTGAAAATTCTATTATCCCTGCTAGCACTTCAGAAAAAGAAAGTAAATGGTATTCTTCACAAACTTCTCCTTAAACCTTCAATATATGCTTATTAGTATTCTCCAACTTCAATGCATGTTTAGAGGAGACTTAGGTTTTCTATTTTATTATAATTCTCTTCATAAGGCAGGTATGCAAAAGCAATCATCATTCTATTTAGAGTCTTGATGGCAAAATGAAAAATAATTTGAATATAGTTTACAGAACTAGAGACTGAGAGGCAAGTTCCTGATCACTACAGAGAAATAAAGTGGATCGTTTGGAGGATACACTCACAATGATGAATCAGGAAAGATGAAGTTGACTATATAAACTGAAAAGACTTAAAAAAAAGAAGAAGAAGCCAACTTTTCTAATACTTCCAATTTTAAAAGATATTTTTTCATGAGTCAACATTATGGCTCTAATAAAAGAAACAGAATATTGTACAACACCATGACAAGACAAGCAACCAATGTGCAGTCAAGGTCAACTAACATCCCTGGATTTATAAATAAAATTCTACACATTGACTTCATCCTATTCTCTCCTACATCTGCTTCAGTGGCCTAAGGCACCTAGAAGAAATCAAAGGAATGGGACACTTAAGTTTGAAGATTCAGAAATCTAAATCCTGCCTTCTTTTCCACACCTGATAATAACTTTATGTTTCATCCAGGAACTGAGTCTCTGTAGCCATCCATAGCCATTCTTAATGGTCAACAATTGCTACCACAAAAAACACAGAACTACCAGGACTAGGGAAGTCCTCTTAAAATACTTAGTTCCTCATTAGAGAAGGAAATTTTATGTGCAAGAGGTTTTTTGTGCAAGAGATCACAGATATATTGACAGACTCATAACAAATGAAAGCTTAAAAAAGTAAAGAGCTTTAAAAAATAGAATCAATGGATATTGCTAAAAATCGTTGATTTAAAAATTTTAAAACTTTTCATTATGGTATTGTTCTTTAATGTGGCACCCCTTTGAGGTAATATAATTCAAAAAACACTACCTTTTAAAGAAGGAGAAAATAATTTTGTTATTTTGCCTTATAATAAGGCAATAATTATTAACTTTTAATATACTGTAATTTGTATATGCAGATCATATATATATCATATATATGTGTATATCTATCTCTATATATAGATATATAAATATCTATATATCTATACATATATATATATATATATATATGGAGAAATTACCAGAAGCCTTAATTGCAAGTAGCATTTTGATGTATTATTACACATATCTACCAGTATGTTTCCTTTGAAAAAAATTAGGTCATATTAGGTAACACAGCTTTTTTATTCCATAAAATATTACAGCTATTTTCTACATCAACATAAGTAAAATTTTGCATCAATAGTTCTAAACACTACAAAGCATTCCACAAAGTCAATCTATAACAATATATTATATTTATCTCTTTTTATTAGATATATAGGTTGATTATAATATCATTCTACTAAAATATATACCTTTATGTGTATTTCTGGGGTTAATTGTTTATTTCCTTTAAAAAAACTGGTATAGGATACTTTATGAATCACTGAACAACCACCACCTTACAATTTAGAAAGCCAATCTACTCTGAAATAATTTCTCAGGAAAAATAATCTCCAATAACAAAAAGCTATTACTTGGGGAGGGAGATTTTTAAATCAACACTATCTAAGGTTTAGTCCCTATTAATGTCTCCCTAAAGCAATCTATTACATTTATAGTATTATGAATGGGAAACAATATATCTTACAGAAACCTCTTTTATTTCCATTCACTTCTCCTTTTTTCTTAAATCTAAAATGCTTTAAAATGACTGGAGTGAGAAATAAACCAACTAAGTTTATATGTCTTTACTAGTGTCCTACACATTGTGTTCCCAACATATTTTGTACTTCTCATAATCCATTAATATGGCCTAGTACATCTGCTACTGAAACATTAATCACCTCCTGCAACTATGAGCTACAATACATATTTATTCCCATCTTACAGATGAGAAAACTTTGGCCCAAGGAAGTGAGGTCATTTGGTCATAAACACGTATTTACTGAAAGAATTAGTATAAAAACCACACACTTCACACCAATCTCCTAAATCCAAGTGCTTTTTTCATGGACTACAGACCAGGGATAGGAATATGGGAGATTGGAGAAAAATTTTAAATACAGCAAATAATAGATGGACAAGGAGGACAAAAATATGCCACAGAAACATAGTAAGTCCTCAAACTAAAAATTAAATCCATGACAAATATGCAAGCCAAAGCAGATTATATTATTCATATATATACAGAATCCTAGACAAGGCCTTAGATATCATAAAGTCCAACCTTATTTTATAGATGAAGGACTGGCTCTAATGTTTTAGGCATGAGCTTAAATGTCATCTATTTAAAGATGCTTTCCTTGACCACACTCTCAAAAATGAATCTTTCCTTTATATTATTCAATAATGAACGTATTTTGAATAGGTAAGTGGAAAGAACACTGGATGACAGGAAGGGTACAGTTACTCTAGCATTTTCACCTAATGGACATAAAACAAAATATCACTCAGAAAGGTTAATGGATACCTAGTTTCAATATGGCAATTTAGTGACATACAAGAAAACCAAATGTTGGTTGAGATATCTTTTTGGCTTCAAAACTTGGTCCAAACAGATGTATATTTTTAAAGTATCTTCCCCAAAGCTGAAATATTACTACTTATATTATCATACAATACAACTTTCTTTTTGAATCTAGTCTAGACAGACACAATCTGCTGGAGTCTGAAATGTTTTCCTTGTATGATCATGAACAAAAGCTCTAAATTATAGTCACACAAGGATTTTTCTACTAAATTCATTCAGTATGAATTAAGAGTTGGCATGCTCATATGCAAAACATGTAATACCTATGCTATAAATTAGGATTTGATACTGTACTGTGCTCCTATCTGTCCCTTTTGGCATATGTACTCAAAACCACTTTTTGCTACTGAAGTGTTTCATTTTCCCTTTGAGAAACCACTCCAATGCTTCCCAAGATATTTTTCAATTAAATGTCATGTTCCTTATTTGCAATCCTGAAGACTACAAGAAACACTATAAGAAATGTTCTAATAATCTTGGAAAAGCTAAAATTCAGTTTGTTACTAGCTCACTAATTACCTTTCCTCACAATTCCAGGGTTTTGATCTGAGGGGATCATTCCCCTTGAGGGGAAAAAAAAAATACTTTTGGATCTCAGCTGCATGTCAGGGAGTAAGAAAAAGGGTAGATGAAAGAAATCCTCTTTTCAGAATATAAACATGATTCATGCTGTAACTATAGGCAGCCAAACCCAGCTATAATAGTCTTTAAAAATGATCAGCTGTGTCTCAGGCAAAAAATTTCAAATACTGAATAAAGATCAAGGAAAAACTTTACCCGATTTTACTTTAATCTATTGTCTTAATTTCCTCACCAGTCCTTTGGAAATTGTTGTGTACTCAGAGTTCCAAAGACTTACAACTTGAGAACTCACCCAGCTGGTAAAAGTTCTTGGCTGGCTTCACCCTGGGGATTTAGGCCATGACTATTTGTTCTACAGGTCTAAGGATCTACCTATATTCTCCTGAAGTGTCTACTCCTAATATTTACACTGCTTAACCTAACATAAATAATAGCATCATTTATTTTGGTAATTTATTGTAAGCTCAATAGCTTAGAATACATTTTGACAAGTAACAATTTATTTGATCCTCACCATAGTATTTTTGGTACAAGGATAGATACCAGTATCCCATCTTTACAAATGAGGATAATGGATTTCAAAGAAGATTAGCTAGATTGCTCTAAACAGAACAGCAGGCAGGGTGTGGCTCTATGACTGGAATTAGAATTGTGAGACCTCTATTCAAGTACTCACAGCACTATATTTCTGTGATTTTAGATTCTGGATTCTAATCCATTCTATGCCAAGATGTTAACTCTAGTAACTGAAATTATTTAAACTTTGACCAGAAAATCAGTGTTTAAAGTAAAGAAATGTACCATGAATAAAATAACTGAATAAATTTAATGAGAAAGAAAAAATAGAACTAGTATTTGTGTATCTGACTGAATGACAACCAATGCTAGGAACTTTACATGTCATTCAATAAGTCAGACCATTGTTAAACACTCTCTAATGTGCTTTAATCCATGCATGAGCCTGAAGTTCACAGGCAAGACTAGCCTTTAGAACTCAGTCAGGCTTATATTATCATTCACAAAGTGTAGAACCTAAGGATCAAGAAGTTAAATGACTTATTTGCCAAAAATTATACTTCCACTCTGTGGCAAAGTCAGAAAATGAACTCAGGTATCAGGTCACTAGTAGTTTTGACAAATGTTGTGTACATATTATCAACTCCAACATACATGGCCAGAAACTATCCAAATGTACTTGTTAAAAGTCCAAATATTATTTTTAAATAAATATTATTTTTTTAAATCTCAAGTCAGGGAGATTTTTTTATTATTTTTTATAGATTATTATTATAGAAGCTATACTTCTATAGCTATTATTTTTAATAGCTATAGAAGAAAATAAAAAGTTAAATTTGTGTAGAACTTCAAAGTTTCTAATTTCTTTCACCATCATGAAGTGTTTAATTCTCACACTGGTATCTATTATTTATTTTGTGTTTTATATTACTTTATAGAAAATACACTAGAATGCAAAAGAGAAAAACCATATGTCTACAATTTTATGGTTAACTTTCAATGATTAAAAATTTTCAAAGTTAAAAATTAACTTTTTATGGAAGAAATAATTAAAATGAAGGCTTTTTCTAAATTTTAGTTGTTTTCTCCCTATGTTTCAGCTTGCAAAACCTGAAGAAACTGTGTGAGAAAAATAAAATGAAGCTCAGTTATATATTACCAAATGAAGTAGACATGAACAGCAGGGATTTTAAAATCCATAATACAAAATGATTTCTTAAACATATCTGTGGCAATCCCACTAAAGACCAAAGTAACTTATAGCCCAGAGAGTAAAAAAAAAAGTATAAATATTATCAAAATCTATAAAATCTTGACTATTGAGAATCCAATAAATCCATATACAGCAGAACCAAGTGCTATTCTTTTAAAGTATAAAGAAAATAAATGTATAACAAATGAAAAGATAGATTCTCTATATCACAAGAATTACATGTACCAACACAAGAAGTTAGACAGAGTGAAATCTAACAGGATTAACAATGTCTAGACTTATGGATGACATACCTGTAATGGAGTTTGTCAAGGAAGCTCTAGAGATGATGCAGGAAAAGCCTTTTTTGTTTAGGATGGCAACCTATTGCAGATAATGTTGAAAGCAAAATATATTCCTTCCTCCCTAGCAGCTTGACCTTTATTTAAATGAACTGATTTTCAGAATAGGATAATCAACTTCCTCTGTGTAACAGTCTTTGCCACAGGGCTCTAGTCCTCATTTCACCAGAGCAACCCTGCCATATTTCTTTGATCTGCACAATTGTCTCATGAATGCTGATGCCCATTTACTGTCTTTTCCCTACCATCTGTCTTTGGCCTGTGGTACACAGTCTTAGATCTAATGCTTGGGAAAAAAATTAATTAAACTCGAGTCACAAATGTCTACTTCTTTAATCCTTATTTCATTTTCTACTTTTATTTTTTAAGAAAATAAATAGATTCAACAGGGTCTCCCCTAAGGCCAAAAGACATCATTTTTGTTTCAGATAAGTAAGTAACCAAATGCCCAGTCCTGATCTGTCTAGACATGGTTCACACTCAGGAGCCTACAGAGATCAGGCAGGTTATATAAATGAGTCAAGTGGGCAGGGAAGAAGTAATGGGAAGTAGTGATGTCTATGGTAAACTAAAAATGCATGCTCCTGCTAAAGCAATCCACTTTGAATTTTAAAGAACGTTGTGATAGAAATCTTGCAAACCAGATAGATCGTATATTTGTGGAGCAAACAGAAAAACCAGAGGCCCAATGCTTATCTGTGAATTCCATGTTGACAAGATAGTATACACCTTATCAACATGAACCCAGATATGCTCATCTTATTAAAATAAAAGCATATACTGTTTAAGCCACCACACTTGTAGAATGTTTTTGGAAACTTAATTATTACTGAGAGTAGCTTTTTGTTGTTATTGAAGAAAGCATTTGTTAGGTATTTTAAAAGTACTTTGATATCACCATTCAAGTTCATAAAGCAAGATTCCCACCCTTAGACAAACTCACATTGCAGATAGTGACTCTGATAATGCAAGGGAGTGAAATGCACACTTGAACAGTACAACAGGTAACATCCTTGGCAAAGAAAAATCACCTCGCTCCAGTTATATGGGCAACGGGTAGTCCTGAGACCTAAAGCTGCCCTCAGTTGCAATTCTAGACCACTATTTTCCAGAAAGAATAGTAAACTCCAGAAAACAAAGTAACTTGTTCAAGGTTACAAACTATTGAGTGGCAAAGCTGGAAGCAAATTTCTAAGTATCACTGAAAACCAAAGGAACATAGCTGGGCAAAGGTGGGTGACTCCTCTAATCCCAGCAGCTTGGTAGGCTGAGGCAGGAAGATCCTGAGTTCAAAGCCTGCCTCAGCAAAAGCTAGGCACTAAGCAACTCAGTGAGATCCTGTCTCTAAATAAAATACAAAAAAAAAATGGGTTGGGGATGTAGTTCAGTGGTTAAGTGTCCCTGAGTTGAATCCCTGGTACCAAAAAAAAAAAGAAAGAAAGAAAGAAAAAAAAATCAAAGAAACATATAGAGAAGATACATTATGAAACCTATACAATTTATTTTTAAATTGTCCATTCTCAATAATCACCCAATACATTTACTGAGGCGTTTTAGGCTTACTACTGAGGGTCTGAGTTACTGTACACAGAATAAATAGCTCAGGCTGCATGGAAATTCAGTGTCCCAGGCAATCTTAAGTTTTCAACATGGTGCCAACACCATTTAAAGCTCATAATATATTCTTTTCTTTTGTCTTCCACTAATGGGATACCATTTGGAACTAACTTCAGGACTTCATATGCAGATGGCAGTCTCCCCATGGTTTATGTAATAATGTTAACATTTATCATTTTTATATGTGCTCATTAAACTGTTAGAGATTCCTCATGATGAAAGGTAGGAAAAATTATTCATGCCAGGACTCTGTCATCAAATTTTTCTCAGACTTCCACACTTTAGCTAACTTTTTCTTGCCAAAGCCATTCAAATTGCTGTACCTTCTTTCTCTAATATGGTTACAGATGCACTTTAAGGTTTCTTAATTCTTTGCTCATTTTTTTATACTGCATATAGCTTTGCCTTTTAATAAAAAGATACAGGTCACCTTAGCACCCTTTATTATAACTAGAAAGCTGGAAATAGATTATTCATTGAAAGAGAATTTCTACAGTCTTCAAACCTTTATGCACATTTCTCTTTAAAAAATGGCACTGTTTTTTCCCTAAGAATAGAAATTTTTATGGGAAGAAATATCCTTGAAATACACATTAAAATATACATTAGGTAAATATTGTGAAGTTCAATTAAAGATTGTTCCACAAATTCCATGTGAGGAGGGAAAATATTAGTTCACAGTAAAAGCATCAGTTACGAACTCTAAATGTTTTTATTGTACATAGCTATGGTGAATCTGAACTGGTGTCCAAAGCCATTTTCGCCTTATCCACCCCAAGTTAGAGGATGGGGGAAGCGGGGTAAACAACAGCTTTTGTAAAACTACACTTATATTTTTCTATTGTCGCTTTTTGTCCTTTGTCTTTAACACTGGCTAAGAAACAGATGGTAGCAATTCAATGCCACAAAACATTCCACATGGCCTCTACATGAAAATATATTTTTCAGCAAGTGGGAAATCCCTGCAGAAAAGACTGGGCGCATTGGCATATTTAGACCAGAGTGGAGCATGACGCTGTCACTTAGACTACGTCCAGTTTTGTCAATATTCAGGACAGCATGTCTTAGCAGGGACTCGCCTCTGCCAGATGGGGAAGGAAACTATATTGCACAGTTTCCTTTAAACCGTTCTTGGGAAAAGAGAGCTTCTGAGTAATGACGGTGGCCTTACTTAAATATTTATTTTCCATTGCAAAACACTTAAATTCAACAACAGTAAACTAAAATCTGGTCTTGAGTGGGTCAACATGTGTCTTTATTCTCTGTGAAAAACAAGTAATGGTGAAAATAGTAAGGACTAACATTTAAGCCAGAAATTATTTTAGTGTTTACATAAAACTTCTCATTCCATCCACTAAATAATCTTAAGTAAGCTTTAACATCATCCCATTTACCAATGTGGATACTGAGATGTACAGAGTGTAAATAAGTTCCCCAGAGTCACAGAGCTAGCAAGGCAGAAGGAAGTCAGGCCCTGGGTCTGAAATCTACATTATTACACACTATAGTACTCTGGAACATCACCTAATGGTAAAGCAGATCTCACTTATCTTCAACTATCATCTAAGTAGATTATGCTTTGTACAGCAATCTGAACACTTAGCAGAAATTTGGTTACACACTAAGGAAATTTTATTTTCAATGAAGATTCTTTTCTCAAAAATTTCAAAATAAAGTCAATAATATTGATAAGTAAGGTCATTCAAAACCTAGTTTTCAATTCCAAATACATGTATATCAACAAAAAAGCAAAATTAGTGTGAGCTTGGCTTAGCATCAAACTGTAGTGTCCTTGAAGAGGACATAACAGTATATCCCATGATGTAAGTAGAAATGTTAGAACACGGTATTTATCATAATGAAACTCACAACTGCTTTTTTTTTTTTTCTTAAGAAGGTGCTTAAAAAGTGAAATCTATCCTAAAGCCTCATTATATGGAATTCAGGGCAAACACAGAGATTACTTTTATGTAAGAATTGAATGCAATATTAATCTTACCAATAAACTATCTTTATGCCATTTGAGAAGTTTAAGATATTAGTCGATCTCCCCCTTTTTTAGATTCACTTTCTTTTATTTTTAAAACATAGGACTTATAACTTCTGAACATACTGATTTAAGTCATTAAAATTTTTGGTTTTTCATTAAAATCTAAAACATGGATACACAAAAATTTTAAACTCAGAATCATAAAACCATATCTTTAAAAAAAATCTCTGTAGAAGCACTGCTTTAACATAGCAATTAATGTGTATGGGAAAGTAAAATGTTTTAAGTGTTCTGCAGGACAATATAACTTAAAGAAATCAAGTGTTCTAAATGATTCCCAAATAATCAAATTATATAGAACTGACTGTGAATTCATCCCATTACATGAACACCTCACAAATATCAAACACTTAAAATGTATTTTCACCTGTATTAATAAATTTAATGTACACAGAGGGGTTCTTTTTTAAACAGGATACATTATTTTCAGTCTTCTTGCTTTGCCTTAAACATTATACAAATGCACAGCAAGCATCTGGAATTAGATGAAACTACATATCATCTATTCATTCTCTGATGAGAATGCATTTAGGAAAAAAGACACCCTTTCACCATTTAGCTCAAAGAGAAGTCTAGAGGGGTTTCTGATATCTAAAAATCCACCTTTTCCAGTGATAAGGGATATCTTCTTCCATCCAAGTTGAGAAAGGTCCCCTTACACAATAATTCTGGGCTGGTCATGAATACTGTTTAACAGCTCAAAAGCAGTGAGTATGCTGCCATTAATTAATTGGCTCTGGGACGAGCTGCCTTCAGCATAGAGTTCCAAAAAGGAGGCAGGTTTTTCTGTTTCCTTTAGTAATTTACTTTATTAAATGCCACAAAATCAGTCTCATAACGAAGAACTTCACATTGATATGTATATAAAGTACTATGAATCATTAGATTGTATTCTGCCAATTTTTTCCATTTATCTTAAGGTCTAAAATACTAAGAAATTTTAACTATTGTCTTATTCTGAGCTACAGAAATCTTTAGAGTAATTATAGTTCTTAATGCCACACGAAAGCCTCTTATGAGACGGTATATTTGAAAAACAAGGTAACATTCCTTTCTGTCAAATCGTGAAGAGCAAGGCCTTAGACATTCAATGCCATACAACAGTGAGGAGCAAAGATTTACAGCATGTAGAAATTTCACAACTTCATTTTACCTTTTTAGTCCCTAAAGTTATTTGAGTTTGCAGTGTCCTGACTTGGACTCTGAAGCTGGATTTCTCTAAGTATTAAATGGAAATATATATATATATATATATATATATATATATATATATATATGAAAAAAAGTATCTATTTTTAAGTGTTTGGTTTTTTATTTTAAGAAAAGCTGTCATATATTTCTTTTTCACATAAAAGGACTCAGTAATTGCTATTGCTTACTATTCTTTCCTATAACCACAAGTCTTTTTGTTTTATAATAATGAGTCGATGCACTAAGAAATGCATGTCATATGAATTTCATTTTCTATATGCATGATTTGAAAAAAACCTGAAAACCACAGGATCAGGTTTTCCAAAACTGAGTCTTGACGTGAAAATGGGCAACAGAGGAACTGACCAGCAAAGTCATTAAAAGAAAATCAGGTATTTTTTTTTGCAAGCACTGAACTCCATGTTTATGAAAATGCTGGCTTGCTGGGCTGGGGCTATACCTCAGTGGCAGAGAGCTTGCCTTGCATATGTGAGGCACTGGGTTTGAACCTCAGCACCACATAAAAATAAATAAATAAAATAAAGGTATACTGTCTCTCTACAACTACAAAAAAAAATTTTTAAGTGCTGGCTTGCTTACTTCATTGGGTTCTGTGGATGGCAGCTATCAGGATATTTTACATTTCTTGATCATTCTTACATTCAGTCTGCCTACTGGCAGCAATAATATAAACATGCTTCTGATAGTGCCAATTTCCTGACAACCCCTCCAACTACTGTGCATCTTATATCTCTTTAATACACTATTGTCCTCCAGAGAATAGTTGCCACTCTTCTGATATATTTAGACCCTTTATGATTACACGGATGTATGCTTTTAATAATTTCTAATTTCAAATTGAGATATATTTCATATAAGATTATTAACAAAAAAGTATTACTTTTAAAAATTAAAAATAAAGCCATTCCAATGTAGGAAACATTGGTGTTAACCACATGTAAATATCCAAAATTTTCATCTTCTATTTAATTTAATCAGTACAGCAAGAACATTCTGTGAGTACTTGAAGCTTTAAATTTTTCTTTTATGATAACTTGACAAATTCCCAGCATATAAGAGCCTACAATTTTAAATTTGGGGTTAAAAGCTACAACTCTTATTTCTGAACCTCTAATACTTAACCTTTACATTTTCTGATCTTTAAGTATTATTATTTCTGCAAACTCCAGTGGTCTAAATTATTTGTATTATAATACCTTTAAATAAATTGTGATCTGAAAATAAATAAGCTTATACAAATTAACTTAAAACAGTTATTGTTTCTTGTATGCATTTTAAAATCTCTTTTCATAATATTTTGAAAAGAAAACAGAAAAAAGATCTAATTTTCAAAGCAATTTTATATATATCAAACTTTGAGCAAGCTATTTAATTTCTCTGGGTCTGTTTTTTCATCTGTAAAATAAGGCAGCAAAATAAAATGATTTGTGAAGGTTTCTGCCAGCTTTCAAATCTATGATCTGATTTAAATCTTGTGTTCGGATGAATTAAAATCATGAGTTAATAAATCATCTATGAGATTAAACATGATGGTCTGAGGAAGGTTCTGTTGAAGGGAAGGCAGAAACCTTCATCTTGGTTTAATTTCAAAATAATAGCTCCAGCCAAATCTAGAGCTAGTTGAATCTGACAGCTTGTTCTGCAAATGACATTATTACTTGAATAGAGCATTAGGCCATATTTGGAAAGTATCTGAAGTAGCAAAGCACAGTAGATTTTATTATGGCTTCATTTAGTGCCATGCTTTAGAAAAATTTCAAATCAGTTTCATTAAATTTAAACACAGACACATTTAAAACTTGGCAAGATGACTATGATAATAAAGAATGATTATTTCTCTACCTATCTGGTATAACCAGTCTGCATACTACTCTGATAAAATTTAATCTATTCAAACTTGAAACAAATGGGTTCAAGTACATGATGGCTAAATTTCTCGAAATCAGACATTTTTCTCAAATTCTCTTTTAAAAATTCCTTCTAAAAAGAGCACATACAAAGACAGGAAAGGGAGTGTCGAATGCTATAGACAAGGAGTTTGTACCATAATAGAGGGAGAAAATAATAAAGGGAGAATGCCTGAATTTTCATCCTACCTCAATATTCAAATTAAAATTAGTCATACAGCAGATACTTCACCTGCCAGCCAAAAGTTTATAATGAACAGAGAGACTTACTGCTGAGTCTCTTATCAGTGCAGCTCCCTTGGGGCCCCAAATATTGATCTCTTTCATTGAATAAATACTAAAGTAACAACAAGAATCCATTATGTCTGACCTAACAAGAATTTTTAATTGAACAAGTTACTGTCTGAAGGCTCGAGAAAAAGTGGACACACTATCACTTCCCATCCTCTTCTTAAAACTGTAAGGGTAAATAATGAGAAAGTTAATGAAATTTCCAATTTTCACAACAGTACTCTGAAAATACATGTTCTTAGTCTTCAAGAATATAGTTGTTATCTTTTGAAAAGCCCAACTATATATTTTCCATAGTCTAGTAGCACTATTTCTCAAGAAATAATCTTGCTCAATTAATAAAATGATGTATTGCAGGTTTAACATTTAATTTTCTATAATGCCTTTTTCCAAATATCTGTCGTATTTTAATATGTCACACACAACTGAAATACAATGAAAAAGATGGAGGCCATTTTTTTTCTCTTCAGATTTGGTTATTAGCAGTAAAATGGTTATGCTAGCAACTAGATGTTCAATATTTCATACAGCATTTCCAGAGGAAATTAAGATACATTATCTTCCTCAAACCATTGTATTTACTTCAAATAAACAGCAGAGTATGAAGAAATTCTTACACTTTATTAGGCCCTAGGCTAAAACAAAACATAATAAGATAATGTATATTTGGCTACATTAATCAGCAAATAAAAGAGATAAAAATTCCTCTGGAAATAAAGTTTTGTATTTTGCATCAACACAGAGGGAAAAATAAATCAAGGGAGGAAAGCTGCAATTATTTTAAGTTGGAATATTTAGCCTGTGACTTATATTTCAAAAATTTAACCTTGCCCACTCAAATATAAAACACTTTCAAAAGAACTGAAGCAGAATTAACTGAGACATCCCCCCCAAAAAATTACCTATACTACTGTTCATTTTGTTTAATGAATAAATTAATACCAAAGGAAAATAAATCTTATAAACTCTATAAAATGTGAATCCATGTTTTAGAAAAACAGTCACATAACCCTGAGGGTCTCCTTTCATTTCCATGCAATTTCCCTTCAGGGTTATACAAAATTACATACAAGAGGAAGTGAGGGGAAAGGGAAAAATAATACAAGGGGGAGGAATGAATTACAGTAGTGGGGGTAGAGAGAGAAGAGGGGAAGGAAGGGGAGGGGAGGGGGGATAGTAGAGGATAGGAAAGGCAGCAGAATACAACAGACATGAGTATATCAATATGTAAATCAATGGAAGTGTAACTGATGTGATTCTGCAAGCTGTATACGGGGTAAAATGGGAGTTCATAACCCACTTGAATCAAAATGTGAAATATGATATATCAAGAACTATGTAATGTTTTGAACAACCAACAATAAAAAAATAATTGCAAAAAAAAAAACCAGTCACATATTTATATGGAATCATAAAAAATTACACTATGACCAGTCTCACAACAATGCATATTGGTAATTTTAAGGGCAGTTATCAAATTTTTCCCTGCCACGATTTTATACTAGGAGCATCCTTATCTACTCCATAAAACTTATTTGATTTGGTGTGTGTGTATGTGTGTAAAAAGTAAAGATAACTAATATATTCCATAACTTACTTCAGTATGAGAGAGATGAGGCTGTCTCGGAATCTCTGAAACAAATAGACCTTCAGTCCATGCATAGCTTGCCTTTTAATAGGCTCACAGGTTTTGTAAGCCAAGACATCAGAGGGAGGAGGAAGAGAAAGGGGAGGAGAAGGAGGAGAAGGAGTTACCTTTGTTGGGGGGCAGGGGGCACTATTGTTTTCTTATTACTGGATCATGGTACTAGGAGAGGTAAAGCATTTTTACTGATTAAGCATGCAATATCAATTCATTTTAAATGTGTTTTCAAGCCTGTACTAAAGTGTTGAAGGTAGCTTTTAAGTAAGCTAAAATCAAAAGACAGATGAGAAAACTGACTAGATGCAAATGGATGAAATAAGAGCCTCCTCAATCTCCAAGGATCATACACTAGTGGAAAATGGGAGAATGCCTGCAAGTTGGCCAGCCTCTGAAATCAATGATGGTACAGTGGTACTATAAGTACTCGCCGTATAACTTATCCAACCCATATAAATTATGGGGAAAGGAAGGTCAAGAGACTTTTATTCAGTTAAGCTACAGCAGTGATCTTCCTAAAAAATAAGAAAATGCTGATTGGCAACTCATATATATGTCACATACAAGCAATTTATTATATTAGATGTTTATTTTGTTTAAAAAGGTTATTATAAATATACTCAAATACAGTTGCAAGTTTAATTTTCCAGTTAAGACTATAACTTCCTTCATTTATACAAACTGTTTGAGTAAGCCTACATCTTTTAAATGTTTTTTAAAAGTTTTTTAAAATATGTCATTCAGTACATCAAAGCTATTTTTATACTCAATATTATAATACTTAGACAAAGTCTAATATGTAGATCAAAATTAAGAATAGTCAAAAAATAATGTTCAAAACAAAATTAAAATTTATCCATTAGCAATACTCCAGCATATTTTTGTTACTAAATACGTGTCATCAGTGTCACCATTTTGAACACTTAACTCTCCACTGCTTTATTGAAGTGGTGTTCCTGCTATCTTACTGTTAAAGAATGTAATAAAAATATTTTTTCCATGGTTACTTTAATCACTTAACTTTAATTACTGACTTAGAACAATAACACTTTGGGTCAAGCATAAAAAATTTGGAGAAGGATCAGATTTCCCTTACATATATATAAAAAAAAGTTTGATCTGTAAGAATATATTAGTACAGCAAATAGAAAAAGCCTGGAAAACAAAGCTCTCTATCGGAATTAATCCCAAAGCCAAAGCAATGATGATACAAAGAACCAAGTCCAAGGTCAGAAAGACCCTAAAGATAAGTACAGGATTTAACTGAGCAGGATGGCTAGAGTGTGTGGAAATGGAGTCACAGACAAAATCACTGCAAGGCAAAATAAAGTAGACTACCTGAAATGGAAATTACAGTTGAGTTTGTTATCAAAACTGTCTGAATAAAAGTTCTGAAAATACATAAAGACTTAAGAAAAATTCAGATTTTAATATATCAGGATTGCATGTTAAATTTACGCCACCATTGGTAATTTTCCCAGAATATCAACATCTATTGATAGGTGATTTTGCATGGATTAATAAAAAGATAAATTCCAAAATGCAAATTTTGAAGATCTTTTTTTTATTTATTTAAATTGCACTAAAAGTTAACAACCATAGATTGGAGCTAATTTGGTACATCATCTTACTGTATTTACCATGATCTCCCACTTGCTAGAAATGACTGACCTCCACAGTATGTTATATTGCTCTTATTCAAATGCCAGTTTGACTCGGCCCTTTTTGTTATTCACTTTTACTTTTTCAAAATTAGAAAATTTCAAATCTTGAATGTTTAATTCAATTATCTCACTGTTTTCTCACCTACCCAAATTCACAATGTTATACTTTTATTACATAATAAACTTTTGTCCACAGAGATTAGAGGGGTTTTTACAACATGAAATATACCCACTACATTTTTCTGGAGCATTTCAAAGCCACTGTATTCAATTATTCTTCTCCTTTTAGTTTGGTCCAATAAAAGACAATAACTGGTGCTATCAATGTATGGAGACAAAATGTAGAAGATACAGCCTAGAATCATAAGGCATGCGCCAACCCCATCATGAAGCATGGAGAAAAGTCAGTAAGTCAAAACCACACTAAAAGTAATCCTTCAATTGTGAAATGTGATCAATAAAAATCATCAACAGATAACAAAGCAGCACTTAATAAAACCAAATATTCATTAATAATTTTTAGCCAGTTGTTCTTTGGTAGAACTTAATTGCCCAGAAATATAGAATTATTAGTTGATGCAATTAATTAAAAAATAGCTCAAATACTTTTTACATAGATAACACCTACTTCTGCTGATCATTAAATCAGCAAGTTTTGGGTTTTTTGTTTTGTTTATGGTACTGGGGATTGAACTCAAGGCCTTATACATTCAAGGTAGCCACTCTACCAACTGAGCTATATCCTTATTCAAGCACATTTTGTTGTGTGTTGTGTTGCTGTGGGTTAATCCTAGCTTTAGAAGGTAGCCAAATGCTCTGCCACTGAGCTATATCCCCAACATGCAAAGAAGCAAGTTTTAAAAAGTTTATAATTTTCTCTTCCTTTCTTTCCCAGATATATGTAGATGGTTTTGAAATTTCACCAATATTCCCTTGTCTCTTACTGGAGTGACCAATAGTACAATTTTAAAGATGACACTGTAGCCAAGAAACCTAAGATGCTTTTTATCAACACACATGGTCACTGGGACCTATGACCTTGACCTTTCCAGCTTATTCTTGTACTTACTCCATAAGGCTTTATTTAAGGAACTGCCTATGATCACCACCACACAATGTATACTTTCAACACAATTTATCTTTTTTTCCACCCACATTCTAGAGAACATAGAAGATAAACAAAATCCCAGTCCTTGCACTGTTTGTCATAAGTAAAGTACACTGCTCTAAGTGATGATTCCCCATTTCATTTGGAAAAAAATATGTCTGACCAAGTTTCCTAATGTGTCTTCCAAGCACAATAGCTGTCATTATAGGTTTATAACTTGACATAAAGAAAACAAAGCTTTGTGTAATGCATTTTGTTGTTGTTGTTGTTTTTATTGGATTCACTTGTGGATAATTTTTAGAAGGAAGAAAAGGAGAGAGAATCTGAATTTTGATGTATTTCAGAAAGAGCATCCTTTATAATCTAATTAGGTATCTTAAACCTGTTTTGTAATGTTTTTCCAAGATTATAATCACTCTGAGCAAAATCTAAATCTAGATAACATGGTTCTTTGCTATGTTTGCCCATTTGGGATTCTAACTGTAGAGAGGATAGTTTAAGAAAAAGGTTAATTAACACAGCTGTGGCCTACATGGAACATTTTCTAGGCTAAGACAATTTCAATTCAGTTCCCCTAAAAATCAGTTGACTGGATTTCTTGGCTTTCACCCAAGCAGTTTCTTTAAAAGGTTACCAGCTTAATTGAATGAAACCAGAGTCTGCAACCGTCAACAATTATCTATAGCGCAATACTTGTTATTAGACTGAATAAAACCAAAGTTAGAAACCAACCACAATTATTTATGGAGCAGTAAGTAATTCTCAATATTGGCCAGTCTGACTGCATCTGTTACTACTGTGAAAAGTTCCTAAAAATCTACTTGTTTCTTTTGTCATGTAGACACCACACAGATATTCAAGGTTACCAACCAGCCTATCTCAGAATGGTTTCTATCTATTAAATATATATATATATATATTAACCAAATTAATCTGGAACAAATGGAAAAAAAATCTCCAATAAATGGGTAAGCAGCCTATTTTATGTACAGCAATGAAGTTGTATTTGCTGTTATCCAGGCACTTCTGCTTTATGACAAATGTGTTGCTCACTATTTCAACAGAATGATGTCTTCTTGGTCCTGGAAACCTCCTCCATTCATTTGAGAAGAAAGTGTCAACATTTTTAATAGACAGAAACTGAACTGACCAAGTAACACGAGTCACAACCACATTGCACAGAATGCCTTATTAGATGAAATTATAGAAGTACCTCCGAAAGATGAACTTATTGAAGTCTTGTTCATCAACTCGCCAATTTCCAGAAGTGGACTATGGGAAGCAATTGGATCATGAAGGCTCTGAACTCATCAATGGATTACTACATAGCTGAATGGACTATTGGAACACAGGAGAAAATGTAGACAGGTGGAGCATGATTATATGAAGTAGGTCACAGGGGCTGTGTGCGTGAGGAATATATCTTGTAGCTGGCCCCCTTCTCTATCTCAGCTGCCATGAGCTAAGATGCTTCCCCCCACCTCACCCTTCTGCCATGATTTTCTGCTTCACTTCAGGCCCAGAACAGTGGAGTAGGCTGACCATGAATGAACTGAAACCTCTGAAACTGTGAGCCAAAATAAAATTTTTTCCTCTAAGTTGTATTTCTCAGATAACTTGGGCATAGCCATGAAAAGCTGACTAACCCTGATGACTACTGGTACATCACAAGGTTTTTTCTGCCACCTCATGGTAGACAGAACTCGATCCTGATGGGTAAGATTTAGAAGTGTTTATATATTTTATAGAAAAATGCACAAGAATTACATGTTAAGAAGTCAACAAAGTCATGCTTTTCCATATTTTTCCCCAAATGTACTCTATTAAAATTTATATTCAATTATAAATAATGTTAAAAGGATTAATCCCCAAACTCTAGGCTTCTTTCCATTAGGAGGAGTAGAATTTTTTTTTAATACCAAAGTGAATTTAAACACTATTTTAAGTTTTATCTCTGTGAAAATCAGGGTTATCTTCACTACAATGCTCCATTTCTATTAAATAGTTTACATATCATAAACTCAGTTTTTCATTTAATAATACTAACAAAACATTATGTATTATATTTAGGAAATAATAGAGCAGAAAAGAAATTGAGAATGAATTTGTTTCTGATATGATTTTACATTTGCATAACTTTTTAATTTAATTACTCATTATCTACCTAATGAGTGAATATATCAAAAATGCATTCAACACATTTCAGAAATTACAAATGTGAAATTTTCATGTTTGTCTTGGAATCTAAACTTATTTAAACACTCACAGTTCCTAAAGTATCTGGGCATTATTTTAGAAAACTCCCCCTGCTGGACCACTTGAGAGCCAAGACATTGGTAGATGGTTCTAAATATTCTAAAAGGCATAATTTTCTCTGATTGAGTTATAGCAGTTTTTTAAGCATAGCTGTAGTTTTTCAAAGGACAAAAATAATGAACTCACAAAATAAAACAAAAAAAAAGATAAGAGGTTTGTGATTCTCTGGAGAGTAGGTGGAAATATTACAAAATACTGAGAAGGAACATAAGTCCTCAAATTCCATCTATTAAAGATAAATGCTCTTAACACTATGATGAAATAAATATGATTAGAAAAGGAGGGCCCAAAGTAAAGAAGATGATGGTAATAACTAGAAAAGTTCAGGTGTTGACCCAGGAAAGAAGCAGTCCAACTAAGTAAAAGCTATGAGAATGGTGATCACTAATACACTGTTTAGAGAATGTAAAAGTAAATTTTGCCTAAAAAGAGTAAAGTCTAGAAATAATGCAATAGTGAGTTTGGGACTTTAAAAAAAAGATATAAAATAAGATTAGCATTTACACAGAAATAGAGTGATTTTTAATAAAATCATCCCAAACTGACTCCATTTACTAATTTCAAAAGGGACATTATTATCTGGGAGAATTCAGACACATAATGAATTTCACATAACACATACAATGTACGTAATACATAATATAAATATATATATATACACATATATATATATATTAACATGTACGTGACACATAAGATAAATATATTATACTTGTGCAGTCATAAATGTTAAATGATCATACTACATGCCATGACACTAAAATAATCATTATCACTGTTGCATATTAAGATGATCCTCATAGGTATTGATTCTATGATAGGCACCTTTAAGAAGGAATGATGTTGAAAGTCAGACCTTCTAAACATGGTTTAGTAAGCCATTCTCTGACCTCTGTTTTACCAATGCAATTTCATCCTTGCCTTAAATCTGCAGCTCCCCTTGAAGTCTAAGCTATAACCTCACTGAACTCAGCTATTTGAAAGAACAATCTTTGAGCTTTGGACTTTCACACATGTTCCTTTCTGCCAAAAATATTTTTATCTTCACTCTTTGCATGGCAAATCCTAGTCTTTCATAACTCCTTCTGGGTATTAAATATTTTGAAAGGATATGCTATCCTTCACCTCCCTTCCAAGTTTAGATGTCCTTGCAAATACTACACTGTAACGCTATATCGTGCATTGTATCATACTTTATTGTAATTCTTTGTTTAAACATCGGTCTCTTTATTTGGCACTGTGTTTGCAAACCAGCTCTAGAAAAAGCAAAAATTCCTGATTTGTAGTATTTGCCAATTTTCCATGGCAAAAATCCCCTTCCACCACTACCAGACACACCACAGACAGTTCCAAAATACCAATAGATAAGATATTTAAAAACACTCTGGCAAATTGATATATTTGTATATTTTTGTCTTAAATACAAATGAAAAAGTATTCATTTGCATAAAATTACAAAGCTCCTAAACCAGTCTCTGAGTGCAAGTCACAGTTAAATTGCTATGTGTTAGGGTATATTCTGTGATATTCTATACCATACACTCTGCTAAGCACTTTTCATATATCTTATTTAATTAATATCACCACTCTAATATATATTATGGATGAGAAAATGAGACTAAATGATATTAAATAACTTTTCCAAAATCAGAAAGGCATGATATTGTCCAAAAAGAAGATTCAAAAACCACACTGTATTAAGAAAGCCTTGATTTAAGCTAATACTACACTCTGACATAAACTCCACTACACTGGAGTCTCTGTTAACTCCATTATTTATCATCACATGAGTCAAGCAAAGCCCAAGGAAAAAAAGGACAGGAACACATACTTTTGATTATTTAAACAGCTTTTTGTTAACTGCTTTAATAGGAGACAGGTAACTGTATACAGTTCATTTTAGCCTGTATTCTCTAACCATCATTAGGTTCCAGATACTCCTCAAGTATTTTGTATCTTTACAGTTTTATTATTCAATAAAACCATTTTTAAATATCTAAATCATCCTACTCTCTCCTAACTCTTACCATGTATGGTGTTCTAACTAGTATGTTTATCATATATTTTGACATTTAATCATACGTGTCTCATAAACACCAATAAAATTTGAAGTTCCTTCGTAGTGCAAACCATTTTTATACTTCACTGGGAGTCTCTGAAGCTCCTACTGCGGTGTTAGATATCAAGTATTTATTCAAATGTCTCTTAAATTGAATCATAGAGTAATGATTTTTGAAACTGTAGCAAAGAGGAAACCTAATATGCCACAGGCCTATACCTTCATAACCTATTCGAGTCCACA
Source organism: Ictidomys tridecemlineatus (assembly GCF_052094955.1). Lineage (NCBI taxonomy): Eukaryota > Metazoa > Chordata > Mammalia > Rodentia > Sciuridae > Ictidomys > Ictidomys tridecemlineatus. The sequence continues at coordinate 45,194,671 of NC_135485.1, read as the reverse complement.
GTGATTTGCATCATTTTATAATAGAACTTCAAACATTTTAAATGAAAGATAGAATTTTAAAATACAATCAAGCTCAGAAAGAAGAAAAAACAACAGATAAAAGAGAAAGACACAAAACCTGAACACTCTCACTTTTCTCCATACTCTGACCATGTAAGCAAGGAGTACATTTCCAAAGGATCTCAATGATGAGAACAAAGGCCATCTATAAGTTCCATAAGGTTTATGTTGCTCAGAACAAGGAAGAAGCCTGACCAATTCTCAGTTGTCATGACTTTCTATTAAACTTTCATTTCATTTCATTTCATTTCATCTGACTTGGTTTTTAAAAAAATGTTAGATAAGGTGACAATGGGAGGATTCTGGTGATAAATGTCAGAGGAATACAGCATGAATTAGTACTCAGACAAGTTCAGCTGATGAGGAAATGTGCATAGAGTAATATTAAAACCTAACGAGGCAAATTTCCAATGCTTTTAAGTTTTGGAAAGACAGAGAGGAAAGGCCTAATTAGTACCTTCTTATCTTGAATATGGGGTTTAAGGAAATAAGTAAATGAGGACTATTTTTATGGTTCTTGCAATATTTAATATTATGCAATTATACTTACTAAGACAATGTAATTTGATTAATTTGTATGACATGTGAGTAGTATGATTATTGCTGAAGTAGTTACATAGTATTTACAGAGAGAGTGATGTTCTATTTCTAGTGGTTATCAAAAATGAATGTGAACAGTACACTAGGCTTACTCTTCCACTTCCTAGACAACCATGGGAGTGTCAAGGATAATAAACTGATTTCAATATTCACTTTCAACATCACATCTGAGCACTTAGTATGTGCCTGATAGATCCAAGCACTTTGTGTGCATTATGCTCTTTAGTCCTCACAGCAATCAGGAGGTAGGCACTATTTTTATGGCTACTATACAAAGGAGGAAATAGGTCAAGGAGGTAACATCCCTAAGGTCACATATCCCAGAAGGGCAGAACAAAAACTTTAATCAGAACTGCTGACCCTAAGAACCCATATGATTCACCTCATGATGATAATGCAGCATATGCCACATGATATGCAACCCACAAGCTCCTAGCAGGATCCTTATGTTGCAGATGGAAAGGCAATCCTTAGCACTCGCCCACGGTGACTTGTAAAGCAATGCACATCCTCACTCTGGGCTACTGTGATAATAAAAGGAGGCCCATGCTACTAAAACCTAGACCAAACCTTATCAAGGGACCAGGTCCAGGAGTCCATTTAGTGCTAATAATCAAGATCCCTTGTAATAACTACAGTCAGTCTTAGAGGGATAGAAATGCTAAACACCCAGGCTAAGGTTCAAAAAGAAAGAATTTAGTTCTCAGAGAAAGTAGGGCTGGTAGGAAGGCACAGAATAGGCGACACAGAGCTTTATATTATGCACATATACATAGAAAAAAAGGGCAGCTGGAACCACATGCACATTTCCCACACAAAATGCTGTGCCTCCTATCTAAAGGGAGTGGGCGCTCACGTGCCTGAGTGTGAGTACACACATACATACACTCCTGTACTTTGATTAAGCAAAATAGATGCAAAACTGATACAAAATAATCTTTAACTCATATAAAATGACTATAGAATACCAATGATAACATACTAACATTATCATCTTTCATTTAATCTTTACTTCAAGACCACTAATAATCCTGTTAACTAAAATTAATCAATGGTAGGTTTTTTGGGGGGAAATGAACTTTAATTTGCGGGAGGGTACTGGGGATTTAACTCAGGGGCACTCAACCACTGAGCCACATCCCCAACCCTATTTTGTATTTTATTTGGAGACAGGGTCTCACTGAGTTGCTTAGCGCCTCACCATTGCTGAGGCTGGCTTTGAACTCATGATCCTCCTATCTCACCTTCTGAGCCGCTGGGATTACAGGCATGTGCCACCGCACCTGGCTTCTTCATCTTTAAAAATGTCAATCACAGCATACATTTAAAGCGTTTCTGAACTGCCTTATTAAATGTGTCTAATACCAAATTCAAAGAATCTTGATATTTTTAAATATACACCGGGTCTGTGAATTTAAATAGGTTCATTTCCCACATGATATACACTTGGTACCAAAAGATGGCCTAAAAAATAACAATGGTAAACAGCACAAGTTATAAACTATAAATAAATATTAAAGCTATTGGTCAAAATATTTGTCTTCTCTTCTAAAACTTAGAAGCAGATGGAATTTTTTATTTCTTCCAACAGAGTTAAAAATTGAAACAAGATCAGTTTCTTGACATTGTGATCTATCATGGACTACAATGATATTATTCATAAGAGGGCAAATTTATCAGTGATAGACTTGGGAATTTGGGTTTAATAGAAATACTGTATTTCGATTCTAAGGAATTCAAGATATTGGAAGGTGGAAAAAAAAGCACTGAATATATTTTACAATGAAACTGCCTTTAGGAACTGTAGGCAAGATTTGTCATTAGCTTTATGGAATGTACATTAAGATTTTTCAGTATAGTTTTGTGTTCAACTGAAAAATACTGTTATAATTTCCATGTTTCAATTCATGCTAAAATTTGACATGCATGTGTGTTAAGTATATGCACAGACAATGTTAAACATAATAAATAAAAATGGAATCACAAAAGTGTTAGGACTTTTATAGAAAAAATATTAAATTTAGTTTTTCAAATGCACAGATTCTTTTTCCATAAATACAAATGACAGGATGTGAGACTATAGATAGTCAAATGCACTGCAAATTTAACTGGCTTTGCATTTTAAAAATGTGATTTTTATCCTGGTGTCCTCAATCATCTTTAGAGTTTATAAACTCAGTTTGTTTCCAAACTGTGCTTAATGGAAGGTAAAGATTAACATAAAGTGAATCATTGGCAAAGCAAGTAAAACTATGCTTTCTCTGTTTATTTGGTATTCATTAACTTACAGTACACTAGCCACAAAACAAATAAATAAAGGAAGTTAACCTTTGGGAATTTGTCTTGAAAGATTTAAAAGATGCTCTAGAAAATGCAAGTCCTTTTACTAGCTCATATAAAAGGAAAAAAAATGCTGGTAATTATTGATTCCAGTCCAAAGAAAATTCTTTTGTGGTTTTCGGGAAATCTAGTCTGCTTCAAGGAAAGGTAACTTGTAATTCACCATTGAATTCTCTAACAGCTTAAAGACAAATGTACCTATAGTTTAAAACAATACTTAAATAAGCACATAACAAAGAAATAGGAGGCATGTCTTTTGAGACTGACAGGCAATAGGGGATGAATAGGAATATAAAAGGCAGTCAAACAATTAGAAATCGCATTGTCTCAGAATTCTCTATCACAGAGAATGACCACCAGACTGGGAAAAACAGGAGAAAAACTGATCAGAAAAAAACTGAAGATATTCTAAAAATGTATTTTGAAACAATTGTTGAAAAAGTATTTCAATCCCTTGGACAATTGGAGTAAGGACAAAATTCTTTTTAGAGGACTAACAAAGTAGATCCCCAAACTGCAGTAATCTTTGAAGGAACTGAAAAGATTGAGGAAGGACCATAAGACTGTAGGCTGACTCAAGTCACAGACATTTCGGCTTGCAAAAGAACAGAACAATGAATTCTTCCAAATACCAACAGAGATGCTTAAATAATTCTTTAAAAAGCTTTAATAACAACTTATTAGGGATTGATTGGTAGGATGCTAAAAAAGGACTCATTGTTTACTAGGTGTTGTCCTCGATACACTAACTACAAGTTAACTCAAATGAAGTAATAAGAGAAAGAGTAAAGTGCAATAGTTAAGAGAATTCCAAGTTAAACTTCCAGGGCTCATCTCCCATCCATATGATCTAGTCATATAATTTCCACTACTAGGATCTTAGATTCCATCTGTAAAATAGTAACAACAGTCCTTCTTCATAACACCTTTGTGAAAAATAAATGAGCTTAATAGATCTTCCTGACAATATAACACAATAATTCATATCCCCTTCAGAGAAAATAATAAAAAATGTTATCACTGACTATAATTCTATACTTTCTGAGCATATTAGACATGTATAGTAGGAAACTGAGAAAGATAAAGTCCAACTGGTTTCAACAAGGCAATTGGCAAGTTCATTTATGACACTCTTGCTCATACAATGGGAGATAAAATCAACAGATGTGCCCTAATTCAAATTTTGGGGGATGTGGGTACTGAGGATTGAATCCAGGGCCACCCACATGCTAGGCAAGCACTTTATCAATCTTTTTTGAATCTGAAGTGTCCCCCAAAGGCCCACCTGTTAAATGCTTCATGCCCCATGTGGTGCTATGGGGAGATAGTGGAACCTTTAAGAGGCAGGGCCTCATGGATAGTGTTTAGTTTGGGGAGTATGGCTTCAAAAAAGATCATGTGGCCTAAGCCCTTTTCTCTTTCCTTTGTTCTTTTTGGCAATAATGTAAACAGTTTGTTCCTCCATAAATTACTGCCAGATGTGCTACCTTGCCACAAGCCCCAAGAAACAGGGTCAATGAATCATGGGCTGAGACCTTCAAAATTGTGAACCAAAATAAACCTTTTCTCTTTTTAAGTTTTTATTTTTAAGATTTTATTATAGTGTCCAAAAGCTAACACAAGATGCTTAATAAGAAGAACACAAAAACCAATTTATAAAAGAACTAGCCAAATCTTTCCAGGAACTCTAGTGCACTATTCTGTGCATACTATAACTTCTGTACCTTAAGAGCTGGTTCAAAATAGAGGCTCTTTGCTTGAGAACCTTCCACTTTAGAAACTTCACAGATGTAAGCAAGTCCATGTTCAAGTACAATGGGATATCAACTGTGGTTTCCGGCAGCAAACGGACTTCGCAGTCAGGTAATACCATTCTTACAGTCCACAGCATCATCTTTTAATCAAATGTGTTTTAACTACATGCTACAATTTCAGTTACTTTGTATACATTATCCATCCCATTCTTTCACCATGTACAAAACACAAGAGTGCAGTAAGAAGGGATAGAAATTAAAAGATGACAATGAAGGAAACCATCAGTGCTGAAGGCTGTACTGGGTCAAGAGCAGGGATAATGCTGAAGGATGAAGAATAAATCAGAAAAAAAAATATATGGGTTTCTGAGCTGACTCACAAGGAAGAAAAATGACTGACTGGTAAAAAGGAAGAGTTCTAAGTCGGCAGATAACGGAAGAGGAACTGGTTCTGGATAGATATCAACTCAAACTGAAATTAATTCAGGAGACAGAAATTTGTTCACAAACTTAATAAGCATGATAACAACTACTGAGGGACTTTGTCAAAATCCTTGGATAATTATAGTTGCCAGGCATGTTCACACTTGTACAACACTAAAGTGAGAAGTAAGTGGAAATCCCCAAGGGGTAGCATTCATATGGGGGAATGAGTCACAACAAAAAATCTATCATCATGGAGGCAAAGACTATGCCTGGTATTGAATGGATATTAAGTAGCCAGTAGACCTGAAGATAGAGTCATATCTTTCTCCCTTCCTCCCCATCTCATACAAGATTATAAGATAATTTCAAACAGTAGAATATTTTATAACTAATCTGAAGATTTGGTACCACATATACAATATATGCCTTACACATTAAAAACCCATACTTGAGGCTTCTGAGTTTATGATTCTAGTTTCAAAACTTCCAAACAACCAACCTACACTTCTATGGATAGGGGTGAATGAGGGATGGCAAGTGAACACTTCTTTTTGATGGGACCCAAAGATTCTGAATGCAAATAAACCCCTAACTAGAAGGAAGAAATGCATAATGAGATTGAGCAATGGCTGAAAGAGGAAGAGCTAAAAGTAGAAAGCTTTTCTTTTCTCAACCACTAACATTAATGATGTTAATTAATTGTACTGCATTTTGACAATGTTTATATTTAGAATTAAGCAAAGGTAAAAAATTTTTTTTAAAAAAAAAAAGCAGAATCGGAGGATTAATTTTGAAAAACTAATCCAAATCAAAGAATCAGAGGATTTACAGCTACAAAAGTCTTTAGAGATCATTTGGTTCTATGCTCACATATGTTAGAATGTATTAACTTATAGGTAAAATTCTAAAGCATTTGAAGCTCAGTTTAATTATAAATTACAAAATAATTCTAGAAATACATTATAATTTCAAAGCCAAGTGGTATTGATTGGAAGGATTGTGAATATAATCATAAGTACATGCACATAGGAGCAGAACTGAACATATAAACACAGTTGTGCACATGTCACAAACTTGGCCCTTCTTGGTTCTCTTGGCTCTTACCCATGCAACCCAGTCAGGATGCTCTAATGAATACCCAAGGGGATCCTGCAGCACAAAATATTCCCTGGCCTGTTTGGAAATGAGACAACAATCCCTCTTGGAGTTGTCTTTGGTGCAAAGATTTTCCTTTTTTTCCCAGCAAATGAGAACCACGATCATCACTATAGTAAGAGAAGACTGGCTGGCTGTCTCCAATGAGTACACTGAGTAAACACCCCAGAGGTTTGAGACAGTCAAGGAGGCTGATAATGAATGTACTATTCATAGCACAAATACAAAAGTAAATTACCAAATAATAAATGCTGAATCTTTGGAATTTGGAATGGCCAGTTTTATGAAAAAGAAAGTCTTCTGCATGAGTCAGAATCATTAACATAACTTTGCTGTGTCTGCACATTTCTGGCAGGTTAATTTTTGATAGCTGAGGAAGAGCAAAGCTTCCAACCAATTTTCTAAATCATCTTTAGGCAAACATCCAGGGGCAATCACCTGTAGATTCCTGCCTAAAGACCCAGGTACGTTTTGAAAAAGCAGTCAGATTCCTGAATGATTTACGAAGTTAAGCATCAGAGACTCCCATGTAACTTAACTACTTTTGACTGAAAATTAGTAACTAAAAAAGTATGTATGACATACTTTACCCTCAAATTCCTTACTTCACTCAAAGGGGAAATACATCAGGAAAAGGCAAATTTACCCCAGCTATTAAAATAATTTTAGACTCCAAGGTGCTTCTAGTATGAGATCACTAAAAGTAAAAATGAAATAGCAGTCTTGATGATGAGAAGGAAGTATGGTCATTTAAATGTAAATATAGTTCCATTTTTCTTTTAATAAGGTTAAAATAGTTCCATTAACTACCAGGTACTATGTCAGATTTTTAAACAGGCTAACAGGACCAAAAAATAAAAAGTTAATTTTAATTTGAGACAACTGAAATACAAATCAGAAATGATCCAGAATACAGTGATCTGAACAAGTGAGCTATTAACAGAGTTTGATGATATGCTGTCATTTCCAAATAAATAACAGGGATCAATTTGAAAATTTAATGAGACATTCACATCTGAATAGAATTATAACTACAGCCCTTAGAAAGAAGTTAAGAATATTTGTTCACTGTCATTCAAAAATTTGAATCACTTATTTATTTGTTCATAATAAATCTTGACCGTAAAATAAATTGTCAAAGTTTGTTTTTCAAATCTTTTGACAAATATTGTAAGGATGGTATTAGTGATACAATACCAGTAAATACCATATTGGCAAAGGAATTATTTATTTCTTATTATGCCTTATCATTTAATAAAGGTATATGGCTTTTTTAAAAATTTAATGAGCACCTGGAACTATTCAAGCATTTTAAAAATTTAATCTTAAATGACTGTAGATTCCTGCCTAAAGACCCAGGTATGTTTTGAGAAAGCAGTCAAGATTCCTGAATGATTTACGAAGTTAAGCTTCAGAGACTCTCATGTAACTAACTACTTTTGACTGAAAATTAGAAATATCTATAGGCATTTAATCTTCATTAAAAAAAAAACTAGGGAAAGAAACTTTGATAATAAAGATAAAGTATTCCTGCTTAAGAATCTCAATGAATTTTAAACTTAAAAAAAAAAATTGACACAAGAACTGAGAGTGTTAAAGTCCAAGGTTAACAACTTTAAAAACTTAGATTAAATTTACAGTGATTTCTAGTATATTTCAAATACAGGCAAGTAGTTAAAACCTAGATAGTGACAAGTTATAGTTACACTATGTTTTTGAGAATAGTTTACAGAAAAATTATTTTCAAAACTAAATCATGTTCATTCCTTATCACCATTCATGATTCCATAATGACCAGTAAGGCACTAGAGATGTCCTCAAGCTGTTTAACAGTCCTCTCAGTGAGAGATAAGGTCTATGTCTTCACCCCATAAATCTAGGAGGGCCCTTGAATCTTCAACTTTAGAATGTGACAGAAGCAATACTATGTGACTTCTAAATGAGTTCCTCAAATGCCATACAGTGTTCTCTTGGTCACCTTGCACATCTGCCCCTTCCAAATACAGCAGTCACACTGGGAGAAGTCCAAGCCACAGGGGCAGACCATGTGTAAGTTCTTTAGTCAAAAATCCAGGTGGAACAGCCTCCAAGTTGCCACAGCCCAGAAACCAGAATGTGAGTGAGGAGCTTCCAGATGAGTTCAGGCCCCAGAGCGCTGACATCTGGGCCTCTGAAATAGTCCCCACTGAGGTCTTCGACCTTGCAGAGCAGAGACAAACCCTCACCTTTATGTCCTTTAGTATTCTACCTACATAATGCACAAGCATCATAAAATGGGGATTGTTTTATGTCTTTAGACTTGGGATACTTTGTTATACAGCAGTAAATAAGTGGACTATTCCTCCAGCTAATTTAGTTAATTACCTAAGTTCATTTCCAGAATAGTAATTGCAGTAGTAATAAAATAACCATTTTAATGATCCTTTGTTCCAAATATACTGTTAACACTTCACATTTATAATTTTTGTCTCTCCACATAACCTTTATATAAAACAGGTATTATAAATATTTCCATTCATGAGATGAGAATATTAAGTCTTTGAGAGTATAAGTGACCTACCCACAATATAAAACTAGCAAATATTAAAACTAGGATTTACTTAGAATTATTTGAGGATTCTCAGATTATTAACAAAATGCACTGATTATTTGAGAGAAAAAAAATATGCAATTCCTTTCATAAATGTCCATGTCAAAACCATTAATGTAAATTTCACTGAACTATTTCACTCTCAAGAGTATTTACTAGAGGCAGTTTGAACCTCAGTTGCCATTCTGAGTACTCAAGAAGAAAAACAAGACAGTAGCTCAGGCAGCAAATTCCAAGCATAAATTAGGAGAGCTCCTTCAAGGCCATCATATCAGTCCCTCACCATCAGTCTACATACATAAGGTGCAGAAACAGCTCAAAGAGCTCTAAGTGCTGAAAAGATCAACCACATTATGTTCAAAGATGAAAGGCCTCCCAGAGCAGCCAGTCCAACTTCTCCTTTAACATGAACACAGCCCTGTGACTTTCCTAACACCCCCCACTTTTCTGACTCCCACTAGATTTTTCCTAGAAAGCCTGCTGCTCCCTCAGGTGGACGGATGGTTTCAGTTAAATCTGTAGTTCCAAGTTGGGGATATGGCTCAGTTGGTAGAGTGCTTGCCTTGCATGCACAAGGTCCTGGGTTTGTAGATCCTAAAGTTTGAGGATCAATTAATTACCCCTGTGTCAAATCCTTTTCCCCTTCAAAAGCTGACTAATCTCCAGTTCTCAGTTATATATAGGGTATAAGATAGAAATTACTTATACTGCCTTGTAAAACACTAAAGAGAAACAAGGCAAGAAGACATCAATTAAAATAAAAATTTTAAAAAGCACATATTTTTCCCTAATGTGAAATATTCACATGATAATGTAGGACATCATGAGTCCATAATGACTTGAGACCTCCCACTGCTCTAATGTTATAATAAGGACAAAGGAAAGAAAAATTTGAAAAGCAACCATGTTCTGGCTTCTTAGGCCCAGTATCAACCTCAGTACCCAGCTCAATCCACATAAAGCTACCATGAGGAAGACAGTCCTTTGTCTGTTTTAAAGATGAGGAAACTAAAAATCAGCTTAGTACTCATACCATCTATGAATAATGACTGCTAAGTCCACAAAATACCCATTTATCCCTTTTCATATTACATAACAGAGCAATGCACTCAGTTTACTCAGATGATGTTTCCCAACCATGTTTTGAGCTGGGTGAGGCCACGTTAAGTTAGAGATAAATATTTATGTGTGGAGATAAATATTTATGTGTGGAAAGATGTTGATTCCAGTAGAAACCACATTCCTTTTTGGTATCTCTGCTTTTCTTCCTTCCTACATGCAACAGGGAAGGAAGATGAGATACCTACTGCTCCAGAGGCCAATTTGTGAGATGAGCCTTAGAATGAAAGCCAGAGACAAAAAGTCCAAGAAGAGGTGGTGCAGGAGCTTTGGTCTCTCAGGATTATAAAGACACACAAAAGCCTACTGCCTACTACTAAACTTCCTTTTCCAAGAGAGAGAAATAAATTTCTCAACTGGTTAAGCCCTTAATATCTTGAACTTTCTGATAAATGCTTTTAGACAGAGTTAATCCTTATAAATGTATTAACATTACAGAAAAACATAGCCAAACAAAAAATTCAAAGCTCAAAAAAAAAAAACAATTTACACATAATAGTCAACTTCAAACTTTAAATTCTATTTACTCCTGCATGAAAGCCATACTTCATTTCCAGACAAAATGTATAAAATTAAAGAAAGACATAAGGACTCTAATTGTCTAAACTACATAATGCTCTTTGGATCATACTGCAGACAAGGTGAGATGGGGAAGGAAGCTTAGCAAGAATAGCAAAGCTTAAGGTAGAATCAAAATTTTGCTACAGTTAGGTGACTCTAAGCTGTATGCTATGCACGTAGAACACAACCAACCAAGAAATTCTACCTATTATTTACACAGTGACAGATAAAGGAAAATGAGGTGTAGCTCGATAAACAAGCTCTCTCCTAAAGCAGATTTAGACACTATTCATCCCCTTCTTCTCAGTTCCAAAGCCTGCTTAGCTGGAACTATAAAATAAATTCCAGCCCTCAGAACATTTCAAGGAGGAATAATGTTCAAAACTGGCTCAGGCTTTATTTTTCTTCACTTTGAAATTGATTAGATGTGCTTTTAAAAGAAAAATTGGTTGGTGTCTCAAAGAATAAAGAGTATTTTAGACAAATGTAAGACAGCTAATTTTAAGACCACTTGAGATTTTTGCCTAGATGCTCTACCTGTTAACCATTTCATCCCTTTTATCATCAACCTATAACCAATTATGTCAGATGAGGTCTTATTGCAGACCAAATTATATCAAAAGCAATCATTCTTTTAATATTAACCCAGTATTTGCTATTGAGTAAAGCTGATTACCTCACTGCAGTAGAATTTGTTTTTTACAGGACCTTAGACAAGCAATAAATTGACCAAAATAGTGGAAATAAAATCACTGATGAGTTGCTTGGTAATAGAAATCAAGCTCAATACTTGGAAAGAATAGTTACATAAGCAGTAATTTAATTTAACTTTTTATTCAGGGCATGCCTAGTCACATGTAACTCTAAATTGAAACACACAAAAACTCCCCACGGGTCTGCTTTAGCAGATAATCTGAAAATCTATAAGAAGGACTATAAAAAAATTTACTCTACAGTAGCACTTGATATAACTGCTAAAGAAACAAAGACAAGTAAATAAAAATGTTTCAATTTCAGTGCATCACCATTGCATTTCAAACTTATTAGCAGTTTTGCCCCTGAAACTTTTAAATGACTTCAAATTGAGTTATTACACCCTCCCTGTTCAGGGGTGTCTAGAGTACACAGAATAGCTCCAAAACAAACCAAACTAATTTTGCTATAAATAGTTTTACATTTCTTGAAAACATTACTGAAAACTTGAAGATTCCTGTCATTTTTTTTAAACTATTGACACCATGAGCAAGGAATCATAAGCACAGGAAAAGAGTTGGCATCGCACATACATGTTTTGAGTGAATGAATGATGATATAGATCTCTGACAATAACTAGCTAAGTGACTGATTTAATTCAAGTTAAGAGACACCTAATGGTATGTTGGAAAGAAACTCCAAGAAAGTTCTAGACAGACCTGGCTTGACATCCTGATGTAGTTCAGACAACAGGGAAGGTATTTACCATGTGTGAACATTCAATCTTCTTCACTGTAAAAAGAAGTCAATAGTGCACTGTTTGCATGACTGCTATAATGTACAGTTCCTGGCATTGTTCCTGATGATTGCTCTTCATTATTTCTGATACCTTTGAGTATCATTTTATTATATCAAAAAAAGAAATCGTGGACAGGGGTTGTGGCTGGGTGGTGGAGTGCTTACCTAGTATGTATGAGGCCCTGAGTTTGATCCTCAGCACCACATATAAATACATAAAATAAAGGTCCATCTACAACTAAAAAAAAATTAAAAAGAAAATAAAAAAGAAAAAGAAATCATGATTTCTGGTACTCCCAAATTACAGAGGGGATGAGAGAATATAACCCAGCCCTCCTGTGATTTGATCTGAAAAGAGTCAATATATAAATATCATTATGGGAGAGAGGAAAATTTTAAATTATGGGAATAGATGGGAAGTATAGTGATAAATAAGCTATTTGAATGATTTCTGACTTACAACTTATGCACATAAGCAAAGATTTACAAGTTGTGTTATCAAAAAGCTGAATGGCTCCTGAACTTTCAGAAAACTGCTAAATATGTTTATAGAATCAACCTTACACAAACAACAGGAAAAAGTACATGAGCAATATTTCTTTTAATGAAAGCATCTTGAACTATAATAGATTACAATGAAATGTCTTTAGGTATTGTACCAACCACTCTATCTTCAGGATGTAACTCAGTGTCTCTAATATGATGAGAACTCAACACATAAATGCTAAATTTATGGCTAGAAGACTTAGCTTTTAAAACTGTTCTTCATTATCTTTTGAAAAGAAAATGTACTCATTGCAAAGATATCTGAAACTAAAATATATAGAAAAAAATTAAGTATTTATTTCTCTCCCTTTAAAAAACACACAGCCATGAGACTCGTATTTCTTCGAAGTCAATATTGCTCTCTTTGAACCTAAATTCATATATGAGAGTATGGTGAAACTAAACAAATTTGAGCACAAATCATCAGCTCCTAGAGGTCTGTGATTTTTTTTTTGGTCATAAAATAGCCCTTTCACAGTCCTTACTATGCAGCAACATAGGAGTGATTAAACTCGCTCCTGGTATTTGATATAAATTGCCAGGCGACCGCCTAGTTTACCCATAACTAGTCCTATTATTAATCATTCTACAGAAAATTCTTCCCTGATCACCTGTTATAAGACAGATAGCAGCTGGGCTATTTCATGTAATAAGGAACTTGGGTTTCAAGGCAGTAGGGAAAAGAATCAGAAGCTTCGCAGCTGTGAACCAAGCTCAAGGGCTCCACCCTTCTTTCACTACATAACAAAAATCAGCTGTTGCCTCAACAGCTGGCAAGTGGCTGGTGAAAATGAGATCTGAAAATAGTTGTAGATTGTATATAGAAAACAGCATAGTCAGGAGGCAACAGAGAGAAGCAAAGAGATGTGATAAGGGTAAGAAAGAAGTACAAAGAAAGCTAATAGAAGTAATTGGCATCCAGAGCTGCTGCTGACAAACTGTGGCAAGAACAACTGATAGGCAGTATGGAATCCTATAATCTGGAATATCTTGTTAAAAAACATTAGATAAATATCTGCCTGAAGACATTTTATTGCCCTATCTGAAAGTAAGAAAGCTAGATTATCATTTGAACTATTTCCTCACCCTCCCATCCGCTTACCACTCAATACTATTACTATGTAGTGTGTGTGCTTAAAATAAAGTAACATAGTATGAAAATTATAAACAGGAAAGTATCTGTGACAAATGTGAAGACGATGGCTCTTACTCCTCCAGCAGACTGCAGTTTGAGAGTAACAAAATATTCACAGGCACTGATTTACTTAGCACACCGAACCTCATGTCATCTTATGCCAAGCACTGGACCAGACAACAATTAATAGGCATGAGCATGACTTTGTAACTGCATGTTGAAAAGAAAGGCATAAACAATAGCAGCAATGCTACTTACGATCTGCTAAAAGTGCACAAGAGAAGGAAACTTTCTCTGCTGGAGTCAAGACATGGGAAGATATGCTGGAGAAAAGAGCAGACTAAAAAGCTTCATAAATCGAGGTAACATCCAGCCTTGTCTTGAAGGATGACTAGGCTTTGTCTGAAGAACTTTTTAAAGGGGTATTTCAGGAAAAGAACAACACATGCAAATGCAAAGACCAGGACAGATAAGAACAGCAGTTAACTGGAAGATGGAAAAGGATTTGCTGAGCAGTACTCAAGGTTCAGCAGAAGCTCAAACCTTACATGTATAATAGCACTGATCCACAAATCTATTTGATTTTTCTTCAGGTGTCCTGACAGTCTGACTAAAGAGAGCACAAGTAAAGACAGCAAAATTGAATGTGCTTCAGAAATGAGAAGACAAAAAGGAAAGAAAGACACAATGCACAAGATGCTTTCTCTTCATTTACCATAGCACAACTCACTCACCAGATTTCAGATGGGTTCTTCAGACCAGCATCTATAGTAGGATAAGGGAAAAGAGAGAATTACTGTGTAGAGTTTCCTATTTAATAAACTCTTCACTCTAAACTGATTCATTAAAAACAAAACACTAAGTAACAAGCAAAGATGAGTGGTAGAAACAAGAGTGGAAAAGCAGAAAGACAAAAGTCATCCAGTGAAGTCTTATCCCTTTGCTAAGTATAAAAGTTTAAGTGAAGATTATCAGTTTGCCTACTGTTTTGTCCACTGTTCAATATCTCCAATACCACTCCACCTCTGCCAGAGTCCATAAGTTCTCCGGAGATAGACACTGTTTTTATACGGGTTGATTCCATCTGCATGTTCCCAATTGCCAATTTAGGATGTAGTCACTCTATAGCAAGAAACCCAAGAATGTTTTTTGTTTTGTTTTGTTTTGTTTTGCTTTGCTTTTATTTATATATGACAGCAGAATGCATTACAATTCTTATTACACACATAGACCACAATTTTTCATATCTCTGGTTGTATACAAAATATATTCACACCAATTTGTGTCTTCATACGTGTACTTTGGATAATAATGATCATCACATTCCGCCATGATTTCTAGCCCCGTGCCCCCTCCATTCCTCCCAAAATGGGTTTTAATTGACTATATTTTATGAGTTTATTTTGTCATTGCACAATAGCCCTAAAACATTAAATACTGGTTTAATTTTCTCAGTCTTATGCTTTTAGACTCACATAATATAAGAGAACATACATTATATATATTTATTAATACATACATCTATTTGAGACGAGAAAGAGAAACAACAGTTTTATGTTTATTACTTGTAAAGTAATTTAAGCCTCATAGAGAAAGAAAAACAAGTTCTGCAATTCTACTAAAACACTGTTTAAATGACATTTATTTGTTTTCTATGAAATGGGCATTTATACTCTTGAAAAATTTTTGTAAGGAAAATATGGCCAGAGAGCACATGACCTGAAATACAAATTCAAAGATCCCTATTCTACCATGTCCCTGACCAGTGGAAAACAAGTCCAACCCTTTCATCCTATTTACTACTACATAAATCTGTGTAACTGTAGTCACCTAATAAACTTTCACAGCTAAAAGCCTCATAATGAAGTATATACCTACAAATTTTTGTGATATAAAATATGACAGGTGGAGCTGGGGCTATAGCTCCATGGTAAAATGCTTGCCTAGCATGCAGGAAGCCCCAGCTTTAATCTTCAGTACGATAAAAAAATAATAATAATTGAAAAAATTAATATATGACAGCTTGGAAAAGTTAGGCAGATCTAATAGCAACAAACGATTCTAATCTATGCATTAAAATATTTTTAGTAGTAAAGTGAAATTGAATTTAAAACAATCTTAACAATGTGGTTAGACTTATTAGATTGCACAGTGAAATAATGTCCTTTAACTTATTTTATGATGACAGTATTGAAATCCACCTTGAGTTTCATTCACAAATAAGACATAATAGCCTTTTAATACTATTTGCCAAAGATTTCACTAACACAAACATGACTTCCCTTTAAATGGCTTTGAAGCAAAAGAGACTAAAATGGTTATTAAGTAGTTTTTCTTCAAAACAAAGTGAGGGCTTTAAAGAAAAGCCAAGATTATAACTAAGACAGTCTTAATAACTATTACAAGTATATATCATATAAAACTTAAGTTAGTTTATTTTAATTTATAGTTAGAGGAACCAAGTTCCTCTCTCATGTAGAAACTTCTCCCAAGAGAAAATAAAAAGACAATCTCCATTCTTTCTGTCACTTCTACCCAGGGGAGAAGTAGAGGTTATAGGGAGAGTATTTCCTTGAGAGCCTGTCCCTGATATCAAGATTTTTCAACATAGCATGAGAAAAGTGTAAAATGACATATTTTGCGCAGGACCTTGATTCCCCACCCCCCGGCCCCACCAATATGGATGATTTGACTCAAAGGGAGAAGTATTTGGTAAACCATTTGACTGCAAATATAGATGGTGGTTTGTCACTGAAATCTCGCAGTAATAAGACAGAGAGTTCTTTCTCTACAAAATACTTATATTTATTTAGCATTTGGTTTAAAATTCAAACCCCTTACATCAATACACAGAGGGGTTAAGGCATTCTGACTAGTAACTTACTAAACTCTTACTCATCTTTGAATATTCATGTCTCATACTTCCTGTGATCTCTTGATGACACTATTTCTGTTCCATGTTCCCACCACTTCGTAGATTATTTACAGAACTTGTCCTATTTCCTTCCTTAAAGCCAGGAATTGTGCATCATTGGTATGCCCAATGAATACTGTTTCACATGGAAGAACTTTTCAATGATTGTTTTAAATTAAATTCTCAATTTTATATATTCTTTAATATTAACAGTAAAGAATGTGTTTGTGAAGTATTAAGAGAATGATAGTCTACAAAAATAAAATCTCCACGTACATTCTATTTACCCAACAAATAAAGTACATTCCTAAGCAGTTCAGGGTAAACTGTTAGCCAACAGCCTTCAGGCAATGATAACTCGTGCACTGGGAATTTCTATGTATTTTCTGCACCGCTAGTTCTAATGTTCATGAAAAATGCATACAAACTATTTCACTGGAAAACTCCTCTGTGATATAACCAGACCTTCGCTGGGAAATAGAGGTTCAGACATTAATCCTAAATTTAAACTTAAGGACAGGATATTCAATGTTTAAAATATCATAAGCGGCCTTTGTTTTAAATATAAATCATTATATAAGATAATAGAATAAGAAAAAATATAGAAACTCTCAAATAGCTAACAAGCTTCCTTGTGGCAATTAACTCTCTTATGTGTTTAAAAAACACTGGAGCACAACTTAATCGGTCTAAAGACATTCATTCACCTCATTTAACACATATTTACTGAACACCAACTACATTCCTGGTCCTCTGCGGGGCAATGGATGTACAACAGTGCAACATAATAGACACAATCCCCAATCTTCTTGAGGTTACAATTTGGCACAGGCAGTCAGATATTAAACAGATAATCAAGCAAATAAAATCATGAATAAGAACTGCCCAGCAAAAGCAGTTGGGGTGAGAGAGACTAGTCTAGATAAAGATAATAGTTTGTGTGAAGACTGAGTTAGAAACAAATCACAACTAAAGAAACTGGCCAAGAGGGCTGGAGGAGAGCTGCCCACGAAAGGAATGATGCCTGTGGACGCAGGAGGGATACTGGCCATGGGACCAAGGACCCTCTAGAATTGTATCCTAAGAACAATGGAAAGAAAGCAATAGAGCAGGAGTTGAATTATCAGATATACTCTAATAGACAAATCATGACATGTACCATAATTACTGTTACAATTGCTAATGCTTAGATAACTGAAATTTAAAACAAATCTCTACCAAAAAGAGTAAAATAATGTTAACATAGGATAAAATTCAGATCTTAAGCAAAGGTAGTGTATCTAAATGTATTTTTGTGCTCACAGGTAAAGTTTGCGCTCACATTACACCATCAACAAGTGATAAATAAGGTGATGTTTACTGAAACTTCAGAAAGATTCAGGTGTAAAGGGATGTGAGTGAACGGGGGCCACTGCCAATTCAGACTTCGGATTTTGAATTTCTAAGTAATTTACAAACTTAATAAAAACCAAGTATGAAAAGCACAATTTAAAAAATATTTTCTTTACAATATCAGTTTAATCTTTAAAAGCATTTCTAAGCCACTTGTAGATTAATCTAAGTAGGATATTGATGAAAGTAGCTTCAATATATTGATGCTAAATCAAGAATCTACAAAGTGTCCAATTTCTTGATTAAGTCAAAAATTCCTATAGCTATCATTTAAGACCTTCTGGAATCTCTGTTGAATCACATATTCTTTTCCAAAACTTGTACCCTATATATTCATGAAAACTATCATAAACATCTCTGTCATCCTTACTGAACCATCCTATTTCTTTATTTACCTCATCTGTAAGTTATTTCAATCCTTTAAGATCCATCATAAGCTATATATCTACTCCATTAGATCATTTAACAGATTGTTCTCATGTTTCCTGCAAATTATGAAGATTTATACTCACTATAAATCTACACAATATAATCTGTATATATATATAAAATATACATAAATTTCATCTAAAAATGAGGATAACAGCTGAATTTCTATTGTTAAAAAAATGCTGCATACAAAAACCAAACAATAAATTCTCAGTGTTAAATACTGTACCTAAACATAATATCCACTAAAATCATACCACATATTAGTTTTAATTATTTCATTTAACAAATATTTATTAAGCATGTACTATTTCCCTAGCACTACACATCAAATTGTAGTGAAAAGATAAATTAGTGAAGAGATAAAACTGAAGTAAATGAATGGCAAAAACTTATATTTTGTGGAAAGTATTAAAAAAGAAATGAGCATTTATGGAGATCCTGCTGGTAAACCATGAAAATATATACCCTTATTAAAATAGCTGTATGTATATAGCCATATATATTCACTGCATTTTCTTAAAATTTTGCTTACAAAATATGAAATTAGCAAATGTAGAAAACCAACATCTATTCAACAAAATTTTATTTATTTTATATTCTTTTTTGCACTGAAAGAATAAGAAAAGAATTATAGATTATAGAAGCCTATGTCTGTATGACATATATTCAATGAAGCTCTACTTTATTTTCGGGGGAGGAGGTGTTTTGGAAAAGTAAGTCCTGCTTAGAGATGGGCAGATAAGGAAAACATGCTCAATTGATTTGGAAAACATCCCTGCTATAGTTTGAAGGTATGTGTTTTCTGAAAATTTGATCCTTGGAACCTAAGAACAAAAGTAATAAGATGAAGTGTGGGTTTTTTAAGGAAGTAATTAAATCATGAAGGCCAAGCCCTGGTGAACGGATTAGCATCCTTATTAAAGGAGTCTAAGGTAAGAGGCCCATTGTTCTCTGTCTTCTGTCAGTGAAGCAGAGAGCAGCTCTCACCAGACACTAAGTCTTCTGGCACCTTGGTCTTGGATCACCCAGCCTACAGAACTGTAAGAAATAAATGTTAATTATAAATTACTCAGCCTCAGATATTTTGTGATAGCAGCACAAATGGACTAAAACAACCCCAATTAGGTAGGTCTGAAAACTGAAATGGTCACCAATAATGCACACTCAAGTAAACAGATAATTTGATTGATGAACCCAACAGGCAGCTCTGCCTCAAGAATCCATTTCTTAATTATTCTCTAATTCTAAAGCAACAGTTATCTTACCCCAATGCCATATTTAGTTTTACCAATTTTGAATGGAAGTAATAACCTGAAATTCCTATTTTCATGTTCAAATTTCATTACTTTCAAACAGCATTAAACTGTCTCATAGAAATAAAACATATTTCTTGTTGCTCCTTAAACATCCCCCCCCACTCACTTTTTTCTAGATATCTACTTAGACTCCTTTTGTCATTCTTTTTCTGTGTTTGCATTTAAGTAGGCAGCCCAGCAAGCTTAGGAGATTGAGAGATTTAGATGGTCAATCATTCTGCTCAGAGTTTTAAGTGTTCTGTTTGTTGTCTCCTGGGAGAGTAGCATCCATAGTAACAAACGCAAATGCATTTACTTTAGGGCTATTTTAATGGTCATCAGTGGAAGGAGGGGATTTCTATATAGGATCAAGTCTGCCTAGGCACAAGGGATCAGCAATAATTTCCTCTTTAAATACTAATTGTTAAAGTTTCATTGTGTTGACTTTGATACATATTAAGCAGTCAATCACATGTTTAGCATCTACAAAACACCCCTCTCTCTACCATCAGAGCCCTACAAATATAGCTACATCTGGACTCTACATGAATATGTCATCACTTCAGCTTTGGAACACACACCCCATCCCACCCCAGCTGCTGCAATTTGTTATAGAAACCATTTAAAACAAAACATACAGGGACTGCTCTTATTAGTTTTAGAGAAGACAAACTAATCATCAAGTTCCTTGAAGAAGAAAATTCTAGGAAAAACAGACACAAATGACTTTCTGGAGAGAAGACTAAAGTGGGTATGATACAGATGGTATAAAAAGTCTCCCTGATCTCAGCAGCTCTGGAGGCTGAGGCAAGAGGATCTGGAGTTCAAAGCCAGCCTCAGCGAAAGTGAGGCACTAAGCAACTCAGTGAAACTTTGTCCCTAAATAAAATACAAAATAGGGCTGGGAATGTGGCTCAGTGGTTGAGTGCCTCCAAGTTCAATCCCTAGTACCCCCCACCACACCCCCCACCAAAAAAAAAGAAAAAGAAAAAAAGCCTGCCTGTCCAAAATAAGATCATGTATTTGTTTTTGAGGAGGTTTTTATCATTCTGCAGGTGCTTAATAATTATTGTATTTGATAAATAAGTCAAAATAAGTTTTCCATATATTTTTAACATAAGCCACTTATGAAAGTGAGTCTTAATATACATGCTGGTTTTTTTTAAAACAAAGCTAATTATTTAGTGTAGACTATGTGCTTTATATAAAATGTCAGCTTTAAAATAAAAATAAATAAGATATCTGTTTTAAACTTCACAAAATTTTAATCGCCTCTTTCTTTTACAGAAGGGACTGAAAATTGACCCATTAAGTAAGTCATCTTAAGAGTATGATAGTAACATTTGAATCTCAGTTTACCTAAAAATAAACTGCAATTCTTAACTTTTACTTGACAGTTCTAAATTGGTGATTATCGATTTTAAGGATGATCCCAAAATAGCCTTGAAATAGTGTGACAGAGGCAAAATTTGGAAAACCAAGACTTGATTTTTATCAAATGTACACATACATGCTCATTCACACACATAAATATAAACTGGGACTTTTACTTTGACAAAAATAATGTTTAAGTTCCATACATAGGTAAAACTTGAGAACATAAACCCTACATACATACAGTTCCTATAACAGTTGAAAATATTTTTCTCTTGAGAATATCCTCAACTTGTTAAAAATTTTTTAAGTACCACAGTGATTAAAGGTTTCAATAATTTTTTATCTTTTCATAAAGATCTAAAGAAACAATGTAGAGAAGACACAGTAGGTGTATTTGCTACAGTACTTAGTTTGTACTCTTGTACTATAAGAACAAATGCTAATTACTCTTCAGACCAAATGCTAATCTCAGCATCTGCTAATTAAAAGATCACATCTTCTGCAAAGTCAGCATTACCATTCAAATGAAAACATTAATCAGTTTGAAAAATTCAAAAATCAATCAGCTGAAAAGAAAAAGTTGTAAGCCTTCAATGAATTGATAACAGCAGAAACCCAGGACTGCAAAAGACCATGTCAACTTACATTTCTCAGCAACACAGATTCACAGTATTACCAAAATTACTCAAAAACGTATTTTATTGTGTTTCAGTAGTTCGCCCTAACCATTTCACTACATCACAACATCATCTGGCTCCTAAAGAGGGTTCATTCTACATTTAATGCACTGGAGATGTGATTATGGACCAGATTTTAAAAATAGATAGTGCAGAGTTTTCAAATAGCTAATGCAACTTGGTGAGTCATTTCCAGAATACTAATAATTACAGAAAAGCTCAGTTATATAAAATACTTTACAGCTGTTTTGGCTTTTTTTTAAGTTAACTGATAGTTATGTGTTCTACGGTCCTTATCAATATTCAGAACATTCAAAATGCAAACTGGGGTTGTACTTCGGAGTCAAAGAAAAACAGGCCTGTTCCAGATTTGTTCATGTTATAGTCACAGACCAAAAACTCACATTTTCTTAGTGGCGATCTCTCCTGTCACATTTAAGAGGCATTTTCTCTCTGTGTAGCAAAACATGGGTAACCTAGCTTCCAACTGAAAGAATACTCAAACATCCAATAGAAACTCTTGTCCAAAAACCTAAAAATTCTAAATATGGATTGAGAAATGGAAAAACAAACATTTCACTTAATGCTTTCAATTACTTAAATTGAAGGATTTTATTTACATAAAATTTCCTACAACCATAATAAATATATATTTGGGTAATTCGAAGAGTCTCAACATTTCAGCCTCTTTTTTTGTTTTATTTTCAAAAAGTGTTATATCTTTACTGTTCTTATGTTTTCCATTACTGCCTTCTTCTTTTTTTAATTATTTTTTTATTTATATATGACAGCAGAATGCATTACAATTCTTATTACACATATAGGGCACAATTTTTCATACCTCTGGTTGTACACAAAGTATATTCACACCAATTCCTGTCAGAATCTTAATGCTAACTATCTATCCATTAAAAGAAAACACTATATAGAAAACAAACTTAAATGAATTCTTTCTGCAACAACAATAACATAAAATGTGAAAATACAAATTAGAAGTACAACTGTGAATGAGTAAATAAAGTTTCCTTTCATTTTGAAAAATAAATACGTAAACACTATGCATAAATTCACAAATGGAGCAAAAGATAGTAATGTAATAATATCCAAAACAGGAAATCAGATTCATAGACTTGTTTATCTAAAAAGGTAGGAAGACCTAGACAGATTTACAATAATGATTTCATCAGGCAGACAAACAGTTTTGATATATAACATGCTGGGGAAACTTAGCTCTAATTCACTTTATTACATTAAGAAATGAATAACAACTTCATGTGACAATTGTATTTCAAAAGAATTATTACTGGAATTTATCATGTTTTCCTTAAACTTAATAAAGCAGACAACATGAGCTGACATATATCTTACAGTGACCTCCACTTCTGAAGACTAAAAAATCATTAAAGATCACTCACTACCATAATATTGACACATGCTCATAAAAATTTTATTTCATACATAAAAACCCTTGAAAAGTCTTATTGAATAACATTCATATGTAGTAAAAATTGTTTCCATATAATACCAAGGAACAAAAAAGAAGAATCTTGAATGGTATCAATATTATCTCCATGACAAGTTCAGTAGAACAGCAGCCCGGGTGCGCACCATAAAAAAAAAAAAAAAAAAAAAAAAAAAAAAAAAAAAAAAAAAACTGCAGGTGCCTCACAACTGATCACACAGGAAGCACATTTAGAAATCAGATGACTGATTTCTCAGGAGCAAACTCACTATGTCCAAATTCACAAAGACTGACATACACAAATGAAATGTAAACTTAGACCAGGATACCAGACAGAATCTACCAATCCATTTTCCCCCTAATGGTTGACTTCAGCAAAGTCAAACAAACATGAAACCAGAATAAGAGTGAAATCTAGTGAGCCATGCCAACTCAAATATTTAATGACTTCCATAGATAGGCAAGTTATCTCACAGTAGTGCTGTTCTAACCCAATAGGTGCAGGATTAACCAGTTAGTATAAGACAGTTAGCAGTTAATGTAAGACAATTAATTCCAAGTGACACATTATTTTATCAGATATGGTGGTACTGCAGCCAGTCCTTGGAAGAAGCTCCTGGCCCAGGGATAATTCCCTTTGATATGAATTTGCCATGTCTTCTTTATGCATTCTGTGCTCATCTCACTGTTTATGGAATTATCTCTATAAATCAACTAGTTCAACTCTTTTATAATTGCCCCAAATATTTTTTTTAAAAAATACAGTTCAGTACTTTCATTTAGTACTTACCTACAAAGCTCAAATTTAAGATGAACAAGGCACATTTTTGAAGTGAGAACTGGGAAGCTGAAAGATCTAACATTTAGAGATTTTGCTCACATTTCACCTTCTAAAGAAGTTTAACCTGATCTTCTATCTAATATGACAACCTGCCTTCCATTCCCCCAATTTATCATTCCCAATCGTCTTATCCCACTGCTTCTGTTTTCCACAGCATTTATTACCTCTATATTAGTCTGTTAATGCACAAAGAAGAAAAAATTCAAGAGTTTATAAATTGTAGAAAAGTAGTGTGATTGACAATCTTAAAAAGAAAGAAGGCAGAAGCACAGGAAAATAAAGAAAAATGAAATTTAAACAAAAAGAAAAACTGCAGGAATTTAGCCACCACACTTTAATCATTCAAATGCCTAAGTAGATGGCATAGATGTAAGTGAAAGTATATGTGTGCTTATATAATCTAACTTTAATTCCTTAAATATAAAAGAGTATTAGCATTAGTATTGGGGAAATTTTATATTTTCATTAATGTAATCATATAAAATATATAATGAATTTTCCAAGATGAATTTTAGCAATCATCATAAAACAAGTAAGTCTGTTTTTAAATTAGGTATAAATACCCAAGTGCATAATTCTGCAATAGACTTATATCACAGAGTCATAAAGACATCATCCCTATCCAAATTCAAGCTCATACAGAGCAAGAAACCACCATGAGTCTGATTACAATGCTAGGTACAGTATCCTTGACAGTTTCACAGTACTGCATGGCCTTCTCCTTTGGCTGGACTATGGCAAATGTGCTAATAAAAGCTAATGATCTATCTCTAGCACCTATTTTGAGTGTCCTTACCTACATAATAATTACCTTAAAGCACTTTTCCTATAGAACAGGTACTATTCTAAATACTCTGCATGTCTAATGTGATTTAATCCTTGCAACAGTCCTATGGTAATAAAAACAATACCAGGTGCTATTAATAACCCGCTTTAAAGACAAATAAACTTGCTTTTCCAAAGTGATGTTGCTGGTAGCTGGTAAAGCTAGAATTCAAACATAAGCAAATAGTCTAGAGAATTGATATTCTATTTCTTAAGAGCATTTTGATAGTTTGCTTAAATCCAGATAAGAATATATAATCTAGTGTAATACAATATGTATTGAGAAATGACGGCTTATTGTGTTATAAGCATGAATCTGAGTCTTTCATACACATCAGCACATTTGACCCTGACACCAGTCTTAGAAGAAAGGCATCCCCTGTTTCTAGATTAGGAAATGGGATCTGGAAGGTTAATTTCTTGCAGAAGGCTATATCTCTACAATTTTCCCAATTTATCTGTCTAGTAAGTCTTTCCCCACACAGTACTTCCTTTCTGTCTGTATTCAGAGATAGTGGTCTCATTTTGGCATTGTAATAGTGTGGGATCATAATTACTTCCTCAGCATTACAAGTTCAATTACATTCCTCCCAAGGTACTGTAAATTACAATGCAGGTATAGCTGAGGCTATGGGTATGTTTTATTAATTTATATTTAGTGTTTGTCATGTGCCAGGCCATAGGTTAGATCCAGAGTATAAAATGAAGGTTGATACTGTCACTGCAGGTCTTATTTCTTCAGGGGAAATGCAGTGAAGTAGACAGTTACAAATATCTTGACCAAAATACTGCAGCAAAGGAAGGCAAGTCACTACAGAAATGCACAGGAAAACCTTCCCAGTTTTGAGGGAGTCAGTATCTAATCTGAGCCCTGAACAGTGAGGCTGAAATAGCCAGGTGAAGAGGGAAGAGACATTGCAAAGAAGGAACAGAACAAAGGCCTAACTCTGTGAAGTTGTTTCTTTTTGTCCCCTCACCCCACCTCCCACAACTTTCATAAATTATTTCCCTGTGTGAATCACTAGTCAGCAGTTGGTCTCTGCCTTCAGCACACCCTCTCAACCGACGTCACAGGATGCCTTTCAAACTTCAGCCTGGACTCCATCCAATTGCCAGTGAAGACTAGAGGAACAGAGGTCCAAGTCCACTCACTGAGGTCATGTAGATTCAGTTTTATTTGCCACAAACTGGTAATTTGGCACGCCCTGGGGCTAGCCCTGCATACTGCCGTGACCATCTCCCGGACTTCTACCAACCTCCTTTGTTGATTCACTCCCAGCAAATAGACTTTTGCCTCAGTTTACTTGTCCAACACAGTGAACACCTGCTGGACTAGATATCCACAATGGACAGAAACGGCCTGCCTGGGCCTTAGCCATGCTGCCTAGTGTAACAATACCTCCCCCCAAGAAGTTGTTTTCTTCTAAGATTTAAATTTCAGAGAATGATTGGCAGGGTTGACAGCTTCAAGATATTATTTAGCATATCAGGATTCAACTCCTAACTACTGCACAGTAAATACTTTGTGAATGGCTAAGTAAACTTAACATTACTAATAAAACTCATATGCGATGGGTAGTTGGGATGAACAGTAATTTGCAATTTTTGTAAATGTAACCTGAAAATTAAAGAAGCACAGTAGGAATGAAAAAGTTTAAGTAAACTAGAAAAATCTCTCTCATTATAATTTCTTGGTAATATATGAAACTACCCCACACATTATAAATGCACCAAATACAGTAGGCCCCCTTTATCCACATTGGAGCTATCTGTGTCAATTGCTCAGGGTCAATAGCTGTATTATCTTACATCATCACAAGAAGGGTGTGCACGGCACAATACCATGTTTTAAGAAAAAGAGACCACATTAGTGTGACTCTTATTATAGTTTATAACTAATCCATTTTAATGCTAGCTATTGTTGTTTAAATCTCTTATTGTGCCAGATTTATATATTAAGCTTTGCCATTGGTATGTATGTACAGGAGAAGACAGCATAGACAGAGTTCAGTATTATCTGCATTTTCAGGTATCCATGGAGAGTCCTGAAACACCTACTGTGGACAAGAAGAGACCATTGCATTATTTTTTGGAGTATTTATAATTCTTGAGAGTTCCACTGAGAACTTTTTAATTTTAATCAAACTAGGACTAACCTTCATAATCTAAAAGAGCTCAAATGTAATAAAGTAACAACAACAGTAACAATGGCAATGAGGCATGGTTTTTGGAAAAACTATGCTCCCAGTTTCTGGCAGAGCTGTGATCACTAATCATCCCTCCATACTAGAACCCCATTTTCTGAGTGCCAGAACATGAATTTTGCTTAGGAAAGCATTAACTAAAAATCATTTCTTACCTAGATACCCTAATGACTACAGGTAGCCCTGTCACAGACCGCTAATGAAAGATACATAAGCTGAGTATTTCCTAGGAAAGTTTTCCTCTCACAAAACTGATTTCATCTTCTTTCAACAATTTTTCCTCCTCCTTCATATGGCTCATATGAACATCTGGAACATGAAGGTCTAAAAATTAAGCCTTTTTGGTGTGACCATAAGGATATATGTGATACAAGAGTGATATAAGGTTAACAGAACAGAGAGAAAACGGAGCTTTGGGTCTTAATGTTCTAATTTTGAACTACTCGTCTCTAGATTTATTGTTACATGAAAAAAAGTGCAAGTAAGTTGTAGGTGGTTAAGTCTCTTTAAACACATTTACATACATTACCTTATCTGAACTTGTACTTTGTTGGAATTAGCAATACTCTTAATCTAGGAACCTAATAAAATTAAAATGCCCCTACAGTAGTATTTTTACTATTAAAGTAGCAAGGAATAAATTTATTAAATTCAACATTGTTTTAGAGATTTCTTCTTTTCTGATTATTGTGTCATAGCTAATTCACTCCCTCACTCCAGTTCTCCTTAGTGACTTCTAGCATTATTAATGGTTGCCTGATTGTCTGACAATCTCATCCATACTGTTGTCCTTTGGCAATGCTAGGGATTGAACCCAGGGCCTACTCCTGCTAGGTAATCTCTCAACATTGAGCTACATCCTAGGCCCAAATGATTTATACATTGATTGCAATTTATTTTTTCTATGTATCCAACCTAGGGCCCTGTTTGCCCATATTTTTCAGAAAGCACACATGTTATGATAACCCTTAAATTAATGCAAAAGTTAATCAGATATTTTTTTCATCTAAAACAAAAATAACAAATATGAAAATTAAGTGATATTAACCTTAATAATGTAAATTCTTATTTTCAGGAATATTTCCATTAATTTATCCTTATTACTCTCTCAAAATATTATCTTGTGCTATATAGTGATGTAAAAATCCTAAAATACTACATCTGTGAAGAATAATAAGATGGCATCCTTATTATGCACTGAACACTGTGCTATGTGCTTTAGTTATATAATCTCATTAATCTTAACATCACTGATAGAAATACTGTAAGTATTCTGGATTTTGAAGAAACTCTGGATCATGCCAATGTTAAGAGGTTAGTTAGGAATTGGTAGGGTCAAGTCACAAACTTAGTCATTCTGTCTCTCATACATTTTTTTAAGCCTTCATGGTTAAAAGCTCTTAAAAATAAGATACTGAAATTTTTTTTTCAAAAGTACAGTGCAGACTTTTGATTCATAAAGTCATTTGATGTTAGCCTGCTTCTTTTCACATATTTGCTGAATTAAAATTACCACACATAGGGTTGAAAAGAGTTAGGTAAAAAGTGTAACACTTCCAGTGATATCTGAAGATCAAGAAGTGTAATACATTAAAATTTAAACCTAAAAACATCTTTGTTACTTCAAAACGAAACTTCTCTCAAAACAATATAATGAAGCTAATTATGTCTAGATAGGGCAACCGGAGTAATGATTTTCACTGACTTACTAATAACAAGTAAACATTTATTTCAAAACTTTTCTTTTTATACAAATCACATGGCATGGGCTGTTCTATAAACTCATTTTTCACAAAGAGAAATAGAAGGCTTAGGCATTCAAGCAAAAACACGAACATATGAAATGCTTGGTTTATTGGGCAAACTTCACTGACTGAAAGTGAAGAATATAGAAGTCACCTTAAAATGATCAGAGCCCAGCCTACATGCCAGATCACAACACTCACCTCCACGGCCCTTGCTTTCCTCCATGTCATAGCCTTCCCTCAAGTAAACAGACATTTATTGCATTTGTACATGTGCCAGACGCAATGCTCAACAGAAGCAAAGATAAATAAGAAGTGAACCTGCCCTCAGTGAGCAGACCATCTATTAACTGCTGTTGACAAAATAAAAGGGATTTAATTTATGCAACTGCACAAAATCAAATGTAAAGACAAATTTCTCTACATAATGGGTTGTTAAACATGTTAAGGATTAAGGAAGGACTTTCACAAATAACCCAAATATCCATCTATCATCGTTTGGTATTCTTTAAATTCCTCTCAATCCTTGATAATTTAACCTGGAAGATTTACATTAAACAATTTCTTATCCTCTACTATATGAATATTGGTTATTATGACTGATGACATTGGTGAGTTATATAATGGTCAAAGGATTACAGACATAAGCATCAACATTCAAATATTTAACTTGATTCTGTATTCACAACTTTTTGAAAATATGGAACTGAAAATGGTACAGAAAAGATTATGAAATAGGAATACAAATAAAACATTAGCATCAATAACATTTAATGATTCCTAAAACAAATGATATTCCTTTTCTCAAATGCAAGCAATTAAAAATGAACTTTAAAGTAAAAAAAAAGTAACTTAATTTTCATAGTATTAGGACATTAAGAGACTTGTCAAAATTGTATCATTAGGGCTGGGATTGTGGCTCAGTGGCAGAGCACTTGCCTCACACATATAAGGCACTGGGTTTGATCCTCAGCACCACATAAAAATAAATAAGTAAAATAAAGGTATTGTATCCATCTACAACTAATTTTTTTTAAATTGTATCATTACTTTTTTTTTTTAGTTGTTAATAGGCCTTTATTTTATTTATTTATATGTGGTGCTAACAATCGAACCCAGGGCCTCACAAGTGCTAGGCAAGTGCTCTACCACTGAGTCTATCTATCTACTCCAGCCCCTACCATTACTTTTTGAAAAAAGTAAAAAATAGCAAAAATTATCAACCTTAAATTCTAAGTATGTTATTACATTTCACTTTTTAAAAGACTCCTATTACATTACTGGAAATGCTGCTAACATTTTAACAAGATCTGAAATTCGGTTAACAGTAACCTACCAAGTTTAATACCAAACATCCAGACTTTGAAAATTAGACTATGGTTAATTATGGCATATCAAAGGGGTATATGAGAACTCTTTATGCTGTTTTGCAATGTTTCTAATTTGACAACTGATTCAAAGTGAGAAATTTAAAACAACCCCTAGTTCTTTTTTTTAAGACCTTTAGTTTATTTATCTATTTTTATGTGGTGCTAAGGATCGAACCCAGGGCCTCGCGCATGCTAGGCAAGTGCTCTATCACTGAGCCACAACCCCAGCCCTGCCCCTAGTTCTTTGAACATAATATAAACTGTCAGAGTGGCTGGCTTCATAGACCAGATTTACAGAACATCAAAAATGGTCATTTCAAATATTCAAATCTTTTCTTTTTGGGGGGAGGTGTGGGGGGGAGGAGCAGGGATTGAGCCCAGGGGAGCTTAACCACTGAGTCACATTCCCTAGCCTTTTTTTTATTATTATTTTGAAATAGTCTCACTAGGTTGCTAAGGCTGGCTTTGAACTTGAGATCCTCCTTTGGAATATAAACATATTAGAGTGTCTGCTTGACTGTGTTTAACAATTAGGGCTGATGAACTTTTGATTTTTGCAAAAATCATTTTACATAGATTTTTCATTTTTTGTTCGTGGATGCATCTAAGTGCTACATTTGAACTTGGGAAGAAAAACATTGTATTTTACTGATTATGAAATTCCAAGGCTCAACTCAGTCAAACAAAAGGATTTTGTGATCATTTACATACATAGCCTACAAATATAAATGAATGTTTTTATAATATAGATAGAGTTCAAATATCTCAATTTGTTATAACAATGAGATTTCATTTTCAGATACCTTTATTCTGAAGATATTAGCAAAGAGACTTTGTAAAGCCTCTACTTTCTGTTGTCCATGGGGTTTTTACCCCTATTAGCCCCTTTCCATCTCCAGGTAGGATGCAATAATAACACTGTGCCATATCCCCAGCTGAGCTACCCTCCAGAGTCTGCTGGGCACCTGAAGTAGAAGTAGAAACTTCTTAAGGTTTTCATGGCTTACATCACCCCATAAAATAAGGCAAATAAAAAAGGTCACATACATTCTACTTTATAATTCAGAACTTATTTGCCTTAGTAGTGGTATTTGTATTTCACCTGAGAGCCTGAAAAAGGTCATAAAATGAACTCTCTCTTCAATTCACTACACATTGAAATCTCAGTTCTGCTGCCAACAACCTAATATTAAAATAATCACACATACACACAAAAAAAGGCATTTCTGACCCTGGGAAAAGTGGGGACATCTCACAAATAATTAAAAAAGATTGTTCTTACCTCCCACACTTAGAAATGAAATGATCTATTTGCTGTTACAAATCCTAACCACCATTTACTTATAACTCAAATAAACCCATAGTGTTTCCGTTAAAAAGTAGTCATTACTCTGGGGCAGGTTGGTAACTATCCATTCTGAGATACCCCTCCAGATGCTGCAGGGGAGGGTAGTGCTGCTGTCTGATAGGGAGCAAGATCATTTTTCTGGGATCAGAAACGTTAAGGTTTGTGCTAGAATTTGAGTTGAAATGAACAATGGAAC
This sequence comes from Ictidomys tridecemlineatus, assembly GCF_052094955.1. NCBI lineage: Eukaryota > Metazoa > Chordata > Mammalia > Rodentia > Sciuridae > Ictidomys > Ictidomys tridecemlineatus. The sequence continues at coordinate 45,162,816 of NC_135485.1, read as the reverse complement.
TAAATCTATGCTTGGCCAAAGTGATTCACATGTAACTCAGGTGAGTCACAGTTCTAGATGGTAATTTGTGAAGAGGCAAGGACTTAGTGACAAGGAGCACAGGAGAACTGCACCACAAAAATGAGACCTTGAAAGCTCTTAGTAATAAGGGTCAGAAGGCCAGAAGGTACAGGCAGTGATGGGAACGATGTTAAGGGAGAACAAGGAAACATTCATTATCTTTTTACTCTGACTGTGGGCCAGGAAAGAAAACAAATATGAAACAGAATCCAAAGAACTTGATGAGCCTGGATATGCCAATGAAAGGACAACTGTTTTTTGTCTGGGGGATCAGAAGTAAGGACCTTGGTTCTCTAAGACTGAGGCAAGCTGAGCTCTGGAATGAAACAAGATATCAATGAATGCGTAGAAGGATGTAAAAATAGAGATGTCTATTCAACAGCTTCCTGTTAAAATGTATTAATCTATACTATTGCCAAAGTGAATAACAAGGTAGTATTTGTAATTACCGGCACAGGTAAATCTTTTTTTTCCCCTAATATTTTTTTTTTAGTTGTAGATAGACCTAATACCTTTATTTATATGTGGTGCTGAAGATCGAACCCAGTACCTCACACGTGCTAGGTGAGTGCTTTACCACTGAGCCACAATCCCAGGCCAAATCTTTTTTTTTTACTTTTAATATTTATTTGTTTTAGTCGTAGGTGGGCACAATACCTTTATTTTATTTGTTTAGTTGTATGTGGTGCTGAGGATCAAAGCAAGAGCCTTACATGTGCTAGATGAGCAATCTAGCACTGAGCCACAACCCCAGCCCCACAGGAAAATCTTGACTATGGTTATTGGGACTGATTTTCAATTACCTTTCAGAATGCATCAGATTACTTGAAGGTTAAATGATATGGTGTTTATACCCCAGGCTGACACTGAGGTTGAAGAAGTCAAGAGGATAATGGCCCTACGAGAATAGAGACAAGGAGGGGGAGAAATGGGAAGGCCATATAACGTAGGAGCTACATAAAGCTGAACGTGTTTCTAACATTTCTAGTCTCACGTGGTCCTTTAGCCATGTGAAGCCATCAACTCTAAGAAGGCAAGGTTGGTTGAGAACCAGAGTCACTGTACCATCCAGGAAACAGCATAACAATAACTAAAGGAATGTGCCTGTTCCAATTCTCTGGCACCAATGAATTGCCTTTACACTGTACCAGGGAGCTATACCCAAAACTCCAAGAGTAAAACTTAATAAATTCCAGTGATGAGTAGTAATCTCAGAGTGAAATAACACTACTGACTTTCCCCTGCCTCCCCTTCTTTTTCAAAGAGATAAAATAAAAAGCAGATCCTGGACTAGAAGTGAGGGGACAGGAAAACAAGAGTTAGGGGGGTACTTTGTCCTTCTATTGTCCATCCTGTCTGCAGGTTCTTGTAGGCAGGGGTGGCTGCAGTTACAGTCAGAAAATGAAGTTCAATAAAAAAGAGATCCCTCTTCTTTAGCATACAGCATCAGAAATGACTATGTGTCTATCTAGCGAGAGAAAGCTATACAATGGTGCTTGTGGAATTGAGACCGTTGCCCACGCAGAGGCCTTGCCAAGGATAACTGAATGACTGTGAACCTAGATTACATAAATCAGTAACATTTTTCTACACCAATAACAAACTTGCTGAAAAATGAATCAAGAAAGCGAATCCCATTCACCACCACCACCACAACAACAACATATATATCTAGGAATAAGTTTAACCAAGCAAGTGAAAGTTCACTATAATAAAAATTACAAGATACTGACAAAAACAACTGAAGATACCAAAAATTTTCCTAAGTGGAAAGAATTAATATTGTTAAAATGTATATACTATCCAACTATCCAAAGCAATCCCTTCAAAATACCAATGGTGCTCTTCAGAGAAAGAGAAAAACTTATCTTAAAATCTATAACCATAAAAGACTCAAAACAGTCAAAGCACTTTTGAGTAAAAATAACAAAGCTGGAGGTATCACAATACCTGATTTAAAAGCATAATATAAATCTATAGTAACCAAAAGAGCATGATATTGACATAAAAACCAATGCACAAACCAATGGAACAGAATAGACTATCCAGAAATAAATCCACACATTTATGCTCAATGGATGTTTGACAAAAGCATCAAAAGCATACACTAGAGAAAGGACAGATGTCTCAATAAATGTCAGTGGGAAAACGGGACATTCATATGCAGAATAATGAAACCAGATTCCCATCTCTTATTGTATATAAAAATCAACTTAACATAGATCAAAACCTAAATGTAAGGACTAAAAGTATAAAACTACTAGAAGAAAACACAGGGGAAACACTTCAAGACATCAGTAAAGACAATGACTGTTTTGGATAAGAACCCCAAAGCACAAGTAACAAAAGCAAAAACAGACAAACGGGATTACATGAAACCAAGAAGTTTCTGTGCTGCAAAGAACACCATCAACTGATCAAAGAGCCATCTTGCACAGTGAGAGAAAATATCTGCAAATTATTTATCCAACAAGGGACTGATACCTAGAATATGTAAGAAACATAAAAAATGTGATAAAATGGACATATGATTTAAACAGATATTTCTCAAAAGAAAATAAACAAATGGTTAACAAGTATAAACCAATGTGCTCCATATCACTGATTATCAGGAAAATGCTAATTACGATTTCAATCCTTAGCACCACATAAAATAAAGACGAAGGCTGGGATTGTGGCTCAGTGGTAGAGCGTGCCTAGCATGTGTGAGGCACTGGGTTAGATACTCATCACCACACCAAAAAAATAAATAAATAAAATAAAGGTATTGTGTCCATCTACAACTAAAAAAAAATTAAAAAATAAAATAAAAATATTGTGTCCACCTATATCTAAAAAAAATAAATATTAAAAAGAAAAAAAACACAATGAGATATCATCTCACCCCAGTTAGAATGGCTAATAAAAGACAAAAAAAAAAAATTACAAATGATAGGCTACAGAAAAAGGGAACTTGTTTACACAGTATTTCTACAGATTTAAATTAGTACAGCCATTATGAAGGTTCCTAAAAAAAAAAAAAAACAATTATTATTTGATCTAGTTATCCCATTTGGGGGTATGTATCAAAAAAAATGAAATCAGTATTACAAAGAGATATCAGCACGGCCACGATTATTACAGCACTATTCAATAGCCAAGATGTAGAATGAACCAAGGTATCCATTGACAACTAAATGAATAAAGAGAATGTGGTATATGCAGTGGAATATTATTCAGCCGTGAAGAAAATGAAATCTTGTCATTTGTCACAAAATAAACAGAAGTAGAAGAATTTCTGTTCAGTAAAATAAGCCAGGCATAAAAAGAAATTACTGCATACCTTTACTCATGTGTGGAAGCTAAAGAAGTTGATTTCACAGAAACAGAGATAGAACACTGGTCATGAGAAGCTAGGGATGGTGGGATGCAGGGTTGTACAGGGAGTTTGGATAATGAGTACCAAAATACAGCTAAATAAAGAGGAATAAATAATTAAAATAAATAATTTTAGTGTTCTGTAACACAGTAGAGTAACAACAGTTTACAGCAATTAATTGTCTATATTATAAGGAACTAGAAGATGGGGGCTCAAGGGCTCCTAACACATAGAAATGATAAATGTTGAAGGAGATGGAAATGGTACTTAATGTAGTTTGATAATTACACATGTGTTTCTGCATCAAATTATCACACTATATCCCATAAATATTTACGATTTTAAAAGTAAAGAAATAATAATTTTTTTAAAAATGCAATGCAACTTTTCTTTATCCACAAAGAATCTGGAAGACCTTTCCAGTTATAAAAAAGTGCAAGCACTTAAGTGCTTTAATAAAAAGCAGTTAATGTGTGATTTGGAAATTGTTTTTAGGATCAAAATTAACTCATGCATTTAAAGTTTTTCCCACAAATATACCAAAATTGTAATAAATATTAGAGATTTAAAGGGTTGTTCCCATATTCAGGTAACATGTATTTTATAGTTAATGGTAACAAAGATCCAAGTCAAGATACTTCAACATACTTTAGATAAGAATTCTCTTAACAAATTATAGCCATGGAAAATGAACACATTTAAAGTTTCCTGAAAGCTGAAAGGAAGTAATGATAAAGGTAATTATCAAATGAAATTTTCATCAACTATGATTTTGAGGTGCCACTCAGGTATGCATAAAGTTTGTTTGGAAAATAAAAATTCAAGTGTGATTTTTTAAAAATTTAGTTTAAAATAACTCCTACATACCAATACAGAACTTTTATGAGTGAAAAAAATACTAACTCAGGCAATGCATCAAAAATTTAAGAGGCTAAATGTCAAGACACTTACCTAGTACTTATGAACTCCTAGGTTTGAATATTATGCTTGGAAACTTCCACAGATCATTGCATTCGTTTACAGTCTGGAATCTGTAAGAATCTTGCTCTTGGAAGCAGATCATCTGCTTTCCATATTGCTGTTTCCACTATGTTTCACAAGGCCCCATGAGGCAGGCAGAAACTAACCAATGCACAAACGACAAGGCAAGTCAAGACACCCAACAATCAACAAGTTACAAACATCACACACCCCCAGACACACTATCAACACCATAGGAAAAAAAAAATAAAGATCAATAGGGGTGGTTACCCCACAGTGTGTGGGCCCAACACCCACGATGCTGACACATAAGTCTTAAACACAAGTGGAGGCATCTGACCAGCCCCACCACTCACCAATCTGGTTCTACACCTACATTCGAAATCACTGTGTTACAGGAGAAGCTAAGAGTATTGTTGTATTTCTCATTCATCAAGTCTCCGAAACAAGAAGGCCAATGAGTAATCCATAAAACGACTATTCTGCATCGCAGAGAGCCCATTAAATGTACTTTCTACTCTGTCCTCGAAATACCATAATAAAAGCAAGAGGACACAATACAACTGCATCGACCATGCCACCCTTGGCATTCTCGAGTCTCTTCAAAGAGAATGTTGTGAAGTGCTTCCAACCAATTTTCTATTCACCAATTAAGAATCCTTTCAAAATGTGCTTTGTAAGGAAGATTTGAGGAAAGCTAAGATGAGAAAAGTAATCTGACTTTTAAAAATATCTGAGACTCATCCTTAACAACTAAGCCTTTCTTAGCTGGGCATGGTTGCACGTGCCTTAATCCCGGTGGCTCTGGAGGCTGAGGAAGGAGGCTAGACAATTCAAAGCCAGATTCAGCAACTTAGCAAAACCCTAATCAACTTAGTGAGACCCTGTCTTTAAACAAAATATAAAAAAAGGGCTGGGGATGTGGCTCAGTGGTTAAGCACTGCTGGGTTCAATCATTGGTACACACACACACACACACACACACACACACACACACACACAAAATTAATCCTTTCTTGGAAGTGCAAACAAAATTCTACCTTCAATCTTCATTTTCTTAATTTCCTTGATAAGTAGTCCAGATGAATATTCACATGAACTGGAAACATCAGTTTGTTCAATTATTATAGCTCATAACAGTTTTCTACTATTTTAACAATTTTCCCTATAAACTTTCTATACATTGACAAAAATCAACAATTACAAGCTTACTATCAAACTCTTCATCACAACTCCATGTATATAAAACCATGGAGGGCTGGTGATATAGCTCAGTTGGTTTAGTGCTTGCCTTGCATGCACTTAGGCCCTGGGTTCAATCCCCAGCACCGCAAAAACAAAACAAAGACAAAAATGGAGACTCCCAAGACACAATGTTAATTTAAATTTCAAGCTTTATATTGAGAAAGAAATGTCATTATTGTCTTCAGAGGAAACTATTCATCTGTTGTGTGGGTTTCCTCAGACCTTTCTTGACTACGCAGTAGGAAGATCAGAAAATGGACTTCATTCCTTAACAATTTGGTTGTGGCTCTTATAAGTCCCTAAGTTCTTTGCCATTCTTCTCACAGGCATTTCCAATGGAGCTTGAAATTAACTATTTTTTCTTTTTTTTTTTTTTTTTTTGCCTTACACCTTATTTTGCTTAGTTTGTTAATCTAGACTTGTTTTACCTCATTGTTTTGCATTAGACTACATTTCCTGACCACACCAGCTCAGATGAAAAAGGAGTTGAATTATCCAAAACTATAGAACCAAAAAGAATAAGCAATAAACAAAATAGTACTTCTCCTATGAATTCCAAAAGGTCTTTTAAAAGGGAAAGATAGGTTTTTTAAAGCTAGCATCTTCACTGCTGTGACTAAAGAATCTGACCAGAACAACTGTAAGGAGGAAAAATTTACTTGAGGGCTCACAGTTCCAGAGGTCTTAGTCCATAGAAGGCTGGCTCCATTCCTCAGGGCTCCAGGTGAGGCTGACCCTCATGGTAGGAGAGGGTGACGGAAAGAAGCAGCTCACATCAGGAAGCAGAGAGAGAAAGACTCCAGCTCCAGATACAAAAATGTATACCCCTTAGCCACACCCCCAGTTAACCACTTCCTCCAACCACATTCCACCTGCGTTTGGTTGCGGCTCAGTTAATCCAATCAGGGATTAATTCACTGATTGGGTTAAGACTCTCACAACCCAATCATTTCTCCTCTGGACCTTCTTGCATTGTCTCACACATGAGCTTTTGGGAGACATCACACATCCAAACCACAACAATAGAGGTTCACATTTGGGGAAAAAAAAAAAAAAAAACACCTTGATCAAATCACATACTTGTGATACTCAACAGCATCCTAACAAGTAGCCTCCAGATTACATAAGATTAGCGAAACACTTCCAGGGCATATAAACTAAATGAAAAGTAGAATTAATTCCATGACTCCAGAAGGATTAAAAAAAGAGTAAAAAGTCATAAAAATAAAAATTCTAAAAGGCTTTCACTGCAATTACGGTTATGATGGAGTTAGCACAGCATGGTTTTAACCACATATAAGATTAATATTTATTTTCAACAAATGTAGCTAGAACAATGTTATTATATCCCCTCCTTTTTTTTAAACTAGGAGCACGCTGATTGAAATGGATTCATTTATCTAAGCTGACAGCTAGACAAAACTATATTGTGAATATTTTTTCTCTCTGATTAAATAAGAACTCAGCAACATCTGGTTTGCTACAACAATTACCCAAAATTATTCAAAATAAGTTTTTTTAAATATGTTTAAATATGTCACTCCATTTAACAGTTCTTTTTAATACAGCATTCAAAAAATAAATTATAAAACAATTTAATTATAGAAGTATTAAATTTTAATGAGACTAGAAAACAGAAAAATCACTAACTTGCTTTTAGAACAGTTAGGATTATAAATAAATCAGGTATTTGGTTCCTCAGAGCAAGAACCTGAGGGTTTTTACGATCTTTCAACAAGTCCTTTCAGCTGTCAAGAGAGATTTTAAATTGTATCTCCTTTACACACTATAATTAGAGAACAGAGAATATCCTATATTGAAATAGCAGTCCTCCAAGAGGAAACAAATATTGACATCATATTACAAATCTACCTTTGAAGGGCAGGTTCTCACAGGCAAAGAAGAAAGGGGCATGACTCCCAGCAGTTCATACACATCTGCACTTTATTTCAGAATACCTGGCTCCAAATTGTTCTTCAAAACTATAGTTTTATCATGCATGTCAATTGTGTAATTTTTTCCTTACTATACCCAAAAATTTACTAAATAGTACTTCATTATAACTCCTAAAGTTCTTATATATTCATAATACTATATTTTAACAGAAGAGAAGCTTATTCAGGATAAAGGTCTCTGAGCTCATTCCCCATCCTCTGTCATGGTATTTCTTTCCAACAGTGATACATTTTCTTAAAAACTGTCACTTTTGGGCTGGGGATGTGGCTCAAGCGGTAGCGCGCTCGCCTGGCGTGCGTGCGGCCCGGGTTCGATCCTCAGCACCACATACCAACAAAGATGTTGTGTCCGCCGAGAACTAAAAAATAAATATTAAAAATCCTCTCTCTCTCTCTCTCTCTCTCTCTCTCCTCTCTCACTCTCTCTTTAAAAAAAAAAAAAAAAAAAAAAAAAGAAAAACTGTCACTTTTAAAATAAGCAATTTTCTTTAAATCCTGATAATAGTTGTCTTACAGGAAAATGTGCTTTGGGGACGGAGGAAGACTATGTCTACCTTGAAATATTAAGCATACAAACTGTGTTTTACAGCCCAAATATGTTATGTATATATTCCTTCAGAATGCAGGTATTAGAAATAAGTAATACAGGAATTTCTAGCATTCTTATCTGACAGTGCCAGTAAAGTACTCAGGCTTCCATTTATATCTCAGAAATTGCTAGATAATCATTCCTTTCAGAATAAGTCAGAGATAAAAAAGATAGTATGATGTACATCAAGTAACCTGACAGAATGATTCCAAATGGAAGGCCATGAAGACTGAAGGCAACAGATATGAAATGTAATGCCAATCTTGCAAGAAGTCTGGAAGGAAAAAAAAAAAAACAGGTGCTGGCTTGAACCACTATGTTCCACAGCAACTATTTTTCCTGTTAAATTCATTTATTATGACCAAATCTCACAGCAGTGCAATGTATTACATCAACTCATTTAATTCTCACTGTCCTTTGTAATAGATATAATCAGCCCTAGCATTTAAGGAGCCAACTGTGGCTTAGGAAATGACCCAAAGCCATACAGATGTTACCTGGCTGTCTGAAGGCTTAGGCTCAGGCCTATCTGACCATAAAGCCTATGTTTCAAATCTCTGTCATGTGACCTCATCAAGTTATTAGAGTTCCTGCTATATTAATTTTAAACTTATACATGATATTTCTCATGCAATGTTTTATCTAGCATATTATGCATCTCCAGCTTTAAGAAAAATCAAAGCTCATTTAAATAATCAGGTACTTCAGGTTATGAAAAGATTAAAAGCAGTCTCAGACATCAATGGACTTGTATTTCCATAGAAGCTTAAGACATCTAATCAAAAGCCATGACAATCTCATAAACACCATGAAAAAGACATAACAAAGAACAACAAAGAATTAGGGAACAGAACACAAGGCAAAAATGAATTATATAAATTATTAATGAAAAGCATAAAAACTAATATATATATATAAGGTCTTAAACAATACTCATGTTTTTTCATTTGTCACTCAGAATATCAGACCACAGTGGTATCAAGAGACAAATGTACTACTGTCTTTTCAGGTATCATTAGAATAGGAATTTCTTCAAATGACATCAATAATGAGGATTTGCAAATAAACCACTTTGACTGGAATAAAATATCTTTGTGGTTTGAACCCTCTCAACTAAATTAAATGTCCAACATCTGATTTTGTGAATTTTATGCAGCATTTAAAAGAAATTCATATTTTAAAATTTTTGTCATATTACAGGAGTCCAGAGAATAGATATAACTTTTGAGGTAAAAAATAAATCTGATGAAACAACTGGATACAGCAGTATAGTCACAGCCTTACATTGTACAGGTCGATCTGCACAGACAGCAAGAAGTTCAGATGAGGTCATTTAACCAATGATCACCATCTCACTTGGTCCCCTATGTCTTTATTACTTACAACACATTAGAGGTAGAAGGGATATTATTTACTGCAGACTCCTTTCTTATTACAATGAGTGGAGGTCAGAAAGAGGTAAGCTCTACCTACACTGCCCAGCTGAAAAGCTACAGAGCAGAGGCTGGAACTGTCACCTAACTGGTCTCTCCATATGACACCCCCCCCCCTTTGCCTTCCCTCCAATTTTGTCTACACAGAACAGCCAACATGATCTTTTAAAAATAAAAATCAGATTTTCTCATTGCTATGCATAAAACCTTTAATGATTTCCAACTGCTCCTAAACATTACAAACTGTAGACTCTTTCAACTTCCCCAATTCAGTCTTAATCCCCCAACTCAGTTGAGATCTGACTCTGCTAATAAACTCTCAAAATACCCTGAACTTGTCCTTCACAGCCCTTAACCACGGTGAATGTCAGGCACATTGCTCAATACCTCTTTATTTCTGTGATTTTGCAATTGCTAAAGTCAGAGGTTCTTTCTGCCATGTTATGTTCCACATTCCCAGCATGCTGCAGACATCTGGTGAACGAATATATAATAAATGGTAAAATTAATGAGTTAATGAGGCTAGTCTTTGGGGAGCTACAGAAAACAACAGAACAATTTAGAAGCCCACTTAGGAGAAGGTATCAACTTTAACAACACAAGAAAGAAAAAAAAATTAACACAAATAATAAAAATTATCACTTTGGGGGCACACCATAAATGTAGACAGTGTGTTATATGTTGTGTGTATATCATCTCATTTAATCCTCACTATAACTCAGAAGGATAAGTATTATTTTTATCCCTTTTTTAACACATGAGGAAACAAAAGATTGGAGAAGTTAACTAATTTTTTCAGTGTTAACAGAGGAAAGTTTGAAATTGTGCTTTTCCAACTCCTAAAATTCTGCTCCTTCTAATTTTTCTGTTGCATTCTCACGCAGAGATATTATTATTATAGTTTACATTTCTCTACACAATTTTTATTTTCAGTAAAGATCATTTGACTTATCTATAACTAAATACAATTTAATGATTATACTTTATAATATCTTTATGTGAATAAATTCAGCCATGTGAGGGACAAAAGGAATACATGGAAAACACTGAGTATTCTGAATACTGAGTATTCAATGTGTATACTTTTAAAAGTGAAGAAATGCTAAAATTTCCTTGATATAATATAAATGTTCTGTGGGCCCAAAATTCATTTAACATGTAAATAGAAGGGAAAGAAAGTGAATATCAGAAACTATGTCAAATGCTAAATGACTTACTGTGAAAAGAGTATAACTATCTTAATAATAGAGTGTAGAGAAATATTTGAGAGAATCTTATCAGAGTCCTTAACACTTCACAGAATGAAAAATATCTTCATTATGTCAGTTGCTCTTTAAATCATCACAAAAAGAATGTCTCACCTATTTTACCTTTTTAGAATGTGCTATTAGCATATGCAATGCTGGGCTTTAGCTGTTCAAGAAGGTTGAAATGTGAAAATTCTTATAAAATCAACTACCTATTGAGTTAAAGCTTTCTGAAAATGGAACTTGCAATTACTTTATTTTTTTATTCTGGATATTTTAGGGAGAAAGGAACACCCCCATACTTCCTCCTATTAACACATGAAATACACCTTGAGAAGCTGTATGTGTAATGTAATACAGCTCTGTAGTGCTAACATCATGCCTGATATCATAAATGATAATTCCTAACTGCAAGTAGAGAAATACCTTAATAAAAGGTACCTACAAACCTGCCATGTGACTTTGGGCAAATCACTTCAACCCTTCATAACTAAATTTTCTCTTTTTAAGGAAATTAGAGTGTGGAAAACTATATCTTTTAATATCCTTTCTAGCTTTTTATTATCCCACATGCATGTACAGGGCAATTTTCAAGGGCACTTCAATTTATCTTGCAACAGTAACTTCAAAACTGCTTTCATGTTTCTTGTAAGTCTATAAAGCACATTCAAGAAGTTTTACAATCATTTATTTATCAAGCATTAAACTTGGTCACAAAAATGTATTCTGGTGCAGATTTAAAAAATACATACATAGTTAAAGTACAATAAATTGCCACTGTGACTGCTAGAAGTATACCAAAAATATGTCTTTACAGTTGGAAGCAGAAGTCACAACAATGTCATCTAAACTAGAACTTTTAGTCCCCCCTGACTAAAGAATGAATTAATAAAATTAAATTCTGAAGATAATGCATTGCTGAAAAAATAAATTTTTCATCATACACCTGCTGCTTTTCTCTTCAGTTTTACTCAAGCACTAATTTAAAAAACCCTCATATTTTATAGTTTTCATTCTCTAATTCAGTCTACACCTAGCAAAATTTGTGTTCATACTTACTAAATGAAGCCACAAGGTTCTGTTTCATTACCTTTTTTTACTTCTTTCTTCTTTTATAAACTTCTTGAAATATGTTTATTGATCATTTACTCCTACTTCTCATATTTAAATTTTAAAAGACTAACCAAACCATCAATTATCTTGTTCCATAGGGTTTGGTAAAAGAGAGCATTGTTAACTTGACACTTTCAGAAGAACTGAAGAGATAAAGAGGTTCATTCAGAACAGAGAAAAAAAAAAAAACAAGAGATTTTATGGGGACAAAAAGTGGAAGGCTGACTTAATTCTTCATAATTCAGTTTTACTATATAGTTTTGTTTTATTAGTATATTAAATTCAAAAGTATAAATATTAACATCCAGTAAGTTTCCCTTTTTTATTATTGATTATTATACTGACCTCAGCATCTACACATTGGTACATATATAACTCAGCCACAGCTAAAAATTACAAAAAAAAAACCATAAGCATAGCACTTTACGTGACAAAAAATTAATAACTACTAACTATATTTAATTGAGAATTAGCAATCCCAAAAAATCTTCAAAAAGTTCAAAGGACCAGTTAGGCAGAGAGCAATGATGCATCTGGATCACTTTAACCAAGAAGTAAAATTCGAAGTATTATTCTTTGACTAAGTGATCCTATTTCAAGGAATCTGTGCTACAGAAATAGCTAGAAAGTTGCGGCTTTCAACACTTGTATACTCATTGTGACATCATTTATCCTAGTAAAAAACGATAACCCGGGCCTAGGGTATATGGCTCAATTGGTAAAGTGCTTGCCTTGCACCTGTGGTGCTGATTTGATCCCCAGCACCACCAAAAAAAAAAAAAAAAAAAGATGATCCACATGAATAAGTCAATGTGTAAATAAATCCTATGTGTCTATACTATATTTACAGCATTAAAAATGATGCTTTCAAAAAATTAAATGGCACTGAGAAATTGGAATTCTATAAACTATATAGACAGCTTAGTCTCAATTCCATTAAAACACAAACAATACACATGTGGACAATCAAGGTAAAAATAGAACTATGAAAATGATCTATGAGCATTATACAGATAATACTATACATTGAATGATATCTGTTTTAACTTTATATATCTCTACATGTCACCAGTGCTTCAATGTCACCCTGTACTATAATCAGGAAATACAATGTAAATATTGTCTTCAGAATGTACAATCAGCTACACTGGGAAGAATGAACAGGAATAAGAATCCAGACATTACTGGGAATCAAGCAGCATCAAAAGAATATAAACAATACACATTAAGATAGTAGAAAGAATTCATTCCAGAATAACATCTATCAAGCTAAGAGAGACTAGCAGGGGGAAAAATAACACAGCAGGATTACTAAAACAAAGCATATGGACTAGCACACTGTCCTCCAACACTGACACTGAGTCCCTCATACAGATTGTTCATTCATTTGTAATAAAGTAGGTTAATTTCTCACTTATAAACCTAATGTTTTCTTTCATACCCTATGACTTTTGTTGTTGTTATTGCTGCCCTATCTCAATATTCCCTAAATTCAAGGAAGAAAACACACATGCACACCACTGCTTTCTCACTATAATCTATTATTCAAGAAAGATCTCATTGAATGAATGTCTGCTCAGAGGCTTTAAGCAAATTTCATTTCTGAACACTACTGTCTGCAGCCCAGCAGGCTACTTCAGCAAGATAAGATCACATATTTAATCAAATGCACCAAAAAGAAAGAAAGAAAGAGAGAGAAAAGAAAGGAAGAATCGAAAAGTTTGCTTAATAACATCAAATCATAAAAATACAATGTTGACAGCATACTAATTTTTAGTGCTCTTTCTTCTTTGAGGATCTGCAACTATAAAGAAGGTCACTGTACATGGAAGCTCTTCTAATTAAGGTTTCTTCCAACCTTTAAAAAATTCCCCAAATTATCTTCATATGTTACTACTTATATTGAATTGTACTTAAAAAGAAAATGAAAATTCAACAGAACTTTCCAATTTGAATAAAGAAAAAGTAAAAAGCAATAAATTTAGGAGGATTCTACACTTACAGATAATGCCTCTGAAGCGCCACTTTACCTCATCTGGTCAAATCTCAGCATTAACCGCTACCCAGACTCTGGATTTTATAATAATGGATCCACATTAGATGGCTGTCATTGAAAAACATTACTATTGGCATGCTGAAGTATATAGTTTCTTGGGATTTATTAGGCAACTATAAAATTATCCATACTCCGTTATTTGAAACATCCAACTTGACGAACTCTTGAATATTCTGCCTCTAAACAAAGAGTTTACTTGAATAAAAATATATTTTCATCAGAAGCATTATACTATGGACACACTAGAAAACGTAAAATAATGTCTCAAACAGATGGATGAGTACATATCTGTAAACCTGTTTTTTTTTCCTTGATTTACTTGTATTTACACTTGTTTTATGTTGCATTTATTCCCATGCCACAGGTATTTTTGTTGTTATTGTTCTAATTTTTTCCCTTCAGTTTTTTCTAGGATGACTTTTTTCTCTGTGCAATTTGTACTTCTGGTTTAGACACAATGTGTTCTTTTTCAGTAAGGACTATGTTAATGGTGCTAACAGAGTTCATATGTAATTAATTATTCATCCATGCCCACTATCAGATGCGGAAGTTCTATTCACCTGGATGTATTCAATGCCTAGATAAAATTTAAACTTGGAAGACCAACATTATTTTCTGCATTTTTAAGCATATACTGGAAAAATCCAGCACTCTTAGTGCCAGCAAACCTGAGTCCTGATCCCCTATTCAGTATTGTATGAGGACAATTCCACCATTACAGGACAGAAAGAAACACACTGCTTCTGTAAAGTGACATCTTTCTGATACTTGGTGACTTCCCACATATGCAAAATCTATATGATCTCGTAGGTTTAATGAGTGACTTAGCTATTTTTTAAAATAAACCTAATGATATGAATTCCTTTATTTGTATTTTTGTTGACTATTCTGGGTATGGTAAGTAGGGAATTATTTTCCAAGACCATTTTAGCTACCGACAGGAAACAAGTAAACTCATTTTGAAAGTTTTCTAGCCAAATCAACAGAGGCCATATTTGTCTTGATTAACAAAGAATCACTATAATGAGTACTCAGATGGACTTGAGTCCCATCCCCAAAATGTTTCATTATATATATATGCAGATATTCCAAAATCCAAAAATCCTGAAATCCAAAACACTTCTGATCCTAAGCATTTTGGGTAAGGAATACTCAAAATGTATTATCATAATACTACAGTCATTAAAAAAGGAATGGCTCAGTGAAGTGAAGGATATTGTCCATAGAGAAAGAAAGAGACACTGAAAAGGCACACTCATACATTGCTGGTGGGACTGCAAATTGATGCCGCTAATCAGGAAAGTAGTATGGAGATTCCTTGGAAAACTTGGAATGGAACCACCTTTTGACCCAGCTATCCTGCTACTTGGTTTATACCCAAAGGACTTAAAAACAACATACTATAGGGACACAGCCATATCAATGTTTATAGCAGAACAATTCAAAATAGTTCAATTGTGGAACCAACCCAGATGCCTTTTGGTAGAAGAATGGATAGGGAAATTTTGATGCACACACACACACACCCACACACACACACAAAATGGAACACTACTCAGCATTAAAAGAGAATAAAATCATGGCATTTGCATGAAAATGGATGGAGTTGAAGAATATAATGCTAAGTGGAGTAAGCCAATCCCAGAAAACCAAAGGCCAAATGTTGTGATATGAGGATGCTGACTCATAATAATGATGGCGGTGGGGGTGGGGAGCAAGGGAGGAATGGAGGAACTTTAGATAAGGCAAAGGGGAGAGAGGGGAAAGGAGGGGGCAAGGGAGTAGGAATGACTATGGAATGAATTAGACATCATTACACTAAGTACATGTATGAAAACACAAATGGTGTGAAAATACTTTGTGTACAACCAGTGACTTGAAAAATTGGCTCTATATGTGTAATATGAAATGAACTGCATTCTGCCATCATGTATAACAAATTAGAATTAATAAATAATTTAATAAAGAAAAGTAAATAAATAAATATAGAGAATAAGAAAACTAATGAATATGTCATTCTACTAAATCTTGTAAGTTGAATTTTAGTACATATGACAACTAAGATACTATCATAAAATGTGTCACTTCAAAATGACTATAAAATACTTATCTGTAATGCATAAAAATCACTTAGATGAAAGTGAAATTTAACTAAAATTATCTTTTAAAAAAGACTCTATGTTATTTTAAAAGAAATGACTGCCTGGGCTGAGGTGGTAGCTCAGCGGTAGAGCTCTTGCCCAGCACATGTGAGATACTGAGTTCAATCCTCAGCACTACATAAAAATGAATAAATAAAATAAAGGTTAAAAAAAGAAAGAAAATGACTGCCTCAATACATCCTCAAACGTCAACTACAGTTGATAATATGATTAAAACTCACTAGACAACTTCAACTGAATATTTAAAGCTGAGATAAAGAAGAAATGCAATAGATATACACATGCCTTGTGTTAACACAAAACTATTTCTCAATAGGTTCTTTGTCCACTCCTTGAATTCATGATCAGTATTCTGAGTCAAGGTTCAAAAAACCATCAGCCACTGACAAATCAAGACACTGAAAATTAAAAAAAAAAAAAATGCTAATATAAACCAGTGGAGCTCTTCCATTCTTGCCAAAAAGAAAATCTCATACAAAAAGATGACCATCAGTCAAGACCATTTCCTCTTATCCAAAAGTATTTATTTGGAAGAGCTTTGAGGAAAGGAAGGGGAGGGGAGGGGGTAACAAACCAAAACAAAACAAAACAGGAGACTGTTGAGAAACCTCTTACAGGGTCAGCTGTCAATGGAATGCATTTTAGTATTCAAGTAACCCACCCAAGCAGAACATCAAAAACTGGGCTTGAGTCTCTCCCCTATTCTCACAGGCTCAGGCTACTGTTAGCCACTGGGGCTGTCCTGAATAGTAACACACTCTGCCTCTGCAGGACACAGAAACACCAACACAAGCTGATCAAACAGAAGTGGGTGTCACTTCTTACTTGGCTTTTCATTTTCTTGAGTCATACTTTCAAACATTTAAGTCTGGTACAATTTAGCAAGTCAGTTGTCTAATGCACAGTTTATTTTCTCATTTGTTTTCACCACCTGTGTTGTTCCCTTCCTTTTTCACATGAATGTGCTGTATAAATATAGGTAAAAATCACGCAGTTTTAAAAACTTCTCTTATTGGCAGCTGTCACTGAAATACAGAGTTAATTCTAAAATCTGGACTTAATTATGAGACTTTCAAAACTTCTAGTCTTTAAAAAAATCTGGGGATCTCAATTTTAAGGATTCCTTTGCATTTATAGCAATCTTAGGAGGACTTGCACTTTGGCATTATAAATCTTTTAAAAGTATGGAAATCTGTAATATAAATCTTGAAGTTTATGATGACTTCATTTGGTTACAGATGTCGTTAATGCTTAGAGAACTGTTGACATTGTGTGAAAAGATCATCAGCTGTTTAATTTAAAATTTTTTAAATTAAATTGTTACTTTCATCTTACACCTGATTTAAAGTCGATCTTCAGGCACAATGTTTGATTGATGTCAGAAATATTTTTTTATCAGGATTATGAGTTCTGGTGGGAATTCAATAGCAGAGCATAATATGTTAAGAGGAAGAGCTCAGAAATAGTTACTAAAAGGTTAAAGAAGCAGAGAGGGAAAGACAAATAAGAGACAAGAAACCTTTTTAAACAGCTTAAGAAAATGCTATTGATTTCCATAGCTCATCAAGAACTCCTCAATTAAGAAAATGATATTTGATTTAGCTAAGTTTTCTTAAGGATAGTACTCAAGGGCATTTCTAATAATAGTATGATAAATAATAACAGGTACCATGCATTAAATGCTCACTCTACCAGATAATTTTTTATTTACTTATTCTTCTCTAGAAACTAGCAATCTGGATGTTATTAACTCTATTTCTTAATAGAGAAGGTGGAACTAGAAAATTGTGCATTGGAGACTATATTCAAGTCTCTCCAATCCAAAGGTCATTTCTGAAAAATTAATAATTAAGAACGGTTGCCAGCTACACTTATCTATGGAGTATCATTTACCTTCTACAATACTAGGACAGATTGCATTAACCAAAGTGCTGAAGGTGATAGGTTCTATAGTACCAATTTCTAGTGACAATTCAGAAATTACAAGATGACATGGGATACAGGCAAAAACCACAGATGACTTATAATGTAAAGTTCTCAAATGGCTGTTAAAGTGCTTGACTGAGTAGTATTACAATTCACCAGTTAAACTTTAGCATCTAGTAAACGTGCTCTGTATGTGGATCTTCTTTCACAAGTTAAGCATGTCACCATTCACAAACAGACTCAACTACAGTATATAATTACCCCAAGGATCCTTTTCACTGAAAATGGCCTGTTGTGGTGCTTAGATAGTGATTAACAGATTAAGCATGTAGTGAGCCGTCTTGATATCACTTCAGAAAAGTGATTTCCTCCCTAATAATTCCCAAGATACATAAATATTCAATTAGGGTCTTTGAAATCTACTTTTAATTGGCCATTCATACTCGGTACCCAACCTCAAACTTAGGTCAAGCTAACAAAGGTGTTTTATTAATTCTTCCTACAAAAAAAGTCAATAACTTCCCCTAAATTTTAAATTGCAAGAGAAAAATAAAGCCAAGATTATTTTTATATAAAACTTTTAAATTTAGTAACATTTTAAGGCATACTCTAAAGCAATGATGTGAAATAAAATTGCATATCTGAATCACACGGGGAATTGATTAAAGTTTCCTAAGACCCTCATGAGACCTAACAATGATAATGATGACAGTAGAAATGATTATATCTTACTATTATATGTCAGGAACTGTTTTAAGCACTTTGCATATATTTAATCGTTGAACTTTCACAATAATCTGTGAATCTGGTAATTGTTAAACCCATTAAAATACATCAGAAAATTGAGTCATACATAAGATCCAGTATCTTGCCCAAAACCAAATAGCTTCTCAAACCCAGTCAAATACACTGAGTTCCTTTCTCTTCACCTATACACCATTCTACCTTTTTGGATACAACTGCTGCCTAGATCTCAAATTTTTTCCTTGGCTTCTCTGTAGCTACCCCAGGACCACTCAGCAAATCATGCTGAAAACCTACATCTTTCACTAAAGGCAAATCAAAAAAACTAAAAGCAAGGTTTTTTAAAAAAATATTTTTTAGTTATACATGGACACATGTATATTTTTATTCAGTTTTATGTGGTGCTGAGGATTGAACCCACTGCCTCCCATGTGTGAGGCTAACGCTCAGCCACTGAGCCACGACTCTAGCCCTAAAAGCACTTTTTTAACATTAGAATTTTAGGAAACAGAATAATGAAAATGCCAAAGAATTAATGAGTAAAATATCAAATGTGTCTGTTCTTTTTAAAGCTTGAACATCTACTTGTTTTCTCATCCTATATGGCTCCTTGTATGGTCAGATGGGTAACACATGTGAGCAAAAGGACCTTGGAAGTTAATTTGTACAGTTCTCAATGGTTTGGGTATAAGGATTCTTTTCCACACCTAAAGTGACTTCTGATTATGTTATCTATAATAGTATTTATTCATTAATGAACTGGGAACATTTTAAAACACAAGACTACACCTATGCCATATGTTATCAGAGCAATGATGTCAACACATATCATATGCCTTCTGGAAAATTCCATTGTACACTTGTTAAACAATAGAGTAAACCAAGTATGGTGGCCCTGTCCTGTAATCCTAGTGATTCAGGAAGCTGAGATAGGAGGATCATAAGTTAAGGCCAGCCTTAGCCACCAAGTGAGATCCTAAGCAACTTAATGAGACCCTGTCTCAAAACATAAAAAGAGACTGGGGATGTGGCTCAGTACTTAAGTGTCCATGGATTCAATCCCCAGTGCCAAAAAAAAAAGAAGAAAACAAGAAGGAGAAGGAGAAGGAGAATAATGAGTGTGGTAGGCAAATAATGTCTAAGCATTGTAAAGAAAATGTTTTTCTTTTTGCATACCCTGTGAAAAGGTCTCAGAGACCCACATGATTCCTTAAAATACTAGGTAAGAGCATTGTCAGCCCCTCAAAATAACTACATACAAAGTTCTACCAGACAGGAATACTCAATTGGATTATTTATTTTTCTACTTCAAAGATAATTTTCCAAATAACAAGATTAATATGAACAGTATTCCATTTAAATTCTTGAATATTATGGACAAAATTTTAACTTCATCTCCATAATTAAATGCAGGTTTTAAAGTGTCCATAAGACATAGGCAAGGCAGGTTTTAATCAGATTTATAGATCTTGGGGCCAGGGGTATGGCTCAGTAGTAGAGAGCTTGCTAGCATGCCAATGGCAACTGGTTCAATACCTGGTACTACAAAAACCAACCCACACTCTTCCAAAAAAAGTGTCTGTGTGTGTGTGTGTGTGTGTGTCTGTGTGTCTGTGTGTGTATATGTATGTGTGTGTGTGTGTGTTATATAGATTCTGTAGGAAAAGAACTCAACCTTTTCACCCACCCACCCCAAAATAAATGGAGAATTTAATTACTTCAGAATAAGACAATTAGCTTTCTTTTTCTTTTTTCTTTTGTAGTTGTAGATGGTCAGAATGCCTTTATTTTATTGATTTTTATGTGGTGCTAAGGATCGAACTCAGTGCCTCATACTTGCTGGGCAAGTGCTCTACCACTGAGCCCTAGTTTTCTTTTTTATGTTTGTAAACCAATGAGCACATTCACAATTCCAAAAGGAAAAAAACATATACCTGGTTACTCATGTATCCGTAAAGTTAATTTTATTCATATTCAGACCAGGGTAATACATTAAATGGTTTTTTTTGGGGGGGGGGAACCTGCACATTCCAGAAATCATAAATGCCTTCCAGGGGCATGATCACACTACTTTCTCAAATGTCATCTAATGTCAATATCAAAATTAAAATGAATGAAGAATCTGGATTTTTCTCTGCATTGATAAACAACTCCCTACCCCTCCCACACACACAGTGAAGTCAGATAGAAAACAAAGGAAACATTAGGAAGCCTCTACACACATTCAACTATTCTACTTTTTATTTTATTGCAAAATATGGTAATTTTAAAGAAACACATACATGAAAGAAACATACATAAATGCAACAGTAGTTTAAGTATACACGTACACTTGAGGGCAAACAAATGCAGAGTTACAATATAATCTCAGTCTTTAGGGGCCCTCCATAAATGACCAAATGTATATTTTGAATACAATGCAAATCTAAGATAATTTAAGGCAAAACAGCCATTTGCAAAAGTTAAGGAAGTATCAGGATCTTCTCTCTTTAAATTCTGACTGCTCTCGCAGTTCACACCATACCAAATTAAAGTAGCACAGCATTTCTCAGAATCAGTTTTTGATCTTAATACAAAAAAACTCAGTTTTTTGCTAATTTCTGTTCCACAATGCCCACTTTTAACAGTAACCATCACTTCTACTTGGCAGCCCTTTTCAAAGAGAGTTCAAACAAAGCTAAAATGGTCCAAATCAAATTCTAAAAAACAATGCAATTATGTGTTATATTATTTAATTAACTTCAATCTTGTGATTTTCTAATCTTTTTTAAATCTACTATTTATGATTTCCTTGGCTACAACTTACAAAAAGGGATCAAAGGTAAATCAAGTCCACAGGAAAAAATTGCCTATCCTAATCACTAGAAACAATAGCAGGCACAGCAGCTGGAGCCAGTAAGTCCCATACTTGTTATTTTTCCCTGTGGAAAGAAATATTTAAATCTGTAAAACATAAGAAGAACATTATAAAGAAAATCATTTCTGAAAAATGTTTCATTCATATTTTTGAGCTGGACCTGAATCTGAAGGATAATCTCACCTAGCAACCTAAACTGAGACATCAAAAGTATCAGACAAATCACATGCTGGCTTATCACTCCTCTGGCTAGGGATGCCTGATGCAGCCTAACATATCTACCTAAGAAAAATTAAGTAGTTCACATAAACCGTTGTACTAATCATTTCTCCTACCCAGAGTTTTAGAAATAGTTCAGTCAACCATATACTCCAGTGCAGCAGGTTACTGAATACTTAGAAGTGTTATGGAATGGCATTCAAACACTGACACATTCACCTTCAGCTAAAGACAGCACAATAAACTGACAGACACTGTTCTAATGACATCAGGACCTGTGGAATGTATGACTGCTAGGAAACACATGCTGCTAGGAAACAAAGAACAGATCTGATCAAATCTTCTAATGGAAGGACTGAGAATCATTGTGATGAGATCTTCCAAACTGGGAGGAAAAAAGTATTCTTTAATCCTTAGAAATATTTACAAGTATAAAAACTGTAACACATACCCCCTAGAAATGAAACACATATATGATCCTAGATTCTTATGGGTTAAAACATAACTCTCTAAATTTTCTATTAGGGTGATGACCACGAGCAATATCACTTATAAAAATACAACTTAATCAAGATCAGGTATTAATGATTCAGTATTTTTCTTTGGCAACCTAAGTTTTTTCAAGAAGTCAGGATCTTAAAAAAAAAAATCAAAAAATTGGTGTGCCTAAAATCAAAGTACCCATTACACAGTGCTGTACTTTTAAAACCAAATAGGACACAGCCATTTGCAACAAACACCAAAGCAGTCAGAGCTAATACAGAAGTAAGGAATTTAATGTCATTTAATTACTGAAATTTAAAAGTAGTTATCATTGCAAAAGCAACTGTTGACAAATTGTTTACCTTGTACATTCTTTACCATTTCTTTAGTTACAAAAAAAAAAAGAAAAAAGGAAGAGGAGAAAGAAAGATTAGATGAAACAAAGCTGACAGAACACAAATATCCTCCTAACTCCTACACAAATTATCTGGTATCCTCTTTTGGTGATACTATAAAAGAACTGGCAATTTTATTAGCAATCCACACATAGATAAATTGCGTGCCAGAACTCCAAAGAATTTGGTACCATTACAGACTGAAAAATATATTAGGGAAATCTAATCTCTGGTATCTCACAGGGAGATACAGGACGATCTCCAAATGAAAAATCACTGAAGTGTTTCTTAGCAAATTCTACGATGACATTCTTTAACTAGGATGGTAGCCCATGTGACACTAAAATTAGCAGACCGCCTATTTACTTCGGAGCAAACACAGAAGGTAGTTTTTCCTCCTGCCAGAGTCTATGCGTCTCATTTCCCCAGCAGCTGGCTGAAAGGATGTAAAATCAGGCGTGCAAAAAGGCTTATACTTCCTAATGAGTAATCCACCCAGGAAAGTAAACAAAACAGACACCAATAGGTTCAGCTCTAAAGGAGACTGTGGATGCTTACACTGTTGTTTACAATGTTCTCTAACTACTGCAGGCAAGGATCACATGGAACACAGGGAGGAGACACCCTGGAGGTGGTTCGTATGCCCGAGTTCACCCAACTGCTACATCGCTAGCCATAAATAAAGGCAGCGCATGTTTCTATCCGTGCGAGGAAAGTAGCCAGAGAATTCTAAGGACCAGAGGTTATGCTGGTTTGACTTGATTACTTCAATCTGTTCGAGAGATGACTACTCTATGAGGTCCTCACCAGGGCCAATCTAGGGTGCGTCGAGCGCTGCACCAGCGACTCACACGCGTCCCACGCATCTCGCTGAACTGCGCCTCTCCGGGGAAGAGCGAACACACTGTGAGGCTTCCTCGCAATCCTACAGGGCCCCCTTGGCCTCCCCAAACCAGATTTTCCAGTTAAACGGATCCCAGGCGATTTTGATAAGCAAGCTCTTCTCAAGTAGCATCAGCACATCCCAGCACACATCTCCCTGACATCCTCCGGGCGCAGGAACGCGCACACCCAGACAGGCACACGCGGACCCCACTGCCAACTAACCCTGGTAGAGGAGGTCGTTCCCCACTCCTACAAACGTACACACCTAAAATTGCTGGGGCCCTGGAACATTCAGTCTGCAAGCTCCGAAGTGGGACCACAGGCTGGGTCTCGGCAGCATCAAAGCTCAGCTGCAGCCCAGACTTCCCCTCTCCGGAGAGAGAAGCGCCAGGGTGCCTGCCCTCCTACCTGTAACCTGCGTCCACCAGTGTTCTACTCACCCTACCCCCGAGCCGAGCCCACCCTGATTCATTTAACAACACCCCCTGCCTAGTGCCCACTAGCAGCACACCTCAGTCCCCGGCCATCCGTAAAAGTGACAGCTTTCTCCAGCCACAATCGCCTAACAAAGCCTGGGCACGCAAGTCTAAACCAAACTGCCGTGAAGGGGACACAACAGGCGGGGTGCGGATAGGCAGAGCGGCTCCACAACTCAGGGGCGCGACCTGGGCAAGCGAGGCCACCTTGAATGCTCCAAGACAGGCGTCAAGAGAAGACCGCGCAAGGCTCACCACCCCGCATTCTCCATCACCTCAGAGCCCAGCCTCTCACCCGGTCCCTGTCCGTCCTCCTGCATGCTCCTGCTTCGAGTGGCAAGAGCTCCAGTCCAGTGGAGAAAAGGCGCCCCCTCGGTTGCTTTCAGCCCCTACCAGGGGAAGGCACTGGGGTGAGAGGAGAGGGAAAATTCCCGGGGTGGAAACCTTTTCTATTCCCTAGCGTGTGCGACAGCGAATGCGCCCGGTCTCCTCTCGAGTTCATCCTGCTCAACCGCCAAACCGCCCAATGGCTGATAAAACCTCGAACCCGTGCCAGACCTGAGCGCCCACCAGCCAGGAGGCTCCCTTCCCGCCCCGCATCACGATCGGATGAGTGTGTGAGAGGGCGAGTGTGTGAAGGCGAGTGTGTGAGTGGAAGGGTGAGTGTGCGTGAACCCCGCACCCCCTCAGTTGCCCGCCCGGCAGATGCCGCCGCCTGGGCCAGACCAGGACGACCACTATGATGAAGAGTGAGAAGAATAAATTACCTTCTGCAACCGCGGGTCCCTGAGATCGTCCCATCAGTCGCTCAACAACCTGCAGCGGGGTGCAGTTTCCACAATCCAGCCATAGAGCCCGGGGCAAAAGATGGACTGGCCCCAGCAAAGACACCCCCACCACACGCGGCCAAAAAAAAAAAAATGATAAAGCACAGAGAAGGCAGCAGGAGGGTGGAGACCCCAGTCAAGAAAACAACAACAAAAGTCTCTCTTCCCTTTCTTCTGCAACACAGCCGTGGAGAAAGAGAAAGAGGGAAAGCCAAATGCTTGTCGTCCTTTACGTTTCCTCTCTTCACACACACCCCAAGGGGGCAAAAGCGGAGCAAAGAGAAAGGAGGGTTCAAATGTCTCTCCCAGTTCACAGTTGCACAACTTCGGAGTCAGGCTCAGTCTCCAGCGGCAGCCCAGGAACCCAAGCGGTAGCTATTAACATGCGGCAGTCATAGCTGGAGCTGCTTCTCTTCTTGCTGCTGCTGCTGCTGCTGCCGCCGCCGCCACCACCACCGCCGCCGCCGCCGCCGCCGCTTAAGAAAAGACGCTGCTGAGGAGACCAAAAATCTTCCACCATCCCCCCAGCCGATCTTTATATCCAGTTCTCCCACCCCACCCCCCTTCTCTTTCTTTTTCTTCTTCTTCCTCGTCCTCCCCTCTCCGCCTCGGAGCGGGAGTGATGGAATAGGTAGGGGGAGCCGCTAGGGCCAGGGGTGGCTTCTCCGCCAAACCCTCCTCTTCTTCTTCTTCCTCCTCCCCCCAAGGTTCTCTCCCAGCCGAGGGTCCGATCTCGCGCCCGCAACCAGTGCGGAGAACCGGAGCGAGAGCCACGCAAACTCCTTCTCGGGTGCACGGCGGGGACGCGCGGGCAGAGCGTGTGCCCTGCCGCCTAGGGCTGCGTCCCGGGGGCTGGCGAGCCCCGAGCCCGGGAGGTGGCTGATTAGCTCGCCGGTCGGGCCAGGCAGCTGCGGGCATGTGGGAGCTTCATCGCGCGGCCCAGGCTCCGCGCCGCCGCCGCTGCTTGGATTCTTTTTCTTCTACGACTCCCAAAAGCGAGCGAGGCTCTGGCGCTTTCCAGACAAGCACACTCACACACGCGCACACACGAGCGAGCTTCTGCCAAAGCAAACCGTGCAACCCGCGCGCGCGCACACCCGAAGAAAGAGGACAGAGGCGAAAAGAGAAGAAAGAAAGGGGAGGGGGCGAGTCACTGGCGGCGGCAGCGGCAGCAGCTGCGGGAGCCGAGGCAACAAGCAGCCCGGGAAATGCCTACAGCGGCGGCGGCGGTGCAGGCGCCCACCCGGACCAGCCGCAGCATCTGCATCCCCGCTCCTGGGAACTGGAGCCAGAGGGGCTGGGCGGGCAGGCGAAGCGGCGACGTGCGGAAAGCCGGTCGGAGAACGGGTAGCGCCGGAGCCGTGCAGCTAGCGCGCGGCGAAAACAGCCGGGGCCCGAGCCGAGGCCAGAATGAGCCACCCGCAGGCGGGCGAGCGAGCGAGCGAGCGAGCGGCGAGAGCTCCCAGATCCCCGGAGGGGGGCTCGAGCCGGGGGAAGGGGGTGGCCGACAAAACCCGGATCTGGAGTGCCTGCGGGCTCCACCTAGCAGCTCGGCAGAAGCTTGGAGGTGGGAAGGAGAGGGCTGCTACCAGAGGCTTCTTTTTCAGGGTTTGTCAGACAAAGAGTACCTCTCTCAGGGCTGGGAGGCTCTCTCTCTCTCTCTCTCTCTCTCTCTCTCTCTCTCTCTCTCTCTCTCTCTCTCTCTCTCTCTCTCCCTCTCTCTCTCTCTCCCTCTCTCTCCCTCTCTCTCTCTCCCTCCTTCTTTCCCTCTCTCTCCCTCCTTCTCTGTCCCCAGCTCTTTCTCTCCCTCTCCCCCCTACCTCCCTTTCTTTCCTCTCTCCCTCCTTTACTCTTCTCACTCCTTTGTAGGTGAATTAGATATCTGGTAGAGTCCTACCAGTGTCTTTTTTCCAGTGCAGATTATTCCGTATTTTCATTATGCGGGTACCGAGTCCTAAAGCATTTCCTGCCTTTGGTCCATTTTATGTTCCTTCAACTTAGCTCATGCATGCAAGTTCATTGCAGAGTTTAGAGTATATTTGTCTGATAAGTGGGGGTGAGGATTTGATGATTTTATTTCAGAACATCTATATAAATTAACTGGTGGATGTAGAAAAGTGCAGATTTCAAAGCCATACCTTCTGATAGAGGGAAAGTTTACTCAAGTTACCTAAGTGACCTTGGTTGATAACTGATCCTCTTGGTGAGGTCTTCGTAAATGAAAGGGTTAAGTATATCATTTCTAAAAGTCTTTTTTCTGCTCTAAATGTTTTTAGTTTCAAATGGCTAAGTGTTATTTTTCTGTATCTGTATACTCGAGTTGTACAGATATATTATATGTGTCCTATAAGCATATTAACAGCCATGGTCAGATTCTCCAAATTGTATTTGTTGTATACAGTCAGAAAGATCTAATGCCCTCTGGGAGTTCTTAAGGAGATAGCATCAACCCCAGAATATCTGAAGAACCTAAAACCTCATCATAATTAATAGACCATACCCAACATGGGTAACTATCAAAATCTCAATCATTCGTCAAAGCTCAAACAACTCTGGTGTCAAGTTCTTCAAGAAACTTTTAATCATTAACTCTAATTTTTAAAAAATCAGCCCTTCCAGTATACTGCCTTTTAGAGTTCAAATCTTAAATGTCCCCCAAAGTGCTGTGTGCTAAAGATTTGGTTCCCAGACAGTGGCAGTATCAGGAGGTGGTGGAAAATTTAAAAGGTTGTGCCCAATGCAAGGCTGTTAGGTCACTGAGCAAGATACTCTTGAAGGGGATATTGGGAATCTGTCCACTTTCTCCCTCTTTGCTTCCTGGCCATCATGAGATAAGCAGCTTTGTCCCATCCACACCATGATGAACCAACCAACCAACCATAGACTGAAAACCTCTGAAATTTTGAGACAAATTGAGCCTGCCTTCGTTTTTAGTTGACTTTTTCAGATATTTTGTCATATTATGTAAATCTAAATAACTCTCATAGCACCTTCATAGTATCACTACAATACCACCTATTTCATTCTGCTTTTTCTTGTCCTTTTAAATTATTTATTTAGGTACTGGGGATTGAACTCAGGTTACTTTTACCACTGAGTTACATCCTCAGTCCTTTTATTTATTTTTATTTTGAGACAGGGTCTTCCTAAATTGCTGAGACTGGCCTCAAACCCACAATCCTCCTGCCTTAGCCTCCAGAATTGGTGGGATTACAGGTGTGAGTCACTACCCTTGGTGTCTCTCTTATTCTTTTAAATAATTGGTTGCTTGTCCATATGTCTTCTGAGATTATCAGAAAATTTGAATGCAAATTCCAAGTTTTAATTTTCTTGCAAAAGGAGAGATTACTGCATCCATAGTACTTTGAACATGTAATTCTTTTTTTAAAAAAATGGCAAGTGGGAAAGAGATTCAATGATATTGCTGAATTCTGACCAACTAGATGTTCAAAGGCTCAAGTTTAGCTTCTTGAATTTGCCTAATAACAGGACATCCATGAATTCCCATGGGTACTTAAGGAAAATATAAACTGACATCTGGACTCACTTGTAACTTAAGCAAATAGTTTTAGAGAGAATAGACTCTGGCAAATTGTGACAAGAGGCTCTTATTTGTAAAAGAGGCAAAATGGAAATTACTCAATCCATCTCCCAAATGTTTATACTCATACTTTATACTCATAAAAGTAATAAAATATTTTTAAATGTATGGAATGAAAAGTGCTCTATATAAAGTAAATATTGTTATTGGTAGCTTTAGAAATACAAATTACTATTGGCTATAGATCAGTTTTTAGACTCAGCCTTCCCACAGTTTGAGTTGTCTAGAAGGTTGTGGAAGAATGATATTTAAAAACAGAGGTAATATATTTATCAAATATGGAACATATTAACTGAAAATTAGAGGTAGTCAGTTATATGAATAATTGAAAATGTTCACAAGAGGACTTGTTCACAAAAAAAGGAAAATTACAAAAACCATAATAATGAAGAAAAAAGGCAAAGATAGGGGGAAGAAGTAAGTAAAAACTGACCATTAAATAAAATCAATGACAGGAAGAGAATAGGTTGCTTATACCATTTAATCAGATGTCAAGGTAGCAATTTTTCACAGCAGCTACCTATGTTTAAAGCTTGAACTTCATGCTTCCAAAGCATGCTTAATCTGATGGGCATAGTCCTCTATATTTGATTTAGGATATAAAGCATCCCACTCTATTGCCAGGAAATCCATGACTCTTGCCAATAGTTTTCTAAGGTGAAACTTCCACAAAAATAAAATAAATCCTGTGCCCTTTTTGCTACACATTTATATTTAACACCTTCTTTTAAGAGGCAAGACAGATATTATTATTCAAAATAGTTCTGTATATACTAAAGTAGATTAGGGAAAAAAGATTTTACTGTTGACTTCAGTGTAATTAAAATGGAAAAAATAATATTTTACCAAATGGAAAAGAACCCCAAATGAAAAAAATATCTGAATATCTAATCAAACAGGGTGAAATTAAAATATTTTCATAACTTAAAATTACCAGACCAAAGGACCTTTTTCAAATCAGTAAAGAATATACTAAGATGCCAACAGCATGAAAGTTTGGAAGAGAATATGAATACTTTTTACATAGAATAGGAATAAATAGCCAGTAAGAAACCATGTTCTGCTTATAGAAACTCAATACACAAAAATATAATTTTATAATTAAATAACCCATCATATTTCACATTTTTTCTTATGAAAATAGCTTAAATAACAATGGTGCCATACTACTAAACTCTAACAGAAGTATGGAGACAGGCATATTCCTACCTTAATGATGTGTGCTGACAAAATTAATCTGGAAGGAAAATGCATAATATGTATCAACTGCCTCTTAGGCTATCTGTATCATTAATCTGGTGTTTTTACTTACAGATTTCTCTTCTACAAAAGTAAGCAAAATTATGAGTAAAGATTTTATATAATGTTGTGCATCTCAGTCATAATTGTTACATAAAGGAGACTATGTAATGTATATATATTCACAGTAATTTGTCTCCCTATCCCTCCCTGTATTGAATAAAAGCCCTCTGATTGAATCAGTAATTATTCAGTCAGTGAAAGTAGGTGAAAGTTAAAAAAAATCAATGATACAAACATTTTATTAAGTATTATTTATTTTGGATGCAAGCAACAGAAACAAAAACACAGTGAACTGAAGAAGACAGAGATTCATTTCTTTTTCAAGTGGAAATCTGGCAATAATTGATCCTAGCAAGTCCACCCCCACAATTACCAGAAGCAACCTAGACCAAAATAGACATCTTCTGTCTTATTGCTCAGCCACGTATGGCCTCTTTCCCCAATTTCATCTCTTCCAGTCATGTCCACAAATTGCAGGAACAAAGAAAAAAAGGAAGGAGGAGGAAGAGAAGAACATACTTAAACCCAGATACATTTTCCTACAGTTGTACACATCCTTTAGTCTTTCATTCCATTCTTCACCAGGAAATGTAGACTATCCAAAACCATTATGGTTTAAATATTAGGTGCTCCCCCAAAATTCATATGTAAAAAAGCAATGCAAGAAGGTTTAGAGAGGAAATGATTATGTTGCAATAGCCTTAACCTAATCAATGAATTAATCACCTGATAGAGTTTAACTGAATGGTCACCAAGGAAAGTAGGGTGTAGCAGGAGGTAATGGGCATTGAGGGCATGTCTTTTGGGTACATATTTTGTATCTGGCAAATGGAGTCTCTCTCTCTCTCTCTGCTTCCTGAGCCCTATCTTGCATGACTTCCCTTTGCCACACTCTTCTGCAATGATGTCCTGCTTTACCTCTAGCCCTGAAAATTGGAGTCTGCTGTCTGTGCACTGAGAACTCTGAAATCAGAATCCCCAAATAAATAAACTTTTCCTCCTCTAAAACTGATCTTGTCAGATCTTATGGTCATAGCAGCAAAAAGGCCAAATAAAACATGAGCAGTCATGAGTCCAACTGAAAGTCAGAATTCTTTCACCATTTAGCTCTTCCTAATCCTATGATTTATCATAGTATACCACCCCCCAGTGGGGCTTTACATATATTAATCTTACAGTAGCCACATGAATGCCCCTTCTGGTTCTAGAGATGGCCACCTTCACATAAAATGAATGACCTTCTGCTTCAACTAAATGTGCCATTTTACAAGATTTCAAATTAGTGAGCTTTGCCATCAGGGACAATACTCTAATACCCAATCAAATATCAGCAGACAGTTACAGTCTTAAATGCTACTAGGCCTAAATATACTGACAAATCAAGGTAATCAGAGTTAAATCACATCTGCAAAGCAGACAGCAAAGCATAGCACTCAGACTGTTAGTATGCCATGGCATGATTAGAATTCTAAAGGGTTTGGGGGTTCACAAGAATGATGACTCAAATGCAGATTACACATGCTATCATCAGAAAATAGTTGACTGCCCTATGGGATAGCTTGATCCCAAAATGTACGCAGTAACCCTCTCTGTACTCTGGGATATTTTTTAAAGGACCATTTTAAAAGACTGTAAAATTTTACCCCAATTATATTGCCCTACTAATTTGGTATCTTCCAATCCTCTCCTTACTTTGAGTAATTCACCAAAAAGAGAACCTGTGTATCCTACATTCTTAATACCTGGAAACCTATCTATAGGTCTAGGTCTATATATTTTTAGAACATGTTCTCCTGATTAAATGCAAACTTTTACCACATGCTCTTTTTTCTTCCCAATGGAAAAGTCTCCTTAAACTCTTTATCATAATTTCTCAAATGTTTGCATACATTCATGCCCCTTCTGGTTCTGGAAGGCTATAAAAGCAAAGAACTTAGTTTTTTGTTTTTTGTCTTTTTGTTTTTCATCCTATGACTTTTCCAGCTACCTTGTTTTAGATCTCACAATTAAATTACCTTTCATAACGCCAAATTAGGTTCAACCCAGAATGCTTACAGCCACTTACTGTCAATGTTGGTGATAGAATACTGCCCTTGTAGAAACAGTCAGAACTCATATAAACATAGTAGTATTACAAGCATCATCATATGGTCTAAATACTAAATCTAGAAATATAAAAATATTTCTTCAACATTCTTTTCTTCAGGTTCCCCTCTTATAAGGGCAAATATACTCTACTAAGGAGTATATAATCAACCAGTGATAGTCCTAATAACTATCATGTCCTAGAAAGGAAGGCAGTAGAATTTTTGTTCCTGCACAAAACACTGCCATTTTTCTGGCTTCTGATTTTCCATCTAACTTCTTAAGGACTCTTACAGCTACCAATATTAGATGTCTGACTCATAAATTATTCCTCCTTTCCTGAGAATTGTTCCCACACTTGGCTTAAGGGGTTGTTTGTATGAAGTCGCCTTGGGCATAGTATTTGGCCTCTCCTTTGGCCATAGATGACTGGTCTACACATGAACAACTAACTCAAACATGACTAATAAGACTCTGTCCCCAGAAATTTTTCAGCTATACTATGCACAAAGCCTGAATGTATCATTGATGGTGGAGAAGGTTCAGGAGCTCTTTGAAATGGACTGAATATTTGTGTCCCCTCAAAAAACCTGTGTTCTAATTCTAACCTCCAAAGTGATGATATTTGGAGATAGGGCCTTTGAGAGGTTATTAGATATGAGTGGAATTAATGCTGTTATGGAAGGGACTCCAGAAATCTCTCTTGTTCCCTTTCCACCATGATGGTTTATAAGAAGCTAATAGTTTGCAGCACACAAATGAGACCTCTTTAGAACTTGGCCATCCTGGCACTCTGATCTCAGACTTCTAGTATGCACAATTGTGGTCAATAAATTTTTGTAATTGATAAGCTACCTGGGATATGGTACTTTGTTAAAGCAGCCCAGACTGACTAAGACACTATTCATAGCCTTGTTGTCTGCTACATGAGGGTATCTAAACATGACTCGGTGCAATATTTTTTGATGGATATAATAGGATAACATAAATACTACTAGCCTTCACTAGAAATTCCTACTTCTTTTGCATCTATATTTAAATTCCAAATCAGATATACACAAGGGGAAAATTCTGTATGAATGTGTAATTATATTGCGAGCATGCAATCTGTGATATGGTGATATCTAGGAAATTAGGCTCCCCTTCAGGCTGCATACTGAAATTCCTTAAAATCTGTGCTCATGGAAAGCATATTGCCTTACTCCTCTGAGAATGTTGGTCACATCATTTTTGCAGTGCCACCAGTTAGATGATTATTCATTTCTTGCATCTTCTTCAATCATACACCCCACCTCTTTTCTTATAATAACTAAACTAAGACTGGTAAAATAATAATAATAATAATGACTATTCCCTCTTGGAAACACAGTGCTTAAGCCCATAATAATAAGTAAATGTTTGGAGTGTGAAATAATTCAAGACAAATGTTATATAATATGTTTAATATTATATGATGTTTAATATATTAATAAGATATCTATTAAACTATGATTAATATTAATGTATCATTCTATAAGGACTATAGGTTAACAGAATTTATACATCGAAATGAGAACTATTGAATCCAAATTAGTCACCTTGACTAAGGAAGGCTGCCATTTCTCTAAACAAGTTGAACCTTTGAAATCATTTTAGTGTATGGGGGCATGCATTAGAATAGCCTTAAGGTATTAGCAAATCTCATGCTTTTAAAGTGAATTTGATATTGTGCAGTTGAAAATGGTTTGGAATCCACTGGAAAAAGACACTAACGTTAAAGAATGGAATAGAATTTGTAATAACTTAATTAGTTATTAAGCTAAAGGTTAATGTTTTGTGTTCATAATAAATAAAGCATGACTAATTTCTCACCCTGTAGTTTGATTTTTGGACCATAGTTCTCTAAAGAAAGGAGCCTTATCTTCTAGTGCTAGGCCTTTTCTCATACGTTGCTGTGGTTGATCCTCCCAAGAAACTTCCAACATAGGTTATTACTCCTACCTTGTTAATAACAATAAAGAGAGGTACCATTCGGGTATGTTTGCCTTTCTAACCTCTGCCCACATTGCAGGATATCCCAAAAGTAATTTTTTATAATGAAAAACTTCCTTTCTGTCTATACCTTATTAGATGAGTAAAGGAAAGAGGTAGACTTTTGAATAAGCAGGCTGAACAAATCTTCTCAGGAGAATTGTAATTGAAGTTCAAAGGGTCATTATTTAGTTCTCTGAAAGGCCGGGTGAGCTACCAACCTACAGTGTGGTCTTATTTTCCCTTTCATATTGACTCACAAATCAGAGGAGATTTACTTTGTTTTTTAAAATTTGTATTTGTTATTTTTAGATATACATGGCAGTAGGGTGTATTTTGAAATATTATACATACATGGAGTATAATTTGCCACAGTCTGGCTGGGCACAATTCAGGAGCTACTTGTCAAAAGAAACAAACTTTATTTTTAGAACACACACACCACACCACACAGCTCCTTAGGAAAAACCCTCAGAGCCCAACTGCCACCACCGGCTTCCCACAAGCCTCTGCACCTCCCCCACTCCTCCTGCTCTTGAGGCTGATTGGCTGGGTTGCGTGGGTGGAGCCAAAAAAGTCCCCCAGTGAGCAGTTCCATGGTCTGAAAGGGCGGGGAAACAGCCCAATGAGCATCACCGCAGAGGAGCCAATCAGTTGGCAGCTAGAAGTTTGCTGGGGCCACTGTGAGCCAATCATCAGCTGGCAGCTGGAAGTTTGCTGGCACCTGGAAGTTTGTTGGGGCCCCTTCGGCTGTGGCTCTCAACAATAACTTTCTGTTCTTGTGGTTGTTCATGATGTGGAGATACACTGTCTTCATATATGAACATAGGAAAGTTGTATCTAATTCATTCTAT
Source organism: Ictidomys tridecemlineatus (assembly GCF_052094955.1). Classification (NCBI taxonomy): domain Eukaryota; kingdom Metazoa; phylum Chordata; class Mammalia; order Rodentia; family Sciuridae; genus Ictidomys; species Ictidomys tridecemlineatus. The sequence goes on along the minus strand of NC_135485.1, from coordinate 45,127,953 downwards.
TGTCTTTTCTATTAACATCCCCCTCCCTTCCCTTAATTTCTCTTTGCTAATCCAATGAACTACTCCCCAACACACACATTGTGTATTAGCATCTGCATATCACAGAGAACATTTAGCGCTTGGTTTATTGAGAATGGCTTATTTCACTTAGCATAAGTCTCCAGCTCCATTCATTTACCAGCAAATGCTATCATTTCATTCTTCTTTATGACTGAGTAATAGTCTATTGTGTGTACATATCACATTTTCTTTATCCATTTATCTACTAAGGGGCAACTAGGTTGGTTCCTAGTTGGCTTGGCTATTGTAAATTGAGCTACTATAAATATGACATGGCTACATCACTCACTATAGTATGCTAATTTTGAGTCCTTTGGGTATAAATTGAGGAGTGGGATAATTAGGTCAAATGGTGGTTCTATTCCAAGTTTTCTGATGAATTTCCATACTGCTTTCCAGAGTGGTTACACGATTTGCACACCCACCAGTAACATATGAGTGAATTTTTTCCCTACATCCTCATCAACATTAATTTTTACTTATATTTTTGATAATTGTCATTTTGACTGAAGTGAGATGAAATCTCAGTGTAGTTTTAATTTGTATTTCTCTAATTGCTGGAAATGTTGAACTTTTTAAATATATTTGTTGACCTTTCATATTTCTTCTTCTGTTGAAGTGCCTGTTCAGTTCCTTTGCCCATTTATACATTGGATCATTATTCATTTATTTGGTGCTAAGTTTTTTGAGTTCTTTGTATATCCTGGAAATCAATGCTCTATCTGAGGTGCACCTGAGGTGGCAAAGATTTTCTCCCATTCTGTAGGCTCTCTCTTCACATTATTATTTTTTATTATTTTTTAAATTGTACATTGCCGCAGTCTGGCTGGGCAAAATAACCGGGGGGGGGGGGGGTGACAAGCAAATTGTGAAGGTTGAAACAGCGGGGGCCACTTTATTGTAGGACAGCAGAGGTATATATACATAACTGAATACACAGCTTGACTCAATTTAGCATCATCCAGTTACACCAATCAGTCATTAAGGAATCTCCATCATCTTAAAGGCTCGCTGGCGTTACTTCACAAACAACTCCCTCTGGCAACGTGCCAGGCGCCATCTTGACTTGTCTGTGGCCCTCAACAGTAGATCAATACAATATCTGTATTCAGCTGAGGATCAAGGTGAGGATCAAACCCGGTGCCTCACATATGCAAGGCAAGTGCTGTACCACTGAGTTACAGCCTCAGACCTCCCTTCACATTCTTGATTGTTTCCTTTGCTCTGAAGCTTTTTTGATAACATTCCAGTTACTGATTCTTGATTTTACTTCTTGCGATTTAGGAGTATTGTTGAGGATTTGGTTCCTAAGCCAATATGATGGAGAGTTGGGCCTACTTTTTTTTTTTTCCTACTGGATTTAGGGTCTCTGGTGTAATGCCTAGGTCTTTGATCCACTTTGAGTTGATTTTTGTGAAGGGTGAGAATAGGGGTTTTATTTCATTTTACCAGGAATGAATTTTTAATTTTCCCAGCACCAGTTGTTAAAGAGGCAATATTTTCTCCAATGTATGTTTATGGTGCCTTTGTCTAGTAGGAGATAACTGTATTTTTGTGGGTTTATTGTTGCATCTTTTGTTCTGTATCATTGGTCTTCCTATCTGTTTTGGTGCCAGTACCAAGCTGCTTTTGTTACTTTAGCTCTGTAGTAGAATTTAAGGTTTATTTAGGAATCAAAAAAAAAAAAAAAACAAAAGAGGTTAAAGACCTCTACAATGAAAACTACAGAACACTAAAGAAAGAAATTGAAGAAGACATTAGAAGATGGAGAGATCTTCCATGTTCTTGAATAGGCAGAATTAAAATTGTCAAAATGGCCATCCTACCTAAAGTACTACATAGAGTTAATGCAATTTCTATTAAAATTCCAATGATGTTCTTTATAGAAATATAAAAAAACCAGTCATGAATTCATTTGGAAAGATAAGAGGTCTGGAATAGTCAAAGCAATCCTTAGCAAGAAAAGCAAAGCAGGAGGCATCACAATACCAGACCTTAAATTACACTACAGAGATATAGTAACAAAAACAGCATGATATTGGGGATTTGCTTTTGATTGGAGATGTGGACAATTACATTATCAGTTGTATCTACTTTTAGTCACCCAGCAGAAGTGAAGACAATATCAATCCTCAGAAGGAAGCCTGAAACATGCACTGAAAGGAGCCTAGATGATATGCAGGGAGAGGTTGAATGACTCTTGGAACATATCACTCTCTTTCCTGAGACCCAGGTACATGGCTATACTTGGTTTTGAGGAAACATACCTAGTAAAAGCACATTTTCCTTTTGATGAAACAAGTACAAATTTGCAGTAGTCATTAATGAGCTTTGTCTAGTCATCTTTCTCCACTTCTTAAAAGTAGCATGTCTCTTTCTTTGGATGTCCTCTTTCTCTTTACTCAATGTATTCATAACATCTGTGATGATACCCGCCCACAAAAGGAAGGCAAAAGATTCAGTCCACTTAAAATACTGTAAACTAGTTCCATCTCAGTGATTCGTTTAGAGACATTCCTTGACTTAAGCCAGGCTATTTGGAATCGTTCCTGGGATTATTATTTTTTTTTAATGTATCATCGCTATATCAGAGAAATGTTCTCTCCTTCTCTGACATGTTTTAAATTAGAATTCTATAAACATTAAGCATTTATTTATTCATTTTATTCCATGCCATCTCTTGAAAATTTAACAATTCACAAAATAGGAAAATAATATTTGTCACACTGGATAGTCAAAAAATTAAACATATGCGTGCCAACACCTTTGTATATTTTACCTTTAGTCATTAAATATTAGGTTTAATTAGATTTATCATTTATACTTACATGAAGTGCCATAAAATAAAATTCTATATCTCCACTGTACACACTAGGGAATATGCATTTTTTCCTGATTTTATAATGTCTACGATAATCATGAATCAGGATTTTAAACTGAAAAAACGTGGTAATATGTAGAGATCTTTATTTTTATTTATATTCAGAGATCCAGATAGATGGAGATTCCTTCAACTTAACACATGGCTATCAAAGCTGCCCTGGAAATCCCATAGGGAACAAAGGAGGGATCATATTCTTAGCATTTTATTTATGGACCTATGTGATCCTTATCATCTCTGCTTAGATTCCTTTCCAAGAACTTAGTCATGTGACTCTACCTAACTGTGAAAGAGGCTGGCAAATGTCCTCTACCTTTGAGTCCAGGAAGAAATTGATGTGAGTTTGACAGATATCCAGTTCTTGCCACACACTGTCCTGGTAATTAAAAAGTAAAGAAGGGTAGAATAATACATAGGAATGTGCATCTTAACCACTACCAGAATATTGAAGTAACACTTAGGCCAAATGACATGGAACAAAGAGTTTAGGACAGAGATTCAAAAGACCATATTTTCAGTCTCTTTCCTACCAAAAGTATGTTTTAGTGGTTAAGGCACTTCATATTTCTGAACTTTATATTATTTACCTGTATAATTATTGTATTAACATATTTGCTCTTACCTATATCACAAGGTTATTGTGGCTACTAAAACAAGAATTTTTTTTGTTTTTCTTTTTATTAATACTCATCCCCATCATAATGGCTACTTCTATGTGTTGGTGATTCCATACTAATTTCTAAAGAAACCAGGTAAGGAGTCAAAGTGCAATTTTGAACATATTTATGATGCTTTCAATGTCAAGATTTTGAAGAAATCACACAGTAGCCCAGGGTCTGTGTTTCTGGGCCCCAAGTCAGCCCGGAACAAGCCCTCAGGGCAGGATCTGTGCAATGAGATCCCTGCTGCCTGGGAAACTGGAAACTGAAGATGAAAATAAGGACCCCTTCCACCGCATTGTGAGAATTTGATAAATTAATCTGCCTGGTGCACTGAGGACAGAGCCCAGTCCATATTAAGTACAAAATATTTGACTGACCTTGCCACAGCTTCAGGGAGGACTTCAGTAGCAACAAAGATCCCTTTGACACACACACACAACTGAGTTTCTTGCTAGTTATTATGAGTTTTCAACCCGTTCCACAGCATCTGTGTCTTACTCTATAACCACCTCAGCAGTCAGGTACTGCAGTCACCTCCTACCATAAAAAATGTTTGAGAAAAATAAAGATCTCCACATATCGCCACTTTTTTTTTTCTAGGCATCAAACAAGAATATTGTAAACTTAGAATTCATACAAATGGAAGATCCTTCCTAGGACACATAACCCTGTACACATATACAACTGCATCATGTGTGCACAAAGATTTCACATACTCTAATTCCCATGTTTTCTCAAGCTGTTTAAATCTCTTCACTATAAGTACAAGATTATTTTTTAAGGATGTTGCTAATAGCAGGAATATTTCTTCTCCTTGAGTCCAAAAGTATTAATTTCTGCAGCTTAAGGAATGCAGGTTGCTCACAGATGAATTCCTCAAGTATTTTCTTCTGTCCGCTCCAGGGAGCTGTCTTGCTCAAGGTTTCATCTCTTCCCTAGAGATCTCTTCACAAGAGTAATTAGAGTAGGCCCATTTCTTCACTTCAAGATGACTCCGAAGGACTATCTCAGATTCAGTGTCCCTTTCCCCCACTGGGGTGCCTGAGAGTTCTTTTGCAACTGCTTTGTAGTTCAATGTCTCCCTCTGGCCAATCTTGAGTCTGTGATTTTCCCCAGCCCCCAACACTCACTCTATATTGTTCCTGAGATCATTTCTTGGTAAATAGTCCTAGTTGCGATTTTCTTCTGAGAATCTGTTTCCCACAACATTTGACCAAAGCCAGCCTACCAGTTCCTGCTCTGGCTTTTGCTATACTTAATTCTCAAGACTCAGTCAGAGAGATCTTATTAGGACAAAGTCACTGTACAGTTTCCTAGGGTTGCTGTAACCAATTACCACAAACTAGATGATTTAAATGACAGAAATTTGTTTCTCACAGTTCTGGAGGCTAGGAGTCTGAAAATAAGATGTCAACCAAAGTTTGAAAGTGCTAAAAACAAGACAGAAGAAACACTTCAAGACGTAAGTCACAGGCAATCACTTTGTGAATAGGATTCTAGTAACTCAGGAAATAATAGCAAGAGTCAAAAAATGGGACTACATTAAATTTAAACACTTATGAACAGGGGAAGAAACAGTCAACAGAATGAAGAGAGAACTTAGAGAATGGTAGAAAATCTTTGCTAGTTACTTTTCTGGCAGAAGATTAATATCCAGAATGTATTTTTAAAAAAGCCTCAGGAAACAACATGAAGAAGGAGGAGAAGGAGATGAAGGAGTTGAAGGAAGAAGGAGAAGAAAGAGAGAAAAAAATTACTCAGTTAATAAGTGACACAGACACACAAAAAAAAGTAGTGCAAATGGCCAATAAGTATATGGAAAAATTATTCAACATCTTTAGCCATCCTGGGAACTGCAAATCAAAAATACACTAAGAGTTCATCTCATCCAAATCAGAATGGCTATGATTAAAAAAAAAAAAAACAATGAATACTGGCAAGGATTTTGGGGAAAAGGAACTTTTATAAACTGTGGAAAAGAATGCATATTAGTAGAGCCACTATGGAAATCAGCAATCGACGTCCTCAAAAAAAAAATAAAATGACATACAATCAAGTTGTACCACTCCTGTGTATGCACCCAAAGGAATTAAAGTTTTCATACTGTAGTATACCTGCAGACCCATGTTTATCCTGACATAATTCACAGTGATTCACGTAATTCACAATAACCAAGCTGTGGAATCAGCCTAAGTGCCACCAAAAGATGAATGGATAAGGAAAATATACATGGACACAGTGGATTATTATTCCACCCTAAAGAAGAATGAAATCATGTCATTTTCAGGAAAATGGATAGAACTGAAGTGAAATAAGGCAGATTGAGGAAGACCATTATTGCATGTTTTTCCCCATGTGTGGAAACTAGGGTGAAAAAAAAAGATTTCATTAATGTAGCAAGAAGATTATTAGAGAAGAGGAAAGGAAGGTAAGAGAAGGCAATGGGGGGTTGCATATGATCAATGTATGTAATGTTCATGTACAAATATGTCACAATAAAACCTGTGATTCTGTATAATTAAAATGCACTAACATATATATATATTTAAAAAAGTGTCATCAGGGCCCAGTTCCCCCAGTGCTGTGGGTGGAATTTTTCCTGGCCTGCTGCTGGCGTGTGGTAGTGTCTACCAGCCCTTAAGGGGTTGCTACTGTCTTTACATGGTGTTTCTTTATAACATGCCAGTCCTATTGGATTAGGGCCCATCCTTTTAACCTCCTCCTAACTTAATTATCTCTGCAAAGAACCCACTTCCAAATAAGTCACATTCACAGGTATCAGTACTTAGGACATTAACATAGTTTTAGGAGGCTACAGACTCTAGAGTGGCCCTGTGCCAAGTTCCAATTGCTCCCTATCTCACTGAGAATAAAGTTCAGGTGGACTCCGAAGTCCTGTATCATCTGACTCCTGTCACCTGTGTGACCTCACCTTCAGCTTCTCTCCCCAGAGACCACTTGGTTGCAGCTGTAATGGCTCCTTGTTACTCCTTTCACTTTCCAGTTATACCCCTATTGCAAGGCCATGCATATGCTCACATCTGTACCTGGGAAGCCAATCACCCAGAGATCTACCTGGCTCTTACTACCTTATAAACAAACATTCACAGTGAGGCTTTCTCTAACACTATTTAAAATTGCAAACAACCTTACCCCACACTCTTATCACACATGTTTTTTTTTTTCCTTCCATAGAACTTCTCACTTTCTAAAGTACTATATATTTACTCATTCACTGTGCTTTTTACAGGTCCACAATATGACCTCCATAGGCCTGGTGCTATAAAAAATAGAATTTAAGATTACACTTTATGGATGCAGTGGTAAAAGACAAATATAATCCAGGATGATGTATCATCATAATATTTGTGTTTTTTTCTTCTAGTTTCAAAATAAAATAAAAATAATTTTTTTTATGAGTGCCTGGGGTATCATAGGCCTTTCCGTGTCCACTGTTCATAATAGATAAGTTAGCCCTGGATTACAACTGTCTCTTCCCATCAGAATTTGAGTTCCTTGAGGTTGACAACTTTTGTCTGATTTGGTCATTTATGTTTCTTTACCAAGTAAAACAGGGCTTGGTATACAGTAATATTCAATAGAGATTTGTTGAACATATGGATGGCTAAAAATATTATTTTTATTTTCCATTAGAACTAGTTTTTCATTGCTTTGGTTAAATAGGCTTGTGTGACATCCCTAGAATGTGTTATTTTTTTACACTTGAATGCTTGATTCTTCAAATCCAGAATACTTCTTCAATAGGCCACACAATCTTTGAATTAGCTGCCTGACTCCAAACTTTCACCATTTTTCAGAACTGTGAGAAGCTTTTGGCAATTGAACAGGAGGAGCTATTTTTCTGTAGCCCACCTTGGTCCACTGGAGAGTTCCATGGTCTGTCAGGAAGTTATTACAAATATCAAGAGACATAGTGTTTTGAACTTCTTTTTTAAAAAAACCTCCTTAAACAACTAGAAGAAAAAAATTTGCTGATAGCTGCAGCTAAACCATAATATTGAAATATCTTCTGTTTAACAAAATAAATCTGGAAAAAACATAAAATATTTTTATAGAACTAAACTAGTGTGGTTGCCATATTACAGAGATTTGTTTTAATGAAAATGAAAAAAAAGAGAACTCTATGAAAACTGGTGGGTCTCAGGTGGTAGAGCAAGGATAAGAGAATGACTAAATTTGATTTGTATTTATTAGAAAAGGAGAGATCAAATTTTCAATTTGATTTGGGAAAACTGAAGTTAAACTTGCAAGGGTATAAATATTGCTTATTTGTACTGAAGAATCTTGGTACTTATGAATTTCTTAGGATAGAAAGATCACTGAAACTTTCTTTTGAGAGGAAATATTGTTTCACGGAAGGAAAAAAATACAATAATGTATACAGTTCTATGTATACATTCAGTATTATGCAGAATATTTAAATATACAAGTGAATAGAAGCCTTTTCTGGTTATTTCCTTAACTTTTCTGGACAACTATAAAACTTTTCATATTTTCTACCTTCAACAGTCTGTGTTTTCCTTAGAACTTGACTAACATATATATGTCTGTATTCCAGATTGATGAGGAAGTATGTTACAATTCAGTGCAGAGTAATGCCTTTCATATTGATTAGCTATTCAATGAACTATTGAATTTGAAACAATTTAAAAACTACAGACATAGGGTTCTGTTCTTAATGTTGTTTTCATTGTACAAATGTTTGGGAATTTCTTTACTCTGAAGGTTTCTTTTTTTTACTAATTGGCATGTGTACATTTTATTTATCTATTCAAGATATAGTGCCCAAACTCCATCAGAGCAGAATAGAGTAGAATCACATTATTTATCAAATAATTGTCTCATTGGGGAAATTATATACACTAAATAGTGGACAACTACTCAGAGATAAAAGGAGTTATTTTTCTGTCATAGGTCACTTAATGATAAAAATGGGATATATTGTAAGAGAAATGTCACTACGCAAGTTCACCTTTGTGTGAACATCATGACTATGATGTCACTATATGATATAATCTTAAGTAACAACCACGGTATGTGCAGTCCTTGAACAAAGCATCATGTTGCTTATGACTACTCAACATTATAAGTAAAGAAAAGTCTAAGAGCCGAGTGGCTGGCTAAATTACTCAAGGTCAAACAGCAAACAAGTTTCAGAGCTCAATTCAAACTTAAGTCTAATTTCAAAATCTAATCTAATTTCAAAAAAATGTTTTTTCTACATCTTCATGTAAGCAAAAGATCAACTGTACATTACAATATGGCATTATAATGGAGCAAGTCTTTTAAACATTATATTAAAACATAACATGAGGAACAGGGCCCAATGTCATATTCCTGCAATTGCAGATTCTCAGTAGTCTGAGGCAAGAAGACCACAGGTTCAAGGCCAGACTGGGAGATTTAGCAAGACCCTGTCAAAATAAAAAATTTTAGCAGAATACAACAATTACTAATTGGGCATTATGTAAAATTGTGGATGTGTAACCGACGTGATTCTGCAATCTGCATTTGGGGTAAAATTGGGAGTTCATAACCCACTTCAATCTAATGTATGAAATATGATATGTCAAGAGCTTTGTAATGTTGTGAACAACCAATAAAAATAAAAAACTAAAAAATAAAATTAAAAAAAAATTTTTTAAAAAGGGGGTGAGGATTCATCTCAGTGGTATAGCAATGCTGTGTTCAAAACTTATTACTGAGAGAGAAAGATGGGGAGCGGGTTTGGAGGGGGGGAGAATAACATAGATTTCTATAAAATAATTTACATTTTTAATTAAGTAAGCCACTACATTAAAAAGAATTCTGAATCATAATTATTCCTGCTTGAGAGACCTATATGAAATGACAAATACATTCCTGGAGAAAATATAGACATTTATCTTAATATTGGTTCTTTGAATTTTATGTCATTGTTACATCCATATTTGGTATGTCCAGGTCAATTGTGAAAATGATTCTAGCTCTTTTATCATTTTTTGTGCTTCCTTACCTTTTGTGATTATTTATTTCTGCCTGTCTCCTTTAGTTTTGTAAGTCTTGCATTTGCTGATTTTCTTCTATCTTATTTCTATGAATTCATTATTTATCCAAAGTTTCTTTATATCTTTGGGGTTCTTTTCTTTCTTAAAGACCTTATCACAATATTGTGATTCAAAAAATTCCCAAGTAGACCAATGCAACATTACTCCTCAGTTTTCAGAGCTGGGGAAATATCTATTTCCTGATGATTTGGTTTTCTGCCTTATTAGCTATTGAGAGTGGTGTATTCCATTATGTTCCCTTTTGCTTTGAATGCCTGAAAGATAAGCATGTGCTTTTGTGCACAAAGCAATAGCTTCCTGAGCCTTCGTTGTCTGGGATGATTATTGTTCCCATCATTATTTTTCTGCTGTCATTGTATAAATGATGTTGCACTTTTGTCATGTATGACCTTAATTTATATAACACCTCACTTTCCTATTGAAGGTAAGAAATAAAAAGAGAAAAAGATGAGAAAGAGAATAAAAAAGGATGAAAGAGAAGTAGGGAAATTAAAGATTTCATCAAGTTTGCTTCAAATTTGGCATTGCCCTGTTTTCTTATTTAAGCTCATGACTTCTGTCTTGATCCACGGAACAAGTCCTTTCTCTGCATCCCACCTGGAGTATCTGGGAGGGCTGCTTTGCTCTTTTGTAATTGACAACATATCTGGACATCTCTGATCCTTTAGCACTGGAGAGTTTCATTTGATAAACTGTTTTCTAGCTTCTCAGACTGGAACTTTCCTTCTGAATGCCAGAGCTACATAAAGAAATCTTATTAAACTAGCCAACTTGCCCAGTTCTAAATATAAGCCTTTTTTTTTTTCACCTGTCTCTTACATACTCCTGAATCTGAACATGTATGTGTTAGGGTCTCTAAACAAGTCAGGATGGCGCCTGGCATTTTGCCAGAGGGAGTGGTTTGTGAAGTAACGTCAGCAAGCCATTAAGTGTGGAGATTCCTTATTGGTTGACTGCTGTATCTAGTTTATGTTAATTAAGATAAGCTGTGTGGAATGTATATATACCCCTCCGGTGCTACAATAAACGGCTCCCACTCCTGCTGTGTCAATGTACACAAGTTGCTCCTCACCCCCCCCCCCCCCCGTTATTTTGCTGCAGCCGGACTGCGGCATGTATGTACACACTCACATGCATATTAAGAATCTGGAAAGTCCAGTAGAATGAGTTGTGGTTTATACTGATGTTAACTTCTTATCCAAGCTATTCCTGTGACCTGGCCCGTATGTCATTTAATTTGGTTCACTTTTCCCCTACTATTTGTATTTCAAGTTGTCTTTTATACCTACTTCAAGATTCATGCCCATCACTCTCAATTTTACCTCAATTCAGGTATTTATTTTATTTTGGATAATCTGGTTTGACTTTAATTCTTTCATCTATATTAAAAAATAGGAAGGATAATCATTTTGTAGTCTTTTAGGTTTGTTTGATGTTGGGTGCTGTTAGCGGTAGATCAAATCAACCTGTACATGTGTACATACATATGTTTGTAGATATATCTTAATATTCTGCTTTGTTCAATAAAAAGTATATTATTTCTAAAAGTTAGTTGTGCATCTAACATACGGCCATTCTCTAATTCAATTAGAGCTTCAGTGAATCTCTGTTGTGTTGAAGGCTCTATATTTAGCTCCTAAGTAATGAGTATGAATGAGCTGTGAAATCCATTCTTCACAAAGTCACAAAGTCACAACCATGGTATAACACACACACACACACACACACACACATATACACACTCGCACACACCTGAAATATAAGCAGATAAAGACATGGATCATCAGTACACTTTCCAAATTCTGTGACTGAACATGTTTCCTGATGGCACATCTGTTATGCAGACCTGAGCAACTCTGTGAGTTCCAGAGCTCTAGGTTTCACTCTCCTCTTTTCCTTCTCACTTGCTGCTAACAGTAGTGGTAGGGAACTGTTGTAGGAATAATCTTGAATTCAAACCCCTGGATGCTAGTTGTATGAATTCAAGTAAGTTACTTAACCTCTCTGTAAATCATTTACTTATTTAGTGTATGTAGTCACATGCATGTGTTTTATATATATATAGTACCTGGCATAAATTATTTGAGGCATTGGAGATATAGTAATTATAAGACAGACAATTTTCTATTTCACAGACACTAAATTTGAAGGGACATTTAATGTATAGATAGACTAGTCAAACTATATTAACAGAGTGCCACACAAATATGTAGAATAATATATTAATATATTGTGAAGTTATTATAGAATATTTGAGAGATCATTAAATCCAATGTTTGCTTATAAGAATACAAGAATGTGGATTTTTCTTGTATTATCCATGAATCAAGATGGCAAAAATATTATAATCACAAACAGTTGCGTATATCAAATATATTTAATGTTTTATCACAAGGTATAGAATACAGTATAATCATTGTATTTGGTAAATTTCATTCAATTCAGAGTTGTAGCAGTTATTTTAAAATGTAGCATGATTTGACATTTCACTGATTCTTGAGTCTGGCGATTGAGATGAATACCAGATCTCTGAATATTCTACATCTTGGGCTTTAAATCACCGTCTGGCTCCTCTATTATTCGCTGAACTTAATAAGGACATTATGCCCATGTGTTTTCCAGACCTCATAAAGTGTGAGAGGACGTAACTTAAGGTGCTAGAAGAATGAGTCAGTGGATACCTCAGAATCGCCCCTTTCATCCTCATCATACTGAATGGGACATTAACAGAGATCTATGCCCTTCTCCAGCACTGAACCCCAGGGGATCCTCTGATAAATGCTGACCTCTGGACTGGCCTTATGTAGAGATGAAAGAGATGTATGTGTGTGTGCACGCGCGAGTGTGTGTATGTATGTGTGTGTTTGAAAGTAGTTATTAAAGATATGTCATCTAGTGGTCTTTCATCATTTATTCAAACCTATGGACATGGGAAAGCTTGACAGCATTTTTTAGAATGTGAAGAAAGGAGATATGCTTAGTGACATGTTAGAAAGTTACAATCTAGTGGTTGATAAGAAAAACAATGTGTGTATGTGTGTGAATGTAGATATACTGGGCCTCAGTTTACTTATCTGTATCCCAGGGATAGTAATAAAGGGTCCTTGTGAAGATTGGGTTAATAGGTTAATATATATGAAGTACTTAGAAAAATATTTACCATATAGAAAAGACTATATATGTACTATTATTGCTAAATTGTTTAAAACTGAAGTATTTAACGAAATATATAATAAAATAGCCCCTTGAAGGATATACAGCAGCAGTTTAATAGTCTAATGGAGTTTTATTTCCTTGCTAACATTTCTGAATTTCCTAAACTTTCTATGATCAATATGGATTTTACTTATAGCATATCATTAAAACATATTTTTAAAAACTAAAGGAGGGAGAGAGGGGGAAGTGCTGGAGAGTGATTTTGGCCAAATTATATTATAATAATTGTGTGCATGTACAAATGTGTAACAACAAGTCCTGTCATTAATTACAACTGTAATGCAACAACAAATAATTTAGAAAAATATATAAATACATAAATAAAAACTGATGGAAAAGATACTGTTAGGAAGTATTTAGTGTATTATCATGACAAGGGGTAAGGGACAACTAGGCACAATTTAAATATTCTAAAAGCTAAAAAGGCAAAAACAAGAGAGGAAAATTCTTGATTTAGCAGTCCAGTTCTTTTCTGAAAGGAAATATGAGAAGATAATTAAGCAGCTCTTTTTTGATCTTTTCCTTCCAGAAGTGAGGTACTCTCTTTAATGACTATCATCTTTTGAAAGAAAATATCCTTGTTGTCTACCAATTAGATATTGTGTTGTTGTGTTCTTTATCTATTGCTGCATAACAAATTACCAGCAAACAGAGTCTTAAGGCATCAGATATTCATTGTATCACACTTTCTGTAGGTTGAGTTCTCAGTCTTAGACTCTCTGGCAGGGTTCAGAAATGTTCCTAGTGAGGTCAGAGGTCATCTCAAGGCCTGATTGAGTTGGGATCTGTCTCTGAGCTGACTTGTGCTGCCATGGGCAGATCTCAGGTCCTCATTGAAAGCTAACTGGAGGGATCAGTTCCTTGGCATTTGAACTCCTTCTTGGAGCTACTTAGAACATGGCAGCTTGAGAGAGAGAGGTTGTTGTCTTTTAAGGTAACAGAACTCAGAAGTGACATCTCATCCTTTATACCACATTCTGTTTGTTAGGAGAAGTGCACTAGCCTAGCCTCATACTCACAGGCCCTTAGTACCTGCAGAGGAGACCGGTGGTGTTGTCCTAAGACTGCCTTTCACAGAAGTCCTGAAGGGTGTTTGTTAAGCTTTGTTTTTTTGTAGCTTGCCCATCCTTTCTTCATTTACGAACGCTTAAATATTAGTGTTCACATTGATTATTTCTAGACATACACATATTCTTCATATCCTCTTGGTTTCAGTGAAAGTAAAGTGTCAGTGAGATAATTCAAACCTTTTAGTGCAGTTGCACTAAATATCCTGATATGGTGTTAAGTTAATCAAATTACAGAGATCTTCTAAAGAACTGAGTCCACAGCGACTCTCTTTGTTTTGCAGATTTAAATTTTGGATACAGGAAAAATTAAAGGACTTCACCGAAGTCATGTGGCTGGTTACTATTTACTTACAAAAATACACTCTTCTGACTTAAAATGTATTAAGAAATCAAGGAATATATTACATAAATTGAAGTTGATTTGATATGGTCACTGTTTTGAGCAACTGAAATTTTGGCACTTATCCTTTAAGCAGCTATGTTCCTGTAGCACATAATTGTTCTTAGCAGAGCTATAATAACAAACAAAACAACATTCTAAGAGTTATATTCTGGCTTACTACAAAGTCAATAGGTAGCAAGAAAATTTGTGTCAGAAACTGGAAAGTTGAGACTGAAGATATGCAGTGGCAAAATATTTGTGAAAAATGGCAGCTGCAAAACTCTGGAAGGTAAACTGTATGGTACAAAATTTGTGTCTGTCAGGATCCCTGAATAAATGAATGGGGCAAAGCCTGTGTAAAAAACAAAATTCTGTTGGGTTAATCCATTAAAAATTTCAGGTTCTTTTCTTATTGCAACTAGTACCACCTTAAATGATACAGTCTTCTGTGTACAAATCAATCCACTTTTGGTGTTATTAATTTTTATATTTATGAAGAGCTTTCTCCCAACTAATTAATCTGATTTTTTTTGTGGTGTCTTGTACACATTATTTCAAATACACCAGAGATAAGAAATAAATAATACTTAAGTACTTCTTTTCTGCTAGCAACTGCACTAAAATGTTTGAATTATCTCACTGACACTTTACAGTGACTTATGGAAGAGATATGATCTTTACTTCCATTTCACAGATAAGAAAACTAGGGCTGAGAGAACATAATTGAAAGTTATAGTGGTTACCTGGAAAAGGTTAGATAGGTAGGACTATAGCTCAGGGATAAAGATGTGATTGATAATCATAGAGCTCATGCATATGGATGATATTTTTAGAGGGAGTATGTTGTATAGGAAGAGGGAAACAAAACAAAATAAAATAAAGAGAAGGCAAGAGAAAAGAGCCAGTTGCAGAACTTGCAAAACAGCTAATTTTAAAGCATGGATAAGAGAATCCATCTAATTGAGAACAATCAGGGGGTCAAAAAGCTAAGAGGAATATAGTATATTTTTATCAACTTGAAAAAAAAAGGTTGTTTCAAAGAAAAAGTAATCAAAAGTGTAAAACGTTGCAAAAGAAAGCAAATAATATATGTGTATTAAGAATTGTAATGCAGGGGATGGGATTGTGGCTCAGTGGTAGAGCATTTGCCTGATATGTGTGAGACACTGGGTTCGATTTTCAGCACCATGTATGAATGAATAAAATAAAGGTCTATCAACAACTAAAAAAATATTAAAAAAGAATTGTAATGCAAAAAAAGTACATGTGTAACGGCATAAATTGACGTGAACATACTTTATATAGAGAGATACAAAAATTGTGCTTTATATGTGTAATAAGAATTGTAATAAATAAAAAGAAAGAAAATAAGAAAGCAAATAAAATTAGGACTAGGTGATATGTTCCCATCAGAATTACTGGTAAACTCATGACTTGACAAGACTAGTAGATGTGAAGAAGATGAGTCAGATCGATAGCACAATGAATCGAGATGAGAAAATGAAGACAATGAGGAGTGGCAACACTGGGGAGGAGTTTGGCTCTTGAGGGAGAAGAATAAGGTGGTAGTTGGACTGTGGGTTAACGGTTTTTATTTAGGGGATGTTGTGAAAGAATTAGTAGAAAAGGATGCTGAGACAAGAAGAGATAAATGAGAAAACATACAGGTATTCTGAGAATCATAGAAGGATGGGATCCCATATTTAGGAGGAGAATTTTCTTTTCTTTTCTTTTCTTTTTTTTTTTTTTTATGGTGCCAGGGATTGAACCCAGGGCCTTAGTGCTTGAGAGGAAATCACTCTACTGAGTTATATCCCCAGCCCTAGGAGGAGGATTTTCATTTTAACCAGAGGGAAGGTGAAAAGAATAGTTGGTAATAAAAGTAAGTATGTAAAATAATTTCAGGTAAGGGAAGCAAAAGAATTTTCTAATGTGTTCTATTTTCTCTCTCAAGAAGGATATAGAGCTAGGTGACTGAGACTGAATATAGTTAAATATTTGAAAAGAGTGGTTATGATTCTAAATACTTCCAAAAACTGAACAGAGGACTGGTAACAAAATCACACACACACACACACACACACACACACACACACACACACACATACACACACACGAATATATATTAATTATAATGCAGATTGGTGGACTCAATTGGGGTTGGAGACCTAACACTTTACAGGTGAAAAGCACTAAAATTTTTTGTTCACTTTCACTTACTATATTTAGATTAGAAATTTATCTGAAAGAAATAATTATAATCATGCCCAAGATGTAGCCATAATTATATCCATGACAGAATTTAGAAAGTATAAGCAATTTAAATGCCTATTAACAAGAATATTGGTTAAATAAAGTATGGTATATTTCTAAATATAGTATCATGCAGCCATCCCAAATTGTTTTTTAGAAGAATAGTAAATAGGCTAGAATTTTTTTTGTAAAATGTCTAATAAAAATGACTGTTAAAGAACACATAGTATAATGCATTTTAAAATAAAAATTAAAAACTTACCATATGCATATAAAAATTACACAAAGCAATAAAAGTATCTCTAATGGATGGGATTACATGTGTCATATTTTGGTTTGCTATAACAAAGCATCATCTAAAAGAAATTTATTTTTCAGTTTTGGAGGCTGGCAAGCAGTATATTTACTTTTTTTTTTTTGCACTTATGCACCTATAATTTCTATTTATCCTAATCTACTTCTTGTTTTTTAAACAGGCACATGTGAACAATTTCATTACATTTATTAAATAATGGTTAACATATAAGACCTTGCAACCGGTTTGCAGGAGAATCCAAATAGCAGAGACATCTATATGGGCCTACCATGAATGTTTTTTAAAAAATTGCTTAGTTCTAAAACTTGCAAAACTTGTCTATAACCACAATAATCAGTTTCATTCCACAATAATCAGAATCATTCATATTATTATTGGTTTTCTGTCATCTGCAGAGTAATAAAATAGCCAAATACTAGGAAAAGTGTGAACACCCAAAGTGTCAGACAAACCGAAAAGTGTGCTCTAGACAATTTTCTCCTGAAGACTTCTTGTAATCTTGGTACAGGGCAAAAATCTTTCATAATTTTTCTGGAAAGTCTCTCCCCACTTTGTAACTATAATAATCTCACTTTTTGATTACCAAATAAGACTGGTTTTACCAGGTTTGGTTTGATTATTTAATTAAGTGCAGTTAGAGTATTAATTTACCATATAGGCCTTTTCAAGGTTTTTGTTTTTTCTTTGGCAAATCAAGAGCCATATAGTATTGAATAGTTACAAATACCACAAGATTACCTTCTGTCTGGAAATTTTTGTGAGTAATCTCAGATTTGTCCTAGAAATACTTTTGTAGTTTACATTCTGGGGCTAGGAAACTGCCCTAGTTATTCTCTCCACAATTCACCCAGGTAATTCTAAATTTGGATGGTTTTCTCTCTTTTCAAAGTACTACTACATTTTCTAAGGCTCCTGACCTAGCTGGGTAGTGA
The DNA here is from genome assembly GCF_052094955.1 of Ictidomys tridecemlineatus. NCBI lineage: Eukaryota > Metazoa > Chordata > Mammalia > Rodentia > Sciuridae > Ictidomys > Ictidomys tridecemlineatus. The sequence continues at coordinate 45,110,113 of NC_135485.1, read as the reverse complement.
CCTTCCTGTATGTCTGGACAGCTGGGCTAGGATCTTGCAAAGGAGCTACAAGACTGTTTTCCTGGGAGAGTCTTATAGGCTTTGGCTCCATTATAAAGCAGAATTTTATTTTTCAAAGGCAGCTTGTCCTGTCTGAGTAAAAGAGTATTCTTCTCAAGTATTACACTCCACATAAAGCCACAGTTTTACAGTCCTTTTGTTCTATTATATTCCGATCAAAAGAAAAACATTCTTATTGACTCTATGCAGATAACTGGATTGCCATAAAAAGTGAGAAGTAGTAAGTTTATGAATTTGGTGATCAATGAGAGTCAGATATTATGTCATATATTTTATTTCAGTTGCAAAAAAAGTTTACTCAATTGCTCTGGCTTTCAGAAAGCTTAAGTTTTCTCATCAGTTCATTGGATCCTGTGTAATTAACTCTTGTTCTGTTGAATCCAGGCTTAGCATTTCCTGGACCCATCTGCTTCTTCACTAAAAAGTTCTAGAGATCTTGATGTAGGTCGGTGATATAGTCTAAAGTGATCTAGGCAATATAATGGCTCATAGTGTGTAACCAATATCCTAATCTTTAAAGTTTTAATAGTTTTAAAGACCTAATGCAGATTTTTTCCTCAAGTTTTTGAGGACCATCCTTCCTTATAGAAGAAGACTGATCTTTTTCTTTTTTAAAGAAATTAATGAATATTATCTTATTTAAGTGAACTGAAACTATGACTTATAACTTCAAATTACGAAAAAATAAAGCTTTTTCATAATTCTGATAAATACAGGAAAAACTGAGAAAACTACTTCATAAGAATTTTAATGTTTTCCTCTGAGGTTAAAACATAGTACTGAAAGCAAGGACATTAATAAATATTCAAATACTTTGCATAAAGCATACAATTTCTGAAATATTTATATTAATAAAATTTTAAAAATATAAGGTTAACATACAAAAGGCTTACTGTCTTTTTTGATTTGACAATACTTTCCAAGCAAGTCTCAAACAAACTTGACCAGACAATTGTAGCCTCTCAGTTTAAGAAGTGAAAGAACAGATCTCTGTGATTTTTTTCAGAGAATCTCAGGGAAACTTCAGATTTAAGTATGCTGAAAAGTTATATTTCTATGTTTAGGATCTGATTTTTGGAAGGGAAAAATAAAAAAAAATTTAAAAAGAGATTTGGATATTTGGTTATGGTAGGATTGTGGGTAGCTGAGAAATAGCTTGGTTAATGATTTAAAATGGCAATAACACCCTTAAAAAAATCTTTGAGAATAGGATTGTAAAGACCCTTTTGGAAGAACCTTTTTGATAAGTGGGAATCCCCCTCCACTTAAATCATTGAGGACATAATAGAGTTAACTTAAGGCACAGAAAGTTATTTTGGCAAAAGCATAATTTTATAATCTAGGTGATTATATAGAAGGTAAAGAAGTACTTTTCATATTGTAGGTGAAATATAAACTGGAAATGAACTAATTAAAATTGAGCATCCTGCTAAAATACTAACACTTTTCAGACTTAATTATTAGGATCCAAGTCAAATAAAGTTCAAAGTTTTGTCCTTTATTAGCATTTTATATTCTACAACAAACTGACACTTTACATTAGGATAGCTCTTAAACAGTCAACCAGGTTTAAACAAGTTTTATAATTATATAGAGATGTTATTTATTTTCATGTGTGATGAATTCACCCTTGCTATCCTTGAATAAACAAACCTTTTCAGAAATTATTGGTTTTAATTTCTATATTCATAACTCCAACTCACTTAAATAGAAGCTCTTGGGGGTCATCACTAGTTCATGATTCTGTGAAGGTATCCAAAGATCAAAAGTTTTAGATCACCAGCTTTAAGACAAATTAATATTTTCCTTGAGGTATAAAACCACTGGATTCTCATTATATTATATGCTGTCAATTATTCATGTTAATTATAAGTTTTAACAAAAGTAAGTGAGTAAGGGGGGGAGTAAACTATAAACTTATGGAAGCTTTTTAACCAATTAGCAAAGCTACTGAAAATAAATGCATAATAATTTTTTATAACCACACATTCCTTTTGTGCCTTCTTAAAGTGGCAAATTAGCATTAATTAACATCATCCAAAGATGTAACATTTCTACTCATAGAAAAATAAATAAAATACTTATATTAAATTATGGTTGTCTGAAGATTTAATCTCACTTAGAAATTTAGGTATCCAGTGATTATCCATAAATTAACTTTAAATCAATTCAAGATTTCAAGGTTCTGAAAAGATTTTTGGAATTATCTTCAAGTTGACATAATACAAAAGATAACTAGTGTTCAAATCAAAAGTGTCAAAATAATGATTCAATTAATTGAACACAAATTTACATTTTTATAATCTTAAACATTATGTAGGAGTAAGTTCTCTTATTTGATCATTAGAAAGCAAAAACTGATTAAGAAAAGCAAGTCTACATAGAAAATCTATGCTGGTATTATGCTGAAAACAGCGAAATCTTGAAAACTCTATCAGAGTGAAGGCATAGTTGTTAAACCAAAATTATTAAACTCATCATCTTTGCCAGATTTGCTCTAAGTTTAACAAGAATGAATACCTTATGTTTAGAAACTTGTATCCTTAAACCATTCCTGAGTTAGTTTTTGTAAGAATTTTAATACTCTAGAACATTAAAATGTTAAAATTTCCTTATTTCCTGGAAATTTTAGGAATAATTTATACATTTTCCTATATATGTCAATCAGAACAGAGCTGCTTTAAGTAGCCTGTAATCTAATTATTGATATTATCTGGAATTAGAAAAATATCTGACACTAATATAAAGAGAAAGTACTTTCTGAACTGCAGGCAGACACATAATAGAGTTTACATCTTAAAATCTACTGTTTGACTTACAGGAGAAGAGATACAGGATACACTGGAACATAGTACATTGTAAGTCCAGCTATGTAAGAAACATCAGCTTTTCTGGTGGACATGACATCCTTAATTATTTGAGCTCAAAATAAACAAAGATGACAAGTTAAGCAGATTTTTAGCTTTAACCCAACAGAAAATAAGTCTCTTCTATAAATCTATTTTCAGAAATCACTAAATGGTCAAACCATAAAACCAAATCCTCAATCTTTGCTGCCCTCAGTGGGGAATAATTTGTTGTGTGCAAACCAAAAACTAAAACAAAACACAAAATTAGCAGAGAGGAAGAACTACTAGACAAGGTCAAAAAAGTTAAAATTTCTATTAATATTTGTGACTCAATTCTGGGAGATCAAGAAAAGATGTTGTGGAGCATAAGCTATCCATTAGTTCCAGCTGTCTGATGATACATTGTACTTGTGACCATCAGGTGAATCCAATGGGCATCTTGAAACATCATCTCCAAAAGTGTTAAAGGATAATTTTCAACTGGGAAAACAATAATTCCATGGAAATAGAAAGTAAACATATGTCAAAGATTAATAACAAACTATAGAAATGATCCCTGAAAGTATAGTCTTTGTCAAAGATTAGTTTACTCATTAATCCATGAGGAATCCAGTATGATACTGCAATTTATTCCTATTCTTTTTCTTACCTCAACTTAAAGTTAATTCACTAAAACTTTATCTTTTTTATCTTCATTTTATGTAAATTTACTAAAGCTTTTTCTTTGACTTATACAATTTGTTACTTTTTTGTTACCTCCATTTTTTCATTCTGAGCTCCATCTTTTTTCACTTAGATATTTTTTACCTTGTTTCAAAAATGAATTCAGATTTCTCTGTTGTAATATATTTTCAAATCCTTTTCTTAAATATTTTTCCAAAACTTTTCATGGAATTTTGAATCCCATACAAATTAATTATAATAAACAATATTTTTATCATATTCTTCTCTGACTCCACTTGCTTTTAATAATATTAACTAATAAAATCTACTGTTCTCCGAGCAACCTAAATGCACTTTACTATGGTGTTTAGTGCCAACACTTGAGCTAGAGACTGCTGTGTGCCACCCCATCTGTGATATACACCTATAACTGGAGAACATTGCTATCTCTGCAAAATATTGTCACATCATTAAATGGATTTTGTCACCTCTATTTGCTACTGTTGTGTTCTATGACCACTGCTGCAGAGCCACTTCCATTTAGTTGGGTAAGATTTCTTGAGTGGTAAGTGGGATTCATGTTCTCTGGATTTCTCCATTTTTCAAAATCACCAAGTATTCTATGATGACATGCTTAAATATCTTCCCAGTACAGTGTTTTCCATTTTTATTTTTTGATATGATTTGTTAATGCTAGAGACTGAACCCAGGGCCTTATGCATTCTAAATGCATGTTATCCCACTGAGACATACCCTCAGCTCATGCTTTTCATTTTTAGTTCTTAGTAGTGTGGAATGTGTCTCAATGTGTCACATAAATTTTTGGTGTGTTTAGGCTGTGTTAATTCTCACCCTACATTTTCCTCTCATGTGTTTTGTAACCAGCTTTTACAGAGCTGAAAAGAGATCACATTCAATGGATAGGTCAGAGGCCAATGCTCTGGATCAATTCATCCCTGATTAATTTTTGGTAACCTATGTGGTTACATTTTTTGTTTGAATTTCTCTTTCTTTTAGTGACATTATTTTCCAAAGGCTTCTCATGAAAAGTGACAGTACTCATCTAAGCCATTCCCTTTGGCATATTCATTAGCTTATTTGGTTCTCAGTGGTAGATTTGACTTAGGATCAAAGAAAAATTATTAATTTTTAACCTTTCCAGCTCTTTCTAGATTATCCATTTAGGCATATATACAAGTATGTACATATATACTGTCTATATTAGATTTATTAAATATATACTTTTGAGAATCGTTGAAAATATAACAGGATATAAAATATAAAATAAAATTTACATAATAAAACTTTTAAAGTGGTAAATGATTTATATTAATATACTTTATTATGTAAATTATCATATTTTTTTCTTTTAACTCTAGATCCCTTTATAAAATGAAACTCCAACAAAATAATTTACTACTTAATTTTCTTCTGTTCCAATACTAATAATCCCCTAGTCCTAACATTCAAAACATATAATTAAAGGCTGGAGAATTCTTTGTAAAATCCAAATATTTTATATAGTTTTCATTATTTGCTTTATCTTTTGTGAATCTCATCTTTATTCCATAACTTGATTATTTTTTCTTCATGTTTACATAAGTCATTATTACCAGACACATACATTTATTGAGTGCAAGGGATAATAAATTGTTAGTTTATTGTCAGATCATTTTGTCTTTTTAAGTAGTGGGAGAAAACTTCAGCCATAAACCAACTTTTATAAATGAGTTTTCTTTATAACACTCTTGTCTCTCTTAAAATGTACATCTATATTCTATTATGAATAATTTTTTTCTGTCGGTATGTGGTGCTTTAAAACCCATCAGTATCTGTAAGCACACAAAGAGAATTAAAATTCTCCTTCTCCTTTCCTCACCCTTTCCACCTCCAGCTCCCACGCCCCTACCCCCGCCAAAGGATCAAACCCAGGCCCTTGTACATGCTAAGTGAATGCTCTATCACTTAGATCTTTGTTTTTAAAAGTCTTATCTATATTATGTTGGCTTATTGATAAGAATTTTTAAGATAAAATCAGAAAATGTTCATATTCACTTTCTTCTTCTGGTTTATTCCTTTACTCATTGTACATCATTATCAAAATACTCTTTGACTTAGTAATATCTGGAAATATTTGGCAGTGTAATTACGTAGGCCTCTATGTCTCTCACTTGCTCTTTATTGAGTAATTTCTCTTAGGGAAGCCATGAGAATGACCATCATTCAGAAAGTAATAGGAAGGCATGATAAAAATCAAAGGACTCAAACATAATAAAATAGCAATGTTGCTGCCTTCCTGATTTATTTTCTTTTTTATCATTGTCATTCATTTGTTTTATGGCAACTCTCTTTCTCTCTAGATACTCTGTTCCTTGTGATGTAGACAGTGAAATGATCAACTTTCATTCCAGCCAACACTTAAAGGGAGCTCAGTAAATGTTTGCCAAATGGTTTCATGAAACTGAGAATCTCAAAATTATACATGGTGGTGGTAGAGTCTGGTCTTTAACTCTGTGAGCTACAAATTTCTCTGGACTCTCAGGTATATTTAAAAAATTGGTCATCATAACATTCCTGTATACTCTTGTGTGTGTGTGTGTGTGTGTGTGTGTATGTCTATGTATTCATATCATTTTTATTGGCTTTGTGATTTTATTACTTGATACCTAATATGAATTAGGCAGGTAGGCCCAGGTTTTATAGATACTTAAAGTTATAAAAATTTTGTTGGCTCATTAACAAAATGAATATTAAAATTTCTATGTAAATTTAAACATATAAGTGAATATTCATTTAAGATGAGAAAATAAATCTTAGAATGCCTAGGGAAAAAAAAAATAAAACATCTTTAGTCAGTTGATGCATAATAGCTCTGAACTATTTTCCTTTTATCTTCATGCTCTTTAATTGTCTCCTCAAATGAGGTGTATTATATATTATCATTTTCTATAGAGGAAATAGATAATTTAGTCTTTAAGCCTAACTGAATTAATTTTTACTATTATTGATATTAGAAAAATCTTTTTTTAGCATCACGTTTATAATATCATGCAAACTAAATGGATGACATTACTATTTGGGAAAATTTTGATCAATTTTATTCATGTGAAAGCTACAAGATTTGGAAGAATTGCCTAGAGGCTAGATTCTGCCTGCATGTATTTAAGAACTTGTTTCTCCTGTATTATCCACACATGTCCAGTGCCAGGTGCTGCAGGACATGTTCATCTGTCTTACAAAACAAGCTTTTACCTTTTACATTCTTTTCATGACACTGGGTGAATAAACACAGTGCATAACTCTGGAATACTTTCCTTCACCAGGATAGTAATTTCTCCACTGTACATGAAAATTCCACTAAACCTAAGTCAATGCCTATCCATCTCAACTTAAGCTAAATCTGAAAAGTGACTGTTCTTCTCCATTTCACCAGACATGAATGAAAATTGCTGAGGAGGGAATCATAATGGAAAGAGACAGCTGCCTTAATTGATTCTGGATAAATGTCTTGTTTTTGCATATTTGTGATAAGATAAGGGTCTGTGCAAGGATTACAAGGGCACCTCTCAAAGCTTGGAATGAGAGATGAAAAGGAAGGTTTCCAAGTTTCTCAGCTTCATAGTAAATTCAGCTCTGGTTTCAGGCACTATTCTTTTAAGTGGTTTATTTTAAGTAGCTCGGTTAATAACGTTATTATTACTGGTGATTATCTACACTTTATATATGAGGAAAATTGAGGCACACAAAGATTAAGAAGTTCACAAAGTTAATGATTGGGCAACCAAGCATACAAACTGAGGCTCTCTGGCTTTAGAACTTGTGCTATTAACTATTTGTTCATTGCTTGCTTGTTTAATATTAAACATTTAATTTATCTGTAAAAACCTCCCTAATAATGAGCCTGTAGGAATATATACATTAATTGTCCTGTTGAGTTGCCAGTATCACTGGTAAATGACTGCACACCTAGCTGTGCCTAAATCTCATTTTAAGAAGCATGACACAACTTGATAAAAGTATATGGTACTCTTTATTTTCTAGTAATTGAAAATGAGCAAATGAGGGACTGTGATTTCTTGAGTTGTATTCCTATAAACAGAACAAAGAAATCTGTCTATATGGAATACTTTCAATACAAAGCCAACATATTGATTATCTGTCTTAAAATAATATATTTTCTATTTAATCATATTATGGCTACTATATCAATCACACATGATCTCAGAGTCAGGTGTATCACTTGTTCTGCAAAAAAAAAAAAAAGACACATCTAGCACCTTGTTTATTTTGAATAAAATCTTGACTTTTTAAGATTCTTAAAAATGATGTCTCAGATCTTCCATATTTTAAATAAATCTAAAAAGACATAATTCAAAGTCTGAGGTTATTGGTTTTATTAATAATCATGCCATGATCAGTGCTCTTCATAGTTGCAATCACAATTGGACCCTGTATAAAAGTCATCACTAATAACAGGATCACTGTTAATGCTAATTAAACATTTGCTATTGCTCCACAAAAAAAAAATTGAAAACTTGTAAGATAGGATATCATCAAATACTTTTTATAATGAAGTTGAAGGTAGTAGACTTAATTAATCTACCCAAAGCTGCACTGCTAGTAAAAATAGCAGTCTTCACTTAAGACATCAAAGTGTAAGAGTTTTTCACCTAAGCCCATTGCATGAAAAGTGGCAAACTTGTGGAAAACATCTTTTTTTCCCCCCATGATTGTATTAGTTTGTTAGGGTTGCCATAACAATTTACTCTAAACTTCTCTAACCTTGGAGACTTAAAACAACATAAATTTGCTGTATCAGATTTCTGAAATCTAAAAGTCTGAATCAAAGCGTCAGCAGGAATGCTTCCTCTGGAGGTTCCTGGAAAGGTTCTTCCCTTATGTGTTTGCTTAGTGATTCCAGGTAATTCTTTATGTTCTTTGGCTTGTGTCTGCATCCCTGATATTTTGCCTTTGTTGTCACATAATCCTCTCTCTCTCTCTCTCTCTTTCTCTCTCTCTCTCTCTCTCTCTCTCTCTCTCTCTCTCTCTCTCTGTGTGTGTGTGTGCATAAAATCTCTTTATCAGGATACCAGTCATTAGAGTTAGGACACATACTAATCCTGTATAGTTCCATTTTAACTTAATTATATCTGCAAAATCTTTTATTCCAAACAAAGTCATATTCAGAGGTACCTGGTGTTAAGACTTGAACGTATCTTTTTCAGATATAATTCATCCCCCTTAGAATATCTTTGCTGCAAAGAGTCCAAGTGTATTCTTCTCTCCATGTTGATTTATCAATGCATTTGTATTTCCTTTTAAGAATTAGTTCAGGGGCTGGGATTGTGGCTCAGTGATGCCTAGCATGTGTGAGGTTTACTGGGTCCGATCTCCAGAACCACATAAAAATAAACAATAAATGAAGGTAACATGTCCATTTACAAGTAAAAAAAAAATTTTAAAAAGAATTAGTTCAGACATTTTCTTGCTCTTAGTTTTTTCACATTTTTTCACCATGAAATATTCTTGCCTTCAGAACTCAGGGAGCATTCTGTTCTACTTCTAACTTAAGAATCCACAGTTCCCTCTGGTTATTTTCATTCAGTTATGTGATTTATTTCACTTAAAATACTGTTATACATTAAAAATATAAACTGATCATTTCTTATATGTCTGAGTTACCTATAATGCCTAGTCCAGAGATAAACATAATATACATTCCACAATTATTTGTTGAATAGATTAAAGTTTCTTTACTTGATAGCAAAACAAACTATATTTTTACTTTGGATATCTCTTCATTTTGTTGTATAGTATACAAAAAGAATCTGTTGAGCTTCAAACATACTTTTTATTTAATTCTTTTGGAAGTTCAACAGGTTATGTCTATAGATTTGTGAATGAGATAATTTTTCTCCAGATGTCCAAAAGCTATAATGAGAAGTTATTGAAATGCTATGCCTAATCAGAAAAAGGGGAGATCTCCAAATTATTTATATATGGATAACAAATGCTAGGACTCTTTATCAGAATCTGAAAATTTTCAAATAAACCACTGAAGGCTGGTTCATGGAAAATAATTTATTTGATGAAATGCTATTCAATCCAATTTGAATTACAGTTCCATTTGATTTAGTTGAGTTCAATACATTCTTATCAAAATATAATTATGTACAAAAATATTTGGGAGTTGTAAAAATGTATAAAAAATTCTCTTTGTTTTGAAGAAAATTAAATTTTAAGTAATGTTTAGAGTAGGATAAAAACTAATATTTATAATGCATACAACATGTCAGAAAATATACTAGTTTTTTTAATAAAATACCACATCTAACGCATACATTGCCATCAAAAATCAAATATGATTACACATATTCTGACATTAAACTTTAGAAAGTTTAATCTCAGTAAAGTTGTAGAAAGGGAGGATTAGTATTTAATAATGATAATTTAATAATGTAATTATTTCCTGTAGAGTAAATTTTTTGTGAACTTGCCCACTTTACTAATTGTTCCAAATACTTAAATGAAATATCTCATTCATTCATTATAACAATTGCATATTAGCAACACAGTATTATTTACATTTTATAGATAAGGACCTGGGGGTGCAGAGAAATTAAGTATTATAAAGAAAATAGTGATTGGACCAGGATTAAGGTCCCTATTTCAAGGCAACCCTGTTAGTTACTGTTAAGCTGGAATTTCAACCAGGGTCAGTATGATATCCAAAGTTCATGCTCTTTTTTCTTCTTCACAATGTATCCAAGCACTTACAAAAAGAAAATGAGACCGTGTACATACAAAACTACAATATAAAGCCAAGTGTGAAAAGAACTAAAAGTGTTATGAATGGCTACTGCAATCCAGATGAGAGTTGGACTGATTAGGGAAACTCTAACAAAGGGGTTGACCTTTTAACTGAATCTCTAAGACTGAGTCAGATTTAGCAATATCTGAAATTTAGCAACTTTCTTACAAATTCCAATAAGTGCATCCATGGTGTTTCCTAGAATTTCAAGGATTGTATATTTGCGTGTGGGGGTGGGGTGGGGCGCATGGCCCTTAATCTAGAAGATAACTCTAAATAGTAAGTGAAAATCAAGGGAGAATTAAAGATATATGTGTGTGTGTGTGTGTATGTGTGTGTGTGTGTGTACACCTCAAAGTATGCTTAAAAAAAACATGTTGAAGGAAATAATGATTTACCTCAAAAAAAAGAGGATAAAGATGAGACAGGAGGTGCTGGAATGAAAAAAACTTATTAACACTCATCATTACATTTCCTGGTTTTCATGAAGAAAGAGTACTTTAAGAGGAGAGAACAAAGATTTCTAGCTATGCCATGAATGAATTGAGAGGCTACCCTCATCTAAATCTGAGATGTGCTCCAGGCAGCATCTTGAGTGTCTGAGCCAGACCCACTCAAGACAAAACCTGGGATACTCAACGTGGAAACAACTGTTAATAAATTCACCCTAACATTCATATATTAGCAAGTTGAGAAATGATCATTGTGGCATTTGAATCGAAGAGGTGAAAGTTCACACCACAAGTTTCACTTTTAGTCACTTCACACACCTCAGATTCACCTCTGGTTAATGTTGTTTTTTGTTAATTAACTATTTTAAACTGCTGGATAGAACATGTGCCTGTACAAAAACAGGCCACCTATGCATATCTATTTAATGACTACGAGTGGCTAAGAGCTTTAATTATATTTATTTCTGTATATGTTCTTTATAGATAAAGAATTCTAGGTTAAGACAAATTAAATAACTTATTTAATGTCCAACAACTAGTAAGGGGCAGAAGTAGAAGGAGAATATAGTTCTGTCGCTTCCAAAGCTCATTTTCTTAAACAAGGCTGGCTCCAAGATAATTTTTTTCCTAAGTGTTGAAAAGGGGTTTAGGCCAACCAAAATGTCATTTCTTTTTTCACCTTTACTACATACAGTAAAGTAAAATAGATGCAAGCCCCAGGCACCTCAAACATAAGAGTTAAATAAAACCATTAACCATATTTAATCATGATTAATATGGCGATATATTTCCAGAGTATTGTCTAATTTATTTAGTGTTTGTTATCCATTCTTCAATATAGCAATTGGAACCTGGGAAGTTAAAAACCTTAATATTATTGGCTTTGCTAAGACATTTTCTGCATATACCTATAAGGTACAGTTTAGGATCTAGTCCAGAAATAAAAAAACATTCACGTACCAATGTGAGATTTTATACTGACCAACCTTGAAATAAATATAAGTGTTGAATTATTGAAAGGCTCCAAGATTTAAAAAAGGTAATTCATAATGATGTCTAAAGTCCAGATCTTAAATGTTTTACAGGTTTGTTTCGTTTTAATGACTACTAAAAAAGGAAGCTTGGCAGAAAGAGTTCATTTCATCCAATTTCAGGAGACTTGTCTGTAATATTTAATACTGGGATTAAGATGAGAAAATACAGGCTTGTGTTAAGGATAGAGGTTTATAATTCTTACATATGAACAAATTTGGCATCAAGCTATTTCATATATTTTGTAGTAATAATTTTGTATAAATTCACATATTGCTAATATATTATTATGATATTCAAAATGATTTTTATATTTGATTTCAACTTGATTATTGTGATATTATTGAATATTTAATTTTATGTGAAACACTTTATACCAAAGTGTTTTAAAATACTTTGTTGTAAAGTTAATTAGGATCATACAAAATATTTTGTTGTTAAAGAAAAATAAAATTATGTGCCTGTAATTACTAAAAATCTATAAATTTCCCTTAAGCAGAATGGGAAATTTATATTAATGTTTTTCTTTTTATATTAGTGCTAATAATTTTATATCTGCAATAATGTTAATAATTAATATCCATTATTAATGTACTATCATAAGAATACTGCAATAAGGGATAGCTCAGTTGGTAGAGTGGTTTGCCTTGCATGCACAAGGCCTGGGTTCAATCCCAGCACCACAAAACAAAACAAATAAAACTGCTGTAATAAATATTTCTAAAGAAAGTTAGCATTTTGGGGGATAATAAATATTTTCTGAAGAAGAAATGAAAAAGTTTAATAAATAAGTGCCAGTTGTTGTATTTCTTGTGCAAAATGTTTAAACTAGTTAATATGTTAGAAACTTCAATGTTCTATTTAAGAAAAAAGTAAAAACAAATATATAAGTGGACTCAATACCTTATAAGCTAATGAATATCTGTGTTTCTTTGGATTAAGCAGATTATGGTCTGCATGGAGCTGATTTGTTATCTATTGGTAAGCATTTTCCCACTTTCTTTATGACCACTTTATGACAAAGGATTAAGAAATAAGATTTATCTTTAGGCTGGTTTCTTTTCAGTTTCTCATTTTTCTTAGGGAAATCAAATTAGATCAAAGAAATTTCATAGTAGGACTTGTGACAATTCTTAATGAATTTGAAAGGCAGTGATTAGGAGTGTCTTTCAAAATAACTTTTGAGTATTTTTTTCATTCTGATATCCTCAGGGAAATTTAACCTTAGCTTTAAGAGATTTCCTAAATTTTACCAATCTGTGAATTCTTGTGCATCCAGAATTCCAGTAATTTAAGTGAACTCTAACTTTGCATAGATTATAGAAGATCTTTTAAAAAGGTTTATTATTTTTCAATTCAGAATTTCAATATAATTATATTTTTCATAGTTCAATTCTCTGGAAAATTTTGATTTATCTTATGTTTCCACTATTTTCAAGAACATAGAATATTGATCACTTTTTTTTTTTTTTTTTTTTGGTTCTGGGGATTGAAGCCGGGGCACTGTACAAATGAATGGCATTCCCATCCCTTTTTATTTTTATTCTGAGACAGGGTCTCACTAAGTTGCCCAGGTTGACCTCAAACTTACAGTCTTTCTGCTTCAGCCTCCCAAATTGTTGGGATTCCAGGTGTGCCATACTGGGCCTGGCTTTATCATAGTTTTTAAAAAGCTTTTTAAAAAAGAATACCTGGCTCATGTGTGGATCTGTTTTTATTATTTGTTGTTCTGTTGCTTTCAGCCACATGGTCCTAACTTTTGGCATGACTAGTTATGTTTAATTGAACGTGGATGTTGTATATAACACATTGTAAAGTCTCTAGATGATTCTATGCATACTTTTTCTGGTTCCTCTCCTCCCCTGGGGATTGAATTCAGGGACACTCAACCATTGAGCACATTCCCAGCTCTAGTTTGTATTTTATTAAAGACAGGGTCTCACTGAGTTGCTTAGGATCTTGCTTTTCCTGAGGCTAGCTTTGAACTTGTGCTCCTCCTGGCTCAGCCTCCAGAGCTGCTGGGATTACAGGTGTGTGCTACTGGCCTGGCTCCCTTTCTATTAATCAAAGAGGGGGGGGCCCCTTAATCCTTCCAGGATTTTACTGAATAGAGACTAGTTGTAGCCTTGGTAATACTCAGTCCATTTTTCATCCACTCCTGAGATTTTTCTAGTGAGAGTCTTAGTGAGTCTAGCTCTGTCTTGCATCTGCTGAAGAAATATAACTTGCTCTTTGGAGGCTTTTCATTCAAGTCTTTATCCTCCTTAGCATAGAAAATGGCCACATTCTTGAGGTTCCCGAAGACTGGATTCTCCATGCAATGACTATCAATATGAATCTCTTATCTGTAGCCTTCTGTCCTTGCTTGGAATAGTTGCATAACAAAATGCCACAAAGTTAGTGGCTTAAAACCCACCTATTTGCTTATATTTCTGTAGGTCAGATTTTTTGACAGGACTGAAATGAGATTTCAGGAGGTGAAATCAAGGAGTCACCTGTGTGTATGCTTATTTTGTGGTCAGACTAAGAAAGAACTAGCTTTTAAGCTCCCTCAAGTTGTCAGCAGAGTCCAGTTCTTTGTGGCTTTAGGACAATGGTCCTCAACTTTTTGCTGTATGTTAGCTAGTGGTTACTCTTAGCTGCCAGGAGCCTATGCTGTTCCCTGTCACATGGCCCCTTCTATCTTCAAACCCAGCAATGGAGAGTTTTTCGCCATTCCTGTTCATGCCTGTCATCTCTTTCACTAGGAAGATTCCAGTACTTTCTTAGGATTCACCTGGTTAGAATAGACCCATCAAGATTAATTTCCCCTTCTTAAAGTGACCTGTGCTGTACAACAGAACCTAACCACAGGAATAATGTTCCTGAATGTGAATATGAATTCTTAGTCCCTCCCACATGCAAAGAGAGATTACACAAGGGAATGGTCACTGAAAGTCGTCTTGGAATTCTCCCTCCTGTTATTGGCAAATGCTTCAAGGTAGAAATGCCTATAGAACTAAAGTTGCCTTTTCAAGCTTCTTATTTCTCTGAAGGCTTAACATTCTGATTTGTATTGCTTAACCATCTCTCTGAGATTTTACTTTTGTCCAGTTTTTCTAGTTGTTTTAGATGACCACTGGTCTGTTGCAAGATGCTAGAATACTCACTTGAATACAGACATCCTTATTAAGTTTTAAAAATCCTTGAGTTGAACACTTCTACAATGGTATTAGCAAACAGTGATTTAATTCTATATATAACCTCACAGTTCACTAAAGAAAAATATATTGCAAACACCTCTTGATTGCTTGGCTTGGTAATTTACTCTTTAAAACTTATTATCCCAGAATGTTGTTTTTGTTAGTTATAGTTGTGTTAGGCTTTACTTCATTAATTTTTATGTAGGCTAACATTTTTAAATGTATATTTTAATGAAAAATACATTTGCATAAAATGATTTTGAGATCTTGAGACTGTAGGATTTAATATTTTTTCAGCTTCAACAAAATTAAAATCAAAATTTCTAATAATAAAATATCTATTGTATTTATAAAGCAGACAACTGTTTTAAAAAAGATGAGTTCACAATGGGAAAAGCAAATTTACTGAACAAAGGGTAGATAATTAATTTACTTTTAGGAAAAAGCAAAATTTTGTAATTATAGTACACTAAGAAAACAATAATCTGAAATAATTATTCATTTCTCTAGATTTGTGGGAACAGTGTTTACTCCAACTGTACCATATACTGACTAGAAATTTAGAAGCCTTTTGGCTTGTTTTAAAATTTGTCGGCCATATGCGGTGGCTCATGTCTCTAATCCTGGTGACTTAGGAGGCTGAGGCAAGAGGATCTGAAGTTTATAGCCAGTCTCAGCAATTGGTGAGGCCCTAAGCAACTTAGCAAGACTCTGTCTCAAAATAAAAAACAAAAAGGGCTAAGTATATGGCTCACTGGTTAAGTGCCCCTGGGTTCAATCCCTGGTAAAAACAAAAAAACAAACAACAAAAATTCAATGTAGTTAGTTATTTCTAATCAAGGTGACACATAATTTTACCCCAAAATACATATGATTAATTTGAGAGATTTTTTTAAAGATAGATGTTTTAAAAATAGATCCTTTTCTAGCTCATATGAATTACCTGAATTATACCTAAGTATCTGATTTTTATTTTTCATTTATGTATTCATAGAAATATATGCCAAATACCTACATGCAGGTAGACAGTTTTAAAAATCAATACATTAATTATTCAATCCTTTTAGCCCTTGAACACACTATAGAAATAACATTTATGCAGTATAAAATTATTTTTTAAAAAAGATATTTTAGTAAATCCTTAAGTAACACATTCAAGTGATGATACTATAACTAGACACATGTAGAAAATTTCCATAGTCTGCAGCAAGTCTCATTTAAATGCATTACAAATCATGGTGTTAATATAGTATTTATTAAGTATTACCTGCATATATTACTCTGCTAAGTATTTTAGACACTGAATTCTTAAGACAAACAATATTCTCTGAGCTTTGTATCTCAAAAAAATTCCTTTTGGATTTTGTTTTACAGGGGTTCTTTATCTTTGTTTTGCAAATGGCCTTTGTAATATAAAAATCTTTAAATTTTGTCATCTTTCATCTTCTATTCCTAGCACCCCCCCCAAAAAAAAATCTCTACAGAATTAATGAGAGGCCATCTTTGCTTTTAGTAAGATACAATTTTAGTGATAAGAACAATCCTCCTGAATACAAAGTATGTTTTTTAAATGCATTCAAGAAAAAAGCATATATATTGTGTTTTGTAAATATAACACATTTGTAAATGTGTTTTAAAAGAACAGGCAAGAAAGCTTAGAATGACAGACTGTAGTTACAAGAAAAACATAACATTCACTTGCTTATTGCATATATATATGTATACACATATATATATACACACACACACATATTGAATATATATATATATATATATATATTCGCACAATTCCAAAGACAAATTCAAATTTGAAGAATAGTAAAAAGTCTCATAAAACCCCTATCTCTTACCATGCACAAATCTCAACTCAAAATGGATCAAGGACTTAGGAATATAACAAGAGACCCAGAGTCTAATAGAAGAAAAAGTAGGCCCTTAGGCCCCAATCTCCATCATGTGGGATTAGGCCCAACTTCCTTAATAAGACTCCTGGGCATAAGAATTAAAATAAAAAATCAATAAATGTGATGGACTCAAACTAAAAAGTTTCTTCTCAGCAAAAGAAACAATGTGTGAGGTGAATAGAAAGCCTACATCTACGACAAATATTTATCCCTCACGCATCAGATACAGCTCTAGTCTCTAGGGTATATAAAGAACTCAAAAAGCTAAACACCAAAAAACCAAATAACCCAATCAATAAATGGGCCAAGGACCTGAAGAGATACTTCTCAAAGATGATGTACAATTAATCAACAAATACATGAAAAAAATGTTCATCATCACTAACAATTAGAGAAATGCAAATCAAAACCACTCTAAGATTTCATCTCATTCCAGTCAGAATGCCAGCTATTATATATATAAACAACAATAAGTGTTGGCGAGGATGTGGGGAAAAAGGTACACTCATACACTGCTGGTAGGACTGCAAATTGGTTCATCCAATATGGAAAGCAGTATGGAGATTTCTTGGAATGGAACCACTATTTGATCCAGCTATCCCTCTCCTCGGTCTATACCCAAAGGACTTAAAAACAGCATACTACAGGAACACAGCCACATCAATGTTTAATAGCAGCACAATTCACAATAGCTAAACTGTGGAATCCTAGATGCCCTTCAATAGATGAATGGATAAAAAAAAAGTGGCGTATATACACAATGGAGTATTACTCAGCAATAAAAGGGAATAAAATCATGGAATTTGCAGGTAAATGAATGGAGTTAGAGAAGATAATGCTAAGTGAAGTTAGCCAATTCCAAAAAAACAAATGCCGAATGTTTTCTCTGATATAAGGAGGCTAATTCATAGTGGGATAGAGAGCGGGAGCATGGGAGGAATAGATGAACTATAGATAGGGCAGAGGGGTTGAAGGGGACAGGAGGGGGCATGGAGTTATTAGTGATGGTGGAATGTGATGATCATTATTATCCAAAGTACAGGTATGAAGACATGAATTGGTGTAGATATACTGTGTACACAACAAGAGATATGAAAAATTGTGCTCTATATGTGTAATAAGAATTGTAATACAGTCTTCTGTCATATATAAATTAAAAATAATAAAAATCTGAAATAATTTAAAATTTAAAAAAGGTCTCATAGCCACAATTAATATGTGTTTTCACTGCAATAATTATATTTAGGCTATGCTCTTTATTATTTTTACCTTGTAAGGATTCCACAATACTGATAAGTCAGGGAGTCAAGAGGTTATTACACTTGCTCTCTTTAGAGCAGTGTAGTGAAGTACAGTGCATGGACAGAGCTGGAGGTCATTAAGTCCATGTTCTTATCTGTGCTTACCCGTGAAAAAAAGGAAAGTAACATGTACCTTGAAGGGCTGGAAATTCAAATACACCTAAGTAAAGCAGCTGGCCTAAGGTGTGTTTCTTAAGGCAAACCAAATCAATTATTACTTAACTGGAAGCTTTAATAAATTGAAAATTTAGGAAAATAACATTTCAGTTCAAATTTTATTTTATTACTTTTCATTCACTGGAAAGTTACCCTTATATTGTTATAACACAAATACTCAGAAAAACTGATTTATTTTCCAAATTGTTTTAGATATCTCATTGAAATAATAAATAATAGTTAACCAGAATGAGTTTCTGAATTTCTGGTGATGTTTATAAATGGTCCCACTTTCATAGCATCCTCTATTGTTATTTTATATACTGCTGTTTTAACTACTTTTCTTGAATTAGTCAATTTAGTATATTGTTTTGAGATTGAATGCTGATATTTTTGAAGTCTTAATAACTCTGAGATCAGAAGCAGTACATTTTTGGTGGCAGACTCACCTTCATTTCTGGAAGCTAACATTTTGAACAACTTTTATAGTTGTGCAGATAGTTGTAAGGTAAACACACACACACACACACACAACACAGAAAGAAAGAAAGAAAGAAAGAAAGAAAGAAAGAAAGAAAGAAAGAAAGAAAGAAAGAAAGAAAGAAAGAAGAAAGAATTTTTTTAAATGCAGATGTCCAAAATAGGGAAAATCTGAAAACAGTTGCTTCAGGGTGGAATATTAAACAGTGTATCATAATATGCTTGCTTTAAGTAGGGATATAATTGATACTATGTTCTAACAATTCAGTCTCTCCAGTGTCTTTTGACTACTTCCTCTGCTTTATTCATGTCATCACGCCCTACATTGTACACTGTGAACTTTTCTACTTTTTCTCAATTACTTTTCTATATTTTCCCCAAACCACATCTACCTATAATCCTTGAAATTCAACTTAAAATCCACTTGTGCCATGAAGTTATTCTCAATCCCACAGTTGACAGAAGCATAATTCCCCTCCCTTTCTAGTGGAATACCATACAGAGCTCTGCAGCACGTTTTTATTATAGTGAATAAATTGACATTTATTTCCATTAATTTGTGGTTTTCTCATCTTTGCAATCTAACGTCTAGTATATTACTTTTCATATAGAAAACACTCAACAAGAATTGTTTCATTGAATTACAATATATAGATCCAGTTTTGCTGCTTACTGTTTCTTGGAAATAATAATTCTCTTCAATGGAGGTGTAATTGCTACTTATCAATGGTCATTCTCTTTGATATGTTTTCTCTTCACTTATAGTACCTTTCATTATTCATGAAAATATTTCTATAATAGATTTTAAAAAATAGTATTTACCAGGTTGAAAAAAATATATATAGTGTTCACCCTTTGAGTACTAATCGCTTCCTTACCTTTGGGAGGTCTAATTGGAGGTAATTTTGTCAGGCTGCACTGATGTATTAAAATGACAACTGAAAATCCTAGTCCTTTACATTTTAAAGAATTTTTTCTTTATATACTTTGTCTGATTAGGAAAACACAATGTTTTAAAATTAATTTAAGTGAAGCTAGCAGATATTTTGATAATGCTTTAGAAACAGAATTGTACACATAAACATTTCACTGTGTATTGGTTGTATTTTTCATCCTTTTCTGAGCACTACCCCCCACCACTTATTCTTCTAGAAAAGTGAATGGTCATTGTGTTACCTCAAAAGAAGAAAAATTCATAGTCACATGTTTACAAATCAGAGGGAAAAGTTATAGAGAAATAATCTGATTTGTCATCGCTAATGTAGAAAGCAAAGGGATAAAAAAGACGCATGCCAAAAACAGCCCAATAAAAAATCTCCAGGGTGCAGTGAATGTCTACAGATAGTTGCCTTAGCTGTCAATCTGATTCACTTCTGTGAATGAGGCACAATTTCAAATAAAGGATCCACAGCAGTCATCTATTGAACATGTGCTATCTATGATAAAAGTAAAACTTTGTGAATCTCAGAACTCCAGACCCTATGGTCAAATTCATTTAGGCATGTATGATATTTCTTATTTTTAAATCCTGAAAGACTTCCCATTTTCTCTGTTTAAAATTCTGTTCTAACTTATAATGCTTTGGAGTCTGTTTTCTCTAAGATTAATGCTTCAAAAGCATTTGAGTTAAAAATAAGGAAATAAGTAATATTATTTCCTCCTTATCCTTATTACCCAATCCTATAAATATTTTTTCCATGTCTTCATTTTCCAATCTCTGTTTTATTATACAGTCAATCCTAGTGTCCTGTGAAAATCTTTCCACTTCTTAGTTCCTGTATCTGCCTGTTCTATAATTTTGCGCCATGAAATTCTTACAAAGAATTTCTTAAGAGTGTGAGTGGTAGGAAGGAACTAAATAAGGAAAGAGGACCTTCTCTTATTTAATGAGGTGAAATTTATAAGATAAAAATCTCACCCTTTTAACACATTTACTCTGGTCAGTTATCATAGATACCTTCAGAGGCAAATCCAATATTTAAATAGGACTTTTAGATGATCCTTTTATTGACAATCTATCACATACTGACCCCTTTTCTTTTCAGACTTTTACTGGGGGCAAGAGAGGAGGAGGGCTTGGCAAATGCTGTGTAATTTATCTTGAAGAGCTCCAGCAACACTGCCAAGCAGAGGCTTGCTAGATTTATCACAGTCCCACCTCTCCAACTGTAGGCTGGGGGAGGCAGCTTCCCCTTATTTCCTTTACTTTCTACTGTTATGCTCGAATTCGGGACCCCCAAAAGACCACCAGAGACCAAGATTGATGTAAGCAGCAAAGAGGCGTTTATTGCGAGCTAGTCCTCCACGCACACAGCAACTGGTGACGCTGAGAGGCCCCAAGCCCAGGGTTTGCAGCAGTTTTATACACTCTTTGGGGGAAGGCAGGGACTTCACATACATCATTGCATCTCTTAGCAAATCATCACACACCTCGGGAAAATCATAAAACAACTCTAAAACATGATTAGCACATTCACTGGCGGGAACAAGTTGGGTAGGGGTGATTGGTTAGTACAAGAGGGGGATTCCTTTGAACTGATTGTTTTAAGCCATGAAGGAAGTACATGCTGAACTACAGGTTTTCCCAACATGTTATCAACCACCATAAACTATTGGGAGGGTCATCTGACATCCCAGGTATTTTCCCTGCCTCATGCTGATTGATAGTTGCTAGGGGGTTGTTATGGGCCCCCACCTAGCCTGACTGAGTCAGGGACATCTGGGTAGTAGATCTCTCTTGTTATTTGTAGATAAATAACTCTGCAGGGTGGGTATGTGCCTAGGAGTGCTCTGTGGGTCTTTCCAAGGACAAAGGTCATGCCCCCTTCCTTGGGCAGGCTTTGCTCTGAGGTAGAGGCTGGTTTCTCAAAAATGGAGTCACATCAGTTTCGCAGGTCATGTCCTGATAAGCCCATAGTAAGTTGAAAACATCCTACAGTGAAAACACATTTAATGCACCTAGCCTGCCAAACAGCATAGCTTAGGAACATGGTGCACTACTGACTATGTTGTTTAACTTTGTGACGTCATGGCTGGCAGTGAGTTTGCTGCCACCTCCTAGCTGTGTCAAAAATTTTGTACTGCATTATTCCTAGTCTGGGATAAAATCAAAATTCAAAATTTAAAGTATGCTTTCTCTTAAATGCATATAACTTTTGCATCATTGTAGAATAGAAAAATCATAAGTTAAAACATTCTTAAGACTGGAGGCGACTGGGATTTTTTTTCCAACCTGGATTTTAATATAACATTTTAGCACCCCCAAACTAGCATTTAAGTACAAAAAAAACATTAGGAGGCTGCAAAAAAATTTTTTTTCTCCATTGGCCAGTATAGGGGCTAGTTTTTGGATCACTTTCCCTGCAATTGTCTCTATCTTGAAAAAGGGTATTCAGTATTCTTGTATTCTCTTCCTCCCCATCCTACCCTGAGGCTACTTCACCAGGGAGAGGGAAAACAGCCCTTTCCTCCAGGACAATCAACCCATTCTCCACCAGTAACCTTTCTTGTGGTCTACAGAATGAATAGTCAAGGGCTTTTCTAGTGCCTTTCTTCATAACCTCTCAGTAAGCTAGAAAACATGGTTAGTTTTCACTATTGTGCTTCATTTTCTAGGCAAACAATTATTACTTAAAGGAGGCCAGCAGGTATGGAGAAGTCAGAGAGAACTGCCCATAGGGCTGCAAAACAACCACTTTTTGTTGAGTTCTGCTTTCCGTGTATTTACTCATTCCTATGACTTTATTAGGTTGTAATGTATTATCAATATTTCAGAATGAAAAAAAGTAATGTAAAAGTAGTGATGTTTCTGGTCAAATGTAATATTATAATAAGTAAAGGAAGGGAAATGGAAAACTTCACTGTAATTATAAACCTATTCTTTATCTAAGGCTGAACTTGATTCATGGACTAAGTCTATTAGCTTTCTAATTTTCCAGTTACTGGTTTTTAGGTAAAAATAACATTTCACAGAGCATCTGACTCTAAAATATAATGTGTAAACACCTATCAAATATAAAATATGTATACATATGGTGATTTGAACACTTCTACCTCTCTTCTACTCTCACACTTCTGCATTTGATCCACAGGGTATACTGTTTCTCTTTGTCTTAGAGAAAGAAAAAGTGAGTTCTTCCTCATACAAGTGTTTTCTCCCATATCCACATAACATTTTGAATTTGATGTTGTCATTTGATATTTCCATAACAATAATCTCTATACCCCAGGAAAGTATCAATAAACCTCCCCCAGAATCCTTATGATAGCTTTCCATTAGCTCCAAAGTAAACAAATAATTTTATATCAGATGTCACTCACAGGCACTTTCATTTTAAAATTTTGACATAAACAGAATTATTTTGCTGAAAATTTGTTATTCTTCTGTTGTATTTGTGACTAGAGATATAATTGTTAATGAGTCTTTCTTCTCAACATATTTACCATGTAATGGAGAAAATACATGCACAGATATAAATGTTCATGAAGTAAATGCTAAAATCAAGCAACTAGATTCAGTCTGTGGTAACCAGAGATTCAGTCAGTCAGGAATGTGTAGTATGGAATTCAGGGGCTATGAGGATTGGTAAAAGGTAAAGGGATATGTGTGGGAAGTAAAAATAGAGAGTATTTCAAAAAGAGGTGATTTGTGACTTGCTCAAAGCCATATTGCAAGAAATGGGATGAATTAATCAATGATTACACGTTCTGTGAATTGAATTTAATAATTTGGAATTTAAGAAGTCTGTTATGATTAAGGTATTAGGTAAATGAAAAGTGAGACAAAATCCAAGGATTCAAAGGTAAGCCATCAGAAGATGCTTTTAGAGGATATTTGAAGAAAAAACTTTAAAGTTTACATTCCTGAGAACTTTGCTATGGAGTATAAACCTTGACATTTCCATATGCCTAAGCTATCTCTTTTGGCTTTTCTGGCTTTTGGCCTTCCAGCAGTGTGAATCTACACTGGACAGATGGTTACATCAACCCCCAATTGATTATAACTCTTTTAAGAATTGACAAGTGGTCAATTTGACCTTGAAGTTATTGGAATGTAAGCATTACCCTGGACAGAGAAGATGTGTCTATGCTTGAACACTCACTCTTTCTCTTGTCCAGTTATTCATTATTCTTTCATCGGAAATGAAGCAAGAACTTTTAGAGAAGAGCTATTGTGCTCGATTTTTGGTTGTATTTCACACCGGATATGTTCATTATATTGCAAATTTCACATTAAAAGCAAGCAGTTTTTCTAGTCCATATATAAGACATTGGTAGATATAATAACTCTGTTTTCCCTTCTTTTGATGTTTGTGTTTTTGTTTTGACAGATTCCAATATTAATGGATGCTTGTGTGAGACCTTCCCCAAAATACCACCATAGAGATTATGTGATCCAGCCCTGGCCAATTAAAGCTTTTTTTTCCCTTCATTAATTGCTAAATTTACATATGTGTTTCTATTGTTTGGGATAATCAAAATTCCCTCTGCTGCATATTTTCTTGAGCTATTAGTAAAAGTTCTTATTCTCTTTGGTGCTTCACACTTAATATATAGGTTTATAGCTGCTATAAGGTGCCATTTTTTGCTACATGTAGTGAGTCTACCTGAGCATAAAGTGAGGAGAAGTAGAAGCAGAGACAGGGATGGTAGAGAGAGCTGTGAGTATCGGAGGGAGAGAGGAAGAGAGAAACTCCTAGCCAAGTATATCCAGTTTTCATTGCTTTGCGTATTTCCATTTTGTTTAATTTAGTTTACACTGTATTTAATTCTTTGCAAGATGCTTGCCAAATATAACACCTAACATCTAATTTAACAATGAAAGCAGTAGAACAAACTCACCTATGTTTCTCTTCTGGTAATTATAAAAAGGTGGCATTTTTACTGATATTTAGAATCTCAGAAAAAGAATGAAAATAGTATACTTTCAGTTTGGGTCTCTATGGCTGTATTTTGGATCAAGATAATTTCAAATTAAATTTGAAGAAAATATGAAGGACTTTAATCAGAGCCTGTGTTACATATCATGTCTAAGTCTCTAAGACTTTTCCCATGCTTTTAAATTTTATTAACTTCTGATTGACCATTATGATTCATATTGGGATTAGCAGATAATAAGTGAAGTAATCAAATATGAAACAGATATGCCCTAAAAATAAGTATAGTCATGCAACATTGAATGAAAGGACACTTTGAAAAATTCCTTGAGAATAATGATAGGAAAAACCTGTGAATCAAGACGTTTTATAATCACTTTAGTTCTATATTAACAATGCACATTTTATCTTACTGGTAGAATAATGGACATAAGAAATAGGAGAGGTAAATGGAATTCAACAAAGACCTTCTTTAACTAGAAAAGAAGTAAAAAATCAAAAGCTCAGGATCAGTAGAATGGAACTCAAAATTGCCACTTGTTTCTTTGGGAAAGTCCTGGACCCTTCATGGACCTGCGACAGTCAACAAATGGAGTCGAGGGGCCTTGGCTCTTGAAAAACTGAAGACCATAATCTAGGTATAGGCTAAGTCAGTGGCTTTGTAGATAAGAAACTGATTCACAGTGATAGAGAGATGTAGAGTATAAAAGGGGGACAAAATCCATCACTAATAGGATGATTATGTTAAAAGTTTTCCAGGATGTGGTTATACAAGGGCCTGGGAACTTAAAATCTTCTCCTATTCAGAAACTCCATAAAACTAGCTGATTAATTTAGCGAACCAAGAAATGTACTCCTATAGAGGGAGACAAGTATATGAATTAGGAAAGATATGAATGAACCTTACTCAAGGAAAAGTGAGGGTAATCCTTGTTATTGTACTGATAAGCAAAAGCAAACATGTAAACAGAATATTCTTGCTACAGGGTTCTGCATTATCAAGTCAGAAAAATCAGTCAGCATTATTCAACACAGGAATATGCACATGGCACTGTAGTAAATATTTTAGGGTTTGCAGGTCATATGATCTTTATCTTGTAACTACTTGAGTCTGATTTGTAGTATAGCAACAGTCACAGGTAATATATAATGAATAGATATATTGTGTTCCTAAAACATTTTATTTACAAAAATATTGCTGTAGTCTGTGGATCTATAAAGTACAGCAGTTAAAAGCATTCATGAATGATGTTCCAGGGTGAAAGAAATAAATGCCCTAATAGGTATTATTTGCCAATTTTCATTATGTAAATACTAGCAATGTGTCTAATTCAAACCAATAATGATTTAAAAATCAACTTATAAGCTTCCTGAAAATTGAAAAAACAAAACAAAACAGTATTTGTGAACACATATGAGATGGTTGTAGGACATCACCGAAAATTCCCTAGCTACAAAGAGGTAGAGATGTTTATGTCTTGTACCAGGGATTGAACCCTGGGTTGCTTAACTATTAAGCCACATCTCCAGCCCCTTTTTATATTTTATTTTGAGACAGGCTCTCCCTAAGTTCCTCAGGCCCTCAGTTAGTTGCCTTTGAACTCTCAATCCTCCTATCTCAGCCTCCCAACTTGGTGGGAATACAAATGTGTGCCACCATGCCTGGCATGCCTTAGTTTTTAAATTTCCACAATCTTATATTACTTTCTCTCCTCCTAGGTTCCCCTGCCCAGTCCTAAAAACTATCTGCATTCAAGACTTTGGCTTAGGGGTAGGTCATTCTCAAGAGTTATAAAATATTTGAACTTTATGTTATTTTTTAATTAAACATTTTTAGCTGTAGATGGACATGATATCTTTATTTTATTTTTTTTTATGTTGTACTGAGAATTGAACCCAGTGCCTCCCACATGCTAGGCAAGCCCTCTACTGCTGAGTCACAACCGTGGCCCTAAACTTTATATTATTTGTAATGACTTATTTCCTATTTCCCTAATATAAGTAATAAGATGCTTAGCAAGCACCTGTGTCATAAATTGTCAACAGATTATTCAAGAAAATTAGACACCTAGATATCAGTTGTTACATTTATATTACAATTTTATAATTGAAATTACTTCATATAATGAGGTATTCACAGTGAAAGAAAACTCAGTACAAAGGGAATATGTTCAGGAGGAGACCACAGAATGGATTGAAAGAGAACATAATTATGAAACAAAGAAATGATGAGAAGCAAGCTTGGGCTCATTTGGGGATGGATAAAAACTCTAGGTCCAACTATTCATTATTAGACCATTTTCATAATGAACCTGTTCCAAAAAAAAGTTGAACAGGATATGCACTTGGTGCTAAATGAATTTAGAAATAAAACAAAGCTGTGAAAGCCTTCTTTTATCCTCTGTCAAATTAGAAAAACCAAGTAGGTCTTTGTTCTTGTAATAGACTATTTGCTTAAATACATAGACAAGTGGCAGGGGAATCATTTAAATGTTTGCAGGCAGTCAACTGCATTAAAGAATCACAAGAAAACAGGCTGAACTCTGCAGTCAAATTGCCAACTTTATTCTAATTAATAACCCTAAATTGTGTAGCTATTCACGGATTGTTTACATTTGAAAAGTATGAATATTGAGGTTGGAGACTGAAATTAAAGGTAAAATAAAATAAAATCATCATTGTATGTGAAACATTTTCAAAACCTAAAGAGAAATAAAGGAGATTAAATATCTTTCAAGACTGAAAAGGTTCTATTGTGTGACTAGTCTATGATACACAAAATACATTTATTTCATTTTTTTTCACAGTTCTGGTTTATTACTCACCAGTCTTAGAACTACCCTTGCAATCCATCTAATGTAAAATTTTATTAAAGGTTGCTTACATATATGAGAATAGGGTACATGTTCTACAAGTCTTTAGTCTAAAAGTTATCAAAGTATGATATTTAGTAAGTTCTTTTTTCTCTGCTAACTTCCAGTTTCTGTCCTCACTTTCTTTGCTTCTATTTTATGGGAGGACTTTCTTCAAAATTTAGGATTAGTAAGGGTTATCAGAAGATAGATTGGGATTTTAAAATTACAAATAATAATAATTCCTCAGTGCACAAAACTTGCCAAATTTCTTCCTTTGCTATTTTGTGCCCTATTTTATTAGAGTTTCCAGTCCACAGTAATAAATGAATAAATGTATTTTTGGATGAATTTTAATAGGTAATTAGGTATTTAAAAAAGCAAAGAATCATATAGAGTAATTGCAGAGTAATTGCAGAGTACATGCCTTTTCTGGATAAGAGGCACAAAACAACACACTCAAGATCATGAAACTGTATAATGGGAAACTGAGGATTTCACCTAATTTTTATGACTCCTTTTCCTATGTTCTAACTTTTCACATTAGTGATGAGATGATCAGGGTAAATTTATATGGAATTGGTAAATTTTTATGACGGAAGAGTTAGGGCAGAAAGTATTGCCTATTTTATTCATTGATGTTTCTCAGGGCTTTGAGTGACATTAATTCATACATATACATAAAGAAGAATTTATTATTAATGTAGGATGTTTCAAGATGGACAACAAATTTCTCCATGCAGAGTGGAGATCACTAGGTAACTCTGGGTAACTTAATTTATAAAAGCTCTGATTATCTCATACGTAAAAATAAATGTCTGGCCCCCTTTAAAATACAAACTATAAACAATCTCATAATTCTGCAAAGGGATAAATATTCAAGTTTTATGGATTTTCTACTAGAAAGGCTTTTAGCTTTTGTATGTTTAAGTCTTTCAATGAAGTTCTGTGGACCCAGAGATTTTGTTTCTTCTACCTTTCTGTAAAGACCCTAGGGAATATTTGTGTTTATCCTGGTTTTTCAAAAGTCATCAGTGAATCCTGTGATTTGGAAATAAAATATATATTTAAATTCTCAACTTGATTTGCCAAAATTAATAGCAGGTTGAAAATTCTTGTAAGCATTTTTAAAAATTTATTTTTTTATTTCTAGGGATTAAACCCAGGGGTGCTCTACCTTTGAGTTACATCCCTGTACCCCTTTTTTCCTTAACTTTATTTTGAGACAGGCTCTTGTTATGTTGCCTAGGCTATCCTTGAATTTCCTGTCCTTCTACCTCAGCTTCCTAAGTACCTGGAATTAAAGGTGTACATCAGTGTACCTGAAAAAAATATTTTTATAAAGAAAACTTTTGATGTTATTTGTGAAAAGGAAAGAGTTTTACATGCAAATTGGTTTCATGAAATTATATAATTTTTTAGCTTTGACGAAGGTCCTTTTTTTTCTTTTATTCTGTGAATTTACTAGTCAGTAGACATCTCTTTTAACTTAATCCAACCTCTACTTTGGAAGGAGTTACAAACTTGCATCACAAGGTTAGTTCAAATTTTATTATTCATCTTATCCTTGACCCCAGTGGTTAAAACTATTAACTAAAGTAGTGTTAATTGTGGTGGCGTTTTTTGATTTAGACACTTGTCCACCAGGAATTGGACTGAGACCAATTCATTTCATTCTGGCCACTGCACAGACATCAAACTGTAATGATTTTTGGTCACTGTTCAAGAGTTTACATTAATATAAAGGGCACACAGGGTAAAACTCAATCATAAATACAACCCTATACATTTAGGAAGACATTTATATACTAAACTGAGTGAAGTAATGGGGAAAATTATGACTTATTTTAATATTTTGAAACTGAGTGTGAAGCATTACATTGAATTTTGTTTTTATATGTATTATTTTTTCATCATATAAAATGATTGTGTATATAAATTCTTTATAAAGAAATAAGAAAATATTTGATCCATTAATCATTGGGTTAGCTAACATTCTCAAGGTACTGTGGAGGGAAAAATATAGGACTTCAAAATGAATAAGGCATGATTTGGCCCTCAGGGGTTTTACGGCCTGGTAAAAGGAATGAGATAAGTAAATGGGTAATTAATGGCAGATTTAAGATAATGGATACCATTTATTGAGTACTCACCTACCTATTCCAGGCACTCTTCTGAGAGCTTCATATAGATTATGTCAGATTAAGCTTTCAACCATATTTGAGATAAGTATTGGTTTCTACATATGGAAACTAAGTTGTGGAAAGTTAAATCTTTCTAAGGTTATGAAGTTTAATAAGTAAACATGTTTGCAGTTGAACTTGTGATGTTGGTTTCTGTATCATACTCTTAACCTCTCCAGTTCACCTTAGGGTACATTCCTTAAGAACAATTTGGCAACAAAACAGAAAAAACTCTACAAATATACTTATTAGATCACAAATGGCAGAAATAAGAACTGTGTTGGGGAAACCCAGAAAACTTCTTGAGAAGGTCCATTTGGGAGGTCCTTGAGGTGTTTGTGGAATTCTAGAATGAGGGGTTGTGTTCAGGTAAAAATATTAGGTCCCACATCGTCTTCCTGTGTGCTAGACAACCTTTCTTATACTCACTTGTTGATAGACCATCTAATTTCTACTCAAAGAAATGTGTGACTTCAGATTTTTTTTTTTTTAGCTTTATATTGGGATGAAAGTGATAGTCATTCAGGCAAAGTCATTCTTTGAATTTTGAGCTTTAATATTTTTCTGGGCTAGCAATTTATGGTACCATACTCTCTCATGATGCTGGGCAATGGCAGTGAAATACAACTGCCAGTCAACCAAGTGATCATGAGGAGAAACAACTGATACTTTACAGTATGTTATGCGATAAGCAACACTAGTTGGTTAGGTATATTAAATGAAGTTTTGACTCAGAATATTTTTAATATATGATGGCATTAATACAGTGTAATTATATCTTGGGATGGGGAGCATCTTATTGTGAATACATTGTAATATATAATATATAATGCATATGCCTTAGGAATGCTATAATACATGCAGATTTCCAGTCCAGTCCTTTAAAACCTCCCATGTATGATTTTTTTTTGCTTTTTCTCTTGTTGAACATGATTCATAAATCTTAGATGAAGATGATAGCTGACATTCACAGATGTGGTCCTAGTTCCTTGTCACAGCTCAAAGGAGAGCCAACTATCTAGTAGGGAAACTCATTCAAGGCATTTTTGAATGAGAAATAAATGCCTACTGGGGTAAGCTATTGGAATTTTGACATTTGTGGAGTATGGCATTTAACCTCTCTTCATGAATATAGGAAATAAAAGAAGCAGAATGTCATGTAAGGAGAATAGAACAAATTTTCTTCTGACCAGTGGAAGAGAAGTACAATGTAGGTTCTAAAGCCATGAGAGAGGTTAAAATTGCATATGAGAAAACTCTGCTTGCAACTCCCTGTAACAATTCAATCTACACATATAAAACATAATGTATATAGTTGGCTACATACAGGCTGCAGATGATTATATCAACTCTTCTCACTCTTGCATTGTTAATGTTTTTCTATTGTTCATTAATTATTCAGCTTCTTTAGGATATTGATGAAACCATTACCACTTACTTGTCTGCCACCTGAACCATATGTTCCACTTCTTTAATGGAAACAAAACCTAATCTTTCTAAAGTGTTTGGCAAAATGAACTGGCTGTTTTCTGCCATTGCCTCAGGCACACTGACATGATGTGATTTCATGGGACCAAGAGGCAGTTAATTATCTTTAACACACTCATTTCCAGCAAAGGACTTGGGTTTGAATTCCAGCTCTTACATAGTTCTAGTTGTATCATAGGCCTTGGGTCATTTATTTTACTTTTCTGAACTTTTGTTTTGCAATAAGTAAATTGAAGATAAAAAATACATTATAAGAATGTTCTGAAGATGTATGTATTCATATCACCTAATATTTATTGAGTACTTTTGATGTTGCATTTTCTAAAATGGTTGCTGTATCATGTTTATAATGTTTTCCAGATATTTGTGTTTTATAACACTGTTGATTTTGGGGGTGTATATATTACACATTCTTTTCAGTGTGTACAGAATTCCCAGGTCAAGATTAGATAGTGTATTCATTTATTTATTTTTCTTCATTTTATTTTTTTCTCTTTCTAGGTCCCCTATATACCATTATATGTGCCTTTAGCATATCTTTAATTCCACTTGCTCTATCTATTTTAAGATAAATCACTTATACAAAAATTGACCCTTTCAAGGTAATGCATAAATTAAACAAAAGTTTTAACTTGCATTTGTAACAACCCTAGTAATTAGTTAAAGAAAGTGCTATAATCTTCATGTGACATGAGGATAAATGACTTTTCTTCTGACATCCCACATTATTTAGTGACAAAATTGGGACTAAAACAACAATTAGCAGTTATTGAGAACTTACAATTTGTCTAGCACTTTTCATAGATTAACTAATTTTCTACTCATAACAGCTAAGTACTATTATTATCACCAAATCATAGATGAGGAAAAGAAGGCACAAAGAGGTCTGAGTATCTTGCCAAGGTAAAATAACTACTAAGTGGTTGATTTTTTATTTGAACTTAAAAGTTTGCTGTCTAAAACATTCTCTTGTGCTGATTTTCCTTAGAGTACATGAGATTCTTGGTACAGAGACTAATACATGCTATCACAGAGGGAAAGATACTGTTCTTGGAACACTCAGGAAGGTAAGGAGGTCAATAGAGCTAAATCATCTTGGCTATTATTTTCAATAGTTGAAGATTTAGCCAAGGAGATGTAGTAAGTCTTAAATGCCCTGTTCTACGTGCTTAAACATCATTCTTATTGATTCATTTTAAAGGGGTGAACTTAAAAAAATGAACAAATGAACAAACATGTTACAATAAAAAGTTTTCAATTCTGGGATTATACTTATAAGTTAAAAAATAAAAATAAGATGTCAAGTGAAACTTTTCCAGAAAATGTTGTCTCTTACCAGGACATAGGATAAATTTCAGCATTTGGAAAAAACACATGAAAGTACTAGCAAAAATAGATCATTTAAATCATTAAATTTAAAATTCTGATGTGATAAGTTTTTGCTTTATACTGAATATTTATACTATGGGAGTCTGTATGTGTATAATATATACCATCTACTGAGATTATTTTAAAACAGTTTTGTATACTATCTGTTGGCAGGCATAAATTATTTTTCTGTAACCCTACAGTTACATTTTGATCTTTGGCTGAAGTCTGATATGTTCCAGAAAACATGCTATCACTGGTTTTATATTTATCCTTTCTGAATGATTTCCACATAAACCAAACTTATTTTAAAAGTTAAAGTTCATAATTTTCCAGATGACACGGTGGTCTTAACCTATGACTACAAAAAAGAGTCTCTTCCCCTTCTTCCCTTCATTTATTTAAAAGAAACATAAACTCTGATGCTGGATAGCTGAGACAAATCTGATTGTGATCCTGTAGTCATAGTTCTATAAAGCTAAAAAGTGAGTGTCATCACAGAACCCATTTGATTGATTAAGAAAGTGATGTTTCAAAAAAAGTGGATTCTGTAATTCCTTTGTGTATGATTTGTAATCCATTTACTCACGAGTAAAACTTGATGATTTGTGATTTACTTATATACACAATATAAAATCACCCTATTTTATGTTATATATACAAGTAAAGTCTACCTCAATACTCATTCATAATCTCATTCTCTTGTCTTGTGATAATAGCTGTTACTTAAATGCCTTGATTTCAACAACTTGCTATCTAACTAGTGGAATGATTAGTTGCTCGCCAATTAGAATGTTTAAAGAAAGACTGAATAGCTTTTTGCATCAATAAAGTTCAATTCAATATTTATTGTTTATTATGATCAAAGCACTGATGTTAGGATTGACTTTGAAATAATCATGTGTACATTGGTATAATTTGGTGAGGCTGGAGAACTAGCTTTTGCAGAACATTGTTTTTGTGTAGTAATCATGGCCTTTATTTAGATTACAAACTGATAGAATTGGAATGGGCATCAGTGAAAAAATTATGGAGAGGGCAACAAACTCAGGTATTCATGACAGCACTCCAATTAAAGAATATAAAAATAATTAAGACACTGATTTGTGCATGTGTTCTCCAATGCTGATGAACACAAATCTAGACAAAGAACTCTAAGACTGTTATGTCATCCTAAAAGTGCAAACTAAGTGCCTAAATTAGCATTCAGGAAACAATTTATTCTACTGGTAAATTACAACAAGTATTCTGAAAAAGTTGTATTCATCTTGAAAAATGGAGAGGAAGGTGGAGAGGAAGAAGAAAGATCTTCCAAACAGCAATAGCATGAACATTGAGGAAGAATAGGTAAATTTTGTGTGTGTGTGTGGTATGGAGACTGAACCCAGGAGAACTCAACCACTGAGTCACATCCCCAGTGCCACCCCCCACCACCCTTTTTTTTTTTTTAATTTTTGAGACAAGGTCTCAGTAAGTTGCTTAAGGCCTCTCTGCATTGCTGAAGCTTACTTTGAACATGTGATCCTCCTGCCTCAGCCTCCTAAACCACTGGGATTTCAAGCATCCCCTCCTCACACTGGGTAAACTTTTATGACAAAAGATTTATACCAAATTGAGTGAAGATCAAAGATTAGTAGAAGAAAGAGCAAACAATAGGTACAGGGTTTTTTTTGTAAAAGCCTTAGATGTGACTCTGTTATGAATTTTTGTTTTTCATCTGCTCCTCACATTGTTCTTCTTTTGACAACATACCCTTTTAGGGGTGTTTCAGATATAATTTAACAGAAGCTGGCCTATGGTCAATGTGGAAGACAGTCTTTTCATTAGAATTCAATTTGATTTAGCTAGGCATATTAGTCTATTTTGCATCACTGTGATCAATATACTCCAAAAGAACAACTTAGAGGGCTGGGGATGTGGCTCCCTAGTTGAATCACTGGATTCAATCCTCAGTACCAAAAAAAAAAAAAAAAAAAAAGGAGCAAATTAGAGGAAAAGTTTGTTTTGGCTCACTGATGCAGAGTTTGAACCCTTGATTTGCTGAGTCCTTTGCTCTTGGCCTAAGGTGAGGCAAAACATTATGGTGGAAGAACATGGCAGAGGAAAGCAACAATGAAGCAGAGAGAGCATGAGTGCAAGAAGCTGGGGATAATATGATCCCTAAAGGAATGCCCCCAGTAACCTACTTCCTCCAGTCATGACCTACCTGCCTACCATTACCACCCATTAGTACAAATTGTTAATCCATCAAATGGATTAATGAACTGATTAGGTTATGAATTTTGTAATCTAATCATTCCTGCACTGTCTCACACATGAACTTTCTAGGGACTTCTCATCTCCAAATCATAGTACTTCGTCTGTTAAGTCAGCTCTCTGTTGTCCATAGATAAAGTTGAAAACAGTGAAGTATCACAAAGTTCAAAATGTTATAGTTTATCAGAGTTTATCGTTCAAACTGTTAAAGAGTTTTTAAGAACAATATGGGTGAAATTTGAAGGAGGGTATAAAGTTACACTATGAAATTAAATATTTAGAACCAGGAGCAAATGTGATTTTTGATAGGTCCCAGGGTGAACTTAGGGATTCATGCAGATCTGAAATCAATGCTTAGTTATCATTTGTGGTTTGTTTGTAGGAGCTTATAGTGACTAGATGCAAAGTTAAATGAAGAGGGTCCTCCCATTTCTCAAGAATTTCAGGGGTGAAATTGAAATAATCAGTAAAGAAGTAATAAAATATCTAAATCTCTGCTCCTTTCTATTTTTTCTTGGAATTGTTGGTTCTTGTTTATTTCATCTTCTTATGATCCAAATCTTATGTGGGAGAATGGACTGCAGAGTCAGGTTCAAACCTTTTATTTAAAAAAAAAAAAAAAATATATATATATATATATATATATATATATATATATATATATACATATATATAGTTTTAGATGGACACAATACCTTTATTTTGTTTGCTTGTTTGTTTATTTATTTATTTATTTATTTATTTATTTATATGTGGTGCTGAGGACCAAACCCAGGGCCTCACATGTGTGTGCAAGGCAAGTGCTCTAGGGCTGAGCCACAACCCTAGCCCCTCAACCTTTTTATTCTTTAAAGGAAGGAAAAGGGCAGAGCTTTGGTGGCAGGGTCAGTGTGCTTGTTCATATTACTTTGATCTTTATTGTTTAGCTGACTCTTCTCAAGTGCTGGACAGATAGGGTAGAATTCAAAGATTCATACTTATCATAAAGTGAACAGAGCTCTTTCCTTTGTCAAGAACAAATTTTCTTCAGTGGGTGGATAAAGAAACACTAGTTACATGAGGTAAGTGAAGAGGAATTATTGTTTCCATGGAGCCAAAGAGAATGCAAAGTAGAGAGGCGGACACTGAAGATACACAATTTTCATGCTTTTGCATAGGATTGATTTTTCTTTTCTCTCCACCAGATCAAAACAAGTCACCCTTTGTTGTATCCTCATTTCATTCCAGTGTTACTTGCTGATGTATAAAAGCTCTCAGCCACAGCTCTTACTGGATGGCCCACTCAGATTTCTAATCCTCAGCTGCTCCCCAGGTAAATGCTGACTCTTCTGTATCATGTTTTCAGAGGCATAAAGAGTTTGAACTGAATGGATAGATGCTGCTTCATGTGAATGAAAGCTCCAGGTGTTTGTATAGATACAGTCCACATACGGGTTGAAGTGGGGAGTCTAACTGGGTGTGTTTGCTTTGGGGAGACTCTCTTATTTTGAAAATATCAGTAGTAAAACATCTGAAACATAGTTGAGTCTCACTAAATGTTTATTGTTTATTAAGGCCAATGACTTTTTAAGTAGTTCATGGAATAAAATAGCCAACAGAAGAAAATGATTGAATTGTTTAATTGTTTCATAGTGGAGAAGTGAAGCAGTTGTAACATGAGTATGTGGTGCACAAAACAAAACAAAAAAAATATTATCTTGAGATTTGTTTGGAAAGCAGATAGTTCCCAGGACCTTGCAGGTTGTAGCCTAGATTTTAGTGTTGTGTAATTTGTGGGAAAGCTTTTTACACTGTGATGATCAAAACACAATATTTCAGGACAAAGATTAGCTGTTTTATTATTCATGAAAGTAATTTTTATTGCTAGCTACTACCTTGATACTTTTCAAGGCAAAATCAGTATATCTTCAGTTCTGAACACAAGGATGGCGAACTGATGAATGCTGGAGTTCTGTGTTATTATATTAGGAAAGCCAAACTGACAGGAAGTAAGAAGCAGAAGTTGAAGTAAATATTTATTGCTGTTCTTCAGTTCTTCTATTTTGAAAAACTAATACATGATGGATGACGATTCTTATCTCTAAAATGCATTTTGGTAATCTTTTAAACCTTTCTTGTTGTACTAAGGACTTCAAAGTGATAGTTCAATCCAGGCAACAACCAATAAATTATCATAAATTCAAGTGAAAATAAAAGACTTTCTTTATCTCTTTCTGGATAATGACAGCCATAGGTCCATAATTGTATTTCATGTGGTCTACTCCATCAATTTGTCATTTGAATGGCCTTCCTAAGAAGACAATTTCTTAATTGATATAAAGTTAAGCATTCCCCATCATAAACTAACATTTATGGAGTTGTTATACACATGATCTTCAATTCATTTATAAAGATGAATCAAAAACCATTTGAAAGACCTTTAATTCTTTTGTCTGACTTTCTTTCCTCCAAAAACTGGCCAAGAAGAAATGAGATTACAAATAAAGGATCAAGGTAAAATTTCGTCCCTCGCTGTTATAGAAATTTCATTTTTATTTTAGGAAACAATAATTTAATATCCTGTGTAAATAATGGCCTTTTGTTGTTTAAGTTTTCTTAGTGGGAAATGCATTCACAATTAGCATATGGCAGCTCTCTGGTGCTTTAATAAATGAACAGGAGCATTTGCTCAATGCTGTCAGAGCTCTTTCACAAATTAATTGACCTCGCTCCGGGGATGCAGCATAGCCCCATATCTAAAGGGGGAAAAGTATAGCCAGCTTAAAATAAATTCAAAAGTTGTAGAACATATCTAAGAGTGAACAAGAAAAATACTTCTGAGAGGTGTATTTAGGGACCGCTTTACATTTTTTCTGTCCTAGACTGGTGACAGAAGTCATCATTTCTGTCCTTTCATATTGACTTCATATATTATAGAACTAGTTTTGTCTTCTGTTTCAAGCCCCTGGGCAGATGTCAAAGTTATATTTCCACAAAGTTACTTTAATGAGCTCTACAGCATTATATTAAGAATTTTTGGATGACTCTTGTTTGTTCTTACACATAACATTCAACATTGAAAGGTTACAGAGTGTGTAATTCCATTTATGTGACATTCTGGGAAAGACAAAGATATAGTGGGAATCAGTGCTTGCCAGAGGTTGGGGCATGCTGTGACTGTAAAGGGTAACCCTAGGGAGTTTTTTGGAAATGATGGAACTATTCTGGAACCCGATCATTGTGGTGATTACACGAATCTTGAACCATGCCTTGAACTGAACTCAAAAGAGGTCAACTTTACTGAAGTAAATATATAAAGTACAACAAAGTTGAAAAAAAAATTATTTGATTTTTAGTACTAAGCTCTAATTTTTGCTCTTAAGTGGTACAATGATTTTAAATGATTTATAGTTAAGAATTATTAACTCTTGAAACTTTAAATAGCTGTTCATTTTATTGATGACTGAAGAGACACTCTGAACTCTTTCTAGAATATATTCCTTGAAGGATCAGAGCAAGAGATCATTTAGAGTTGGGATCTTTTCATTTTATTTACTTTCTAAACTTCTCTAATAAGATGAAAGATACATTTTCTTTTTGACAAATTCTTCCATTAAACAAATTAGTATGGTGAGATTTCAATGTATTTTGCTACCCATTTCTCATGTTTTTGCTAGTCTGAAGGGTGCAATGGTATATTGTAGCTGCCCTGATGGGTTTTACTGGTTCCATGTCTTTTGAGTTGGCTAGTAGAGATTAGTCATGTTGGTGTTCATGTAGGATCATCACAAGGAGGAAGGCAATGTTCTTTCCTAATAAGTGAGAAGAATCAATTGAATTGGAGGAATTAGTGCAATCTGTATGATTAAAGACGCCATCTTAGTTTTCTTTGGACCTTGCTGGTTCACTCAGTATTTATAACAATAATTAGATATGTATTTATATACATTTTCAATATAGTATTTATATGAGTTTTTAACTATAGATGGTTACTCAGTATGGTATATATTATGAAATTGTGACATTTATATTTTTTTCCTAAAGACCTTCTAGGGATATCAAATTACACTCATAATTAGTTGTATATATTTAAATTTAAATATATATATATATTTATATATATATATATAATATATATATATATGATATACAGTTTTGGATTGTTAACTCAGCACAAATAGTTGGGGGTGGGAGTGTGTCTGACTATTGGTGGACAGTCTTCTGAGATGACCCTGAAGATTCTATCTCCTCTGCTTGAGAGTGTGAGGATCCTGTGAACATGAGGGGGTATTATTCTTCTTATTATGATGTCTTCATAGGCAAAGGGCATAACTAAGATCTCTAATCATTTGATTTTGAATTAGTCAAAAGGGATAATTTTTTTTTGCTGTCCTTGAAGAAGCTAGCTACTGTGTCTGGTGCTGAGGGCTTTCTCTAGGAGTTGAGAGCAGTCCTGTCTTACTCTAACAAACGCCAATAAATAAATGGGGATTTTGGTTCTTATTGCCAAAAGTGACTAAAATCTGCTATCACAGTAAGTTTGTAAGAGAATTCTGCACCTAGGATGAGATCATTTTCCTGGTTGCCTTTGTCATGTTGGCCTGGTGGAAACTCTGAGGACTCAGCTAACTTAGAACTCTTGACCTAGGGAAAGTATGAGATAATAAATGTGGAACATACCTAAATTTGTAGTAATTTTTTTTACAGAGCAATAGAAAGTTTAACACACTTAACACACTGTGCCTGGGTCATTTTTAAATGGGAATACTATGGTAACAAATGTTGGTAGAAGCATACTTATGAAAATTAGTAATTATTAGCATAAATATGATGCTTCTAAAGAAACATTAAAATTCCTTTGCTTGAGGACACTGATCAGGCAGGAGGTATGCAAGTATTTAGACAGACTGGTGAAATTCCAAGAAGGCCAAATCATTAAGCATATTTTTCAGTGGTGAAGGGTAATTTCTTATGAGTTTAGAAATCCCCTCATCATTATAAAATACAAATGCAGTTATTATGTTTATCAGTACAAAGAATTTTTGTTATCTATCTGTGATGATGTTCAATGGTTGATTTTCAAATGAAACATGATTTATATTTTAAGTGCCTAGAAAGTATTCTTGCTATGTTTATGAATTAACTACATTTATCTTATAGGGAAGTGGTTGGCTAGGTTTTAATGCTGTATATGACAGTGCTGTATATATTTCTGATATGAATGTGCATGAATGCCTAGTGATAAACCTTAATAGTCCTATCATGAAATCCTCCAAATTAAATTATTTGATGTAGGTAAAACTAAAATAATAAATATGTATGAGTCACAAATACAGGCTTTGAAATCTATCAGCTGAGATGGTTTTTAATTTTTTCTTTTTTATTGGAGAGTACATATTTTATGAAGTTGTAATATACCTTCCAATTATTGCTTGAGGTAAGTCATCCTTGAATACCTTCTCTAAATGCTTCATTCATGATGAATCTGCCTCAGAGCTAAATAAAAAGGTGATTTTAAGAATGATATATCCTTGCTATATGATGTTGCATTTTTATTTATTAGAGTGACTAAAATGAATTTAAAGTTAAAAAATTATCTGTGATAGATTGTTTTGTCATTCTGGACTATTGTCTTGTTTCTCTGATAGAACACATTATACACTTCCCACTTATCCCATTCCTCTGCCATGTGGTTTACCATATTTCCCATTAGGTTGAGAACACTTTTTGACTCCGTGGTCAATTTTGGCCATATGACTACTGGGAGTCAATGGAATTTGAAACGAAGAGACCTTGTTTGGCTTTCGTCCAGAACCTTTGAACATTTTGAGTTGTTTGGTGCTTTTGCTCTTTTTAATATGTCATGAGAAGACTCTGTCCCAAATAGGAGCTGCTCTTTCAGCCTGATCTGAAAATGGAACGTCCTGGGGCGACTTACATTCTGGCAGGCATAAATGAGTGGCAACTGACCAACCACTAATGATTGGCATGTAAGCCTTTTGTGCTTTTATAAGCTTTTGATGTTTGTTTTCACAATAATACAGAGCAATATAGTCTGAAATTTAGTTTTCTTTGAAATGCAAATATGCCCATTTCATTTCTCTGATTAGCATTTCGATAGTATTTTATTGCCTTTAGACTAAAGTCAAAAGTCAACTTTTCTACAGGATCCTGTATATTTGGGACCCTGATGGCTTACAAGTGTGCTCTCTCTCTCTTAACAGTTTCTAATATTCACCATATGTTCTACTTATATCAGAAATTCTTTCCCCATGGCCCTGCCCACCCATTGCCTCTGACAGCAGGAATAAATAACCTGCAAAGATCTTAGTGTTATATATGATTAGATATATAATTAGGGTCTTATTCATTTTTCTCTCCATGATAG
The DNA here is from genome assembly GCF_052094955.1 of Ictidomys tridecemlineatus. Lineage (NCBI taxonomy): Eukaryota > Metazoa > Chordata > Mammalia > Rodentia > Sciuridae > Ictidomys > Ictidomys tridecemlineatus. The sequence goes on along the minus strand of NC_135485.1, from coordinate 45,068,833 downwards.
TAGGGATTGTTTTGCTTTGGACACTATTTTATGCAGAGTACCTTTAACACAGTGCTGGTACATGCTAGAAACATAAATATATGTTGAATGAAGCAAAAAACAAAATCAGTTCTTTTGATGTATCAACATTATCCCAGGAGATATCACACACTATCTTCAGATTTTAAATATCCTTATAGAGTTATTATTTCTTAAAATTTTAATTTATTTCTGAATAATTGGAACACAATTTTCTATCAGAAAAATTTAAATATTTACTGGAATATTTTTAACGCAAAAGTGTAACAGGTATTTTGTGTATCTTTTTGTAGTATTATTTCTCATGAAACAAGAATTGATTTTCTCTTTTCTTAGTACTTAAGAGTAGTTGAAGGATTTTCTGTTACCATAGTAACACTATCTAGTTTTTACAGTGGTTTCTTCCATATTTTAAACATTATATTATTTCATTAAAGAAACTTAAGAATTTTGTGGCAAATAGTATTGTTGGTTCCTGATGGCTAAAGTATACACAATTTCATATGCTTTTCTCATATACTTAAATTTGACTTTTAAATTATACTTATTTTAATGTAACTATTCTTTTTTTGTATATTCAGCTTTATGTGTTTCAATTTATAGAGTCAATCTTTATTCTTTTTTAGGTTTATTTTTCTCAGTATGTGTTTTTAAATGAAAAAAGCATTGCTTTAATCCATCAAATTTATGTTTTAGCTATTAAGACCTGAAAAGAAACATGACATAGTGAAAGGTGAGTCTAGAATAGACCAGAAGGCATTTATGTAAGGCATACTTGGAATTCCATTGTAGTAGTCAAAGATCTGAGAGAATGTGGTGGAGGCATTGTTTGGAATATTGTTTGGAAAAAAAAAAGATGAAAGTGTAATCCTTTGGCTATATGAACCAAGATGAAGGAATGAATGTTTTCCTGTTCCAATACCAAACATATGTAGCTAGCTAGTTCTTATGTTTTTTTTGTGATATAGATATAATGTGACAACCACCACCACAACAAAAATTTGTTGGAGAGGGTGCATAAAGTAACTTGGTTATAGTTGTGGTGGACCCTTCCACAAGGTAGTGTTTAGGGTATTTTTATCTATTGTAGTCAAAGTTCTGCCTTGACAAGATATTTGGGATAAACTCATGATGTGTGTTTCACAAGTTGTATAACTGATTTCTTGTATACTTGTCATTTATATTTTGATTCTGAAAAAGTTGTATTTCTTGCCTTAAGTATTGAATGAATATTTGAGTGCTTTATAGAGATAAACAGAGTCTCTGGTCCCAAAGATTTGATTGATTCATAGGTGGCCTCTTCCCTGGATTTTTATACTTGAAAGTGTTTGTTAGATGACTTAGCACTGTAGTTTTAAGTTAAACAAAACTATACTTTTCTTCTTCCCACAAATCGTATTGTAATTTTAATCTGGTCTTTATGTTTTTATATTCTTGGGTGAATGAGTTTTTGAGACTTTCTTGGAAGTAAAGAACTATAACAATAGAGTTTGAAGAAAGGAGGGGAAGAAAAGAATGATAAGTTGGGAGAAAGCTCAGTAACTTGTTGTATTTTATTGGAATGACAGATCAATTTTAAACTTTTGGAAATAAAGAAACCAAAAGAAAAAGAGAAAAGATACAAAAAATTCTTAGTCTCTGCTTCCAAGGGCAATTTATCATACAAATTTAGATTGCAGAAAAAAAAGAGTAGTGTTGTACCCACAGAACTCATATACCACATAGATGATATCAAGGTCATTCTCTAGTTTTTAGTGAGGCACTTGTTGGAGAATATTTCATTGCCTATAATTAGTGCTTTGTGTCCCCTAATTAACTTAATGCCCACCCATTAGCAGGTATTGTTCACGATCTAAAAAGCAAATTTCAGAAAATTGTTCATATAAATGCTGGGTGATGAAGCAGTTCTTTCTAGCCTAACTGTATTGAATTGAATACGGTTGATAGTAATGATAATAAAGTCTAAAATTTTATTTTGTGCACAATATGTAACAGGTACAATACCTTTTCAACTTAACAAATCAATGAGGTAAATATTAAACCCAATTTTGCAGCTGTGGAGACTGGAGAACAATCAAGTTTTAAATATTTCATAAAAATTATAAATATTATTAAATATTTTTAGGAATTTGGGTTCAGTTTTACTATGCTACTATGCCTTATTGTCTCCTTGAAAGCAAAATTAAAAATACAATTGAGGAAAATACAAAGAGAATAATAGAAAACCTGCCTAAAGCATATTGCTTTAAGAATAATAAAATCAATTATTTTAATTTTAATATAATAATAGACATTTATAGAATTTTATATGATGTAATAGTTGGAACTAAGGAGTCAAATATAATAGAATGCTGGAGTTCAAGTAGATTTATTTTGAACATGAAAGGAAAACAACTCTTTAAAGATATTACTTTGGGGATTAAGAGCAAAATAGATGCAATATATGAAGAATTTTGATCACCATAGACTTGAAAATGAAAGATTATTTTACAGTATGCAGATCCAATGGTTTGGAGTACATGCAGTTGGAGCTTTATAGAAGAACAAAAGTTTCCTAATTTGACAGCTTTGGTGACTTACATAGGGGACAGACCATGTTGGCTAAATGACACTAGTGAGGTAGGAATGTCTAGTTGTGGAAATTTTGGGAGCTTTGGAATGAAATATGTATTTATACACAATTTACTAGATGCACAACTTCAGAGAATTTACTAAGTCCTTTTGGACTTCAGTCTCTGAATGATGCTCAAAAAATTATAGTAATACTTAATATTTAAAATGTGAAGAATACAGGACATTTTCTATCATATTAGTTTTATTCTTGCTGACTTCTTTCATAACTTGTTTGATTTAGGTTGTTTCCAGATTTTATGTCAGAATTTCTCTCTACTTTCTCCCCTCTATCCAATTTTAAATCTCAAAAGATATGTTTTCAAGCTTTCTCAGAAACATTTCAGCAGTATATTCATGTGTGTGATTATTATGGAAAATATGGAGATATTTATGTTAACAGTCAGCCCACTTAAAGGTTTTTATTATGCACACTATTCTTCACTATTCTTGGTTCCACTCTGTTTGATGGGAAGAGGGAACAGGAAATTCTTACAGAGAGAGAGAGAGAGAGAGAGAGAGAGAGAGAGAGAGAGAGAGAGAGAGAGAGAGAGAAGAAAAGAGAAGAGAAGAGAAGAGGAGAGAAGAGAAGAGAAGAGAAGAGAAGAGAAGAGAAGAGAAGAGAAGAGAAGAGAAGAGAAAGGAAGGGGAGGGGAGGGGAGAGATTGATTGAAAAGGAGAATGAACTGGAGTCTTCTAAGACCTCATTTTACTAAGAAAGAAATTATAAAGAGCACAGAAATTCCTAAAATATCACTACAAGAAATAGATAAGAACTCATTTAGATAAACTGAGTAATTAATTACTTAACCAAAAACCAAGACTATTATCTATGAAGTAGTATATTTCAAACAACTAGTTATCCTGAATTGTGTGGTAGAGCACAGACAAGCTGGACAGAGTTCTAGATCGTTTCTGAATGTAAATACCCGTGTTGAGCTCTGACATGGTTTCTGAGAGAAATCATTGAAGATATTGAGCTGAAAGGTTAATGACACTGCCCTGTTTTTCAACATGTGTTTTAATGTTTATTGGAATCTTATATTACTATTAATATAACTTGGATATTTTCAATAAATTAGGTAAACTATGTCTGAAATTTGCTTATTAAAAAGCTATAATTGCTTGAATGTGTGACCATCTCACTTAAAAAAAATTGTAGTCAAAATGTATTAGGCAACTATCTTAAGCGAAAATACCCTCAAATAGATAATATGTAATCAAGAGACTGAATTCAGGGGTAAAAAAGACTTCTGGAAATAAAAGATATTTATTGATCACTGTAGAAAATTCAAATTAGATTGCAAAAGCAGCTAAACTTTTCTAAACACCAAATTTCTGTCAGGCATTATGGTAGTACAGTATAGGTTATCTTATTTAATTGATTAGTTGACCTCATTGCTTTGAAATCAGCCTCTTAAAAATCCCTGCAGTGGCCAGAAAGAATTATATCCAAGTGGCTAGAAGGAATGTTTTAACAGGGAAGAAAAATGCAAAAATATTGCTGTGTTCTGAGAGTTCCTTAGTACTTAAAAATTCTTTATCAAAATGCTTATGTTTAGCCCCAAATTTCAAGAGTACTTTTGTTTGGCTGCATAAAGATGAAACTATGCCAGGAATAGATTAGATGCCATTACCCATTTTGGAAATCCTTTATACCAGGTATATTTTCTTGATGCTCATGCGTAACTTCCATTAGCGTTAATGAGAGTTGCATTCATGCATGGAGTAGAGAATAGATCCATTATCTCTAAAGGGCAGTTTCCTTTCTAATACATTGCTCAAGTTTTATTACATGTTTCGCTTTTGTTTATATTACAGAGACTCACTTCTTTATTTATAGAAAAGGGCCCATAACCGTGGGATCGAAAACCTTTGTTGGAAGGTTCTTCAAGAGAGTTTTTAGGCCAGGAAGGTAAGAAACTAATCTTTTGAAGTTTCTGTTTTTATAAAACTGTTAACATACTGAATTAATTTGGAACCAATAAAATAATTTAGACTTAAATCAAACAATCATTGCAGTATTTACTGAGCTAATTGTTGATACTTGCAGTCATTTTCAAACCTACCAGAAGTAATTTCCCAAGTTACTTAGTTTGAAAGGCAAAGGAAACTATTAGTGAAAATAGGTATTTCTATTATGTTTGGCTAAGCTATCCAGTCCCAATTAAAATATTTTGAATTTTTTTATATAGGTTAAGAGTCTTTAAAAAAATAAGAGAAAGGAATGAGAAGTTTAGGACAATTTTATGAGTACATTTAAAAAACAGAAGAAAGTTATCATAAAGAAGATTGTATAGTTTTCTTCTGTATTTCCCAACTTCCAAGTGAATTTCCTCTTAGACATTTTCTCATCAGTGCTGTAAATTATGAAATAAATGAGATGGCTTTCAATAAGATTATTCTTTATTGATATAAATAATAAAATGCTAATCTTTTTCTGTTACATGTGATAAACAAAGCTACATTGAACCACTTAAGTACCATTTATGTGTACAATCTCTCTTCTATGTTTTCTTGTTATAATATATTAATAAAAGCTTAGCTTTTTGATAGTTGTTATTGTTTAACAAAAATTAATATATAAATGATGTTTCCATGTAAGCAATTAGTATCCAAAAAAAGTTTATTTTTTCATTTTTATACTGATGACTGAAAACAAAACAAATGAACCAACCCAAGGCCCCATAAGAAAGTGACTGTACTGATGTTTTTTTGTGCTAAAACAATTGTCCAACATATTGATTTGACACTGTCCAATCCACATTATGAACCATGGATAGTAGTTGCTCTATAATCTGAAGTAGATTTGCAGCAAAATGTCAATAGTAATGACCAAACTTTTTGGTACAAATGATTCTCTCCCTTCTATACCACACTTCAGTCTGTAATCATGCTGTACAAATTTTTCTTGCTATTTTCTTCATATAGTTTTTCTAGGTTCTGCTTCTCATCTACCACTTCAAATCTTTTTTATTTTTTTTGCCTCTTTTTCTTATTTATATTTGCTCACTACCAACAGAATTTTCTTTCAAAATGTTTGGGACAATCTCTGTGTTTTTTTTTTCCTAGGTATCTTTTTAAAAAAAATTATTTATTCTAATTTATTATATATGATAGCAGGATGCATTTCAATTCCTGCTACACATATAGTGGACAATTTTTCATGTGTCTGGTTGTACACAAAGTAGAGTCACAATATTCATGACTTCATACATGTACTTGGAATAATGATGTCCATCTCATACTACTGTCTTTGCTATCCCCCTCACTCTCTCTTTTCTCTTCCCATCTTTTTACCCTATCTAAAGTTCCTCAATTCCTCTCATGATCCCCACCCCGAATCCCCATGATAGTTCAGCATCCTCATATCAGAGCAAACATTTGGCCTTTGGTTTTTTGGGATTGGCTTACTTCAGTTAGCATTATATTCTCCAGTACCACCCATTTACTTACATATGCCATGCTTTTATTTTCTTTTAATGCTGAGTAATATTCCATTGTGTATATATACCACAGTTTCTTTACCCATTCATCTATTGTAGGGCATCTAGGTTGGTTCCACAATTTAGCTATTGTGAATTGAGCTTCTATAAACATTGATGTGGCTGTGTCCCTGCAGTATGCTGTTTTTAAGTCCTTTGGGATGAGTGGAATAGCTGGGTCAAATGGTAGTTCCATTCCAAGTTTTCCAAGGAATCTCCATACTGATTTCCATATTGGTTGTACCAATTTGCAGTCCCACCAGCAATGTATGAGTGTGCCTTTCTCCCCACATCCTTACCAAAGCTTATTGTTGTTTGTATTCCTAATCACTGCAATTCTGACTGGAGTGAGTTTTGATTTGCATTTCTCTCATTGCTAGAGATGTTGAATATTTTTTTTATATATTTGTTGATTAATTATATATTATCTTCTGAGAAGTGACTGTTGGGTTCCTTGGCTCATTTATTGATTTTTTGGTTTTTGGTGTTAAGATTTTTGAGTTCTTAATATATCTGAGATATATATATATATATATATATATATATATATATATATATATATATATATATATATATATATATATATATATCTGATGTGTGTGTGGTAAAAATTTGCTCCCAACATGTATAGGCTCTCTATTCATCTCTCTGATTGTTTCTTTTGCTGAGAAAAAGCTTTTTAATTTGAATCTGTTCAATTTATTGATTCTTGATTTTATTTCTTGTGCTATAGGAGTCTTATTAATGAAGTCAGGGCCTAATCTGATATGATGAATATTTGAGCCTACTTTTTCATTTTTTAGGAAAATGGTCCCTGATCCATTTTGAGTTGAGTTTTGTGATTGGTAAGAGATAGGGGCTTATTTTCATTTTGTTGCATATGGATTTCCAGTTTTTCCAGTATCATTTGTTGAAGAAGCTATTCTTTCTCTAATATTTGTTTTTGGCACCTTTGTCTAATATGAGATAACTGTATTGGTCTGGGTTTTTCTCTGTGTCCTCTATTCTTTACCATTGGTCAATGAGTTTATTTTGGTGCCATTATCATGCTGTTTTTGTTACTATTGCTCTGTAGTATAGTTTAACCTCTGGTATAGTGAAACCACCTGCTTCACTCTTCCTGCTAAGGATTGCTTTAGCTATTCTGGGTCTCTTATTTTTCCAGATGAATTTCACGACTGCTTTTTTCTATTTCTATGAGGAATGTCACTGATGTTTTGATTTGAATTGCATTGAATCTGTATAGTGATTTTGGTAGTATGGTCATTTTGACAATATTAATTCTGCCTATCCAAAGCAAAGTAGATCTTTTCATCTTCAAAGGTCTTCTTTAATTTCTTTATTTAGTATTCTGTAGTTTTCATTATAAAGGTCTTTCACCTCTTTCATTAAGTTTGTTCCTAAGTATTTTATTTATTTATTTATTTATTTATTTATTTATTTATTTATTTATTTATTTATTTTGAGGCTATTGAAATGGGGAAGTTTTCCTAGTTTCTCTTTTAGAGGATTTGTCACTGATGTACAGGAATGCCTTTGATGTATGGGTGTTTATTTTATATTCTGCTACTTTTCTGAATTAATTTACTAGTTGGAATTTTTTTGATATTCCAGGTATAGAATCATATTGTCAGCAAATAGAGATAACTTGAGTTCTTCTTTTCCCATTAATATTCTTTTAATTTCTTTCATCTAATTGCTGTAGCTAGAATCCCAAGAACTAAGTTAAGTAGAAGTGGTGAAAGAGGGCATCCGTGTCTTGTTTTAGTTTTAAGAGGGAATGCCTTCAATTTTTCTCTATTTAGAATGATGTTGGCCTGGGATTTAGCAAAGATAGCTTTCATGATAGTGAGATATGTTCCTGTTATCCCTAGTTTTTCTAGTGTTTTGAACATGAAAGGGTGTTGTATTTTGTCAAATGTTTTTTCTGCATCTATTGAGATGATCGTATGATTCTTATCTTTGAGTCTACTGATGTGATGAATTACATTTATTGATTTCCTTAATGTTGAACCAACCTTTCATTCCTGGAATGAATCCCACTTGATTGTGGTGCACTATATTTTGATATGTTTTTGTATTCATTTGACAGAATTTCATTGAGAATTTTTGAATCTATGCTCATTAGAGATATTGGTTTGAAATTTTCTTTCTTTGATGTGTCTTTGGTTTTGAAATCAGGGTGATATTGGCCTCATAGAATGAGTTTGGAAGTGTTTTCTCTTTTTCTATTTCATGAAATAATTTGAGGAGTATTGGTATTAGTTCTTCTTTGAAGGTCTTGTAGAACTCAGCTATGTATCTATCTGGTTCTGGGCTTTTCTTTGTTGGTAGGCTTGTGATGGCATCTTCTATTTCATTGCTTGAAATTGATCTGTTTAACTTGTGTATGTCATCCTGATTCAGTTTGGGCAAATCATATGACTCTAGAAATTTGTTGATGCCTTCGATGTTTTCTATTTTATTTGAGTACAAATTTTCACAATAATTTCTAATTATCTTCTGTATTTCTGTAGTGTCTCTTGTGATATTTCCTTTTTCATCATGGATGTTAATAATTTGAGTTTTCTCTCTCCTCTTCATTAACATGGCTAAGGTTTTATCAACTTTATGTATTTTTTTCAAAAAAAAATGTTTCTTTTATTTCAATTCCATTGATTTCAGCTCTGATTTTAATTATTTCCTGTATTCTACTGCTTTTGGTGCTAATTTGTTTTTCTTTTTCTAGGGCTTTGAGATGTGATATCATTTATTTGTTGACTTTTTCTTCTTTTAAGGAATGAACTCCATGCAATGAACTTTCCTCTTAGTATTGCCTTCATAGTGTCCCAGATATTTCAATATGTTGTATCAGTGTTATCATTTACCTCTAGGAATTTTTAAATCTGGGTACATCTATAACAAAATTTCCGTGATTTTCTCATTGATTCCTATGTGATTTTGTTCATCTCCAGTCTCCATTTCTTTCTCTTCATCATCACAAACAGTTTTTAAAAGGTACCAGCTGGAGCTCAGACTTGACTTGGATACTTTAATGACCAGTATAAAGCAACACATTTTCCAGGAATCTTTGCAATAAGGGTGATCATGCAACTAATTATAACCAATGGGATATAACTGGAACTCTTACATAAGACTTCTTCTTTAGCTGTTGGAAGAGACCTGACACAGCTGAAAGGGATCCCATCACAACTCTGACTTTCCTTCTTCTTTTTTTTTTTTTTTCTCCCAGGTGCTGGGGATTGAACCCAGAGCCTTGTGCAGGCAAGGCAAGCACTCTACCAACTGAGCTATATTTGCAGCCCCTGACTGTCTTTCTTCTAGCTGGAGAGTAAGTGTAATTTGTGGATTAGGTTTCAGGTAGACAACAGGCGACACTGTGAATGAAATGTGTATGAAGAGAGTGGAGAATTATGTGAACTTGAAATGCCAATGAAATTTTTGATTATCTCTCACCAAACTTGTTTTACATGGGATAGAAAGAAGCTGATAAAATCTTAAAGTTGCTTATATTATGGTTGTCTGTTATGTGAAGAAATACATGTATCCTGACTGATATACATGCATAACCTGTCTTCTTCTGATAAGTATATGGCAAATATATTTTTTCTAGTTTTTAGGCCAATGCTTAAGGACATTTGGATTCTTCTTTTCACAGTATTTTGATAATATATCAATGAACCTTGAGGCTCCATACCATATATCCATAATCTGACTAATTCTCACCATGTTTACTCTACTGTAAACTTTTTTGTTTGTTTGTTTTGGGTACTAGGGATTGAACTCAGGGGAACTTGACCACTGAGACACATCCTTAACTCTGTTTTGTATTTTATTTAGAGACAGGGTCTCACTGAGTTGCTTAGAGCCTTGCTTTTGCTGAGACTGGCTTTGAACTCACGATGCTCCTGCCTCTGCCTTCCAAGCCACTGGGATTATAGGTGTGTGCCACCACACTCGGCTACTCTAATGTAATCTTTTTTTAAAAAAATTTTAGTTGTCAATGTATCTTTGTTTTATTTATAAGTGGTGCTGAGAATCGAATCCAGTGCCTCACACATGGTAGGCAAGTGCTCTACCACTGAGCTACAATCCCAGCCCTCAACTGTCATCTTGATTGAAGCAACAAATAGGTTGACTTACTTATCCTTTCAAAGAACAAGATTTGGTTGTATTGCCTTTCTCAATATTTCCTTTTCTGTTTATTCATTTTTGCTCTTATATTTATTATTTCCTTCTCTTTTGGCACTTTGGGTTTATTTATCTTTGGTTTATTTATCTTTGATTTATTCAATTTCTGAAAGTAGAAACTTAGTTCACAGGTGTATATCTTCTTTTCTAAAATGAGTATTTTATCCCATAATTTTACTCTCACCACTGACTTAGCTGCTTTATTCAAATTTTGATATATTGTATTTTCATTTTCATTTAGTTCTAAATACACTTTAGTGTCCTTTGAGGCACTCTGTTTATTTAGAATGTGCTCTTTAGCCGCTAAATGTATGTAGAGTTCCTGATGTATTTTTGTCATTGATGTCTACTTTATTTTCATCCTGGTGGTTCCAGTTTTAGGTAAGTGGAGTAAGCACATGCCACTCTGTGTCTCACACTGAATGAGTTCTCACACTTGGACAAAATGCATGAGCAGCCATATGATGACACTGAGAAATAAATAACAATGAATGGCCACAACAGCAGAAAGAGAGAGAGAAAGGAAAGAAAGAGATGACCGGATTTTGTGCTACCTCCAGACTGGTACTGGTTTATCATTTTTTTCCCATTGTTTTTTAGCTTGGGTTCAGGCAATCTGAAGTGGTTGTTAACAAAAACATTGAGAGTCCAGAAGAAGCCCTGATGGGTGAGCAGAAAAGAGACCTTCTGGTAGCACCAGAGAGGATAGCTCCAGCCACTGGTGCTTACAACATAGAGAGGGTAAATGGCTATTTTGACCAGTGGTTCAAAGAAGGTGAGGAAGACTCTTATTGCTTTTGATTTCTCTCTATCCTGTCTTGACTGTGCTGTAGATACAGGAAGCATATGACAGAATGAAGAATATAGAACCTCAGATTACTGGCTGGAAGACTCCCAAAGAACAGGAAGTATCAGAGACATCTGATAAAGGAGCTTGAAAAAGCAATCCACTTTCATTTGTCATGAACCTGTGAGATCAGCTTGTGAGATCAACTTGTGAGATCAACTGTGAAATGTACATACTTGGGTGTGATCCTAGAAACATATCATGACTTTTATAACTGAAATGAGAGAGAGATCTTGGCTCAAATTCCAGAATAACAAGTGACACATGAAATAGATGGATCCAAACAGCATTGCAAAGCTTTGAAAATTGAAGTGCCATTGAAACCGTAGTCAATGAAATGCTAGTTAGACCTTGATGATTGTACCCAGTGGAATTGATTATCTTTTGAAACAAAACCATCAACATTATCTATAGTGTTTAACCATGATGAGAGTCTCCTGTTATAATATCAAATTGTGCAGGATAAAATTGCAAATTAGTGATGGTGGAATGAGATGGACATCATTACCCTAGGTACATGTATGAAGACACAGATGGTGTGACTCTACTTTGTGTACAACCAGAGAAATGAAAAATTGTGTTCCACTTGGGTAATATGGACTGAAATGCATTCTGCTGTCATGTATAACAGATTAGAACAAATAAATAAATTAATTAATTAAAAAAATTGGAAATTACTTAGCTGCTGAAGAACCAGGAAAATCATGACACACTTAGGAAAAACCATCCACAGATCCCAAGCCCAAGATGTTTGTGAATTTTTACCATTGGTATTAATCTTGACCACATGTTTGTAGAATTGAATAATTCTTCCTTCTTACTCATAACTTGAAAACATGGACTTATTTGGAAATAGGGTCTTTGTAAATCTAATCATGCTAAGATGAAATTATATTGTATGAGAATGAGCCTAAATCCTATATGACTGTGGGCTCTAAATCCAGTATGACTATTGTTATTTTAAGAAGAGGGAAATTCGAAAACAGATATTGACACAGAAGGGTGAAGGCTATGGGAAGACAGAGGTAGGAATTGGAGTGATCCTTTTATAAGCCAAGGGATGGCAACCATATTGCTGGCAACCATAGACATGGTTGACATAGCATGTGGAGATACCATTCCAATAGGTCTCTCGGGTATCACATGTGGCTTTAATTTTCTATTTCCATAATGACTCCTTTTATATACTTATGTGCTATATATTTATGTTTTTTCAGAGAAGTTTCTGTTCACATCATTAGGCTATTATTAATAAGGCTGTTATTCCTTTTTTCATTTTTTAGACTTAAGGGTATATGTTCTTGATACAAATCCTTTATCAGGAATGATTTGGCATTTTTTTAAAAAACATGTTCAAAGGAAAGGTTATACAGATTTTCATTTATGCTTACTTCTAGGCTTTGTAGCTGTGTATTTTACATTTAGATCACTGATTTATTTGGAATTAATTTTTTTAAAAGATGTGAGGTATGTGTCCAGATTCAAAATTTTCCATATGGTTAGTGAATTTTTCTAGAACCATGAACTGAAAAGACTATCCTTTCTCTATGATATTTTTGTTGCATATTTATAAAAGAATCAGTCAACTATTTTGAATAGGTATATTTCTGGCTTCTCCTGTTCTAACAATCTATGTGTGTGCATATCTTTATATTAATACACTCTGCTCTTTTACTCAACAGCAAACTGTTGAAATCAGGTAGTGTGGGTCCTCCAACATTTTTCATTTTCATAATTGCTTTGGCTGTTTTAATTCCTATGGACTTTTGTATAATTTTAAAAACAAATTGTTGATATCTACAAAAAATGCTTGCTGGAATTTGGTTTAGAATAGTTCTGAATCTCTCAATTAAATTTGGGGAATTGAAATTTTAATGATTGAGTTTCCCATTTCAAGAAAATGTTGCATTGTTCATCTTTTTCTACATAGATTTTGTAGAATATTTTTGGTGCTATTGTATATGAGAGACACGTATGATATGTGACTATAGTACACACTCTTTCTGCTTTGCATAGTAAGTTATACTTTAATTAACTGTTAATTTAAAAAGCTGAATTTAACTGTCTTTATTAATTTTATTACTGATATTTTAAGTTCTTTGTTTTAACTTCTTTTTTTTTTCTTTCTAATAAACTTCTTTAAACATTTCTTTTGGAATGAATCTCTTAGCCTCCAATCTTCCAAGATTTTGTGTTTCTGGGAAAGCCTTATTCTTTTTTATCATTGAAGCTATTTTTATTTTGTATTAAATTTGGGGTTGAAAAAACATTTAAGTACCTTAAATATGACATTGCTTTGTGGTTTTCTTTTCTTGGGTGCATGATTTCTGAAGAGAATTATGTTTGTTATTTGTGTTCTACTATACCTAATGCATTTCTAAATCTTTATTAGGTAATGTTTTCAAAACTTTTGTTTCAGTAGTTTGAATTTTTTATATGCTCATTTTTTTGTTCTGTTTTGTTATTTAACCAGCTTGGTGGTCCTTACATTCTGGGTCTATAATATGGTATCTGCTATTAATTTTGGAAATTTTTTCTATTACTTCTTTAAATATTTTTTCTGCTCATTCTTTCCCTCCTTTTTCCATATTATGAATTATTCATATAGTACACTACTTTGTATTGCCTCACAGCCCTAGGATGCTCTCTGTCTTTGTCCCCATTCTCATTTCTTTTTTTTTTTCCTGCTTTATTTTCTCTTTCTGTTAGTATAGTATCTCTGAACTTAACCTGGCAGTTTTCATTTATTTTTATTTCCTTTTAATACTAAGATATAATTCACATGCCATAAAATTAGTCTTTTCAATTATACATTAAAATCTTTTAAAATTATGTTATACAAAGGTTTTTTTTTTACTAAGTATTCAATATTGTGCAGCCAGAAAAACTATTTAATTTTCATCAGTTCTAAATGAAACTCCATTCCCATTAGCAATAATTCCCCATTCCCCTCTCTCTCCATTTCAGGTAACCACTAATCTGTTTTCTGTGAATTTTCTTATGCTGGACAATTAATATAAATAAAATAATAGTTGGAATTTTATTTCTGGATGTTTTGCCTTAGCGTAATGTTTTCTGGGTTCACGTTGTTACAGCATGAATCAGTACTTCATTTTTTATGTCTGAATAATATTCCATTATGTAAATGTACATCATTTTGTTTACTCATTCATTAGTTGATAGACATTTATTTTGTTCCTACTTTTTTTACTTTTATGAATCATGCTGCTATTAACTTTCATATAATTTGTGTGTGTGTGTGTGTGTGTGGACTTACCTATTCAATCTCTTGAGTATATATCTCTGTGTGGAAATACTGGGTCATTTGCTAATTTAACATTTAATTTTTAAAAAACTGGCCTATTGTTTTAGAAAGTGACTGCAGAAGTGCATTTGAATTACATTTTTTTAAAAAAAAATCTTCACTGACACTTCTTTTGTCTGTCGTTTTTGTTATAGTCATACTAGTAGGTGTAAAGTGATATCCATTTGAGTATGTGATCTGAAGTCCTTATATAATTCCATTATTTTGCATGTAATTATCTAGTTACCCCATCCTAATTTGGTTTAAAAATATTCTTTCACCCTTTAATTGTTTTGTAGGAAGTTAATTGACCGTCAATGAGTTGGTTTAATTCTGAACTGTTAATTTTATTTTGTTGATCTACATGTATTGACTGTAGCTTTACATTAGTTTTTGAAATCAGGAAATGAGAACACTCCAACTTTGTTCTTTTTCAAGTGTGTGTGTGTGTTTGTGTGTGTGTGTGTGTGTGTGTGTGTGAGAGAGAGAGAGAGAGAGAGAGAGAGAGAGAGAGAGAGAGAGAGGGAGAGAGACACTATTCTTGGTCCCTGGCATTTCCTTAGGGGTCTTAGGGCCAGCTTGACAATTTCTACAAATAAAACAAAAACAACAAAAACCCCATAAAAACAACAAACAAACAAACAATGACAACAACAACAAAAAACAATTGAGATTTGGGTAGAGATTGTGTTGATTTTATAGATCAATTTGCAATCTATTTGTTTTTAAACAATTCTCTCCAAGCCCAATTCATTACAAACTCTTACTAAAATTTATTACAACCTCATTTCATAGGGATAAAAGGAGATAAGTTGAGGGGTAATAAAAATGAAATAAAGTGGTAGCTTATGAAACATGGTGGAAAGGATAGTTTGGAATCTACTTTAATCAGGTTGTTCAAAGCAGTGGTTTCCAAATTCTGTGTATCTTTATTCTCACTGTGAGAAATGATTAGCTTTGCAGTGAGGCTGTATATGGTAAATCTAAAGGGACTTTCTATTCAGAAATTACATTTTTCTTACTTTTGGTGTTACAATATCATTTAAAAGTAATATATCAAAGTAGTATATTTTAATTTCATAATGTTTACCAGCTCCATATTGGTTCAGTAAGTGTTCATTTTCCTTTTAAATGATATTAAAAGACTAAAATTCTAGAATCTGTTCTGTAAAGCACTTCTGTTTGAGTCAAGATTCTTAGTTGTAAGAAATAAAAAATAACTTTGAATAATTGAAAAAGAGAATGAATTCATTAAAAGGATACTGGATAGTCTATTAACTCTCTTGGTAGGGGGTAGAAAACTATGATGGGAAGCTTCTTTTGTCACTCCACTAGTCACATACAGTAATTACAGTCTGCACCTCAGGAAGTTTCCAGAAAAACTCTCATAGTCACATTCTAAGAATATGAACTGCCACCATATTTTAGTGTTAAAAGTCAGTGCATATAATGGGAACTTTTAAAGCTCCAGTTTAGTTTAAAGCTCTCTGTGATCATTTAATTAAAATAGACAAATGTGCATCGACCACCCACTATGAGCACTTGGCTGGTCTCCGATCATGAGCTCTGCCATGTTTGACTTGGCTTGCAAACAACTTAGCCATGTTAAGTGTATTTCCTTGCCTACCAGTGAAATGAGGAAGGAGAACTCTCCAACTCTGTTGGGTTTTGATACTAAACAGCACATCCCTGAGAGCCCTGCTGCACCTGATATATACAGAGAGAGCAGGAAAAAGAATAATTACAATCAGGCTTCTGCTAGCTGTGCTTAAGATCAACAAGTCAGCAGAGTGCCAATCAGTGCATTTTTGCAGAAGCTTGAGTTGGGAGCTTCCCTTTTCTCACAGCAAGATGACTGGTTTGTGGGAAACAAACAACTCTTGCATGCCTTTCCAATCTGTAGTGGCCCCACTTCAAAAAAAAAAAAAAACAAAACTAAAAGGCAAACATGCACACGCATACACCAAATTGGGAGTGCAAAAGTGGTTCCCTGTGGTGTTATATATAAGAGACGTCTTCAAGACATTGCTGTAAGGAGTTCTTTATGGCAAGCAGGCAATTTGACCGGAGCAGCAAAACAATCAACCTTTATGAATAATATACTGTGTAATAGTAAGTTCAAGCTTACTATTTCTGAGAATACCTCATAAATAATAGATTAAATTTATCTCCTAATTTCAAAAACTAATGCAAACCAACAGTCAATATATATATAGATCAATAAAATAAAATTGACAGTTCAGAATTAAACCAACTCATTGACAGTCAATTAACTTTCTACAAAAAATTAAAGGATGAAAGTATTTAAAAAAATTAGGATGGGGCAACTAGACAGCTACATGCAAAATAATGGAATTGTATAAGGACTTCAGACCACATACAAAAATGAACTAAAATGAGATACCACTTCACACCTACTAGGATGACTATAGTAAAAATGACAGACAAAACAAGTGTTGGTGAAGATTTAAAAAATACAAAAGTATTTAGAAAGTAAAATTGATTTCTGACTTTTTTAGATGTAATAAGTATAAGATACTTTGAAATTGTAGCAATTTAGGGCTGAGGCTGTGGCTCAGCAGTAGTGCACTTGCCTGGCATGTGTGAGACACTGGGTTCGATTCTCAGCACCACTTATAAATAAATAAAGGTCTATCAACAACTAAAAAAAAAGTTAAAAAATACTTTTATTTTAAAAAGCTGTAGCAATTTACAATATGCAACAAAAGTAAATTTATTAGTCTATTGCTGCAATGGCATACTAGAGGCTGGATACTTTACAAAGGACGAGATTTATTTAGCTCACAGTTCTGGAGATTCAAGGACTTGGCACCAGCATCATTCAACTCTGATAACGGCCTCAGAGAGGGTTGTATCACAATGGCAGAACCTATAAAAGGAAGAGATCACATCAGGAGACAGAGAGTCAAAGTAAGAAAAAGGGTCAGGCTTGCTTTCCTTATAATAGACCACTCCTGAAAGCTGACTCAAAGTCCCACAAGAACTATGTTAATCCTTCCAAGGGTACACTCCCAGTGACCTAGCACCTTCTACTAGGCTCCATCTTTTAAAACTCCTATCACTTCTTAATAGTTTCACCCAGGGACCAAGCTTCCAATATATTAACTCTTGAGGGAAACAGTCCAAGGGCCAAATCAGAGCAGTAACAAAGAGGATGTTATTTGGAAATGGTAAATATTTTCTGACTGAGTGAATTTGTACTAGAAAACATAATTTTTAGCATATGTTTTCCATTGGTACACTGCTTGTGCAAGTGTATGTAAGTGTGTATGTGTGTGCATGCATATGTATGTACAGTGGGTAAAAATAAATGACTAGCTGGCCCAGTGGTGTACGCCTGTAATCCCAGTGGCTCAGGAGGCTGAGGCAGGATGATTGTAAGTTCAAAGCCAGCCTCAGCCAAAGCCAGGAACTAAGCAACTCAGTGAGACCCTGTCTCTAAATAAAATACAAAATAGGGCTGGGGGTGTGGCTCAGTGGTTGAGCACCCTGAGTTCAATCCCTGGTACACCGCAAAAAAAAACAAAAAACAAAAAAAAAAATGATCAAAGGCCCTTGATAAATATGTTAGTTACTTATTGCTACATAACAAATTACCCCAATTAGTTAATTAAATAATTAACATTTACTATCTCAGAGAGTTCTGAGGGTCAGGAATCTTAGGTTAGTTTAGTTGGATGATTCTGGCAATGAGTCCCTCAGTCAGTGGTAGTCAAGGTGTAAACTGGGATTGTATTCTTCTAGAGGCCTGGCAATGCCTGGAGAATCCACTTCTAAAATGATTAATTCAACAGAGGGATTATCTGGTGGCGTCCTCATTGGCTACTGGGAGAAGGACTTACATACTGTCCACATTGACCTACTCATCGTGCTACACCTGTTCCCTTACAGGATGGCAACCAGCTTCTCACAGACTAAGTAATCCAAGAGATAGAATGACACAAAAGTCACAGCATCTTTTACCTGCTCCTGAAAGTCACACACTGTGCCCTATTGGATGAATAAATTATCTCTGTATAAAGCCATGAAAACCAGCAAGTGGGAGTCATTTCGGACCATTTTGGAGGATGACAGTCATTGTACATGGAAATTTTTATTTTTTTCGTTTCATTTTATTTTTAATTGACAAATGTAACTCTATATATTTCTGGAGTACTATGTGATGTTATGACGCATGTATTTGTTGTGGAATAAACAAATCAGGCTAATTAATAGATCTATCAGCAACACTAGAATGAATATTTTCTGACTGAGTTGAGTTTCACCCCTCTATTAGGTAGTGATGTATCTTAGTTCTTATTATACAAACAAATGTTATTCTTTTCTTTTCTTTTCCAGTGCTAGGATCAAACTTATACCCTCATTGCACACTATGCGAGGGCTGTCCCACCACTGAGATGCATCTCCAGCCCCAAACAATTGAACTTACATAAAAAGATTCAGGATAACCAAGCCTAAAGTTGTTTTGTCTTTATTTGTAAAAACATCATTTCTTGAGCATACATTGTTAATGTCCCATTTCTTAATATGTTTCCTTTTATTTCATGTATATAATTTATTAATAATGTATATATATATATATATGTGTGTCTTGTTATTTATATTGAACAAAAAATGTCAACAAAAATTTACAAATATATTACTTTAAGTTTTTCATTTACACTAATAATTCTTTCCATCACTCGATACCTCCTTCATCTAATTTAGTGTTGCTGCAAGAATCCACCACGAAGAATGCCTTTAGATTTAAAAAGAATAGCAACTAACTTGCCTCATGTCTCTATTGCTAAAAAGGATCTAGAAAATAGGCGTAATGGTGTGTTTCTGGAAAAAAATTGCACAACAGTATGATTTTCTTTCCTCTGTTCTCTTACGGGAGGAAGGATAAATTGAAAATAAAATGTATGTATTTCTTCAGGAAAGACTCTCATAATAAAACAACTCTAGAGAGTTCACAAAAACGGCCTAACAACCTTGAAAGGATTCTTTTAAAGTCTATTACATTCTGAAGTATTAGTTCTAAATGGAAGCTTTTTTCTTGCTTGATAGCTTTGATTTTCCAATATTGTATATGATCATCTGCCTTAATGTGCAAATTCAAATTTCAAAAGGCATTTTATTTTTCTCCAAGAAAATTCAGGTAGAGTTTTGCTTCATGTTTTAACCTTGGTTTTGTTTCTAGTCTAGATACATTTCTAGATCATGTGTTTAAGATGATTGGATGACTCTAATTTTTATCTACTTTGATATAATTTTATTGATGATAACATAAATTAATATTTGTTTTTAATTGAAGAAAGTAATAGATTAAAAGGTTTCAAAAACAGTATAAGTTATAGTGTTTTCTGGCTTATTATTTATCATTGAAAATTAGTTGTTACTGAAATTTATTCATTATGTATAAAATGAAAAAACTTAAGATGTTGCAATTTTGATTTGAATATGACTTAAAGTTTTCTTTAATCTTCAGACAAAAATGGATTATTTTCAAGATGTTAGTGAAGTCTATCTTTCTCAAATGCTTTGTTCCTAATTAATTCCAGAAATTCCCAATATGAAACTGATATAACAATTAATATGGAAATATGGAAGGTATATTTTATAATAAGCAGTGGAGTTTGCATAGCACATCATCTAACTTAAAGTTACCTCCAGTATTGTTGAACTAAAGAGCAAATTATAATACAATTCCAGATGTGGTTGGTAATAGTTGGTCTTTGAATCTTGCAAAATCTTGTAGGTCATCCTAAGAAATTTTGTCTTCAATCTGTTTGAATTGACACTTTTAGAAGATGGATCTGAAGTTGCATGGAACAGCAATTAAAGAATGGGTGTTTGGTTGAAGGAAACAAATAAGAAACTATTGTATTATTTCAGGTAGGACATGACAACTTAGGCCAGGGTGGTGGCAGTGGATGTAGAGGTAATGAAATAGTTTCTGTAGGAAGTAAAAGAGATAAAATTAGGAGATGGATTTAATATGAGAAAAGAAAGAGATGCAAAAAATTTTCCAAAAAATCTTTTATCTTGGGAGGGAAAAGGGGAGAGAAGGGGAATTGTACGGAAGAAGGAGGAAGGAGACCCTCATTGTTATACAGATTACATGTATGATGATGTGAGGGGAAAAAAAAAAGAAGTGTGTCACATTAGATTGGGTAGAGAGAAATGATGAGGGGGGGGAAGGGGGAATAGGAAGGACAGCAGAATAAAATAGACACTAGTATTGCTGTATGTATATCCGTGACTGTATGACCAATGTGATTCTGCAAACTGTACACTCAGAATAATGAGAAATTATACCCCATTTGATTCAAATGTATGATATATCAAGATCATTGTACTGCCATGTGTAACTAATTTAAAAAAGTTTAAAAAACCTTTTATCTTGCATAGATGGGTTATTGTTAGTCATTGAGATGTGGCACCTGTTTCACAGGCTAAAAGTATGTTCAGATCCCCTTCGAGTGATGAGATTCCTTTACTTTTTATAGGAATAATTTTAAAAGGCTCTATTAAAAACAAAAACAACCCCCCCAAAATCCAAAACAACAACAAAAACAAAACAAAACA
The DNA here is from genome assembly GCF_052094955.1 of Ictidomys tridecemlineatus. Lineage (NCBI taxonomy): Eukaryota > Metazoa > Chordata > Mammalia > Rodentia > Sciuridae > Ictidomys > Ictidomys tridecemlineatus. The sequence goes on along the minus strand of NC_135485.1, from coordinate 45,047,787 downwards.
AAACAAAAAAACCAGAGGGGTCTTTAACATTTATTCAGTTTTGACCTAATTTTCAAAATGAAACTGTATTACTTGCATAATTCCTTAAGAGTATCCAAATCTACCTTTTAAAACTGAATTGAGTAGATTTTTCCAGGCAGACAATGACATTGATTTCTGTTTTGTTTTGTTTTTTCATCAAAGTAACTGTTTATCTACACCAAAGCTCAGTAATCTTTATAGAAATGGCAAACAAATCTTATCTATTCTGTGTTACTGTCTTTTTTTAAATGCCCAAAATGTAGTTCAGAACATTCTTAGACCTAGTTAGATAATTGTAACCTGTCAAGTAGTCATTAAAAGTGTTTTAGGAACAAGAAAATAAACTTCATTTTAAAATAAACTTCTTTTTTTAATGACCTTGACATTGGTAGGTGTGTCTGGTCTTTAAAAGTAACTCCTTTTCTTTGCTACCATACACCACTTCCCCCACTCCTCTGCTCAATTAAAAAAAAAAAAAATGGGACCCTGCCTAGGCTTCAGGAAGATGTTCCTTAGCTATTCTTTTAAACACTTGTTTTCTTTCCATCCAAAAAACTATAAGAGTGGGGGCTGGCAATGTAGATGAGGTTATAGAATGAGGACTCTTAATTCCTTTTTTACCTTTTTCCAACAGTAATTCATTCACTCCCAGTAATCTCTGCAATTTAACATTTCAAGCAAGCTATTGAAAATGAGCAAACTATTATTTTCACCCCAATGGGAGGAGAATCAAGGTCCACACACAATGTTGAATAGAAAATAATTGGTGAATTAAGATTATATTGTCTGACTTTATTCAATAAGCTCAGGCCAGCATTTCTCAGGTTCTTCTAAATCCTCCTTTATTTTTCTCTTTGGAAAGGCTGGTTTATCCAGTAATTTGAACCATGCAATAATTTCCATGCTTCATTTCTGTCTAGTGAAATGCTTAGCTAATTTACTTTCTCCTTTGTGTTCAATGTTCAAGAAAAAAATTTTTTAAGCTTGATTCCTAATTTTACCCTTCATTTTCATTTAAAAGTTATTCTAAATCAAAAAGTTTGCAATCTCCCTTACTGGACTCTGTCTCATCACAAAGTTTTCCTAGTTGAAAAGCTATCTTCTCTGAACTCAAGCCTTTAGCTTCAACATTAAGCTGCATAGTATTTTGTTTCCATCTTTATTTAATTACTATTTATAATAAGATGAGCAAAATGTTTACTTAACAGTTGGCATCCAAAACCCTCTTAGGAAAGACCCTATATTTATTTTTAGAAAACCAAGTAAATATTGCTGGTGGAATAGGGCTGAACATTTAGAATATAATGGAACTATTCTCTAAATTAAGGAATAAAAGATTTGTTTGCTGCCTAAGGAGAGGGCACAATGAAAGCAAAAAGAAGACAAGAGGAATCCATAGGCTAATGCAAAGTCTATTACCTCCACTCCTTTCAAGGACCTCCTCCTCCTGTTCAATAACTGCAACAATAAAATGGGGGTTGGAGGGAACAAATAGAAACCAAAATGACAAACAAAATCCAGAGACACAGCCTTGGGTGAAGGTCGTTACTGGGAAGTGATTTTAGTAGTCAAATGAAAAAGTGAGATGAGGAAGGGGAAAAGGCAATAAAAGAAGCATTAAATCCATATTGTTGTAGAATTTTATATTCTTAAGAAATACTAACAAGTCTCAGAATGTCCTCTTGGAGGATAGGGATGTCCCAGAGGCTGGAACGTCTCCTGGAACTCATCCTCCTTTGCTTTAGAGTCACCTGTGCCTCTTTCCCACTAATACCCTGTCGATCAGGATTGTGCCTGTGGACACAAGAGCAGGCTTCTTGATGCTGGAAACGTTCCAGAACGTTCCAACCTGTCTCCTGTGTCTACCAAAATCTTGAGTAAAGCCTACTGAAGTCAGATGTGCCTAATGTGAGAGCATGTACGGAAACATCTGAAGTGAGTGTGTTGTTTCCAGGGCATCTCCAGGAAAGAGATTGAACTTCCAAAGTGGAAACAGAGAAAACCATAACAAAATAATGTGTAGAAACTGATAGATATGGTGGGGAAGACTGGAAACTGTAATAAGCTGAAGAATGGGATTGAGATCTGAATTTGGACACTCTGAAAAGCAAGAGGTCTTTGACTTGAATCAACAAATCCCACAAGTCATACAACTTGGAGGTCTCATGAATTAAACAAGCAATATCAATGAGTGAAGCAGATTTAAAAAGAAAAGAAAAAAAAAAACCCGAGGAGGATTCATTGTTAGAGAAATGAGATCATATTTTACAAACTTTTCCCCCGCAAATCTCTTTCTATCTCCCAGAAAATTAGAAGCCATGGGAGCATTAAGGAGCTGTAGGCTGGATGTGTGTTTCAAATGAGCAGCTGCTTCAGTAGATTCTATTGAAATAACCTTCATGAAATCAGGAATTTTTTCCTCCCTTCTTTTTTCCTTCCTTCCCTCCCTCCCTCCCTTCTTCATGTTTCCCAGAGTTAGATCTCAATGAATATTTGATGAATGAAAGAATAAATTAATTACAAGAGTGAAATTTTACATAATGTTATCAGATCTTCAGGTTTTTAAAATATATGTGAGATAGGAATCTGAAATCTTAACTGGCACATTCTTGATTTTTAGATGTTAGAAATCCACTAAAAGTTTCAGTGGTCTGAATTCCAATTTGACAGGCAATCAAAATGTACCAAAGAGGACAGTTAGTTTCCCATGTGCACTCCAAGATTTTTATTTGATTTTCTAAAGATTGTATATTGTGTGTGTGTATGTGGGGTGGTAGCAACAGTGTCACCCATTCTCAAATCATTGAAGGTCACCTATGCATGTCTAGTAGAAGTCTGTAGTCACTTATCTCCACCTCTTGGACATAGTTCTTTTCAATTTGAAATTGAAGTTTCAATTTGAAATTGAAGTTGTGATGGGAAGTGGGACAGAATGTAAGGGTGCTGAAGCTTTCTTGTATAATGACTATATGATATGGCTCTCTTTCTGTGACCTATGCCAAAAAGCTCTCATAGTGTTCTCATATCCAATGTTCTTCCCTTCAAGAGTATCTCTCAACTCTAGTTTGCCTTGTTTTCTCTGTTTTCTGAATTGCTAGAGAGCTTGCAAACTTTATCATTTTTTAATTGTCTTTTAATCATACAATTATTTGATGTGTATTCATTTTTAAAAGTATTCAATAATATTCAAAGCTTTTTAGAGACTGAACTCATTTTCCTTTTTCTCTTATATTTCATCTAGCACTTAGGATAGCACTTGGTTCATTAACATCTGAAAAGACAAAAGACCCAATTTTTCAGAATTCTTTCTACTTGACTTTTTACCTCTGTTGGCGACACACTCACTTTCCATTTCTTTTAAACATGAAATATTATATTGCCTTTGCTTTGACAGTTGTTCCCCTATACTGATTTAAGATGAATTCAATTTCTTTATTCTACTTAATGCCTAAGCTGACATAATATCACAATGGAAATTTCGTCCTAATTTGTTATGGATTGTCTTCTAAAGGTTTCTTTTTTTTTCTATTATAAAATGTAAAATGTATTTCCTTTGGTTGACCAGATCCTCATCTTCATTATAGTGCTATAATTCCTCATTATTGAGACCTGTATCAAATTTAATTTTTGCACAGTTTTATATTCAGTCTTCACAATGCTCTTCTTTCCTCTGACTTTTCAAACTTTATGATTATTGCAGTATATTTAAATCAAACATGCTGATGATTCCTGATTTCTTTTCTGTATCCCATAATATCAACTTACTGATTTTCAGTGATGAATTTAGTTTTTGCATGGCTAGAACACCGGAGTTTGCATGATTGTTCCAGTTTTCTCTCTTGGCAATCTGCATGGGAAGTAACATTGTAATATAAGCCATTTGTTAATTTGCTATAAGAAAGTGTCACAGATACTATAAAATCTCCCAAACGTTTTATTTTATTTAATTTGTTTTAATTAGTTATACATGACAGTAAAATACATTTATGCACTTTGATACATCATACATAGATGGGATATAATTTTTTATTTTTATGAGTGTACATGTTGCAGAATATGTTGTATGTATATTGGTCATGTTGTCACATATATACATACAGTAATAATGTCTACATCTTTTCTATCCCCACATCTCCTTCTCTCCCCTCCCATCACTTCCCTCTACCTAATCGAAGGTCACACTATTCTGCCCTAGTGCCTTCTGCCTTATTGTGAATTAGCATCCACATATTAGAGAAAACATTTGGCCTTTGGTTTTGTGGGATTGGCTTATCTCACTTAGCATGATATTGTCCAGCTCCAACCATTTACTGCCATAATTTCACTCTTCTTTAAAGCTGAGTAATATTCCATTGAGTATATATACCACATTTTATTTATTCATCTCATATTAGACAAGGGTGCCAAAAAAATTCACTGGAGAAAAGAACCTATTCAATGCTGCTGGCAAAACTGGAAATCCATATGTAGCAAAATGAAATTAAATCTCTCTCACCCTGCACAAAAATCAACTCAAAGTGGATCAAAGACTTAAGCACTAGATCAGAGACCCCAAAACTAATAGAAGATAAAATAGGTCCAAATCTTCCTCAGGTTGGCCTAGGATCTGACTTCCTTAACAAGACTCCTAAAGTGCAAGAAGTAAAATCAAGAATTAATAAATGGGATGGATTCAAATTAAAAAGATTCTTCTCTGCAAAGGAAACAATAACATGAAGAGAGAGCCTACAGATTGGGAGAAAATCTTTATCACATGCACCTCTGATAAAGCATTAATCTCTAGGATATAGAGAACAAAAACCAAAAAACTTAACACATACACACACACACACACACACACACACACACAAAACACAAATAACCCAACCAATAAATGGGCTAAAGAACTGAACAGACATTTCACAGAAAAAGAAATACAATTGATCAACAAATATATGAAAAAGTGTTCAACATCTCTAGCAATTAGAGAAATGCAAATCAAAACTAAGATTTCATCTCACTCCTGTCAGAATGGCAATCATCAAGAATATAGGCAACAATAAATGTTGGTGAGGATGTGATGAAAAAGGTACATTCATACATTGCTGTTGGGACTGCAAATTGGTGCAACCAATATGGAAAGCAGTATGAAGATTCCTCAGAAAACTGGGAATGGAACCACCATTTGACCCAGCTATCCCACTCCTTGGTTTATACCCAAAGGAGTTAAAATCATCATATTATAGCTTGGCAGCCATATCAATGTTTATAGCAGCTCAGTTCACAATAGCTACACTATGGAACCAACCTAAGTGTCACTCCTAACCTTTTGATCAGCACACTTTTTCCCTGTTGCAGAACTCCAAGGGGAGACACATTATAATCAGAAGGTTGCTGGGTAAGTGTGAATTAGAACAAGCAGCATTTAGATGACTCAAATGTTTAATGGGATGAGGCTAAGATTGTTTCTGAGTAACTCTACACCTGCAAGGTTTTCTAGCTGTGTGTTCTGAAATTTTGATAGGTAGAATCTGTAAAAACTGTCATATAAAAACCACAGTCAACTCCTGTCTCTTAACAGGTAAAGACTTGAATAATCCTTCAGAGCTGATTGTTCCTGCACTCTGGGAAAACCTCCTGAATGGAGCATTAGCTGCACAAATGTAAAGCAGGAGCCACTTATGAATTATGCATTGTTCTTGGAGAAAAATGTGATGTAATTGTTAGCTTGAATGAAAACATTTGAACTGTGCAGAGAAATTTTCAGTCTGCTCATGTGTGTTTTTTTGCTATGCTTGAGTAAGTGAGTGAATACTCCCTAACATCAGTTTTCTCCTCAGTCAAATGGGGACAATGTTTGCAAAGATTAAATGCATTATTTAAGTAAACTTCTTGGAATGATATTGCATGTCTATTAAGTGACAATGTTAGAAATGATGATATTTCTGGGAATATCTTCTTTTAAAAAGGTATATTTCATTCCTCTGTCTGGAAGAGACTGTACTGTGCCAGATGACTGATTTTCCTTCTTACTGGAGATGTGGTGTTTTGACTGGACAGAAGGCTACAGAATGACCTCCAAGTCTGGTTCTTGCTTCTTGTTGGAGAACCATGTATACACAGGACTGCAAGTGCAGTGTGAAAAAGGCTACTGATTTCCTTCATGTGATTGACCTAGATAGAGATAATAATGGGCACTGTTATGCTTTGATGTGATTACCAGTTTCTGGAAGAGAGCTTTTTTTGAATTAATTTTCCCACCCCAAAATTATCTTGAATTGAGGAAGATTCTGGGACAATTAGAATGTGATCACTTAAGTGAGGTAAAAGTGATTTTTGTTGTTGTTGTTCTAATCAGATGATTGATTTGAAGTCTGCACTTGAAGGTAGATTGGCATGTTCCTCTGTAGAATGGAGTGAAATCAGTTACTATAACATGTTTTTAAGCCAGGAATAAGGGCTACTGCAGTTGGGGAAATATTATTGTCCAGTAAAATGTGCTTCCCCCTTTTTCTTTGGAATGCAAATATTGGACAAATGGTTGGTCAGTTACATTTTCAAGTTATCTCCACATTTGGACATTGTCTTGTGGCTGAACTGCCTCAGATGGAATGTGAGCAGAAGCGACATTTTTCACTGGCAGGCCTCGCCTATAAACCCTCTGAATATTTTTCCATGATGTTTTCTCTTTCTTCCTAACTGCTTACAATACCAGGGAAATCTTGAAAGTCATGTGTTAAAAATGGTGGAGTAGCCATTAGACTAATCCTTGAATGACTGCCGAGAGAAAGCCAAAATTGTCCTGAAACCCTCTACCTTGGACTTTTGGATGAGAAAACCTAATTTTAAAGCCACTGGATTTTTGGTGTTTGTTTTAACCAATTTATCTTTTGTAACCAATTCAGAAATTAATGTCTGGTTACCCAGGGTGAAAAGTTGGAGAAATACATTATATCATAGCAACACTTTGATATTTATTCAAATAGTTCTAACTTAGAATGCAGATCACATGCCCATAGCATTGTAGGTGTTGTGATTGGAAGGAGCTGAATGAGTGCATGTGTTGGCTTCTATTTATTGCATCACATAAGGTATTACAAGAATTGGCAGGTTTGCGCAGATATTAAAATGTAGCATGAGAATCCACAAATGAAGGGCTTGATGGGGTTGGAAAAGCTAAATGCCTCAAACCCGAACGGAAATTAGATTCAAAAAGTCTTCAGATGCAAAGGACTAATAAGATCTCTGAGTTAAATTAAGGTAATTAGGCTTGCAGCAAAAATCAGTTGAAGGATGAGATCTTCCCACCCAACTGTTTTAAATGGCCTCAAGGTAGCTGTCATTGAGTTCTTGTTCTCATTCTCTCTCTCTCTCTCTCTCTCTCTCTCTCTCTCTCTTTCTTTCTCAGAAGTTAAGATAACATGAGCAGACTAAAAAATAATGTTTAAGAAAGTATCTTGATTAAGCTTGTAAGAAACAGGAAGTAGACCAGAAACCTACTTAGTTTTTGAGGGAATTATATGCCAAGGAAACCATAGCTTTTCCTAAGAGTTTTTGCTTCTTTGATGTATAACATAGTCTTTAAACTGTTGAACTATCATAAGCAAGAAGTGGGTTGTGGAATCTGCCAGCCTGGAAGGAGGGCACACATGCCCACATTCCTTGTAGAGGGGTTGTGGATAAATGCAAAGCAGGAGGCCTCTCTCTGGAAAGCTAATCCAGGGGCCTCTGAGGATGATGGACAGGGAAGCATCTCCCAGGGAGCAGAATCACCCCAGCATAGGAGCTCTCTACTCAACAAGGCCAGAGTTTTACATAACACTGGCCCAGCAGGATGTGTGGTTTCATTGGACCATGATTTACATGCTTCACAGTGTTCCCTTCCCTAACTTGAAAAATTACTAGACTTCTCATTTCTGAGCAGTTTAAGTTTTTGGAAAAATTGAGCATAGGACAGAGTTCATATATATTTCCTTATCCCACCCTATTCCTCATTTCTTACAGTTTCCCCTATTATGAACATGTTTCATGAGTGTGGTACATTTGTTGTAAGTGTTGAGCCATTATTGAGATATTATTGATTAAATTCCTTAGTTTCTATCAGAGTTTATTTTTTTTGTATAGTATATTTTATGGGTTTTTAAAAATGCATCATGACCTGAACCCACCATTATAGTATGATACAGAAGTGTCCTAAAAATTCTTTGTGTTTTGCCTATTCATTCCTTCCTCACTTCCTCTTTGTCTTGGCAACTACTGATTTTTTCACTGTTACCCTAGTTTCTCCTTTTCCAGAATGTCATGTAGTTGTAGTCATACATTGTGTAAGCATTCCAGATCAACTTCTTTCACTTTGCAATCTGCATTTAAAATGTCTCTGTTTCTTTTTTTGTGGCGTGACACTTCATTTCTTTTTAATCTCTGAATAATATTGCATTGTATGGATATACCACAGATGTTTGTTCATTCAGTATTTGAAGGGCATCCTGGTTGCTTCCAGATCTATGGGATTTGGTCATACTCATTGGGGTAAATACCAAGAAGCATGATTGTTGGAACATGTGGAATGTCTATATTTACTTTGTGAGAAACTGTTAGAACTGTCTTCCAAACTGGCTCAGCCATTTTACATTCCTGAAAGCAAGAAATAAAAGTTTCTGTTGCTCCATGTATTCTTCTCTTTTTAAACGGGTATTTTTATTGTGTTTATCCTGCTCATCAATGCATATTTTTGCTGGAGCTAGGGTAGGTAACCTTAGCTAAAAGGCTCTGTACTGCAAAGGAAAACATTCAGCCCTGGTGGAGAAATTTCTTCCAGCAGAGAACCTGGGCTTTAGACTACACACAGCAACTAATAAGACTTTGAATTGTTTTCTTGGGGAGGGAGGGAATCCATCTTATCTGTGCATAGATATTTGAAAACCAGATAGGCAGACTGTGGTAGAGATGCATACCTGTCCCTCAGAACCATTGAAATTGAAATGCTGGACGAATGGTTGCCCAGCTACACTGTTTCACAACTTTAGTCAAATTCAGGTATGATCATCAGACTGTGTTCCTTCAATGGTATGTAAGTAGAAATAATGTGTGCCACTTCTGAGACTCGCTATAAAAATTCCCAGACATGTTCCTTCAAGTTCTTTCTCATTTTTCATTGGGCTGGAATGGTGATATTGAAAGGAGACCAGAAGGAACCTGGAAACCATATGCTATAAAGGGGCAAGCCTTGTCAGTCTGGGTGCCTGAATAAGTGCATCAGGGGAGAATTAGGCTGTTGGTCTGAACCTTCCCATGGGACTATTATGAGAATAAGTGATGTACTTGAGCTAGGTGGTTGGTTCTATTTGCAACACTAATACTGAAGTTAATTAATACATGTGCATACTGGAAGTACATTGTTTTCTTGTTCTAAGCTCTTACAATGCTTTATGTCTTTTAAAAAATAAGGTCATGGAGAGGAAACTTTTGATCTCTAAATATTTTTTTTTCTTCATGTCATTGGTGGTCTGAGAGGCAATATAATGTGGAAGTAAATAAGTTGGCATCTGGTAATTTCTTTAGTTCATTTATTTATGTATATTTAAATCCTAGGTTTCATTATTTGGGATGATTTGTTTCACTTTTTAAAACTTCAGTTTCATTATTTGAAAAAGGGAGATCACAGTACATATTTCATAGATTTCTTATGAAAATTGATTGAAATTTATCTGTAAAATAAATAGTGTCAGCATTTTTAGGTTCTCCTGAAAATTGAGCTATAAGCTAGTTCTTAATTGTGTGTGGTTGGATTTTATATTCACTTTTAGTGGAAAGGTTCAGGTTTAAAATAAAACAAACAAATTTCTTCTGGTTCTATCTTAGCCTCTGGGTTGAAACAACTTTGACTTTAGTCAGAGTGAGAAAATGAGGAAGTATAAAAGACAGGGATTTTCTTTGATTTCCTGGGGGAATTGCCAATTTCTCCAAATAAAGTAAAATAATAGCACCTCCCACTGGGCAGAGAGTTTGTAAAGAGAGTAGCTGAACCTCTCCATACCAGAAAATCCAGCAGTTAGGGCAGATGCCAGAAACAGCACTAAGGGGTAACACAATGAATTGCGAATGTGTACAAAGAGTTCAGCAACTGGCAACAGCAATTAAAACCACAGTGAGCATGTGCTGCATGAAAGTTATTGGCAGATTGAGTTCAGAAATCCAGCAGCAGCTGAAGCGGTGAAGACAATAAATAGTTTAAATTGGCAACCAGCACTTTTACCAAGCACTTATGTGTACGTAATGAGAATAATACTACAGAAAGTGTGAAGGAGACTGAGAATGGGGCTGGCTGGGATTCTTGGGGAGGTCACAAAGCCCAAATGTCTGGATTAACTAGATCCATGCATCACTGCCAGGGGCCTCAGCAACACCCCACATGGTACCCGGGAAGAAAATAGAGGAACAGAATAGCAAAGAACAATAAATCAAGTCTCACTTTCAAGTAGAGGACAATGAATAAAATTGATGGGAAGAGATTTTCTAACTTTCCAGGTAAGGAGGAATTGATGGTCAAATACAAATTTAAGTTGAAATAGTATTATACAGTTTCCATGGTAAATTAATGTAAGGTGTGATTATACTCAATTAAAATTTTTCATCATAATTCATAATTTGATATTCTCAAAGGGAAGTATTTTACATTTAAACAACACAGAATTTGAATCCTCACATGTGATAGATATTATAATAATAATGTCCAATTGGTGATTAATTATGTTGAGATAAATGCATTTATATCACTTGATAACCTGTAAAGAGAGAGATCCGCTTAAACAAAGATGAATTTAAGTTTTACTCTGGTAGCCAACAAATGAAGTGATGGTGGAAAATGAGACAAATTTAAGAGCAGAAAGAGTCTGTAGCTGAACAACTTGAGAGACAAGCATACAATACTATTCCTAGGATATTATCTTTCTCTAAGGAATGTAAACCTTTAGAGATCAGAGACAGTCTTTGATCTTTTGTTGTTTTACAGCAGGACAGTCTAATAAATGTTATTCTTGTTTTATCCAGTCTATCTTTTCTCCTACTGTTTCCCAACGTGAAGCTTCCAGTCAAGGCAGGCTAGCTGCTCACTTCACTTCACATGAGACACACTCCTCCTTGCTTCTGAGCCCACCTTCTGTGCTCACACCATTTTCAATCTTTTTGTAGTGGCTTTCTTTTCTATCATCTTCTCCCCAAACTCTGTTCATTCCTCAGAGCCCAGCTTAAATCCTCTGACCTCTTTCCTATTGTTGAACTTCTGTAGTACATACAGTGGTCTCCCCTTGTTCTCTGGGGATATACTCTAAGAGCCCCAGTGAATGCCTGAAACAGAAGATAATACCAAACACTATATACATGGATATAGTTTTTTTTTTTTACTATGCATACCTATAATGAAGTTTATTTTATAAATTAGGCATAAGAGATTAACAACAGCAGCCAATAATAAAAGAGAATTACTATAACAATATACTGTAATAAAAGTTTAAAAAGGTGAAATAGTTTCTCTCTTAACTGCCATGAAAACAGAGGTTAAACGGGCCTAAGGGATGATTTACATCCTACCTGGTCCAAAGCTGGATGAGGAGGTGTAAGATTTCCTCATGCTACTCAAAAACGACAATTTAAAACTTAGGAATTATTTTTTTTCCCCTGTAATTTAACAATAATATTTTCAGATTGTGATTGTCTATAGACTATGAAACCATGGAATGTAGAACTAGATTAGGGTCGGCTCTGTAATTCTTGACTGAAAAATTTAGAGTGTTATGACCCTTTAATCACTTCATATATAGAAATCATGTTTTGCCAATAGGGTAAGTTCTTTGAGTAAAGGATATAGGTTTTCTTCTTTCAGGCTCATGGTGGACATCCAGTAAGTATTTATTAATTGTTTAATATGCTACCTAATGCACACAAGTTACTCTTAGGAAGTAATTTATACAGTGGGACATTCTGATTAGAAAAACTGTGTTGCAGAAGGAATTTGAGCAGAGAATTGGATAAAAACAAAGCTTACATTAATGGTAGCAAATGACATGATTAACACCTTTTCTGACAGCCTTGCAGCTTGAATTTGATAAAGGAAAGTAATTTCTCTAAAGAACCAAAAGCTAAATTGAATGATTGAATTTAACTCCATAGTATAAGGCTGTGTTAGTAGATTTTTTAAAAGATGACATTTGGGTGTATTTTAAGTGCAATACATCAATCTGCCATTGAGCTAATGAACTTCAAGTTAAAAATCACTGAGGAGTTTGGTACAGATGACTCCTTCATGTATCCTTGGGGAGCTAAGATGTGTAGGTAATTGAATGAAAATCTATCTTGACTGACCCCAATGACAACAATGTCCAACTCACATTACAAATCACCTGGAGTCTTTAATGGACTATTTTTTAATTGCTTTGAAAGTATTAATGGTGACTACAGGTGAACCGTGTTTCTTATTTATCTATTCCTCATCAATAGAATAAATTCCTAGTTTTTTGTTTTTTTAATCCCTGGTAGTTTACCATTAACTTTAGTAACTCTATTTTAAATTTTATCAAGGGGGAAAAAGCATATTTGATTTTCTTTCACTTTGTGTAATTTCTCTGTCTTTATGAATACCTTGAGATTATGGGATCAAATTAGTTCAGCCATAAAATGTGGGAATAAATGAGAAATCAGTGACTGTAAACTAATAAAAAATAAAATAAAATAGAGAAACACCTTTTCCTATGAGTTCTAGTAGGCTTGCATCCAAATTCACAGCTCAGTTTAAAATATGACTTTCTGTTTTTCTGAAGGGAAACATAAACGTTTAGAGACTGTTACACAAATAATACATTATGAAAGAGTCATAAAATGAGTACATTTTTTGAGAAACGGTGGAAAAGCTTGTATCTGAACAGCACCAAAATATGTAGAAATATTAATAAAAACACTGAACCAAAAGCTGGAAGTTTGAAGTTAATGCTTGACCAAATTTGGTCCTGGAGCCCATCATCAGAATCACTTGTAGGCTTTTGAAGTGCGGTTTCCTCTGCCACACTCCAGATCCACTGTATCAGAGTTCTAAAGGTGAATCACAGTGAACCATGCTGTAAGATTGTACCTTAGATGATTCTTACAGCAGCAAAAATTAGAAGACTACTAAAAATCCACTTAATTATTGGCTTTTGGGAATATGCCTAGAAAAGCAAACATTAATCTATTAACAGTGTTAACTTCATACTACAATGTTGAAAGGTGATCAACTCTTACCTTGCAATGACAGATTTTTGTATAGCTTTCCCCCCTAATCCGGCATTCTTTAGTAATAAAGAAAATACGTGCAATTTGATGGTTTCTGGTATTGAGTTATGTTCTGTCTGTTAATTCCTCCCTCCCTATCTTTTGCTTGAGAAGGGGTGTGTTGGGGAAATGTGATGCTACAGAGAGGCATCTGGGTGTGAGCTGTCAATTCTAGGAGGATGGATGATATCTGAGAGAGTCATGGTGAGCCAGGATGGAGTGAGCTTCTTAGTTAAAAATGCTCAATGACTGTCCAAGAATAAAACTATAGAGACCAAGTTCCAAAGCTGAGCTTAAGCGTTGGAAGTGAGATAATAGATGTAAAGTAGGTCAGGGAGAAAGAATTCAGAGGAACAGAATTAAAATGAGGAGAATCAACATTGGATACTCCTTTTTAGAGGCTAACAATTTCATGTACAAGGAAGTCCAGCTAACTTAAAATTTATGTGTTGAAATGATTAAGCTTCTGAGACAGTATGAAGTCTCTTAATATTTTTCATGATTCAATTTCCTAAATTACAACACAAAAATAATATTTAATTCATTCACATTTTACAAAGAGGCCTGTGCTGCTTACTTTAGTCTGAATACTATGAATTTGCCACTGGAAGTGTACATTTATGGACTATAAATCTTTCTGAATAAAATCTAGTCTGTTGACAAGAGAGGCAAAAACAATAAAACACACAAAAATTACCATTAAAAATATGGAACTAGGCTGGGGTTGTAGCTTAGTGATAGAACACTTGCTTAGCATATGTGAGACACTGGGTTTGATTCTTAGCACAGCATAAAAATAAATAAAGGTCCACTGATATCTAAATAATTATTTAAAAGAAGAATGTGGAATCATCTTGATATATCCTGAAACACAATCTAAATAGCTAAATTTAATTCCTCTAGGAAAAAATTCTCTGGGGCGAAAAATACAGACAAGATGGAAATCTTGAACTTTCTATTTTTCTCCCTATCTGTGCCTCTGAATGTAGGTGTTGTTGATGGGAAGGATGTTGTTGATTCAGAACAAGAAGTTTTGTGATTTATATGCATCTAGCAACTTCAGCGTCTTCCATTCTTACTCAGCTTTGTCTTTCACCAATTTTATGTGAAGGAGAGGTCTTGATTAGTTCCTGAACTCACAATAAACATCAGAAATGCATTTAGAATTTGGAACCAGCTGGGCACAGTGATGCAAGCCTGTAATCCCAGCGGCTTGGTAGGCTGAGGCAGGAGGATCAAGAGTTCAAAGGCAGCCTCAGCAAAAATGAGGCACCAAGCAACTCAGTAGGACCCTGTCTCTAAGTAAAATACAAAATAGGGCTGGGGATGTGGCTTAGTGGTTATGTGCCCCTGAGTTCAATCCCTGGTACCCCTCCTCCCCAAAAGAATTAGAACTATAAGTAGTTCTGATGTTTTTCACTTAGGAGTTGATATGCTGAAAATAAATTTCTTGGATCTACATGTGTACTCTATATAGATCATCCATACAGCGTCATTAGTTAGCTGAATTCTGTCTTCAGGTATTGCTAAGTATTAATTTTCTTGAGGAGTTATTTATCCTGAACCTAAAATGACTATAATATTTTGACTCTCTTTTGGTATCTGGCATATCTTAAGAAGCTCTATGTTTTTCTCATACTTTCCATACTTATTGGATATATTCTGAAGACCCTACAGCTGACACTAGACACTAACAGACCTCATTTCAATTCTTGTCTGCTTCTGTGAACCTTTGATCTGTGTCCTTATTTGCTTGCTTAGTAATTTGCCTGTTTAGTTTGGTGACTGCTGAAACAAACCACAGTGTCTTTGGACACTATTCTTTGGACAATGAGCTCTTTCTTTAGAGTCCTATGTTTAGGGAATGTCAGTTGTTTTCAACTGTATTTGTTATGGTCTTATTTTTCTCCTCTTGCCCACTGGCCTGGCTACTTGGTCATTACATTTTTTCCTAGACAGAACTCATTTAGCATCTGATGTTGTTAGAGACAATTTTTAGTGTATTTTCCAGAGGTACTGTGCCTGACAGAAAGCATCAGGTTGTATGGAATGTACATGCTTTGAATCAGAAAGACTGGTGGATTTATCTCCTTTAAGAAGTCCCCAGGGATTAGCAACCTCCAATCATTAGTGAAATGAGATTGATTTTTCTATATGCATATATGGAAAGACAAAGCTTCCCTTGGGGAAACTACCCACAAGAAGGTATCTTTTCCAGCAGAACAGATCTAGTACTTAAAAGCAATGAAAGACCTTGTGACAGTGGTTGTTCCCATTTTTTGAAAGACTGATGCAAACCTGTATATACCCTCTTTCTGAGCAGATTTTGCCTTGTTGTGCTGTATCTCTTGGGAACAGGATGTTTTATGCTCCACTCATTCCCTACTCTGCATTTCTCAATACACACCTGGAGCATAAGAAAGCAAGCTGTGAATACAATTTGTACAACTCTTTTATAATATTCCATTAGCATTGTTGTAATGCTATTCTTCTTGGATACAAACATAGCAACAGCATTCCTACTCTTTGTCTACCTACACTTTGACTGACAATCTCATGCTTTTACTAAAGGAATCCCAATAAGCTTACATAGTCTTACATATTCAGGTTGAAACAATACCATTGATAGCACCTCTTATTTATAAAACCAATTATATTCTCATGTGCATTGCTTTGCATTTTTGCATAGAACTTCTCATTATTACCTTGTAAGAATTTGTGTGAACTCTATTTTCATTCCTCCCTCTCTCTTTTTAAAACTTTTAAAAAAATCCATTTGCACTGCTGTGTGTGAACAATCTTCTCCTTACTTTTATCATAATAAGGCATTTGCAGATAACTTCTTTGACCCTACACCTTCCTTCTCTTAATTTCCTTTTTATAACACAAGTTAACCTGTTTTTTTAGTCTGTCTCCTTTTCTTTGGGTGTGTTTCATAGTGTTTCAACAGGCAACCTGGAATAATGTTGTTTAAGTGCTTTATATGTTTGGGTCTTCTAGATTGTGAAGCACATTAATTTTATTTTACAAATATACAAAAAATGAACCTGATAGAATTTAAGTGACTTCCTATGGCCAAATCATTAGCAAATTATAAAATCAGATCTGGAAAGGGGTCTTCAGATTTCAAGACCAATTTTCTTTGAATGAGGCTATGCAATGACAGACCGCTATTCTCTCTTCTACTTGTTTATTGGTGGGAGAGCAAAGACATGAGTGCATAAGTGTTCGTTAACTTTTTGTGTAGTCATTTTATATAACTGCTGGATTCATTGAGGAGGAGTAGCAAAAACTCAAACTGTAATCCATAACTGTCTTCAATTCCATCATTATTCTTCTATGCTAAGGTCTTGATCTAATTAAGTTGTCATCACCCAGTTAAAGTATGGTTAGAGGGCATTTTATGAAGTTTAGTTAAAGAGGAGAGAAAATGAGGAATTAATTATCTGACACAACAGTATCACAGATTTCTTTGTTGACATGTAATTTTAGAGTTAAACCATTTCTAGAAAAGAGCAAGAGATTTTAGTGTGAAGTGAAGAGGATTCCACTGGGGGAAAATATCTTTACATATAAGCCTAGAACTTAAACATCTGAATAATAGTGTAAAATTTAACATTCGGTTTCTTTTTGAACTCTATTTTTTTTTTTACAGAGAGGAGAAAAATTTGAAAAATTAGGATACTATTATCATCAATTTCTTTATTATATACATGATTAGGATTAAATATAGATTTAAGCATTCAGCTAACAATGAAATTTCAGTTTTGCTGGACTGAAAAAAATTTTTAATTTTGCTGAAAATGTATTTTAACCAATTAACTAGGTATAAAGTTGAACGTAAATATAGATGTATGTTGTTCATTAAATCAAAAATTTCTATGGAACTAAATTGTGGACTGGGTTTAGTTATGGAGAGATTTTAGTCTTTTCTCTCCTTATGTTTAGTGACCTGCTAGTGGATCAAATTAAAAATATAAACATGGTATTATCACTGTTGATTATTAGTAAAATTGCTTTTCTCCTCAAGTTGAAAACCTTAGAGAAATAATATAATCTTCCTGTTCTTGAGATGTGGTAGCAATTTTGTCACTCATCAACTTGACCTTAATATAGGTATAAATTTCTTGGCTCATTGTTGGGTTATGTTCTAGAAAACTCATTATAACTTGAAAATACCTTTGAATCAAGATGGGTTTAATTGACCTAACTTATTGAACATCATAGTTTAGCCTAGCTTTACTTCATATATTCTCATAACACTTACATTATTGTATAGATGGCAAAAATAATCTAACATGAAGCTCATTCTATAATAAAATGTTAAATATTTCATGTGAAAACACAGATGAGTGTTTGTAGATATAAAAGGATTCAAAACACAAAACACAATATTCAAAAGATGCTAGTAACACGGTACAGTATAGTGAATTGTTTGTTTACCCTAGTGATGGCATGGCTAAATGGCAGCTATGGCTCACTGCCATTACCTGGTATTGGAAGAAAATATACCCTGCTTTGTTAGCCCCAAGAAAAAGTCCAAAAACTGAAATTTGTTTCTACTGAACATGTATGACTTTCATACCATTGAAAGTCAAAATATCACAAGTGAAACCATCATGAATTGGGGATTTTTTCTTTCTTTCTTCAATTGCTATTAAATTTATTTTTTCACATCACCTTGACTACCTGTAATTTCCATTTATTCTCTAATTACTATAATTTGAATCACAGTAATAACTTTATAACTGATCTCTCTGCTTCCAGGCTCTGGTCTTCTAACTTATCTTTCATATTATTGTTAGTTTAACCATGCTAATGTATTTCTTTCATGTCAGTTAAAATGTCCAGTAAGTTGAGTTTAGGTGTCTATAAATATCTAGATGGCAACACTGAAAAGTTGATTGTGATATTCTGGAGAGAAAGCTAGTAGAGAGATAACTGAAGGTTACAGATAGAGAAGAGGATCAATATATATCAAAGAGAGGAAAGTGCAAGAATAGGAACAAGCAAATTAATCAGTGAAGCTAACTTTACCATGATTTGAAAATTTTTTACTATGATACAATTTTTACTGTGAGAAATATTTTGTATGTTTTGGTCAGGTATACATTCAAAGGTACAATAATCTACAAATATGCATACTCACTGCACACACACATACACAAATGTGTTGACTAACAATGCAAAATATAGCTTGTGTAATGCATTTTATATTTAAAAGTCTATTCTATGTCATAAAGAAAAAAACAAATTCCTAATGGGGGAGGCTATGCATATGTTTGAGGAAGGGGGCTATGGGATAGCTTTCTCTCTTCTGCTTCTCTGCTGTGAACCTAAAACTGTTCTAAAAAACAATGTCTATTAAAGTTGGAAACAAATAAAACAACCAACCAAAAAACTCTTGAATGTCTGGTAATGATTCATTCATGGCTACCAGGAAGCCTTGACCTGGCTTTTGGAAAATATTTCTACATAGAAAAGTAGTAGGGTTGTGCTATTAAGACCT
This sequence comes from Ictidomys tridecemlineatus, assembly GCF_052094955.1. NCBI lineage: Eukaryota > Metazoa > Chordata > Mammalia > Rodentia > Sciuridae > Ictidomys > Ictidomys tridecemlineatus. The sequence continues at coordinate 45,028,976 of NC_135485.1, read as the reverse complement.
GGAAGGGGTTTTAAAGCATGATTAATCAAATACAGCAGAGAGAAAAGATGACGATTAAAGGCCTTGCTTGGATTTAATAACCAAAAAGTGATAAATATGAGGTTATTATTGCTGTGCTGATTCTAGTGACTACGAGTGGGATGAAACTAGACTGCTAAGGACAAAGGAATGATGAAGACAAAAAGATAATCTTTCTAAAAGCCTGCTTTACAGATTTGTAAACTGATTCATAAAGGATAAGAAATTTACCCAAATTTGCATAGCTCATGGTGACAGAACCAGGATTGAAACCTATTTTTATCATTCTCTAAATCTACAGTTTCCCCATCACGTAACAAGAGGGCATAGCTGTTGAAACCTGTGGTGGGATTGATGCTATGCCTCATATCCTGTTTCCCATTACCTTTTCTCTGTTCCTCTAGCTACATCCTTCATTTGAACATCTATTGAATGGTATTTCTTGAAAATACAACCTAGTTTTCAAATATAGTTGGCCCTCAGTACCCACTGGTTTCACATCCACAATTCAATCAACTGCCAATCAAAAATAATTTTTAAAAACTGCATCTGTACTGAACATATATACAGACTTTTTATCTTGCCATTACCCCCGCACAATACACTGTAATAACTATTTATATAGCATTTACATCATATTAAGTATTATAAGTAATCTTACGATGGCAAAGTATACAGGAATATAAACTTAGGCTATTAGCAAATATTATGTTATTTTAAAGGGACTTGAGCATCTACAGATTTTGGTAACTGCAGGTTATCCGGGAACCAATCTTTCTAGAGAAATTTAACAGAAGTCTGTAATGCTTGTTATTCTAATTATATTATGTATCTTATCTGTATCACTAGGCTTTTCACTTTGTATTTCAGTGGAATATAGTGTTCTATTATTTTGTTGATGATTAGGGTCAGGGTTATTATAATCCCTGTTATTTTGGATCTGAAATATTTCCCAAAGGTCATGTGCTAAAAGCTTGGTTGCCAGCTTGTGTTGTTATTGGGAGGTGGTGTAAACTTTAGGAGGTAGGACAATGTTAGAGGAAGTAGGTTACTGGGCCAGTCCTCTGAAGACTGTATTATATCCCTATCCCCTTTTTTTTCTTTCTCTCTCTTAATCTCTTAGTTTCTGGCCACTATGAGTGAGCAGCTTTGCCCCCCTCCTTCCCCACCATAATATTCTCTGACTTATCATGGTCCCATAGTGCCAAGTTGCTATGGACTGACTCTGGAAGCCTGAGCCAACATAAATCTTTCCCACTTTAAATTATTTTCCTAAGGTATTTTGTTACAGTTACTGAAGCTGAGTAATACACCCCCTCCCCAGCACTTAGCATAACACCTTGTACTCACCGTTCAATAATCCTTTCTTTCTCTCTGACCACTTGTGCCTTTTCCTTCTGCTACTCCCTGGCTTCTAGTTATACCCAACACGAATGATTTTGGAGGACTGAAAATCCAGCTGAACTGGTGTTCAATGATTACCTGATGGACAAGAGCTATAAAGGGTGGTGCAAACACAGGTAGATGGGGCAGTATGTGAAGCAGGCTCTGGCCAGGGCTTGCTGGCACTGACATAATCACATCATGTCTTATGAGAAAGAAAAGGCCAACCTGGCAGGAGTGAAGAAAGCTTTGGTCAAGTATGGCTCTGCCAATTGGAAGATGCTATAGAAACTGGTGCTTTGGATAGTAATAGTTAAACACCAATCTCACTGGATATGATAAAGAGGAGGAAAGTGAAGAGGCAAAGGAGAGAATGTCTGGCACAGTGAGAGTCAAAGAAAGACAAAAACCTGTGCTTATTGCCAAGTCTTATTTATCTTTGGATAATGAGTCAGATATGGCAAAATTAAAGGAGTGTATGAGAATCATTTATGCAGACAGCTTGCTCTGGATATCCTGTATTCTAGTTCTGGTGGGATATGAAATTAAGATACTTTAAATACAGAGTATAGTAAGAAGATGACGAAGTCAGCACAGACACACTACAGGAGCAGGTCACTGCTCTTGAGGAATATATGCAGTTCATGGACATGACTGCCTTCAATAATATCTAAATTCCAACCTGGATCTTTGCCCTTAAATAAAAGCTTGAAAAATAAAAGTTAAAAAAAAACCACTCAACAAACATTTGTTGTATAAACAAAAGCACTATATACTTCTTAGTCTTTGAAAAGAGAGTTGCTTTAGGAATTCATGTCAACTGCTTATCTCAGAGTGATTGACACGTGCTATACAGTTAATAATTAATATTAACCTTTTCACTGTTCATTCTATTTTTGTCAAAACTTAATAGGCATGTAATTTTTTAAAATATTTTTTTCTAAGTGGCATGATCTTTATCTTTTCTGCTTTTTCCCCCCACAAAGTACCTCTAAGTCAAGTTGGCTAATTAGAAGAAATGTTTTTTCTTTTAATGACCAAATGATACCCTGTGCTTCATTATACTTGACCTTCTTTTGTACCTTCACTATTATTTCCTACCAGATTGGAGCAAGTCTGTCTAAGAACTAAAGGACTCTGCAAATGCATCATAAATATCCTGATGATTACAGCAATTTTTTTCATTTTGTAGGTGTGAAAATCTAGTGATAATTGGATATATTAAAACTGCATTTTTTATTTGTGGTTTAGAGTTGTGTTTCATTTTAGTTAGTGTTTTTATAGGAGCTGCAAAATTTTATAGACTAAATATACATCTTGAAGCTTGAAGTTCCAAATTTAATTTGTCTGTAATTAAAAACTTTCTTGTTTTATGAATTTTTTAATCTAGCCTTATGAAGCCAAGTCAGGTTTAATGTGGTTTCTTAAGCAAAGATTCTTTGCATCTTTTACATTCTTAACATTATTCTGAAGAAACCCCTTCTTTCTTAAAGTACAAGAAGGAAATATTGGGAAACCATATTTCTCCTGAGCAGCAATATCTGAGCAATAAAGGTATTGGTTGACTCTAAAATAATTCTTTTTCAGGAATTTTAAATTCTGTTCATAATGCATATATTATCCTTCTTTGAATAAAAAGAGGAAAAAGGCAGTTTAGTGCTTACTCTGTCATTTAGAATGCTAGGTACTTCTATCATAAGTGTACCTTTGAAAAATCAATAGTTTTTTCAATAGTTAGTATATGTTATACAAAATTCTAAATCTATAAATTAAATTTAGTGAAAATTATCTTCTTTTACCCACATTCTTTCAGATACTTTTGTTTTCTTGGAATCAATACTTCTTTTTTTCCTTGTATATTTTTCAGGAATATCTGTATAAGCATTAAGTTTGAAATCAGATCTTTTATTAGTACAAAATATTTACTCTTATTAGTTGTAAAGAGTACAAAGCTTTAGGCAAAAAAAAAGGGTTAATGTGATTATCTCAAATATTTGTCTCTTTGGGGTTGTGTATCTTTTATGTCCTGCAAATCATAGGGTAGTAGAAAGCTCATGGTCTTTGGTATGCTATAGGGATGGAATTTTTTTTAAATTAATTTTTAATTAATTAATTATTTATTTTTATTGGTTGTTCACAACATTACAAAGCTCTTGACATATCATATTTCATACATTAGATTGAAGTGGGTTATGTAACCGACGTGATTCTGCAATCTGCATTTGGGGTAAAATAGGGATGGAATTTGGAAAGCTAGTCCTTGAACATTAGTTGAATTCTTAGAACTTAAGTTTGCTTATTTGGAATTCAACTGCATAAAATTACACACTGCAGGGCAGAAGGAGTATCATTATGTCAGGCTACCCTGTGTATGGTCCATGGTTTATTACTTCTTTGTCACTGGGAAAATTATTTAAATATCTCTGTGTGCTACATTCTTTATCAATATCATGGGGGATATTAATACTAATTTTATGGATATATTGAAAAATAAATGACAAATTACATGTGCTAGATGTTAGTATCAAATACTATTTAGTAATTTGTATTAGTGGGGTTGATTAAATAAATTAGATACTATCTGCAAAATACTTGGACACATACCCTATTTAGCAGTAACATGTTGCTTTATAAATCAAAACAGTATACTGAGGAATAAACTGGATATATAATTGTTGTATATGAAGTTAAAATAATAGAAATTTGATTTAATCAAAAGCTTAGAGCTGGGGCTGGGGTTGTGGCTCAGCGGTAAAGTGCTCACCCTAGCACGTGCAAGGCTCTGAGTTCCATCCTCAGCACCACATAGAAATAAATAACATAAAGGTATTGTGTCCAACTACAACTAAAAATAAATAAATAAATAATAAATAAATAAATATTAAATAAAAAATAAATATTTTTAAAAAGATCACAGTTGAACATTCTTTTTTTTTTCAGTGATCCATGAGAATGGTGGTTACAACATATTAGACTTTTTTTTGTGTGTGTGTGTGGGTGTGTGATGCTGGGGATTGAACCCAGGGCCTTGTGCATGTAAGGCAAGCACTCTACCAACTGAGCTATATCCCTGGCTCAACATATTAGAATTTAATGGGTTCATTTTATTTATGTATGCAAAATATTTTTCTTTGTTCCATGCTAAGGAATAAGGAAGGTTGGAGAAAGGAGAATGGTATCTTCATGGATTATAGAATAAAATATATAGTCAATTTTTATATAAAAGGGTAAAACATGATAGCTGCTCTTAGAGAAAAAAAAGTATTTTATATAAGGAATACTCTTAATAAGCAACTAGGTGGGGAAAAGGAAGTCAAAACTGGAGGTTTTTGAGGTTTAGTAGAGAAAAAGTTATAAAGTACATTTAATAAAACTTGAGGGAAGAACAACATGACCAGATTCTGTATCTACTAAAGAAAAGATAAATCAACAGTTTTTGAAAAACAGCTGATTTTATATATTTTTTATTTATATAGCATGTATTTTCAGTCTTCAGTAAAATCTCTTGCATAAAATTATTTTGGCAGTTATACAGGAAAACAGCTAAATTCTACTTGTCTATGTTATTTTAAGAGTGGGCAGTGAAATGAAGCTATCATCCAAGTGCACACATGAGAACCACCCTCTATCCTTACTATTCATTCAAATTTTGGGTTTCATAACCATTGGACTGGAATTTTCATTTGTTATCCTGATTTTAACAAGCAGGGAGGTCCAAATTAATACCTGGGTTATAGACTGTGAGAAAGTGCTTCTTGACAAACATATTATGAGTTTTCTTTCTGTGCCAAAACAAGTTGTCCTATATTAAGGGGCTTATAATAATACACATTTATTATCTATAGGTCAGAAATCTCACAGACTAAAACCAAGGAATTGTTAGGGTTATGATCTTCTCTGGAGGCTCCTGTGGAATCTGTTTCCTTTCCTTTCCCAGCTTCTAGACGCCAACTGAATATGTTTGCCCTCATCCAATGTTTTCAAAGCCAGCAATAGTGAACAGAAACCATTTCACATCTCAGTTTTCCACCCCCTTTCCATACTTGGGATTATAGCTGTATATAGCCGGGAAAAGTTCTCAGCTTTTAAAGGTGCATAATCTCCCTTCTCAAGATCCTTAAACTTGGTCTCTTCTACAAAGCCTCTTTTGCCATATAAATCAACATAATCACATGTTTTAGAGAATAGAATGGGGAAGAACCTGGGAAGAACCTATCACATGTACAAAATGTCTCGGCTTGGCACTGAATCACGAGCCACCACACACCTTGTAGATTCAAACAGCAATTCTTTATTCCCAAACTCACACCGGCCTCTACACACGTTCTCGGGAAATTCGCGTTCTGCCCCTCAATTCACATCCCAAAAATACTTTCTCAATTCCACGAGAACTCAATGGGAACTCAGGCAGCAGGAACGCCCTATTCCCAGCAGCAATAATCTTAAACCTGGAACTTCCCTAAAACCACATTGTCTTAAACCAGGAACGCCTTAAACCCAAATTATCTTAAACCCGGATACTTCCTAAAACCTGCAGGATACACCCTAATCCTGGATCCACCCTGGTCTTTGAGCAGGGTCACCTTTCTCAAAGACACATGCAATGTCCAAGGCAAGTCCATTTAACATGGGGTACACTGGCAAGGAAATTTCGATGCGTCATTCCTACTTGGCAATGGCCCTCAGCAAAAAATATAGAGAAGGAGGGTGTTAGTTATCTTAATGGGGGTATTAGGTATCCACCAAAAGCTCATGTGTGAGACAATGCAAGAAAATTTAGAGCTGAAATGATTGGGTTGAGAGCCTTAATCCAATCCGTGAATTAATCCCCTGATAGGGATTAACTGAGTGGTAACTATGGTAAATTAGAAGAAGAAAAGTACACCAGGAGGATGAAGTTATCAACTTTTTAATATCCATTTGATAGAACAACTAACATTTCCAATCAGTAGATGCAGGTAGGGTTTGGCTGGAGGAGGTGGGGCACTGGGATTGTGCCTTTGGAGTATGTATTTTGTTTACTGAGCTTAGTCTTTTTCTGCTTCTTGGTGGTCATTTCCTGAGCCTCTATCCTCCGCCTTACACTTCCACCATGATGTTCTGCTTCATTTTAGGCCCAGAACAATGGAGTCATCTATCTATTGACTGAGACCTCTGAAATTGTGAACCCTAAAATAAACACTTTCCCCTCTAATTGTTCTTGTCAGATCTTTTGGACACAGCAGTGCAGAAGCTGACTAAAACAGATTGCAATACATAATTCGGTATTATTTATTAAATCAAGCAGAACATTAGCATTTATTTTAGTAATACTTCAAAACCTTAAGTATAAACACAAGAACTATTACTCTGTTGATGACGATATGTTAACAGCAAACACATTAAAGTCTGTTTTCTCAACTCTCAAGAAATGCTGCACTTCCCTCTGCTCCAGCTACCACTGTTGTTTTGATGCTCATTCCCATGAAGAAACAGAAGAATGATTCTGAGGGCTTCCCTCTCTTGCTTGTGGAGCTGAAACAGGTGTACACACTCAGTGTAATGAATTATAGCCTCACATGCTGTTTCCCATGGAGGTGTTTTTACAAGTGGTGACTAGGTGCTAAAACACTATTCATATTGCACTTTAAGTTCTAGGTAAAATACTTTTATGTGGTTTTGCTTGCCTAGGGGCATACTACACTTTCCAGGAGAAAATGTGCTACACTTTCTTCATAACTGTATTACAAACACACACAATGCTTGTTGTCAGCTAACAATAGTTGATGTTTATAATCCACTATTGAGTGCACATAATAGCAATCAGTGGGGTACTGGGAATAACCCTTGATTAGGAGAGAAGTACTCTGAGTTCCAGCTGTACCACTGAATAGCTGGGGAAAGGAACAAACTAGATGATTCCCTTCTGGTTGGGATATTCTATGCCTTTATTTAATTTCTTTAGTAGTAGATATCAGAGGCAGCTTGTAACTCCATTCTGCAGTGAAAGCCTCATAAAAGCTGCTGTTGTAAAGTGGTCTGTTTTCAAGATGATTGCTAGGCTGAAATTTCTCAATAGATCACTTTTTATCACTTCTGTCTTCTTAATACCACTATCTACAAGATCTTCTTAATACCACCATCTACAGAGAGCAAGGCCCTGTAAATTAGAAAGAAGAAAGTACATCAGGAGGAGGAAGTTAGCAACTCTTAAATATCCATTTGTTCTACAACAACTAACATTTCCAATCAGTAGATGCAATGGGTGGACAATGAGAAGTTTTAGGTTAACTTTGATGAGAGCTGTTTCAGTGAAGGGAACAGGGTGGTTTTAAAAGAATGACAAGAGTGGGATTGGAGACTGTATGGAGAACACATTCAGGGGAATTTTATATCAAGGGAGTAGCAAATAGCAGTTGAAATGAGGTTAGGATATTTCTTTTTGAATGGGAGGAACAATAGCATGCCTATGTGCAGATGAAAATAATTCAATTGAGAAACTGAATGCTGGAGAGAAAGAAGAAAATTTGCTGGAGTCGGGTGTATTTGAGCAGTTGACGGGGATGTGAACTAAGCACAAATGAGGGATTGACTTAAATTAGGAGCACAGAGCACAGATTTGGAGCAGCACTTTGATGCAGAAGGATAACATGAGTTATACAGGGAAGCTAAATGTTCCCAGTATCCCCATTTGAAAAAGTAAAATAAACAGATGAATTAGTTTCTCATATGATTTCCTAATCAATATATAAAATATTATAATTTCAACATGCAATGGCATAAAATTATCACTGATTTTACATTCTTTCTTTTTTATCTAAACTTTAAAATCCTCAAGATTTTATATTTATAGTTCGTTTTAATGGGAATCATTAAATTCTCATCAGAAATACTTGATGAGTATTTCTATTAAAACAATGGTACTGTTCAGAAGCGGATTTATATACCCTTGCATTCCAAACATACTTAAAATTTGTCAGTAAAAGAGTTGAGAATTTATTTCAAAATTAAATATATATATATATATATATATATATTAATTAAAACTTTTTGGATAGGCAGCTCTGTAGTTTCAGGCAGGATATTAGGATAATGCTTGTAGACATGGTGAGTAGAGCAGCTTGTGGGAATTCTTTCAGTTATCACAGTTTTCTTAGTAAGTATGGTGCAAAGCAACATCACCAGCTTTCATTTATTTTAGGTTGAACATCTTAGTCCAGGTCACATCAGGAAATAGATTCTAACACAGATAGTTCAAGAACATTATTAATGTGGGGAAAGGGTTAGGAAGTCACAAAGGAAAGGAGCAACAGCAGAAAGCGATTTCTCTTCTTGGCATGGGAAGGAGAAAAGGGGAAGAGCTGCCCTCTGAAGCTGTGGATTTGGAAGGATGCTCAAACCAGCAGAGCCATAGTCCACAGCAGGCAGGAGGCAGAAGAAACTATCGTGGACCTCTTTCTTCTGCTTTTTGATGTCCTGCCAAAGACTCCCAAGGGCAAACTCTGGGAAGCCAAGCACCCCAGATGATGTATTTATGGAGGTCAATTCCCACAAGGTGGAGCAGCAAAGAAGAGAGTAAAACATGAGTCTTGGGGTGGGGTCAAATGGAGACTCCAGGAATTTTATAGGAAAATTCATTTGAGGAGAAAGAAATGAAATGATGAACATTATCTAGGCAAATGACAGAACAAATGAACTAGAAAAATATAAGACTATACCAATGTCTAAATATTTCTCTTCCTTTCAGCCAATAAATATTAAGTGACTATAACACTGCACACTGTGTGTGCAGCTTTATTGATCTGGAATAGATTGATGTAAAAGACAAAGTTCTTCATTCTCCCAGGGGTAGGCACAGGCAGCAAATGACTAAATAGACAAATGAAAGATAACCTTAGAGAGTAGTAAGTTCTGTTTCAAGAATTATGGTATCTGAGAGAAGACTGGGACTACACCGACCAGGTTAGTCAGAGGGGACACCATTTCAAGAATTCTATTTGAAATTGTCTCTGAGTGATGAGAAGAAAGCATCCCATCCGTGTGATGATCTGGGGAAGAATATTCCTAATACATTAAGTGCAAAGGCCCAGGGGCAGGAAGTCTTTGATGTCTTTGGAGGAAAGAAATAAGGACAGTGTTGCTAGATGGTACTGAAGTAGGAGAAGCGCCTTGCAAGATGAGATTGGGGAGGTGGGCTAGCACGGCATGTAAAGATGCTTTCATCTATGTGCATGCCATGGAAGGGTTAGCAAAAAAGTAATGTGAACTGACTTTTCAGAAATATTACTCTGGAAGCTATGTGAAAAATAGCCCATAGCAAAGCAAAAATAGAAGCAAGGGTACCAGTGAGAACCTGCTGTAGGGAAAAGGGATGAAAGTGTCTTGAACAAGAGTGAAGCTGAGATAGCCAGACATTGTTAAGTTTGACATATATTTTTAGGTAGAGTTGTTAGGACTTTCGGGCCTTGCTTCTTTCCTTCCCTCCCTCACTGTCTATCATTTTCCTTCCTTCCACAAATTCCAAATGGCCCAGTGCTAGAACTGGTGATCTAAGATAATTCTGGTTAATGTTCTGACCACTCATGGCAGTGGTGGGAAGGTTGTATGATGTAGTGTGGACACAAAATCCAATAGGTAAATGAGAGGATGTCCCTTATGCTAAATGGACATTGTAAAGGGAATAGTAATTCTATTTGGTTAGATATCTAGTCACAGATTTAGAAACTTTTTTTTTTTTTTTTTTTTTTTTTTTAGAAAAGATAGTTCTTAGGCTGGGCAGAGTGGTGCACACCTGGAATCCCAGATATTCAGGAGACTAAGGAAGGGGGATTACAAATTCAAGGCCTGGCTAGGCAACTTAGTGAGATCCTTTCTTAATAACAACAACAACAACAACAAAATGCTGGGGATGTAGCATCGTAGTAAAGTGCCTTTAGATTCAATCTTCAGTACAAAAAAAAAAAAGAAAACAGAAAGTAGGAAAAGGGAAAAGGTAATGCTCCAATCTAATCTTAAAAGACGAGTAGGTGTTTGCTAGGCTTGCAAAGATGGGAAGAGCACTCTTGGCAGAAGAAGTGCATGTAAGCCAAGGCAGTGTGAAATATTCTGGCATTTTTGAGGAAGTGCCAGGCACGCAGTGTTGTACGGTTTGGGGTTGGGAAGAGTGGGTGTGTGTTGGTACAAGGAAATGAGGAGCTAGATGAAAAATGAGGCTGAAAAGGTAGTGTAGGGTTGGGATGCTGAAGGTCTCCTGTGCTCTGATAAGGAGTTTGGATTTGTCCTTAGGCAAATGAGAGTCCTTCAAGGATTAAGTAAATAATGAAGCTCTTGAACATGTTTGAGTTTTTAAAACTCACAATATAGTTGCATGAAAAGTGAATTAGAAAAGGGCAAAGATAGAGAAGAGCTTGAGGATTTTTAAAATTCATAACTTGATTTGTTTCTAAAATAATTGTTATTAAAAGCATTAATAATTCATCACAACTATTCACCAGAGATTATTTATCATTGTTCTCCCTATCACATGTTCACAAAATTCCAATTAAAAATCAAAGAAAGTAATTTTTGCTTCCATGTATGCTATTGCTATATGGAAAATGTCCAAGTTCCCTTACGATTTTTAGGAAACTTGTGAACACATTTGGTACCTGTGGAACACACAGTGTCCAAGTCCATTGTGATCCTGAAAGGAGAAATGATTTCTCCTTTTTATTTTCCCCTTTGTTATAGGCACTCTTTAAAGGTTAGGTAAACAAAACAGTGTCCTAATGAAGTAGACATACATGTTCGGGTTCCTTTTACATTAAGTCATACATTTATAGCCAATTTGAATCTGAATTTGAGGACAAATTCACCAAGTAGGAATGTTTAAAGTTATGACCTTTTCTTTACCTCCTTCTGTTTCTATTTCAGTTTGGTTTCTTCTCTAAAATTTCCCATTTTCTTTCATCACTGTCACCAGACAGTTATGATATTCAGATGCTTTAGTGACGACTTTTATTTCCATTTGCATTCTCTGGTCAAATTTGCAATGGATGTCTGCCTCGCTGTGATTAGTATGGGAAGGAAGCAGCTGTGAGGAGGGAAGTGCTCGCAATGAGGATTTTTACTTTCTTTCTTTTCTTTTTTTTTTTTTTTGCTGTTGGTAGAAATTGTCCAAATAACAGGTGTCTATCATCATAAGTGTGAGAACATGTTATTTTTATCACTGTGAGGGCCAGAACCAGGCTGTAGGTACTCATCTGAGCCTCATAGAGAACTCAGCTGTCCTCAGAATCCCAGAGAGTCAATTCCTTCTCTCAGACTTTTAATCAATTTCTTCAAACAGACTTGTGTTTTGCCCTTCAATTGCTCTCATATGTAGAAATTCTGTACCTTAAACATTTTTATCGGTCTTTGCCACAAATCGTTTAATAGAAATATACCATTGGCTTTGAGATATAACAAAAATTTCCCTTCAAAACGAAAACAGATGATTGGCATTTCACATCTACAATTATAAGTAACAGATGAGGTGGTTTGTGTCATTCTGGAAAAACAAACAAAACACAAGCATTCTGTCAGTATTCTCCCCGACCAGCCCAGGGCTGGGTTGAAACACTTTTACATTTTCTAGATACATTTGAAGCATTTTTATGCCAGAGTCTACAGACCCTCAGCAACATGCAAGATACTAAGCCTTTTCTTATTAATTATTTTAATATAAAGTGACTAATTATGTGGAATGGGAAATCCTAGCGCATGAATGCACAAAAAAGCACAGAGCTGTGCCCAAGCACGACTCAGCTTTGTACACTCAGAGTTCAGATGGCATAGCAAATTACTCTCCTTCCAATCATTTAGGTCATGAGAACCCTCTTGCTGTGAGTACATAGCCTTTTAATTTAGCAGTGCAGCTTCTCTACCTAAAACAGCATGAGCCAAGCAAAGTATGACTATAAGAAAACACAATGTGCTGATTGCTATAGTCCCTTCAGCATGTTGTGCTGAGCCATAATATAAATGAGAAAGGGAATATAGACTACCAGATGCCATTGGGCAAGTATAGAGATGGATTTCAAGAGCAATGTAATGAGATTCCCAAATTATTGAAGGGAGAATGGATAGATGTATATTTTATAATTTCTGTTAGCTAATTCCAGGAGAAATTATGTTTTTCATTTTGGCTTTAAATTACTTGCTGCCAATGGCACATTTTGTTCATCTTTATATAACCACCTTTATTCTTAGCAGTGCTGTGCTGTACTCATGGTAGGCATTCAATAAATGTTTTACTTGATTTGAAAGCATTATCCAAAAATTAATTCTCTGGTTAATTATATATCTTCTATTTTTAGTAGTTACAAAGAGCAGGAACTGTATTTTTTGTATTACCTGTAATCTTATCAAAGGGCTTTGTACATATTACACATGTAATAAATGTCTTTGAATTGAGTTTTATTATTTTAAACTTAAAGGAGATTTTATTTCCAATCAGGTAGTTTAACAAGTGAATTTGATATATCTTTATTATTTTTAATTATTAGTTTTGATTTTAAATTTCTTTCATAAATATAAAAACTTTGCTGCTTTAATGGGACATAGTGTTAGACCAGTCTTTTCTGTCCCTATCCTTTTTTAGTCAACACAAAACAAGTTGTGCTGTCTCTGCCACTAAAATAGCCTGAGGTTTTAACTGTGGTTTGTTCCAATAACTATTCCCCCAATACACACCCTGATATCGACTGCTCACTCCACCTCCCTCTGTTATATTTTGGAAAAGACGGTCAATGAGATGATGCCTCATATATCAAAAGAAAGCGGGTGAGAAGTCAGTCCTTGTAATTGATTACCTTAGAGGGTTCCATCAAAGGCTGCCCATTAGAAATATAGTGCCTTTGCCCCCAACCCCCCAATCTGTACTTCATGTATCAGCTGGAATCATCTTTTTAAAAATAAAAATGAGGTAATTTCACGGTTGTACTTAACACTTTTTTAATAGCTTCAATTTTTTAAAAAAAGTTTTATTGTTGGTTGTTCAAAACATTACCTAGTTCTTGATATATCATATTTCACACTTTGATTCAAGTGGGTTATGAACTCCCATTTTTACCTGGTATACAGATTGCAGAATCACATCGGTTACACATCCATTGATTTACATATTGCCATACTAGTGTCTGTTGTATTCTGCTGCCTTTCCTATCCTCTACTATCCCCCTCCCCTCCCCTTCCCTCTTCTCTCTCTACCCCCTCTACTGTAATTCATTTCTCCCCCTTGTATTTTTTCCCCTTTCCCCTCACTTCCTCTTGTATGTAATTTTGTATATCCCTGAGGGTCTCCTTCCTTTACCATGCAATTTCCCTTCTCTCTTCCTTTCCCTCCCACCTCTCATCCCTGTTTAATGATAATCTTCTTCTCATGCTCTTCCTCCCTACTCTGTTCTTAGTTACTCTCCTTATATCAAAACATTTGGCATTTGTTTTTTAGGGATTGGCTAGCTTCTCTTAGCATAATCTGCTCTAATGCCATCCATTTCCCTGCAAATTCTATGATTTTGTCATTTTTTAATGCAGAGTAATACTCCATTGTGTATAAATGCCACATTTTTTTTTATCCATTTGTCTATTGAAGGGCATCTAGGTTGGTTCCACAGTCTTCCTATTGTGAATTGTGCTGCTATAAACATCGATGTAGCAGTGTCCTTGTAGTATGCTCTTTTTAGGTCTTTAGGGAATAGACCGAGAAGGGGAATAGCTGGGTCAAATGGTGGTTCCTTTCCCAGATTTCCAAGAAATCTCCATACTGCTTTCCAAATTGGCCGCACCAATTTGCAGTCCCACCAGCAATGTACAAGTGTACCCTTTTCCCCACATCCTCACCAGCACTTGTTGTTGTTTGACTTCATAATGGCTGCCAATCTTACTGGAGTGAGATGGTATCTTAGGGTGGTTTTGATTTGCATTTCTCTGATTGCTAGATATGGTGAGCATTTTTTCATGTACTTGTTGATTGATTGTATGTCCTCCTCTGAGAAGTGTCTGTTCAGGTTCTTGGCCCATTTGTTGATTGGGTTATTTGTTATCTTATTGTCTAATTTTTTGAGTTCTTTGTATACTCTGGATATTAGGGCTCTATCTGAAGTGTGAGGAGTAAAGATTTGTTCCTATGATGTAGGCTTCCTATTTACCTCTCTTATTGTTTCTTTTGCTGAGAAAAAACTTTTTAGTTTGAGTAAGTCCCATTTGTTGATTCTAGTTATTAACTCTTGTGCTATGGGTGTCCTATTGAGGAATTTGGAGCCCGATCCCACAATATGTAGATAGTAGCCAACTTTTTCTTGTATCAGATGCTGTGTCTCTTGTTTGATATCAAGCTCCTTGATCCATTTTGAGTTAACTTTTGTGCATGGTGAGAGAAAGGGATTCAGTTTCATTTTGTTGCATATGGATTTCCAATTTTCCCAGCACCATTTGTTGAAGATGCTATCCTTCCTCCATTGCAAGTTTTTAGCCCCTTTATCAAATATAAGAAAGTTGTAATTTTGTGGATTGCTTTCTGTGTCCTCTATTCTGTACCATTGGTCCACCAGCCTGTTTTGGTACCAGTACCATGCTGTCTTTGTTACTATTGCTCTGTAGTATAGTTTGAAGTCTGGTATCCCTATACCACCTGATTCACACTTCCTGCTTAGCATTGTTTTTGCTATTCTGAGTCTTTTATTTTTCCATATGAATTTCATGATTGCTTTCTCTATTTCTACAAGAAATGCCATTGGGATTTTGATTGGCATTGCATTAAACCTACAGAGAACTGTTGGTAATATCGCCATTTTGATGATGTTAGTTCTGCCTATCCATGAACAGGGTATATTTTTCCATCTTCTAAGATCTTCTTCTATTTCTCTCTTTAGGGTTCTGTAGTTTTCATTATATAAGTCTTTCACCTCTTTTGTTAGGTTGATTCCCATGTATTTTTTTTTTTTGAGAATATTGTGAATGGAGTGATTGTCCTCATTTCCATTTCAGAGGATTTGTCGCTGATATACAGGAATGCCTTTGATTTATGTGTGTTGATTTTATGTCCTGCCACTTTGCTGAATTCATTTATTAGCTCTAATAGTTTCTTTGTAGACCCTTTTGGGTCTGCTAGGTATAGAATCATGTCATCTGCAAATAGTGATAATTTAAATTCTTCTTTTCCTATTTTTATGCCTTTAATTTCTTTCATCTGTCTAATTGCTCTGGCCAGTGTTTCGAGAACTATGTTGAATAGAAGTGGTGAGAGAGGGCATCCCTGTCTTGTTCCAGATTTTAGAGGGAATGCCTTCAATTTTTCTCCATTCAGAATGATGCTAGCCTGAGGCTTAGCAAAGATTTTTGATATGTTTTTGAATCTGATTCACCAGAATTTTATTGAAGATTTTTGCATCTAGGTTCATTAGAGATATTGGTCTGTAGTTTTCTTTCTTTGAAGTGTCTTTTTCTGGTTTAGGAATCAGGGTGGCCTCATAGAATGAATTTGGAAGTTCTCCCTCTTTTTCTATTTCCTGAAATAGCTTGAAAAGTATTGGTATTAGTTCCTCTTTAAAGGTTTTGTAAAACTCTGCTGTATACCCATCTGGTCCTGGGCTTTTCTTAGTTGGTAGTCTTGATGGTTTTGCAATTGATATTGGTCTGTTTAGATTGTCTATATCCTCCTGACTCAATCTGGGCAGATCATATGACTTAAGAAATTTATCGATGCCTTCACCATCTTCTATTTTATTGGAGTATAAGGATTCAAAATAATTTCTGATTATCTTCTGTATTTCTGATGTGTCTGTTGTGATATTGCCTTTTTCATCCCGTATGCTAGTAATTTGAGTTCTCTCTCTTCTTCTCTTCGTTAGCATGGCTAAGGGTCTGTCTATTTTATTTATTTTTTCAAAGAACCAACTTTTAGTTTTGTCAATTTTTTCAATTGTTTCTTTTGTTTCAATTTCATTAATTTCAGCTCTGATTTTAATTATTTCTTGCCTTCTACTTCTTTTGCTGTTGTTTTGCTCTTCTTTTTCTAGGATTTTGAGATGAAGTATGAGATCATTTATTTGTTGGTTTTTTCTTTTTTTAAGAAATGAACTCCAAGCAATGAATTTTCCTCTTAGAACTGCTTTTAATATGTCCCATGGATTCCGATATGTTGTGTCTGTGTTTTCATTTGTCTCTAAGAAATTTTTAATTTCCTCCTTGATGTCTTCTATAACCCATTGATCATTCAGTAACCTATTGTTCATTCTCCAAGTGATGCATGAGTTTTCCTTCCTTCTTTTATCGTTGATTTTCAGTTTCATTCCATTATGATCAGATAAGATGCATGGTATTATCTCTACTCCTTTATATTGTCTAAGAATTGCCCTGTGACATAATATATGATCTATTTCTGAGAAGGATCCATGTGCTGCTGAGAAAAAAGTGTAACTGCTTGATGTTGGATGGCATATTCTATATATATATCAATTAAGTCTAGGTTATTAATTGTGTTATTGAGTTCTATAGTTTCCTTATTCAACTTTTGTTTGGAATATCTGTCCAGTGGTGAGAGAGGTGAGTTGAAGTCTCCCATGATTATTGTATGGTGGTCTATTAGACTCTTGAACTTGAGAAGAGTTTGTTTGATGAACATAGCTGCATCATTGTTTGGGGCATATATATTTATGATTGTTATGTCTTGTTGGTGTATGGTTCCCTTGAGCAGTATGTAGTGTCCCTCTTTATCCCTTTTGATTAACTTTGGCTTGAAATCTATTTTATTTGATATGAGTATGGACACTCCTGCTTGTTTCCAAAGTCCATATGAGTGATATGATTTTTCCCAACCTTTCACCTTCAGTCTATGTATGTCTTTTCCTATCAAATGCGTCTCCTGTAGGCAGCATATTGTTGGGTCTTTTTTTCTGATCCATTCTACTAGCCTGTGTCTCTTAATTGGTGAGTTTAAGCCATTAACATTTAGGGTTATTATTGAGATATGGGT
Source organism: Ictidomys tridecemlineatus (assembly GCF_052094955.1). Classification (NCBI taxonomy): domain Eukaryota; kingdom Metazoa; phylum Chordata; class Mammalia; order Rodentia; family Sciuridae; genus Ictidomys; species Ictidomys tridecemlineatus. Next base: position 45,011,602 of record NC_135485.1, on the reverse strand, counting down.
TGTTCTTCCAGCCATATTTGTTTATTTATGTTAGTAAACATGGTTTGTTTTCCTCTTTGATTATTTTTCCCTCCTTTACTGTACTACCTCCCATTGTTGGTTTACATTCTTATTTTCCATTTCCTCTTCCTGTAATATTTTGCCAAGGATGTTTTGAAGAGATGGTTTTCTAGCTGCAAATTCTTTTAACTTTTGTTTATTGTGGAAGGTTTTAATTTCATCTTCCATCCTGAAGCTTAATTTTGCTGGATACACAATTCTTGGTTGGAAACCATGTCTTTCAGTGTTTGAAATATGTTATTCCAGGATCTTCTAGCTTTCAGAGCCTGTGTTGAAAGATCAGCTGTTATCCTGATTGGTTTACCCCTAAATGTAATCTGCTTCCTTTCTCTTGTAGCTTTTAAAATTCTCTCCTTATTCTGTGTATTGGGTATCTTCATTATAATGTGTCTAGGTGTGGATCTCTTATGGTTTTGCACATTCGGCATCCTGTAGGCTTCTAGGATTTGGGATTCTGTCTCATTCTTCAAGTCTGGGAAGTTTTCTCATGTTATTTCATTGAATAGATTGCTCATTCCTTTGGTTTGGACCTCTATACCTTCCTGTATCCCAATGACTCTTAAATTTGGTCTCTTTATGTTATCCTATATTTCTTGGATGTTCTGCTCATGGTTTCTTAACAGTCTTGCTGAGCTGTCTTATGTTCTTTTCAAGTTGAAATACTTTGTCTTCATTGTCTGATGTTCTATCTTCTAAGTGTTCTACTCTGCTGGTAGTATTCTCAATTGAGTTTTAAAGTTGGTTTATTGCTTCCTACATTTCTAGGATTTCTGTTTGTTTGTTTTTTATAACCTCTATCTTCCTGTATAGTTGATCTTTTGCTTCTTGGATTTGTTTATGTAATTCATTGTGGAAGTGATCTTTCATTGTCTGATTTTGCTGTCTAATGTCTTCCTTTAGACCCCAGATCATCTGAAGCATGTATATCCTGAATTCTTTATCTGACATTCCATCTGCTGCAGCTATTACCTCTTCTAAAGTTGAGTTAACCTGCATTGCTTGTGGTCCTTTCTTTCCTTGTCTTTTCATACTGTTCACGTTTCTTTCTGCTTGGTGAAACTGTTGTGTTATTGAATTTTCCCCCTATATATTTATATTGCTCTTGTATAGTTGAAACGTCTCCCTTGCAGTGGTGGGCGGCAGCTGTGCTCCTCCTCCAATTGGGGAGATCTGTCTACCATGCTGATGGGCCGCTGGGCCTGTTCTGCCGGTTGGTCGCAGGTCTGCCTACCTTGCAGGCTCGGGCGGCGGCTCTGCTCTGCCCTTAATCCAATTGGGGTGACATGTCTACCACGCCACAGGGGTGCTGGGCCTGTTCCAGGTGCGGGAGGTGGCTCTGCCTGCCCCTACTCCAATTGGGGTTACGTGACAACCACGCCAGTGGGTTGCTGGGCCTGTTCCGAGTGCGGGCGGCGGCTCTGCTCTGTCCCTACACCAATTGGGGTAACGTGTCTACCATGCCGGCAGACCGCTGGGCCTCTTCCGCCGGTTGGTCACAGGTCTGCCTACCTTGTAGGCGCGGGCAGCGGCTCTGCTCTGCCCCTACTCCTAGCTTCAGTTTTAGTTCAGATTCAAATCTGACTTCCTTACCAAGGCCTGAAAGAAAGTCATTTGGTCCCTCCCTGTTTCTCACTATTTACTTTCTTCTCACCTCTCTTGGTCACTCTACTGGAGCTTCTTCTAAGCTTCTTCCCTACATTATGGCCTTGAATTTCCTCTTCCTCCTGCCTGAAATGTTTCTCCTTTGAATCTTTGCATGGCTAGATCCTTGGCCAAATTCAGTTCCCAGTTCAAAGGTTACCTCTGCAAGGTGGCATCTTCTATCTGTAGTGTCACCACTTTATTCAATTGCTGTGCAAGAATCATGTTTTATTTTCTTTGAAGCAACTCTCTTCTTCTGATAGTTATTTTATTTGTTCATTTTCTTTCCTCTTCAACTAGAGTTTAAATTCTATGAAAGCGAAGACATTGTCTACATTGGCATAAAGAATCATTTGTTGAATAAATAAATAATATGCATACGTAGAGGGCAGATTTTAACTCTCAAGAGTAAGAAAATGAAAGAAAGTCACACTAGCTGTACGATCTGTTTTAAATTGAACCCTCTATGGAGATTGTGGGTTTAAAAGGACTTACTACTTAGTTTGATGTATGGGGAGTCATCCTGTTGAGATCATGTTTTCTAAAATGTAGTTTTGAAGATTTTCATGTATTCTGAGACATTCATAAACATGTTAAGAGAATTGACTCTTACAATTAATATACAGAGTCCTATTTACTAGCCTAGAAAAAAGGGGCAAGTGAGATCAACTGCTTTTCAGTCTGGTTTGATATTTTAAAATATTTTAGTGAATGGCCTGACCTTCAAACTGGAAACTGTATGAATATATAGAATTATTAGATGGTATGGGATCTACAGAGTATAATCTGAATTTAAATTATTATCAACTTGCAGGACTGGTAAGAAACAAATAATCTGAAATTCAGCAAGAAAAAATGCAGGGCATTATACTTTGGAATTGAATGAATTCTGTTTCTTTCTTTTTTTTTTTTACACCATTTAATTTCTGAAGGCCATTCTAAAATATTTTATGCCAGATTTATGTATTATAGTAGATAGTTGTATGCATAATGCAATTTCAGTTTAAATATTTTTTTTAACAGAAGAAGAAAATAGAAAGCCATCCTTATTACATTTTTCATCCCAATATGGCATGCCATGGAGTCTGAAATTGCACCATTGCGGAACCATTACACTGGGTATATGTCTTCATATTCTGAGCTCTCCTTGGAAAACAAAACTACTTGCTTTTTCTCAAATGGTTTGTCAGCATGCTGGGAGTCAGACTTCAAATTCTGGCATCGTAGATAGTGAGGGTGGTATTAGCATGTGGGAGGGTGCCTGGGTGACAGAATACATGTGGTAGAACTGAGTGCTTAGTGCCTGGAGGTGAGGACATCAGCAAGGGTTAGCAGCATATGGAAAAGCCTGATCTGTAGCCCTAATTCACTTATCTTGCAATTACACCTCAGGCCGTCTCTGTCACCATGCTCTTTTTTGGTGCTGAGCCCAGATCCATGGGGACTGATGAATGCTGAGTACCTTCTGGTTTGTACATTTTATGATCCTACTTATGTATCCCACTATCATGTTCCCTTTCTTCACTACAGTCCCACACTGGTGACTCATTGTCATCTTATCTACTATGATTCCTGATCCTTTGCCTACACACCCATACATCTGGTCCTATCCCACCTTGTAACTGGGCAGCTTTTTTTTTATCTGAGGTACCACTTTCTATTCTTTTATATATATTTCTTTAAAATGAAAAGGCCTGAATATATGATTCTGTCAGTGGAAGCTCTGCTTATAATAAATTGAACTGCCAACCTGAATGAAACATACATCCATATAAGAACTTAAAGATCAGAGTTTGAAAGCGGGCAGTAATATATTAGGCCAGCCTTGGAGTGTTTGGGATTGGCATCAGGGACAAAGGAGATTACAAAAAAACAATGGATTCAGGAATAAGTAGTGAGAAGCAGAGACACAGCATGTAAGATATATGATAAGAGAAACCTAAGCAGGTGGCAGGTGAAGACAGGCAAAAGATCCTGCTCATCTTTATCCACCTTCCATTATAAAGGAAAAGAAGAAGAAGAAGAATATTAAAGGGGAGAGAGATTTTAAAAAAGACAGCCTTATTTTAAAAAAACAAGTAAATGATACACAAAAGGAAATGCCTCCCTGGCCTGATTATGTCCACCATTCTCCCAACTTCATATCCTTTATTTCAGCCAAATTAACCTTTCAGATAACATCTATGATGATTTTTCTTTAAGTGTTTGCATGTAGGGAGAAACACACCCACCCCCCTCCACACACACACATACACTCCTACCCAGAGTTTCCCCAGTTGACCTCCTTAGCCTGGCTTTTAATATTCTTTCTTTTATGAACTTAATGCCTGGTGCTACTCTTACTAGCAAACCTTTTCAACTTATTATTCCCAGATCATTACCATACTGTGAACTCCATAAAGTAGAAACTCCTTAATGTTCATTATTGTACTGCCATTAAGCCATGTGACTATCCAGAGTAGAGTAAACATGTCTGACCCTTTACTGCTTCCAGGCTTTGCTCACTCAATTCTCTCTGTTTGGAATGCCTTTTCACACTTATCTGTACATACCACAATTGTATCAACATTTCTAGACCCATTTCAGTTAATTTTTCATGGTTCTCCCCAAGCAAATGCATCTGTTTCTTCTCATCATTTCTACAACCTTAAGTATTTTTTGCACCTAATTCTATATTCTATCTTATTTTATACTGACCTGTGTTATTATTGTCTACTTTTTCACCCAAAGGCTAAGGTTTTGAAAGTCAGTCTATTTCTTTTAACATTTAATATAGTTCTTTACACAAGCACACGTGCTCAGTATTTTTATAATAAACCAATAAGTTGGTCAGTAAAGAAACAGGAAGAAGAGAGTTTCAGTTTGAACAGATTGTTGTACTCTGAACCCACTCTGGATTTAAAAAAAATGTTTGTGTGTTTGTCACCTAGTAATTCATGCTTCTAAAGAGATAAGTACATTTCTGAAGACTCTGTTATTTATTTTTACAGAATCGGGAATTTTGGATGATTGTCATATCTTCCAAGATAGAAAGAAGACTCTGTGATTCATTTCTTAGCTGTCTACCTAGGATAATATATCCTTTCTATTGAATATAAAACAATGCAAAACTATCACTCTTGAATTGAGACAAAAAAGTATCTAAAATGAGGCACTGGAGAGATGTTGTTCAGTTAAATCCATATGAAAATGTATTTTGCAACGCTTTATAAATTTGTATAATGCTGTGTAATTTGGTAAAAGGATAAAGAACTTTTAAAGTTTAATTATGACATAGGAGAACCAATGGGAATATTGCCACAAAACAATATTGTCTCACTACAGAGACAGAGCATGACTCTGGAAGGCTGTTCCAATTGTTCTTTGAAGAGATACAGAGCCAATTTGAACTGCCACCATCTTGTCAAGACAAGACCAGCCCTTCTCCTTAGGGTGTGTTTTTGTTTTTCTCCACTGTAGTGTTTCTATAAACCACTGTTTCCCAATGGTTCTCAGTTTGTGAAACATCTGTGACCTTGTCAGGACTGGTAGAGATTTGGATAAAGAAAAACTGAAGAGGAAAAGAGATGACAACTAGCAGCCTCAAAGTTTGCAAGAATACACACACACACACACACACACACACATACACACATACATACACACACACACACACATACACACACACTCACATTCACACACTCACATATATCTAGCACCCTTCTTTTTCATTCCTTGGTGGTTATCTCTACTTCCATTGTCTACATTTCACCCTTTACTTCTTGGTGAAAGGTAGGGGGAAAGAGTAGTTAGGGAACCAAATTGTCAATCAAACAAAGTGTCCTAATACACTCCTTGGGAGACAGTGCTCTGAGAAAATATTAGTCACTTCAATAATAAACAACAAAAGAATCCTCTAACTTAAAATAACTAAGAGCTTGCCATAATTAAATACAATATTTTAAAAACATCAATGATAAGAATGCTAAATATTAAATTTGGAAAATAAATAAAATGAAAAGTCTTCTCTAAATACAAAAAAAAAAAAATTTTCTGATAAAGACCAGGACAAAAACAAAAACTGAAATTGTCAAACTGAGCCTGATATTCCAGAGGGATTTCTTCTTAAAATCCAGATTTCGAGCAGTACTCTTATTACTGTTTGTGAACATATCTATTTTATACCTGGATATCTTCCTTGCTTTATGGGGGATGAAAGCTTTCAAAAGGGCAAATGGAATCTTGCAAGGTACTTTTTGCATGCGAGATTAATGTATTATTACATTTAAAAAGTTTTTTTCCATCTAAATAGTTTCTCGAAGGCTGTTCAGGTAATAATTAAAGAGGTAGTGACTATTTACTGTCTTTATTTTTATGCTTTATGTGTTAATTTTGTTATGTGAGCTGCTGTGTGCTGAGAGCCTTTGCCAAGTAGGAATGACGCATGGCATGACCCAGGTCATTTGCAGTGACATTGCGTGTAAGGTGACCTTGCTCAAGGACCAGGGTGGATCCGGGTTTAGGGTGGATCAGGGTTTAGGGCGCTCCTTGGGTTTAGGGCGGTTCCAGATTTAAGGTGTATCCTGCTGGGAATAGGGTGTATCCTGCTGCCTCCAGGCACCCGCTCCTTGAGTTCCCCTTGAGTTCTCATGGGATTCAGAGAGTATTTGGGATTCAGAGCCCGGTGGAGAGCGTGGATTTTGCCCAGAACCTGTGTGTAGAGTGCCGGTGACAGTTCGAGAATAAAGAGTTGCTGTTTGAATCTACAAGGAGTGGCTCATGATTTTGTGCCCAGCCAGACTGCAGCAGCTGTGTACATTCTAGTTAAGGGAAGAGTATAAAAGAGTCCTCAATCACTTCCTCATCCAACAATGGAATGGATACATAGACATTAGAGTATCCATGGTAAAATGCATACTTTCCTTATATTTATGAATTAGTGTGCATTCCAAAATGCATATGTGTGGGTGCCCTTCTTTGAGCATATGGGACTATGTTTACACATGCTCTCTACTGACTGCAAGTTTTGAGCCACAGTATACACATGATTTAGATATTCTTCATTCGCTCTGTCAATTCTTCTTACAAAGTTTCTTTTCAATAGATTTAACTGATCTGCTTGAGGTAATTTCGCTGATTGTTTTCACTCAGTTCTACGATCTTTGTCTCTTGACTCCTACTCCAGAGATCTTTTGAGATCTTTTGAGTACATTATTTTGCCTTCTAGTTTATAAAAGGATATATATAGTATTTTCTGATGAAAGACCCTAAATATGAAACATTTCTCCTGAGAAATTTCAGGTTGTTAAAACTTTGCCAGTAAAAACTTAAGCTCTTTCTCTTCTGTTGCCAATATTTGTTTTCTTGGCAAGAGCTCTGTTTTCATAAAAAATGTCTGGAAATTTGGTTCTTGTTGAACTATGTAAAATGGTATCTAAGTTGTGCTCTTTCAGGTTGCAAGAACAGATAGGCTTGTGGTAGTTGAGACACCAGAACAGACTGGTCAAATGAGGTAAACTGTAATACTGCACACACAAGTTAAACTTGCAGAAACACTTTGTTGAGAAGAACTCACAGAAACCAGAGCCATTCTGACCCACAGTTGACCATGAAATTCAAGAACAGCAAAGCCAATCTATCTTACCAGTAGTCTGGCTGTGGAGTTGGGTCTTTAATGAATCACCATGAGGAAATCTTTAATCCCTACCTTGGTGAGCACAGTGAGGAGCTGGGATGCAGCAGCAGTATCACTAAATGGCAACCATAGTTTCTAGTCTATTCCCCTACCATGGTGAGGGAGGCACCAGACCCTTCCTTGACATAACAGATTCCTGTCACAGCCTTTCTGTACTAATGGCCTAGTGTTGGACCCCTTCACATTCTAACGTGCATTGATTGGCTTAAGCAGTTGGACACAGCAAATTTCCCTGGGGCTCTGGAAGGCTCACAGGTGAACAGGCATTTTAATCTTTATCTCCCATGCAAATAAGAAAAAAAGAAAATAATATCTAAAGTTACTAAGTTGGTCTCATTGACATGTGGCCTTTTGTAGGTAGAAAAAAAGTCTGCAAATGGGAAGTCTAATTTTCATCTCCAATTTTAGTGTTCATAATGACTCAGTCAAATATGTGACTCAGCTTATTGAAGTGTATGAAATACAATATTTTTTAAGAGGAGAAAATTTTCCTCTTTTAACAGATCATCCTTTCCATATTCTTGCATCATCTTTATCAAGACTCTAATAGTCAAGAAATAAAGGCAATTGTTAGACTAATAATGGTCTCATCTGTAAGAAGGATTATTTCCATAGAGTCTATCCAGTCTCTGAGAGGATGTGTTTTGAGGTGTTTAAGATAACTGCCCCTTCAAGAGTACCCAGTTCTACTTCTAGACATGATTTAATTAATTTTAGCTTACGCATGGTTGGAGGCATAAGTGCTTAGATCACTTAGGTCTCTACAGTCAGCCAAGTCTTTCTGTAGCTGATTGTGATGACACTAGTCCCTGGTAAAACCGTCCATTTTAGTCATTTTCATGATTGATGCAGGTTACATCAGCCTAATAGTGGTTGATATCAGCTGCTATGCTGGCTGAAATAATGGATTGACTGTGCCACATTTCACATATTTCATACATAAAGACAAGACTTTCAATGATGTGATGAGAAGAGGGCCTGAAATAAGAGGCTAAGGTAAAAATTGAAGCACTCATGATGAAAAATTTCAAATTACAGATTGAAACTTTCTTCTATTGTTACATTTCAGCTGGCATTGAAAACATTATACACTCTTTGATTTTTTTTTTGGCACAATTGTTAATGCTACTGTCACAGCATTAAAATGTTGAATGCTGGGGATTTTAGTAACAATGACTTTAATGACGCTTTGCTGTCTTTAATATTGGATAGAATATTTAAAATAAACATGTTGTGACAGTGAACTTTTGAGTCTTGCAACAATAAAAGTCTTTTGCTTCACAATATGGAATTTAAAAATCAAGCCCTATGAGACCAGTGTTAGAATGAAATTATAATTGGAAGTCTATCTTCCTATTAGTTTTTTTTTTTTTAGAAGATAGCAAAGCTGTTGTTAAGGAATGTATAACAGAATAGATAAAATTTGTTTTTAGAGCTTCCAGTTGATTTATTAGACTTCAAATTGTTTACTAAGTTAAGAATAAAATTAGTGGTCTAATGGATATCCCCAGTTGGGTTATTATTTTATTCGGTTTAAATTATCTCACTTGTTGAATGAATGTATAAGTAAAAGTGAACTGAAGTTTTCATGGCCAAGAAAAGTGAGAATTGTCTGTATCATGGATTTCTTTCTTGCTTAGTAGAAATCCTTAAGCCTTATGGAAGGGATGAGAATAGAAAACTAGAAAAGTATTTGTTATTGTTGTTGGTAAAATATTACCATCTTTGAGATGACATGAAATTCTCAACTTTCAAAATTAGAGACTTTGATGACAAAATATTCTCATGAGATCAAAGACATAGATTTTAGAAGTTTCTAATCTATTAATATTGTAGCAGTATTTTGGCATGTATACAAAGAAAGTAAAAGTTTTAAATATAGCAAAATAAAAAGTTGTCACCCAAAACAGCTAAATATTTTTTTTTGTATTTTAATATATCTTAATATTTTTTTTAGTTGTAGATGCACACAATACCTTTATTTTATTTATTTATTTTTATATGGTGCTGAGGTTTGAACCCAGTGCCTCACACATGCTAGATGAGTACTCTACCACTGAGCTACAACCCCAACCCCTTGTATTTTAATATTCCTAAAGGAACAGTTAAAGTTTTTTTTGTGTGTGTTTGTCTGTGTGTGTATTTTCTTAAAGAAACAACCAAAGATTTTTTTTTTGTATTTTCTTAAAAGAACAGTTAAATATATTCATTTGTATTTTGATATTCTCAACAGAACAAATGGACCTGCCAGGTTACAGTCTGCTCTAGTAGAATATTATCCTTGTGGCACAAGTAGTAACCATATGGCCTTTGTGATTGCTTAATATGTTTATCATTTTATTATTCTTTCTATTTAGAAAGCTTACTGATTCTTCTATGGGATAAAGAAAAGAAACTCAATTTAAGCAAATGACAGTGTTGTGCTAAAGATGATAATTCTTGTTTTTATTCAGAGAATGATAAATTATTTTACATGGAGAATAAAAGCTTCTGAGAACAAATAACTTTGAGAAGCACTAAATACAATTTATAAGGTTATTATTTCAGTTACTTCTTAGAGTATTTACTCTGCTGGTGCCATCTCTGAATTGAAGGAATCCTTGATCTTTTGCTTTCTCTATGCACGTTATAACCCTCATTCTGCCACCACAAAATAACTGTTGGCTCTTGTATTCTTCTCAACAGCACATTTTAGTGAATAGTGGTTAAATTCAGAAGGTAAAGAAACTTGAGTCTATTTTTTTTATGTTTTTAATGAGAGAGTGAGTCATATTTAATTAAGTTTGTATTGTATGTTTCTATGTCAGACAAATGTTAAATGTTGGGGCATTAGTTTTCTACTGCTGCCATGACAAATTACAATAATTTAGTGGCTCATAAAAACAAAAAGTTATTATCATACAACTCTGTAGTTCAGACTCCAACCCCATAACGTTTCTCATTGGAAGTTCTTTGTGGAAAATCTGTCTCTTTGCTCATTCCATTTGTTGGCAGAATTCAATTCCTTGTGGTTTTCGGACTGAGATTCACAATTTTTTCTTGGCTGTCAGGTGAAGGCCTTTATCAGTTTCTAGAGTCCTTCCCATACACTCTTGGTTGGTAGCTCCCTTCCTCCATCTTCAAAGGCAATAAACCTTCTCTTTTAAAATATTTCCTCCTCACTGTCATTTCTCTGAGCCAGGAAGAGGTGTACACTTTTAAGAACTAATAGTTAGACATGTTCTGCTTATTTAATCAGGGATAATCACATCTGCCAAGGCCCTTTTGAAAATGTAAGCTATATAAAATAACATATTTACAGGTTTCGGGGGCCATTATTCTGCCTATCATAGTTGTTAATACAAGACTGAAAGAGATGCAGACTCTGCCCTGGGGTAACTTTCAGTTTGTGTAGGTCCCATACTATTTAAATTCTTAAGTAAGCATTAACAAATTAATCTGTTACTATGATATTTAAGAAATATATGATGATATGTAGGGTTGGTGACAATACTCCCACTTCTCATCTCAATCAGGATACTTAAGAATCTGTTCAAAGAACAATGATATATTTCCACGACAGTCATGAATGGGTATTATTGAGGAAATTTTACCCTAGCTGTGATGAATCCATTCCTTCCTCAGTGCTTATTTGGAGATTCCCTCCCCTCAGCCCGGCCCTTTAAACACTCTCTCTCTCTCTCTCTCTCTCTCTCTCTCTCTCTGATATTCTCATAGTCTAATATATGAATTTGGACAAGTATGATATAGAATGAGAAGGTGTTCTTACAGGTAAGATACTCCATTCCTAATCCTTTGAGTTGCATCCCTCTTCTTCATCCAGACCAGGTACCAAAATGGGATTTGGTGAAGGCAGATGCTGATAAAACTGTAGTGAAAATATATTATACTCTACTTTTAGTTACTGTTTTTTATGGTTAGATACTTCTGACTCTCTGTCTGGGAATCGTTTTTTTTTTTTTGTTGTTGTTGTTGTTGTTTTTGTTGTTCATTTGTTTTCTCTTCATTATTTAGTTCTTATGTTTCTTTTAATATAGACGATTCTTTTAGACATCAAGATTTAAAGGAGTGGGTATCCTTTGGATAAAATGAAAGTAAAATTTGCATTTTCCACCCACCCTTCAGGTCTAGTAATATTAGTTTTCTTATTCTTTGGACACTGAGTTTTAAATAAAACAGTGTAAAACATATTTTATAAAAAGTGTGCACTTTGTTGACTAGGATAAGTTCATTCTCTACTCAAATTTATTTTTTTTAAGTTTTCCCTAGGAAGTTGTGCATAAATATGCCATTTATTTTCTTTCTTGGAACTGGACTTTTTAAACTTCAGCCAGAATAACCTCTAGAGCTAAAATATGCTTCTACCACTTTCACACATGGCAATGGGGTGTTACATTCTCTTGAGACTATATAGTGGTCACTTATACTAAAATTGGGGTTACCTCCAGTAGGTGATGCACCATTTCACAGATTATCCAACCCGATCTATAATTTTCATACAAGTTTCAGAAATTATCTAGGACAAGGTATTGAAAGTGAATCTTCTTCAGTGGAAAAAATTAGCAAAGTTCTGTTATTAAATAGACAACTACTCCTTAATAAAATCCCTGGCTCTTTGGGATTTTCCCATTAATAATAGCATGTTAAAGTGGAAAACTCTTTTACATTCTATAAAGAGAAAATTAAAAAAATAGGTAAGTACATTCTAACTCGTTTTTCAATTCTGAGGAATTGGAAACTTCACTCTAAATATAAAAATTTTAAATAGTTTCTTCTCTGAAAATACTGGTAAACATTAATGTAGCCACTTATCATGACTCTAGGAGACAGCAGGATATCCCTGAGTAAGCACTGTCTGAGACCCCTCCTTGCTTGAGGAATGCTAGAATTTGTCTCAGCTTCAGGTGAGGGAACCAGGTGAGACTTTCTGTGTAGATGGAGAAAGTGAGAGACATTCAGAATGGAAAATGACTTTATTCAAATGAAACCCATAAATTTCAAATCCTGTGACCCATCCACAAGAAGACGGGGCATAAAAGCTAAATTTTTAAATTTGATTTTCCCTAAATTCCAATGCACAAAATTTCAGTGATCAAATAAACTAGACGTTTTTCAGACCACGATAGTGTGACAATGCGCGCATTATTGTATATCACTTCAGTCTACACTTTCTACACAAATATGATTCTCAGATCTTTCCACATTTCACTAAGTAGAGGGAAGATGAAAATACAGATTATGTCATTTTTTTGGACGCAGGATACATTTAAAAATAGACTTGGCTGTATATAAAGACAATAGAAAATTAGCATTGGTTAAAGTAAAGAATTACTTCTCTCTCTAAAAATTGGACACACAAGGTAGGTGATTCAGGGTTGATATGGTGGTTCTGTTGTAGGGACAAATCAGGCAAGGCACCAAAGATAGCAGGAAACAGTTTTGTTTGGCTGCATTCAGGTTCAGAAGCCTTTGCTGTAATCAATCAACCCCCTGAATCTCGAGTTCAGGGAGTTTCAGAATTTTATACCCAGCATGTAAGGGGAGGGGCTCAGAAGTTCACAGTCTGCAGAAGTTCACATAAAAGCAGCTTTTTCTTTCATTGTTCTGGACATGTTAACTTTTCAAGGACAACACCTGAGAAGGGGGGAGCTTCTTTCTTTCCTCCCTCTGCCAGCTGTTACCTTGGAGCCCATTTGTAACTTATCTTAAAAATGTAGACATCTCTGTGAAGCCCAGCTCAAGGCCAGAGGCCTTGTTTGCACATTTCTTCAAAGTACTATACTGGATACATTTGTGAAAAACTAGTAAGGGGGTGTCCAGAACCTGGAGTGCTGGTATCTTCTTGGCCAGTGGTCAAGTAAACAGGGTGACACAAAAATAGGAAGTTTATCTACATTGGACTCTTTTTCTGACAGTCCTAAAATCAGCCATGGTGAAGAGGGTTTTTTCTGTGGAGAAAGGGGGTGCCACATCAGTTCCACAGTCAGTAGGACCCCATCTCCTTCCTTTCAACTCCACTGACCTTAGGACAGGGCCTCCATTCTCAAGGTTACTTCATAGACCAAAATGTCTGTTGGAGCTCCTGCCATCTCATTTCCATTACAGGAGCAGGATGGGACACACAGAGTCCTATAAACCAGCTTTGTAGAAGTCTCACATGGTATGTCATGCATGTTTAGATTTAATTATTAGATGTTAGTTACATAGACACATCTAGCTACCAAAGTGGTAGTGCCTCCTTATCCATGGTTTTGCTTTCCACAGTTTCAGTTACCTATACTCAACTGTAATTCAGAAATATTAAATGGAAAATTCCAGAAATAAATCATTCATAATTTAAAATTGCGCAACATTCTGAGCTGTGTGATGAATTCTCATAGTTTCCCACTTTTTTTCTCTGGCTTTGAATCATCTCTTTGTCCAGCAAATCCACACTGTATGTGCTATCTGCCCATTAGTCACAGAACCACAGTGCTTTTCTCCAAGTCAGTCTTATTTTACTTAAGAATAGCCCCAAAGCACAAGAGTAGTGACATTGGCAATTTGGCTATGCCAAAGAAAAGTCATAAAGTGCTTCCTCTAAGTAAGAATTTGAAAGTTCTTGACTTAATCAGGAAGGGAAAAGTGTATGTTGAGGTCACTAAGATCTACCATGTAAGAATAAATCTTCTACCTGTGAAATTGTGGAGAAGGTAAAATAACTTTATGCTACATTTGCTGTTGTTTCTGAAACTATAAAAGTTATATCCACAGTGCATATTAACTGCTTTGTTAATATAGAAAAGATAATAAATTTATGTATATATGTATAGGAAAATAGATAGTATATGTAGGGCTTAGTACTATCTGCAATTACAGGAATTCACTGGATACCTTGCAATATATTCCTGTGGATAAAAGTGGGCTACCATAATCTTTAAAGTATGCATTGATGACCAAAAACTTGAGACTCTTTCATCTCTGAAATTTCATTTTTTTTCTATTGGCTATTTTAAATTTTTTTAAAAAAGACTTGGGAAGCTTATGGTGTTTTTGAAGATAAATTGATGTTAGATTGAGAAACATAAAGTATAGTTTGACTTTTTAAAATCTGAGTCAAGTCACCAATGCACCATTCTTTGTTCTAAACAGATAGCATCTCTATCCTGTGATGAATTAGCAGCTGAAAAAAAATCTTTTTTTTTTTTTGCTGTTGCTGAATGCTATTTCATGTATTGTTCAAAGAATAGTGATTTTCTTATTATTGGAGACCTTCCTACTCCATTATCCCTATTTTATAGATGCAAAAAAAAATGAGGCAGAGAAATGGATTGCTTAAAGTTGGACAGGAGATGTTGCTAGGTTTTGAATTCATACTGCCAGACTGCAGGATGTATGGGGGTCTCTTGAAACATGCTTCTTTCCAAAGCACCAGACTTACTTCAAAAACATTGTAACTCTTGCAAATAAGGATAGTAACTATTATTTGATAGTACAGATTTAGAAATTCCAGGAAGAATAGGTGAAAGTCTTGGTCTGAGCTGATAATGTCAATCAGAGTTGTAAATAGAATTCAGGTTTCCTGACTTCAAACAAATGCTAAAATAGCACCAGCTCTCTCATCTATTTGCAAATAGCAATATTCATGACATTCTTCTATAGAAAACATTCTGATCTTTTCAAATAAACCATTGAAAGATGAGATGAGAGTCTGAATTATGTAACCTTATTTTCTTTCCTTTCCATAGACTTAATAATTTTTGGTAACAAGAATACTATGTCATGGGGTTAAATACCATAGATTTGATAGGTGAAAATATTCTAATATTCTTCTTTTGCTTACTGAAGTATATAATATGTGCATTTGAAAACATAGAACAGAAAGTCTTATATCTATAGTTACATGAATTAAATTTCTCTTTCCAGAGGATATTTGGGTTTATTACCTGATTTATTTTTTTGTTTTAATCTTTATTAAAGATTGTGCATATATATGTACATATATACACACACACATACATATGAGATAAAGCAGTAGAACATCAAACATTTGAAAGGCAGAAGAAAAAAATGAATTTTTCTGCTGAATCCTATCAAACTTAACTATGATTCAAACATTTCAGTTCTTTCTTAGAGACAATTATGACATTAAAATGTTTACAAAGTATATGCAGCATGTGTTTTATAACATTTGAATTGTTTTCAGGAGCTTCTGAATTATTGCTGCTGTTTGTAATCTGCATCTGTTAAAAAAATCAAATAAAAATGATACAAATAGAGTTCTTATGAATACAATGAAAAGGAAAAAAAAACAACTTTAGGAGAATAAGCAATAAATTTGTTTTAGAAAGAAAATCAAACACTGACAAGGTTGGAGTGCCTTGAAGTAAAGCTCTGATTGTTGTCTCCAGGAAGGCCTCATGGAATGGCATTCACCTTAGTCAATTCACAAAGGATCAGGGTGGAAACTCAATCTTTAATGGGTCTCTGATCAGGCTAGAACAGGCAGATAAAACAATTAGAATAAGAAACACTAGAGTATATACAATATCTGTCAAATTGTTATAAATTTTGCTTTAGCCTAAACATCAGCCATAATCATCTGCAGAATACAGATACATCTGGAAATTTCAGACATATGGGCTGGCAAGGCTCAACTTTCAGGAATGTACCTGTAGGAGAGATGCATCAATCTTCTAGGAAAGAAAGAAAGAATCTATCCTAAGGGATGGAGGACTGCAGTTTCAGTTTTCAGACAAAAAGAAGTGGTTCTGAGAACAGTGTGTGCATCCACATAAATGAATTCACAGCCTATTTTCCATGAACTTAGGTCTGAATTCTAAGATAAGAAAACCTCTGAGTAAATATTTAAAAACTTTGGGAAAAATGATGTTGTTGTTTACTTCTCCTCTGAAAGAACAATATGAGCAAAGGAAGAGAATTTTTTCTCTTGAATCCACAGACCATATTGAGCTTTGGTTTTGCAACATTTCTTTTTCCTCCTGAAAAAACAGTATTGACAGGAAAGGGCAGCAGTACATGTCAGAAAGACCAGTGATTCCTTCAAATGTGCTACCTAGTATACATTCTATATATGGGAGAAGGCATTTGTGCTTGCGTCGGGTGATAGTATAAGATTCAGAAAAAGAGGTGGCAGTGGTCACCAATGTGACAGTGCCCTGTGGAAGTTTTGATGTGCCAGAGGAAGCATTATTGCCTAGAAGAGGCATGAAGTACTGTGCACTTCTTGTGGCAGCAATGCCTAGCAGAAGAGTTTATAGCAGGTGGAGTGTGTAAACTGGTGGAGAACACTCTATAACTGTTGGAAAGTGGTAGAAGTAGATGCTGTTGGTGCCTTCCTCAGACCCTACCAACCTGGTCACTCATTCCCAGTTCCAGTAAGGGTTGTCTGCTTCAAATTCACAGAGGCTGCTGGACATGTTGAATTGTCTTCATTAAAACAATCTCTCCTTGTCCCAGTATGCAGCAGCAGAATATCAGCAGTTCATGGTCAGAATCAATTACTCCTGCTAGTGAGGAAGCTCTTTTGTTTTGCTTTTCGGAATCATATTCCCCAATTGAATGACTTCAGCTTTCAGCACTTGTTTTCTGGAACCATATATTCTAATTATTGGGGATACATCACCACATAACTGCCATTGGTTGAATTTACATATTATACACGAAAGGGTAGTACTTCATCCACTCTTTATGAATAAAGAGCTCGAAGTAAGAACATATACCTACATGTAACCAGTGTCACATTGGGTAGCTTGTGGCCAGGAGCCTGGAAGGAGCAAGATTAGATTAGGAATCAGAAGGTTTGAGGAAGAAGCATGTGGATGAACTCAGAGGACTAGACACAAAGCATGAGGGTCTCAGAATCACGAGTGAATGGACACCAGAGAGCATCCACTGCAGAAGGGGCATTAAAAAACCAAGTGTTCAGGTGTCTCGGTGAGTAGATTTCAGCAAGATTCTATCTTTGGCCATCCCAGTGTTTGCACACAAGGGAGGTGGCCATGAAGGTTGTGTATAGACTCCGTCTTATCAAGGCTGAATTTGATTTGCCCACAATAAAGAAGAGCACTGGGCTGACCAGCTGGTGCTATTCTTTAGAGATCCATCAGGACTTGGGTTGCATCAGACCCTGTACAGTAGGGAAAGCAAAATGTTTTGCACTAGATTGACATGTGATCCAGGTATGGGCTTGTCTTCCCTGTAGTGACTCAGCCCTCATTTTTTTTTTTTTTGGTTTATTTTATTATGTCTATATCTCCAGCTCTTTTTATTTTTTTGTTTTGAAACAATATCTCACTAAGATGCTTAAGGTTTCACTAAATCGCCAAGGCTGGCCTCAAACCTGTGATCCTCCTGCCTCAGCCACCTGAGTCACTGGGATTATAGTCCTTTGCCAACAGGCGTGGCTCAACATTGTTGAAGAGTTATAGAGTTTGATCTAACAAGGTAGGATTTCAGAGGACACTGTCTTGAGCCAAGAAATGTACTTTATAGAAAAGAAGTTGTATCTGTGGACTTTGACCACGGAATCCATATAGTATGCCATCCCCAAACTGCTGGCTTTAACTAGTTCTGAGATAAACCTAGGATATTGTATTAATCTTAAACTAATAGCTAATGTATGAAATTGTGTATCCAATACTTAGATGGGTCCAGGGATAACAGTGGCCCACCTTTTCTACTGGGGGCTCATTTAGAAATTTGGGATTCCCATCCCTGAAATTTAGGCTCTGTAATTCTTGAGAACCTCTTTTATAGAAGGGATCACCTCCATTAGGGCACACAGATTCTCACCACATTTAACTCTGCACACAATGGAGGTGGCCATGAAGGTTGTGTATAGACTCGGTTTTATCAAGGCTGAATTTGATTTGCCCACTGCTAGTGAGGAAGCTCTTTTGCTTTGCTTTCTGGAATCATCTGCATCTTGGTTTCTTGGTACTTGCAGCCAGAAGACTATCACTCTCTTTGACCCTTCCAAAAAGAATGAGGCTAGTATATTTTCATGATCAACTGATACTGATCATCATAAAAAGCTATAGTGGTTACTCTGCATTGTGGCGTTTCTATTTCTGAAAACGGACAAGTGCAGAAACCATGATCTGAAGACGGCATGAAAAGCAGGGGCTCAGAGTACTGAGGAATGGTGGTCAAGGCAACTGCACAAGGTGAGCCAGAGATGCTGACAAGTGGAAATGCTTGAAAGTGAGTAGGAGAATCTAGAAAGTGTGGTGGAGGAAGAACATGATGAGTTTCAGTTATGGCTTCAGAATGAGGTGCAGAAGCAGAGCTTGTGGCCCAACCCACTAACCCTTGTTAGTTTTCCCAGAAAGTATGACTAAGCAGAATCCTAGAGAAGCTACTCCTACATGGAGTAAATTTAATATGTCAAACAAGTGGATCTAACAATGCAAGGAACATACCTTACTGGTGCTTTAGTCAGATTGCTTGACAATCACACATATTCATCTCTCTGCTGCTGTGAATATTGGCTAGTAACAACTGTACCTTTTTCTCAAGAAGTGTTACTGGTCAAACCAAAGCCACTTTCCCAATCACTTGTAGACAGATCTTAGCCAATGACAATGGGACATCAGTGTTCTAGAGCAGCCCTTTGCCTGAAGGTGAGACTATCCTTTTGATTCAGTTTGAACTTCTGATCTTAACTGGAATAGAGCAAAGCTCTGTCTCTAGCATATAAACAGGCTTGCTTTGTTCCCTCTTGCTTTATTCTGCTTTCCTTAACCCATGCCTCATTAAAGCACTCTCCCCAAAGTACCATGTAAGAATCCTTAATTTATGCTCTGTATTATGGAGTACAGTGTTAACCACTTCCCTATCTTTCAGCAGAGAAGGTGGTACCGACCTTGGTCATGACTGCAGCAGAACCACAGCAGATAACATGAAATGGTGATGTCCCATTATTTTTAGTGGAACTGTTCATGAACCCTTACAAGATAGCTGCTGGGGATGGATATTCCCAATATATCAGGAAAAGATTTTGTCAAGAACTGGAGAAGCTGCAGAACAGAACAAGAATAAATAAGACTTATTGTTAATACATCTCTATTTAATACTATGGACTACAGAGGTCTGGGGAACATGGGGTACATTGCTATAGGAAACAGGCAATAATCCTCCCCAGATCACCTTTTATCTTGTATTCAGAATATCCTGCTTCTTGTCAAACCTGAAAAGTCATTGTAGTAATCCCAAAATGGCTTACTGCATGTGGACTCCAATCTCATTAGAGTACATGATTTAGGATATATTTTTTCAGGGCTGTGATGATCCTGATTAGTAACATCTATCTAAAACTCTGATTTACCTGTATAATAGTTTTAAATATTATAAACTTGAGGCTTATTTTGCATAAATTTCCTTTCTTCTACTAATACTTTGGTTTTCATTACATCTTTCCCAAAGTATTTGTCTTGATTTATAATTTTGAACTTGAAAAATAACAATCAAATTTCTTGAGCTATCACGTAGACCAACTTGATTTTAATATTTTTATACATGTCAATCATATATAGGAAATTTCTAATTTTATTTCTACCAATGCTACTTGCATTTGTTTCATAGGGTTTTCATAAATTGAAATCCTAGAGCAAATCTAACTCTTACAATTATAAATTCTAAGTATATATCTCATTGTTTTCTCCCCTTTTCAAATACCAGGCTTCACTTTCAAAAACTGGGCAGAGCTGAAGGAAAATAAAGAAATGGCTTTAGTCTCAATCATTAACAAAATATCAGTGTGTTTCATCTTAGGAGAAGACTGATCACAAGGATTTTCAAGGCTGTTAGTTTATCTTTGTGCTTTCAGGCCAGAACTAAACTTAACAGTTGAGAGCAGAAGATTTAATCTGTTCTCACTTTATCTTTATACTAAAATGATTTCTTTATATTTTAGGATTAATCTAGAAATTAAAGATAACACCATTACTTCAAATATTGCTATCATTTCATACGTGTATAGATATGAGCAGATCCTTAACACTTAAAGTAGCTAGAATAGATGATTATTTATCAGGGTATTGATGTCTATCAGTTAAGACCCAAAGTCTGCTGAATATAGGCATTTCAGACATTTTTGGAACTAGGAAATTTTCTTTTATTCATAAATATTTCCAGATATGCCTGTCAAGGTCACTATGTCTCCATCACTAGAGATTTGTTTATTTGGCTTACGGCTTTGCTTCTCTGTGATTTGATTTAACATCCTAGATGTTGGGCAGCTAGGCTGAATTGGCTTGGCATCCTTATCTGGAACTGTTTTTGCACAGGGGAAAAATGGTATTTTCCTCCTGGCCCAATTCTTCTTACTTTCTAAGGTTTTAAATCAGAACAAATAAGATAAGAATAAGATTCCCAAGGACAATTTTCCCTATCTACAACACAAGACTAGTCCAATATTGCCTAAACTTTGTTCTGTGGAGATGTTAATAAATGATACAGTTTTCTTTAAATCGGCAGGACTGTGGTTACCTTATACCTCAGTAAAGAATTACAATGCAATTAGAAGCTTTGAGGAATGCTACAGGAAAGAAATTTGTTTCTTTGTTTAAACTTTGTTTAACTCTGTTCAAACTTATATGAGCAATAAATAATTTTAGGTAGAACATCAGTTAACCTAATGCAAGCCACCATGGGGTTACTGGATGGGAAATACTGGTTTAATATAAAATCGGAGTATTTATATCCCAAGTCAAGGTCACATTCTGTCTTTGTAATTCATCTCATCTCTCCAGTACCTCTGATGCATGGGCATATGCATCACATTTCTCACCTAGGGGTTTCCAAAATGAGTGTAATCACTATGAGTTCTTTTACTAATTTTTTTTCAGAAATATATCAGTATTAAAGATAGAGAACTAAAGTAATGGTATAAGTTAATGTATATAAATGGGATTATTAAACTTGTATTCAAATTGTTATCTATTGACAACAAAAATACGCTGAGGTGGAAATAAATGTATACATAATTCAAAAAATTTTTAGTTACAAGTTTCAGAAATCCAAAAGAAACTTGCTTATCTCAAGAGTGTTTACCAGGCAATGAAACTGGTAAATCATAGACTCAAAGAGTTTAAAGATTAAGAAGAAATCTAAGGATGCCAGATTCCAGAATTACAGATGGGGCACCGTGAGGGCTCCCTCTAACTTCATTTTATCTGTAATGATTGTTGCTTGGCTCCCTTTACCTGAGGTCACACAGCTTGTTCCTATGCAGATCCAAAGGGAGCCCCTGCCACTAGACACCAATTCATGTCCTTCAAACATATTACCTCGTAGGGCAGGCCTATTTCCTCTTGCTCTAAGCATAATTCTTAGAGGAGGAATCCATTTGGACTGTATTAGATTATACAATAGACCTAGATCAATCACTGGCCAGGTGAATTGGCAAAAGGACTCAAGACCTAGATCATATGCTCACCTGCTTTAGTCAGCTTTTTTTTTGGCTGCTATGTCTAAAGGACTGGAAAAGAACAATTTTAGGGGAGGAAAAGTTTATTTGGCGGCTCATGGTTTCAGAGGTCTCAGTCCTTGGACAGCAGTCTTCATTCCTCTGGGTTCAAGTTGAGGCTAAATATTATGGCGGAATGTGGCAGAGAGATATGGCTCACATGATGACCAGGAAGCAGAGAGAGAGAGACTCCGCTTCCCAGATACAAAATATATACCGCAAAGTCAGAGTCCCAATGCTCATCTCCTCTAGCCATATTCTACCAGCTTTCAGTTACCACTCAGTTAATCTCTGTTAGGGGATTAATTCACTGATTAGATTAAGACTTTCACAACCCAACCATTTATTCTCTGAACTTTATTGCATTTATTCACACACAAGCTTTTGGTGAACATTTTAGATTTTGGGGGACACGTCACATCAAAACCATAATAACACCTTTTGAATCTGGAGGGCTATTAAATACATCTAAGTTGAAATAGTTCTCAAAAAGAAAGGAGGGTACAGGGAGAAAGGAAAGGAGTTCCCAAATAGGCAAAAAATAAAAACATTCCCTACATTTCACTCTTTGATAAGCATTGAACACATTTTGCCATACATTAACTTGCAACTCTGCCCATTCCAGAGGAAATCAGTTATTTTCTGTAAAAATGGGAGACATTTTGTGTCTTCGCTCGGAACACAACCTGAAGTCTTATTTGGTTCCTGAATTTAGAATCTTTAGATATGGCTCGGTTCTCTCAATTCAGTCTGGGTGTACCACTTCATGATTTAGCTATTTATGGGCTAAATAATATATAAAACAACCTTAATATATACATATATTAAGACAGTATAGTCACAATGAGACCTTTTGGAAAGAAGAAAAATGGAAAGCACAGCATGATAATAAGAACTGTGGACGACAGACTTCTGGTGGACAACAGCTCCTATTCCCTCCTTGTTCTACAAAGGAGGAGCCATGTTTTCCTCAGGTGAAAATGGATGCAACCTCCGAGGTCCTCAAGATTACATTTGAAAAGAATATTGGGAGGATTCTCCAGTCTAGACTGTATCACTTTGGAAATCCTTTCCTTGTTTATATGAGTTTGGGGATTGATTTGATAGGTCTCTGATAGAAAGGATTGTGTGGTAACTACTTCACTTCAATAATTTCTTGGAATGCCAGGTTACTGCATTTTTCTTGATCTACACCCACTTCCTAGGTGATCTCATAGAGATAAATAAATTTGAAAAGCCTGAGTGATATTTTTAGGTCTCATATTTTCCCACATCAGACATGCATTGTAACCCTTCTTCAGATTCTCCACATGAGCCGTTCAAATTTAACAAGGCCAAACGGTTGGGTCTTCTCACTTTTTGGTAAATGGCCATATGATTCACTCATTTTCTCAGGTCAAACATTCTTTTACATCTCATCCACAGATCCAACTTTATTCTGAATCTGCCCACTTATCACTACTTCCATCGCAATCACTCTGATTCAAACCAGTATCATCTTGGCCTGGAAACTTCACTTGTAAAAGCTTTATAACTACCCTCCCATCTCCTAACATAGTACTGTAAATTATAGCTAGAGTGGTTTTACTTTAAAGTTTTGTGTCAAATGAACTAACTTCATGCTCAAACAGTCCTGTCTTCTCATTATTGTAAGGCAAAGCGTGAACTCCTGACCATAGCCTGCAAGTCTGTGTGTCAGGCTATGACCATCTCTGAGATTTCAGCCTCTAATGGACTGCACCTTGCTCTGTCCACTCCAATCACACTGGTTTGCAGTTCATTTAACACTTCAAACTTGCAATGCTTCGAGGGTTTTGCATTTGCTGTTCCCTCTTGCTCTACTTTCTGTCCTCAGATGTGAATATGATTTTCCTCATTTTCTTTAAGTTTCTCTTGCATCACCTCCTGTTACTTATGTTGTTCTATTTGTTTTCATACCACACATAATTATCTGATATTAGATATTACTTATGCATGTATTTTTTTCTTATCCCACTAAGAGTCTAGAAAGTGATCTCTCTGACTACAAGGTGGTTTGTTTTGTTCATTGTTGCTTTCTAGATTGATGCTTTGAATATTTTTTACCATCAATCAGTCAAACAAGTGATAACATGTTATGTATCTTTTATATATTAAGATATAATGCATGTATAATTATTTTTATAATCAGTAACTAAAGACTAACTCATGGTTATTTAATATTGACCTACCTTCTGGTTTTGTATCTTAGCAATGCGCTAATATGTCTGCCTTTTAAACTTATTTCTACGCCTAACAATAAGATCAAGTCCTATTTTGATCTGTCTTAAAACTCATCAAAGTTCACCCAACTCTTTAGCTATCCCATGAGGAAAGATAAAATAGTGTATGTATCCCGTTTTAGGAGGAAGGTGGGGTATAAAAGAGTTCACTCACTTTTCCAAGTTTTGTGGCTAATGAGAAACCCAACTAGAATTCAGTCAAAGTGGATGGGCTCTGAAGTCTGGGCACATGACCATGCTTGTGATGTTTTTTTACCTGAATGAGCCTTGGCTTCTTCCTCAGAAGAGTGAAGTGTAGGGTTAAGAGGAGAGTCTAAGGGGATGGTGTACTAGGCCTCATGTGAGCAGGGCTCTATCAAGAGGCTTGCACAATAGGCTGGGCCAGGGCTTCTGAGTTTTCTTCAGACTTACCTTACTTTTCTGATACTATCAAAGGCTCAGATTCTTTCTTTTATTTTAACTCTTACT
Organism: Ictidomys tridecemlineatus; assembly: GCF_052094955.1. Lineage (NCBI taxonomy): Eukaryota > Metazoa > Chordata > Mammalia > Rodentia > Sciuridae > Ictidomys > Ictidomys tridecemlineatus. The sequence goes on along the minus strand of NC_135485.1, from coordinate 44,987,028 downwards.
ATTCCTTGCTCACGTGAAATTTAAACTGATACAGAGAACAAAGCTATGATGATTATTCAAAGTCCAAGACTGAATTTTAGCAGTTTTGCAGCACAGACCACAGACAGTTAATGTCTTTGGTAATAACATTGAGTTGTGTTTTGTTTCCTTTTCTGCTTTCAGTATCATTTCCTCAGTTCGGTTCCAATTCTGTTTGTACATTTGAATCACCCGGGGAGCCTTTAAAAATACTTGGTCCTACCACATAACAATTAAAAAAAAATCTCTGAGGATGGAACTATGGCAACCCTATTTTTTATAGTTCCCTTGGTAATTCTAATGAACATCTAGAGTGAGAACTATTGCCTTAGATCAGTGGTTCTCAAACTTTAGCATTTGTCAGTATTATCAGGAGGGCTTATTAGAAACAGATTGTTTGGCCCCACCCACAGAATTTCTGATTTGGTAGGCCTGGAGTGGGGCTGGAAAATTTCCCTTTCTAACAAATTCCCAGGTGATGCTGGTTCTGCCAGTTCCAGATCACACTTGGAGAACTACTACCTTAGACCAAAGCATTGTTCTAATTTTCCTTAGTACTCCACTGAAGTTTTAGGAGGCGCTAACCCATTGCGATATTTTTCTACCAAGTATCCTAAATTTCTAGTCTCCATAGGCACATAAGCTAAGCACCAAGACTGAACAGGTAATATTGTAACTATTCGTTGTGAAGGTATTATCAAAAATTTTTAACTCGATTGATATTTGTTTTGTCTCCAGATTTTTGTTATTACTAATGCTCAATAACTTCATTGATCATATATAGCCATTTATCTACGGTGGAGTTGGCAGTCTGCTTTCTCCGATATGGAAGTTACTAGTTACCTGTGATTATTTACATATAAATATTCAGTTTTTCTGTTACATGAGCCACATTGTACAAAGAAAACTTTTTATGAACCCATAGGTGCTTTACCACTGAACTACACTCCCAGTCCTTTTTATTTATTTATTTTGTATTTTGAGTCAGGGTTTCTCTAAGTGCCGAGGCTGACCTCAAACTTTCTATCCTGTGTCTCAGCCTCCCAGGTAGCTGGGATTATTAGCCACAGTTTATATTAAATAACCCTGTATGACTAGTGCCTACCATATTACACCGCACAATGGAACATTTCCATCATAATATGAAGTTCTATTGGGCAGTGCTGGATAGATGTTATCAAACTTGCTTCCTTTATGAGGGCATTTAGCTCAATATGTTTTTTAGAACCCTTATGCTAAGGTAGGATTATGTCAATAGTTTTTTTTTTGTGTGTGTGTGCCTGGAATATGAAGGACAGATGTATTTCTTCTGGGCCTACCATGGGAGAAGCTTGTGTGCCTGAAAGATTGCATGGAACAGAATGTGGCCCTCTCTTCAAGCCAAGATGAACTGTGACTTAGATGAAAAATATTTTTTTTTTTTTGCTGTGCCAGCAATCGAACCCAGGGCCTTGTGTATGCTAACAAGTGCTTTACCACTAAGCAATACTCTTAGCCCCTGAAAAATAAATATTGATTTTGTTAATCAATTGACATGTTGAGGTACTTAGTTATAATATTCAATCCAGATTGACTAACATATTGACTTCAAAAAATGTTAGGGGCTGGGGTTGTGGTTCAATGGTAAACTGCTTGCCTAGCATGCATGAAGCACTGGGTTCGATTCTCAGCACCACATACAAATAAATAAAATAAAGGTCCATTAACAACTAAAAATATTTTTAAAAAATAAATGAAAAAAATTTAGAGTATTCTTTGGTATCGATAATTTTTCCTTAAAACACTATGGACATTAATTAATCCATTTTATTGAGTTTTAGTATCATAGACACTTTAATGGAGTTTCATATTTTGTTCCTATGTAGGTAACTTTTATCTATTGGTACTTGTAGAAGTGTTTTTTACTAATGAAAACATGTATTTTTTATTTATATATACATTTATTTTCTTGGTATGTGGTAAACTCTTTAAATATTTAAATTAATGCTCATTTTCAGCCTAAGATGTATCTATTATTTCCTTGATTATTGTTTTGGGACTATTTGCTTTATACTACCATGAATTCATTAGGTTCTTTTTTTCCCCTGTAGATTAAATTTCCTGAAAAGGGTTCCTTTCTTCTTTCTTCATTGTATGAGTGCTTGGTTTGCCTTAACAAAATAAAACAAGCTGGATTATTGAAAGAACAGAAATTATTATTTTTTTCACCGTAATTGAGGCTAAAAGTCCAAAATCAAAGTATCAGCTAATCTAGTTTTGGTGAGGGTTCTGGTTTGCAAAGGCTACCACCCTGTTCTGCTATGTCCTCATATGATCTTTTTTCTGTGCATAAGAGGAGATAGAGAAATGGAGAGGGAGTGCAAGAGGGTGGGGGAGAAAGAGACATTGGTGTCTCTTTTTATAAGGACATTGATCCTATCACATCAAGGTTCTGCCTTATGTAGTACTTAACTTTATGTAATTTTAGATGAACAAATACAACCGCAGTGTGTGCTTGGGCATCAACATAAGACTTTTGGAGTGGTCAAACATTCAGTTAATTTTTAGAATTTCTTTATTCTCCTCATTACACTGGCTGAGTTCCAAACAACAGTCTCCTGTTTTTACTTAATACATTTTCCTTAGTTGATGATTTGTTTTTGCAAAGCTTCCATCATATTTTAAATTTTTGCCTCATGGTTTTCATGTTGTTGCAAAGTTTTTCCAGATCTTATATTGTTTTCCTTTCCTCAGGATTACTTTTCTAATATAAGATATGTATTTTGATTCTGTAGTAATTCAGTTAAGTTTATTTATTGTTTTAGGAACAGAAACACTGAATCCAATGATCAGTTTCAAAAGGGATTCATTGGAAGGATCATGTGCTAATTAAGGATATTTGAAGGGCAAAGCTGATTAATAAGCATTGAAAAATTCAAGAGCTGTGTCTGTAGAGATTGTCTTCACATATCTCAGTTTCCACCGTGTTCATTCTCTGTGTGTCTGCTCAAACTTTGAACTACCTTGATATAAATTTTCATTGGTTGTGTTTATGACACATTTATTCTATTTTGTGATGTGCCATTTTTGGGTTGAGGTGTGCATGTTCTTTTGAACAGATAAAAGTAATCAAGGTGGAAAGTGAAATATTTTATTAACTACAGCATAAAAATCTGCTGTAGCATATTTTTAATCTTCTTATGATCAAAAATAAATAGTGTTATGACAGTGGATTTTTTGTAGTACATGTATTACATAAAGAAGAATGATTTAAAAAAATATTTAGAAGGTACTTTTGTTCCTTGTGGTAACATTTGTTGCTTGGGTGGCTTTCTCTACAGTGAAGTAGTTTATTATTTGTTTTGATCATGAATCAAAACTCTGACCTGTCATAGACAGAGAGTACTATTGTCATTTTGACTGGGACTTTATGTGTTTTCTAGTCACACTGAGGACTACCAGTCCATTCTATTTGGCTCCTAACCTGGGCAAATCCACATTATATAAATAATTTAATGAATCTTAGTATATGGATAGTACCTTTTTAATTATACTAAGGTTAATGCATATTTTCTTATTTTGAGGACCACTTTTATTGATATCTAGAAGGGGTGATTTAACTACTTTGATTTAATATCAACCAAAGCAGAATTTTCCAAATCTTTAAAAAATGAAGTTTCCAAATATAACACATAATTTAAAGCATTTGGAAACTTAATCTTACATACATAATATATTTATAAGAATAAGAAGAAAACTACAGTAAATATTTTTCTCTGATGGTAACACTCAAAGCTTATATCAATCATTGACACTTGATTAAGCACTAGATCATAAGATGTATGGAGGAATAAGAAATATGTGTGCTACAAAGAACAATACGTTTTAGAAGCAAACCTCAATTAAGGGGTATTTCCTGGGATGGAGACTTGAAAATGAGAGCTTTTGAGTGGCAGATGACACGAATTATCCAAGGAAGTCTATACAATAGAAGGGGCATTGGACCCTGAAATGAAAGTGGAAGTTACCAAGCATGATATACCTTTACTTCATGCTGTAGCTAAATAATTTCTCTGACTCTTATTGCAGTCTATTTACCTAGGGCATTTAGAATATTCTGGTCTTCTTTTGGTGATAGAACATGGACATTACCTTCTACCTTAGGATGTTGTTTGGTATAATATAAAGAGTAAAAGGCGGAGAAAGCTTTTTGTTCACATTTGTTTCCATATGCATATGTATGCATGTGTCTATATTTGCAGGCATATATTGCATATGAATATGCATATATTTTATATGCATATGCATGCATCAGGAAATGAATATATGAATATCCACATGAATCCAATAGCAGGTTGCTGTAAGTGAGGTTAGCATGATGACCCCTTGTCTCGTGCCATGCACAATACATGTGGTCAAAGTGGCAGCATTGATGGAGATGAAAATTTTCACTGTTTATCTTTTAAACTTTTTAATTCTTTGAGCTATGTAAACACATTAACTATTCAAAGTAATAGTGAAAATGTAAATTAGATTATAAGGAATGTCTTGAGGACAGAATGTATGTGGTTTTGAAAGCAGAAATTAAAATTGTACTAGCATGGATATCTGCTTATATAAGAACTAATATTTTTCATTAAGATAAATGCTTCTTGTAGATAAAAATCTTGTCATAATTCTGTTCATTTTCTAATCTTTCTCTTCCTCAAAAGTATAAATCACAACATTCTTTTTATGATCACTTCAATGTGTACATTGATTTATTTTATAGTCAAATGGTAAGAATTATTAAATTTATTTAACTGTAAATGATATCAACTTCATTTTTCAATAGCAAATTTTAGAATTTCTGTTTTTTAAAAAAATATTTGGCTGGATTATTGGGTATCTTAGAGGAATAACATTAGACATTAAAACTAGATGCTTCTAATGAACAATTATTTCCCTCTAATAGCAAGCTAAAGTATCTTGAAATTTGAATTTACATAGTTACAATTTTAAACAAATTCATCCTTGATTTTAAACCCAGCAGTTGTGTATTCAGTGTATATTAAATCCAGAAATATCAGAAACAAATCATTTAAACATAACTTGGGGAAATGCATTGAGTTCTAATATCACTCAAATTACAAAATGAATTTGTCAGGTAGGAAAAGCTAACTATGCAGTGGTAACACATAATCTGAAAGTCCTAAACATCTGAAGTATCTAAGGTTTATTTCTTGATGATGCTTTCTCTCCATTTCTTAGCAGCTGGAAATTATGATCCAAATCTTCCTTACTCTAGGTCAGGGTTTCTCAAAGGCAGCAATGTGAACATTCAGGACTGAAAGATATTTTGTTGCTCCAGGTTAGGGAGAATGCTGGAGAGGCTATCCTGGGCCTTGTAGGATCTTTCACTGCATACCTGGCTTCTACTCACTAGGTGCAGGTAATACCTCCCAAGTCATGCCAGTCAGTAAGTATCTCCTATTTTATACATAAGCATCCCCTGGTCAAGAACCATTTCCTTCCAAGATAGAAAGTGCAAGTGGAAAATGCTGGTGTCCAGATAGAAAGTGCAAGTGGAAAATTACACATGGGCTTTTCTTCCTTATGCTGGGAAGGGATTCACACCACTTTTGCTCACATTTGGTTGGCTAAAATATGCTCATATTTCTCTTCTAGGAGATAAGGAAGTACAGTCTTATTTTGCTGTTATAAAGAGAATAAAACAACATTAGGAGGATAGGAAATTACACCTGCTAGCAGTTCATAATAGTTATTATTAGTGTTATAATGTATTAAATTCATTCTATGGGGCCTAAGTATTTGTTAAATATTTCATTTTATTGTTCATTTGTTGTTTCATTCAAGCTTCTTGAGGTCAGAAAAAAATTTTGCACAACTCTCTAACATTTAAAAAAATCGTTGAAATACTAATTATATAATTCCTCCTATGAAGTTGATATATTAACACTCCACTTACAGATAAAAAAACTGGGGACTTAGAAAGGCTTGCTGAACTTTTATGCATGTATTATATAGAAGTGTTAAATTTCAAATATAGCAAGTTTGACTCCAGAGCCTCAACATTAAAAAAAAAAATTATGAACTCTTCCTCTCTAACATGATGCTAAACACACACTTGATGCTTCATAAATACTTGTCGAGCTGAACAGAATGACTTTATATGATCATCAGTCATAATAGTCCAAGGATACTCTGAATAAATAAGAGTTTGCCACCTCTATGAAGTCCTTTAATGATAAACTTATTTATCTACAACAATCAATACTCTGCTAAAAGGAAAGTTCTCTTTTCTGAAGAGCAATAGCCAGTAGCAATGATCTTTCAATAATATTTTGGAGGGAAACAATTTATCACTAAGAAAATGAACAGTTTCTCACTAGAAACTTCAGAAGCCAGATCACATTCCCCCACCGCAGCAGGTGGTTCCTGGAGAACCAACAGTCAATAAGCTTTCAGAAGAGCAAACAGCAGAGGCCCTCCCAAGTTTCAGCACCTCTCTGCAGCGGCAAAGGAATCAGTTGCTTCAAATACCTGAGGGGAAAACAAAACCCTGTACTTACTAGTTTTCCAGGCCCACTGTCTCCACCTGTGACTGTGAAAAACAAACACCATCACAAGTTAGTGGACAGAAAGAGTAGCCGTGAAACTGAAGAAGCAGAGACAAAAAAAAAAAAAAAAAAAAAAAGCATTGTTTTGGTAAAGGGAATGGTGAGGAAAACACAAATTCTCCGAGTAATGGATTCAAGAGTTACAAAGAAATACCAGTAATCGTATATGTCCACTTGCCACAGAGTACTAACTTAAAGTTTTGTTATATCTCTGGTGAAACAATCTCATATTATTTTCAGTTTTATTTGTATATGAAATATTTGTTTCCAGATTGTGGTGTTATGACAGTAGAGTTTTTTTCCCCCCCCAATTGCATAATAAAACTCAAGTGAGTTTTTCACTGTAGGAGCTTATCCATTAAGACACACACTGTACTTCTTAGAACCTAGTATTGAAGAATGTGAGCTTCATGATGAACATGTTTGCCTACGTCTGCCTAACTTTATCATTTTGACTAAATTCATATTCATTGGTATCATTCCATTTGTAGTCTTTTAGCCATCAAACTTATTTTGTACATTCCTAAATTGAGTTAATTTTTTTTAATCAAAAATTGTAATTCATGTCGCACTGAGATTGCTTAAAGATGTTTTAAGAGGTAGGGTTCATCAAAAGGACAGAATCCACACAAGTAATTTGAAAAGAATTGTTATTATAAAATGGGACTAACTACTAGGAGGGAGTCAAGTCAATATTGGAATAGCATATATAAGTTTAAGGCAGTGTACTTCAAGGAAGGAATAAATTGGGAAGAGATGCTGTCCACTGTATGTAGTCTGAGATTGGTCTTCATAGAAAGGCTGTGTCTGTGGTACACTGGATGATAGAAAAATCTGCTAAAGTACCTCCGACCAAGGCAAGGGAGGAGGAAAGTACCCATTGGAATTGCAGGAAAACTCTCTAGGTGGTAGTCCGTTCCAGTCTGGTGACATGTGCTAGGAAGCGGTCTGCTAAGTTGGTGATGAGAATATCTGGAAGGCTATCCATTGGAGCATCAATCAGACTCACTAGGATACGGTCCTGTGGGGGAACTCTCTAGGAAGCTATTGCTGGGATGCTAATGAGAAGAAGTATAAGTTCAAGATCTGCCAACTTAGAGGGTCTCAATGAAAACCTCAGGTTGTCCACAGAATCTCAAGTAGATTCTCACAAACTCATATAGATGACCCAGATTTTTGCAATTAACTGACAAATTATATTTCAAGATTTGGGATGGTATACGGGTAAATAGACCTTAAACGGAAAACAACAATCTTATGGGAATGATGAGACATAAGAAAAGTTTAGATCTGCCAGATGACTAGCAACTGAAAATGAATTACTGTGATTTATTTCCTTTCTATTTTATAATAATTAAGAAAACATTACACAACCTTGCCAATTACAAAGTCCATTCTTATTTGTGCCACATTATAATACTGGAATTGGACCTTGCAAATGTGTTTTCTTTACTAGCTGACACAAGGTTAGACCTTGTTGGTGAAGGACAGTGTAAGGAGCAGCAGCTTCCCATCTAGATCCTTATTCTTTTCTTTTTGCTCCTACCGAACTTTAGTCAACAAGAAGCTTACTGTAAGTAGCCTGTGATGTTTACCCTCCTTGTATCTGGCCCAGGATGAAGGCTGTACCCTACACTAAAATCAAAACAGCGTCACATTAACAAAGACTAAAGGAGAACTGCCATAAAATCAAGATAATAAATTAGTAGTTTAATTTCCTGTTAGAACAAAGGCCAACATTATTGGGAGGAAGGAACAAAATCCAAAGTTTCTACAGTGCATTATACATGATGTGCATAATAGAGTTCATCAAAATTACCTTACCTTCAATAAAAGCTGTTAAGTTTAATCATGAGAGAACAGTGGAAGTAAGCCCAAAGTGACCATGATGTTGAAATTTATTGAAAAGGAATTCCAACAGTTATTATAAATATTTCAAATAACAAAATAGAAGCAGGCAGGATAAGCAAGTAAATGCATAACATTGGTGGAAATACTCAAACTTAAACAAAATCCAGGAAATTTGAATTTACAAAATATCATTTGACATAAGACATTTACAATTCAATGCAGACTGGATACTGCAAGAGAACCAGTAAACTCGAACATTGCCTAGTATAATTATATTGTATTTTATAAATTTATTATATGCTATATATAATGTAAATTATAATCTGTGGATGTTCTTCATAAAATATAAATATGAAATATAAATATGTTCTGCTATCAAATTACATTGGATTAAATGTGGATGCACAGAGAAAATATATTGACAACTATTGAACTGGGCTTGTTTAGTTCATATGATTGTAAGAAACGCTCAATTATATATGTAGGTGGAAATTAAGTAAAAGAGGAAAGAGAAAAACCCAGATTTTTTTTTAAATGGGTGAGTAATTTACAAATATGAAGAACCACAAGATTCAGGAAGCTCAGACAAATTTAATTAGAATAAATACTAGTAAATTAGTTAGAAATGTTGTATCTTGAAGATTAAATTTAGAGAAACACTTGAAAGTAGGTAGAGGAAGAAGTACATACTGCCTATGAAGAACAACAGGAAAAACATGTTTGACTTGTCACACAAAACAAAACCAAAATAATAATAATAATAACAATAATAATAATAAACAAATAGAGAAGCTGTAAAACAATTGAATGACGTCTTTCAGGTGCTGAAATAAAAATGAAACTGACTAAAATTTTATATCCAAGGAAATTATATTTAAAAATAAAGGCAAAAGATACAGTTTCAGATGAATGAAATCTGATAATTCAAACACATTTCAAAAAATGTTATAGAAAGTTGATCACTGTAAAAAGTAAAAATATCAGAAAAGAAAATTTGATATAGCTAAAAAAATTCATAGTTTTAGAAAAGGTAAACATTGAAGTGTATGCAAAAACTACCTTCATATAGTTTTAGTTTCTTTAAAAGATTGACTAATATACAATAAAATGTTGTAGGTATTTTAAACATATAGAAGTAAAATGTGTGAAAATATAAGTGACAGGGTAGATGATAAAATGGAATTATAATATTATAAGTCTCTTATACCATAAATCTCAAAAGTATAGTTTACTTCCAAAGCTTGCTCATTTGCTTTCTCTCTCTCTCTCTCTCTCTCTCTCTCTCTCTCTCTCTCTCTCTGTGTCTCAAAATCAGTAAAACAAAACAAAAGAGGTACCATTAGTAGAAGTATAAAGGAAAAACTTAAATCTAACTTAGTTTATCTAAAAATAGGCCAAAAAAAAGAGTAAAAGAAATAAATATCAAATGGGAAGGAAAGAAAAAATCAAACTGGTAAATTAAAATACAATCATAACAATAATTACATTGTAAGCAAACAATTTATAAATCCAATTAAGAGGTAAAAATTGTCAAAAGTAAACTTGAACTACTGCTTACAAGAAATCACTTTACATTTGAAGTCACAATTTAAATGAAAGTAAATTGTAGAAAAATGTTATAAAAAGGAATCTAAGGTGTTCCCATTAATGTTGTTCCAAGTAGATTTTAGGATAAGGAACATTAGCAGAGAAAAAGAGGTAAGTTTCAGTATAAGGAAGTCAATTATCAAGAAATAGTTGCAATTTTACATACATATTCAAAGACATATGGATTTTAAAATATTTTATAAATTATGAGAATTTCCTATATAGAATACAAAACAAAGTTAAGAGAAATTAATGAAAATGTAACAGAGCTATCTCAGGTTCATGGATTAGAAGACTCAATATTACTAATGTACAGTGTGTTGAAAATCATAATTAATAACATTAATGTCTTTTTTGAAAATTATTTATGTTTTCAAAGCAAACTATTAAAACTTTCTTATAGAAATTGTGAAACAAATGTAAAAAAGTCATATAAAATGCAAAAGGTCTTTCCAAAATGACTTTTTAAAGAACAAATTGGAGGATTAACATTGTATAATTTTAAGATTATTTCTAAAATGATTGTTATTTAGCCTGTTCAGCATTGATTTAAGGATAACATAGATTAATGGAAAAAGGCATAGCGTGCATATATGGTTAATTAATTTTTGACAAATGTGCCAATTTAATTCAATAAGGAAGGCTAATCTTTCTTTAAAAGCATTATGTAAAATGAAAGACTTTAGACACAAGAAACTCTATGGTATATAGTTTTGTACATTTTATACATTTTCTACATGTACAAAAATGTAGAAAATTTGAAAATAATCATTGCAAAAAGCAGATCAGTGATTATCAGAGCCTGAGATCAGGGCAGAGATTTGACTTAAATTAGGGAGGAAGGAACACAAAATAGCTACCCTCCACACAAACCCTGCCCAGTGCTGGGTTTCAAACCCAGAGCCCTATGCAGGCTTGGCAAGTGCTGCTACACCCTTGGCCCTGAAATCACTTTTTTGAGATCAAAGATATGTTCTATATTATGATGATGGTGGCTGTTAAATGTCTGTATACATTTGATTAAATTAATTGAATTGTGCACTTAATATTGTAGATTCTCAAAAATTCATTATATCTCATTGAAGATATAATAATCTAAGGAATTAGCACATTGATAAAGTCAAGGAGAGAAATTAATGAATATTGCAATATACACAAAAAGAAAAACAATGGGTTTGATAAAATTTGATACTGTTTGATAAAAACTCTTAGGAATAAATAATACAAAGGCCTCCATGTGATTAAGTAAAACATGTACAATAATCTACAGTTAATATCAGTCTTAATATTGAAGTTTGAAATGCATTTTTCTGTATGATAAAGATAAGTATGGTTTCACCATGTTCTGAAGATCTTACCAGTAAAATTTCAAAATAAAGAAATGAAAAGCATGAAGACTGGATTTAAACTAGGTGCAGTGATGCAAGTGTATAATCCCAGCAACTCAGGAGGCTGAGGCAACATTGTAAATTTGAGATAACTGACGCACTTTGGTGAACTCTGTCTCAAAAAAAAAAATGGATTTAGCATCTTTTTATGATACAAAATCAATTTATAAAAACAATTGCATTTGAAATATTGAAAGTATACATTGCTACACTGCATAGTACTACTACACACTACTACAGTGCATCGTAAAGAAAAATTTAAAAATAATAAATGGAGAGATATGCCAGATCCTCATTTGAAAGTTTCAATATTTAAGGTGTAAATTCACCCCAAATTTAGCTATAGGTGAAGTGAAAATTAGAACAAATGATTTATTCTTTAGAGGATGAGCTGGTACTACTGTGTACAGGAGAATGCAAAAACAAAGAAACAAAACAAATTTGGAAAAGAACAAGGTAATAAAAGTTCTCAACATTATCTGCCATGAGGATATTATTTAATAAACCACAATGACATATGACTTCCCATTTTTCTAGATTGTTAAAATTAAATTTGGACAATAATAAATGTTGTGAGAGTATGGAGCAACCTGAACACATCAATTTCTGGGGACTATAAATTTAAACAACTACTTTAGAAAATAGGTAGCAATTCTTATGAAATTAAAATATCTATCACTCAACAATTTCATGGCTTGAAAATACCTTAGATTTGCAAAAGAATGTGTACAAAACTGTTTATAGAAGCTTTATTCATAACATACTTGGACTTGAAATATCCCAGAATGTGTCCTTTAAAAAGAAACTGGATAAACAACTAAATCAAATGAAAGTTTATACTTGTCTGCAATAGAATAAGTAAAGAATTCTAATACTGGATTGGACTCCATATGAGAGAGAAAAATAGTGTGACTTTTTGTAATTTTACAATTCATTATATCCATAAGTGAAAAACATGAATTTGAATATATAATAAAAAAATTATGTTTCCCACTAGTGCCATTAAATTAACAATTGATATTATGAAAGAAAAAGAAAAAGAGGACCCCGGTATGTTGCTTTAGAAATTTCTCTGGAAATACTGGCACTGCACCGTGGCCAATTTCTAGCTACCAACATGGTGTCACTAAAGAAGCAGAGATGTCTCAAAAGAAGAAACACAAATGGCCAACAAATATATGAAAAATATGTTCAACATCTCTAGCAATTAGGGAAATCTAAATCAAAACTACACTAGGATTTCATCTCACTCCAGTTACAATGGCAATGTTCAAGAATATGATCAGCAATAAATGCTGATGAGGTTGTAGGGAAAAAGATACTCTGTACATTGTTGGTGGGACTGCAGATTAGTACAACCACTCTGGAAAGTAGAGATTTCCCAAAAAAATAGGGATGAAAACATCTTATGACCCAGCTGTCCAACTTCTTGGTATTTTCTCCAAATAGCTAAAATCAGCATACTACAGTGATATACCCACATCAATGTTTATAGCAGCACAATTTGCAAAAACTAAATTATGGAGTTGACCCAGAAGCCCATCAGTAGATGAATGGGTTAAGAAATTGTGATATATATGTATGTATATATATATATATATATACACACACACACACACACACACACACATACACACACAAACACACATATACACAAACACACATATACACAAACACACATATACACAAACACACATATACACAAACACACACACAATGGAGTTTACCCACTGATTTAAAAAAATGAAATCATGATATTTTCTGGTAAATGGATGGAAATGGAGAGTATCATGCTAATTTAAATTTCCCAAACTCAGACACTCAAAAGTCAAATGTTTTCTCACATATGCAGAAGCTAGAGTAAAATAAAGAAAAGGAGGAGGGAAGGGTGTGATAAAATAAAAAAACAATCAAATAAAAATTAATAGATGAAGAAAAGGAAGTCTAGTAGATTTGAGGAAGGCAGAATGTATAACCGTAAAGCTCTAATTAAAAGAAAAAGGAAGGAGAGTTGGAGAAAGTAAAAATAACTTTAACACACCAACAGAATGAACTCTATACATACAGTACCCACAGATCTTAATGATATTTTTCATACATACAACAAGATCTGAAGCAATAAACAGAATATCCGTAGCTACCCCCAGCTATTTGGCAGTATGGACACTATTGTCATTAGTGCTTATATAGTTCATTTATTCTTGCCAATAATGCCATCCCCTGCACTGGGTGAGTTGTTAAAAAAAAAGAAAAGAAGGTTTATTTTGGCTTGTGTTTCTGAAGGTGCAAAATCAAGAGACAACACCAGGTGATGGCTTTTTTGATGGCAGACTCCTATGGTGGCAACAGACATCACATGGCACAAGACAGGGAAATTCGTATGTATGAGTGTCCCTCTGGTCTCTCTACTTTCTTCTCCTCCTCAATCTCCTCTTCCTCCTCCTCCACCTCCTCCTCCTCCTTTCCTTCCTCCTCCTCCTCCCTCTTCCTCCTTCCTTTCCTCCTCCTCCTCCTCCCTTTCCTCTTTCTCCTCCTCTTCTTTTTCTTTCCTTCCTACAACAGTTAATTTTATTTGTTCATTGGCTCATATTTCAAGTATTGAAACAAGATTGGGTTTTGATTTTGTGAGTCCAAATTCACATATTAATTAAGGTAAAAACAAACTGCATTCTGCATATATTGATGGAAGCTAACTATGTAGGGTTAATCACATTGTAGTTTTAAAATTTCTTCAGCCTAAAACTCAGTAGTTGTGGGTCTTTTAGGTCCTTCTGGATGTTGCAAAGGGTGTCTGCACTTTCACTGAATTGAACAACCTCGTCATCCTTTAATCCTTCTGCTTCAGGTTGAATGCAGATTAATCTGTAGGCATTATGAATACATGAAATACTCAGACTTCATTCTCAACACCATATGTCCTCTCCACCATTGTTGACCCTGGATGAATCCTGAATAGGTCTTTCAACATGTATTCCATAAGATCAGCCACATTTAATCCACTAAAACCCACTTTAAAGCTCCATCTTATATACTTTCTTCCAATTTTCACTATCTGTTCCCATTTCAGGATACAGTCTCTGTAAACAGTTTCTGGATACACCTGCCACATTTTTTCCTATTCCATTTCCACTTGAAAATCTATCTATGGCATCTTCTGGGATGGAGGTCAAGCTTTCTAGCCATTAGGCATTGAAATCTAGATGAATTCAGATTGCATCCACTTCCAAAACTTTTGGATAATCCACTTAGTTTCTGGGTAAAATATGTAATAATGTCTACCGAGTTGGAAGCCACATTATGATAAGATTATAATTGATGATTTGAGGAATAATGAATTGAAGATATTAACATCTTTCTGTATGAGATTAAAACAACCCTTCTCCCCTTGCTGATGGATTCTTGAAGTTACCACCACAACCTTGGAATTGGCAGTTACAGAGTAATTTATCTGTCACAGTTTTAGGTGTCATGTTGCATGTCTATTATTCCTTCTTTATTTTCCAAAATGTCCAACATGACAAATTCTTAGCCAAACACTATCCCATAATGGTATGCCATACCAGTTTGTTCAACATCCACTATAGTGATCTTATTATTTGGGACAATTGATTGCTTCTTTTTTGCCTAGTGAAGTGAGTTTTTCTGTAAGGATCACCTTTTTATACAAGTGAGAGAAGGCTCTAGAGAGCACTGGAATAGTTATGCAAAGAAGACAATGTCATTTACTCTTTTTATAAAGCCACCAGGAGTCAATCATGGGGGTTCTACAAAAAATGACTTTACCTAATTCTAATTATCTTTTGAAGACTCCTTTTCTAAAAATCATAATGAGATTTTCCCATCCTCTTTTAATACTTCACAATAGAGATTACATTTCACCATGAGGTAGTGGGCATATGAATCACATTCAATCCATAGAATGATCATATCTCTTATTTTGGACTCTTTGTTTTTAGTGACTTTTTAATTTGAAGCTGAATTTCAGCAACTTCCTCTCTGTAAATCTTGCAGGAGAAATCTGAGTGAGGGTCATTTAGGTCCATGACTAGCTGAATAAGCACTGGAGACCGCTGATAGTGATTATTTTTTACCTGGTGGCACGGGGAGATGTTTGCAGACACTGACATTGTCAGAATCCTTATCCTTTATAGCAGGTATTGCCCTGAAAAGTCTTGATTTTGTGTCATCCTTGATTAAGGAGAGCCTGTCCTTGTCTTCTCCTCAGTGTAGGAGGCAGCTCTGTCTGTGGCTTTCAAACTGAGAATGTTTTTGAAAAATGGATAGAAAGAACAACTTCTTTGCCAATCTATTCTCCTCTTCCTTTCCCCAGGTTTGTCTCACTGGAAGAAATGCAAATACTGATCTTAAGTCAACGGGAAAGGTTCAGAGTTACTTAGGAAATTTTTTTTTAATGTATGTCAATGAATAAGTCCTAAATCCATGATTGTGAAAAAGAATTCTTCTAATTTGTCATCTGATTGGCAAATTTACTTTGTATTTCTTGTTGTAGTTCTACTTTTTTTTTAAACCCAAGCAATTCAAAAAAAGTCATTAAATTCCAGTTTATCTTCCCTGTGCATATTTTGAAATAGTATCTTTCTCCTCCACTATCTAACCAGGTCATTTGATTTACACTATTCAACAATATCATTTGGGTGTATGTGTGTATGTGTGTGTGTGTGTGTGTGTGTGTGTGTGTGTGTGTGCGCGCACACACGTGTGTGCACACCAGTTATTTTATAATGCCTTCAAATATTCTTTTCCACCTAGTATTTATTTTGTAATCATGAATATAATTCAATTTAGATTGTCAGATTTTTGGTACTTTACAGTTATGTGATTATGACACAGATGACAAAAAAATACATGGCTAAAATAACTTCTCAAATTTCTCCTAAGGAAAAATTATAGATAGCTATAAAAATTTAATGTTGTGAGGGTTGATCTCTATGAATTTTCAGTTTGTAAAAATTTCAGCCTTTTTTAAAGGCAAAACGTGATTGCAAACTACATGAAAGCATTCACACTGTGAAATAAACTGCAGGCATGACAAAGAAGAATGTAGAAAAACATTTAAAGACATGGAAATATTGATATGTTAATAAGTGAAAATCAGGTTGCACATAATTATGTGGGCTATGATTTCTCTTTTATTTAACACACAGAAAATGTTTTATTAGTAATGATAAGATTGTTAGTGATGATAAAATTGTGGTAGGTTTTTACTTTTCTTATTTTTTATGTCTTCTAAAAATTTTACCTGAACACATTTTTATATTTATAAACAACTAGACAAAGTAATTTGTGTGTCAGGATAATAGAAACTAAAAATAAATATAATTATTTGAAATTTGTCTAATCTTTAATTAATGAACTTATAAGCAGGGTCATTTTATCCTTACATAGTCAGTTGATCTCTGCCATTATTGCTTCTCTTACAAGGTTTTTTTCCTTTACTTTTTTTACTTCTTTTCTCAAGAAGGAACTGAACTGTGTGCAAGTCACAAGAGTTCATTAAGCCATGAAGCCTTGTCTTCTTCAGACAACCAGGAAACTTCCTAAAGGAGGAAAAGCAGGATCTAAATTAAGGAAGGGACTCCAAAACAGTGTTGCGGACTTCTTCAAGAAGAGTGTCTTTGCTTTTTCCTCACAGTCTTTCTTTTTCCCTCTATTTCTGCCTGCCTCTCCTCTTTTCTGCCTGTTCTTCGTTCATCTTTTCATTAATCCTTTCTCAAGATTTTTACTGAGTTTCTACTATGTTCTGAGCACTGGAGATATAGGGAAGGTCTCCCCATACATTCCTGTGGAGAAGAAAAGTTCACAAAACCTAATCAGTAAACAAATAAGATATTTTGGTAGTGACAAATTCAAAAATGAAAATAAAACCAGATTACAGTTAGTGACTAGCAGAGGGAGTTGAGGGAAGCTGATAGAATTTCAGAATGAGTGGTCAGGGGCTCCTTTTAGAAGAATCAACCTTTGATAAAAGCTCTGAAGAAAGATCTTGAGGTCAAATGTTCCAAGTACAAGTGCTAAGCAAGCACAAGGGGAGAGTGGCAGAAAAACTGGGTAGCTCATGCCAGACCTTCATTTTTATTCTCAGTGAAGTGGACATTTCTTGGACCATTTCTAGCAAGGGTGTCAAGTTAAATGATGCATAATTTAAAAGCTGCATTAGCTATAGTATGGAGAATGAATGAATCCTACCTGCCCTGCAGAACAACAGGATACAATTAGGATGCTACTACAGCACTCCAGATAGCAAAGGGCATACATCATATGTAATGTCAATGAACTCAATTATTCCCCTTGTTTCTGTCATCTTTTTGTTTCAGATTCAGTGATCATTCCCTTTCCTTCTCTCAACTGTTCTGTACTTCATAGCTTCCATGAGCTTGTAAATTTGGCTTTCTGTTATCCTTCATTCTCAGGTTTGATTTCTGCCTATAAGCCCTGATTATACTTTCTCCCTCCTCTGTATGCATCTATTTAGTATCAGCTCCCTCCACTAATTGCTTGGTTCCCTCCAAGCAGACATCCTAGAGAAAATCAGCTTAATTAAGCCTACCTTCGATAACAGGCAACATCATGTGTTCCTGGACTGCCTATTGATTACTTTTGAATTTGAATTAAGTATTTGTTTCTGGTTTGGCCAACAGGGAGCTTAGTCAAGTTTTACAAATCATAGCCATCTTGGGGAATGACCTTATCAGGAGCTGTAAGTAGATGGTTTCATTTCAATGGAGTCATGAGTATAGGACATCAGAATTGGCATGTTGGTACAGCTATGTGCCATTTTTTCTTTTGGTTGACTTGTAGATATTTCTATTAAGAAATCCAATAAATAAAAAGAATTGTGAATGCAAGTGCTACATGACTAGCAAATAAGGGGAATAAGTTCATAGTTAGACTTGGATTGAGCATGAGTGATAACCAATTGGGTATCACACATACACATACACATACACATTTCACACACATAGTGTATGTGTGTGTATTGTGTGTGTGTGTGCGTGTGTGTGTGTGTGTGATACCCAATTGGTAAGCCATATTGTACATTGTTCAAGAGAAAGCCTTATTGCTTTGGAAGTCTGAAATTGTAGGTACTAGACAAAAAATAGTAATCGAGTAAGAAAGTTTAAATATGTCTCTATTTTACTAAAGAAGAAAGCATTGAATAGTAAAGTTGATTAAAATAAGCTTTTAGCTATTTTGGTCCATGAAGATTAAAAACTAATTTTAATAAATTTTTAGATTCAACTAAAGCTAATATTAGTAATCCCTAGAAATGTCAGAGGTTTTGAAAAGAACTTTGAAACTTATATTACACCTAGGACTGTATTTTAAGCAGATTTATCAGTAAGGGTGAATGTGAAGAACTAAGGCTTAAATTTATTACTGTACCATTTCATTCAGTGCCTTATTCAGTGAAAGAATTGCACAAATAACTTCTAGTCAGTTCAGTTTTTTTTTCATATCATTGAAGTTTCTCATTTAGAGATTCTCTAAGTACACATAATAAAAACTAAATTGTTGTTTTCTGATAAGTACTTAAGGAAATAAAAATAAAAGCAGCCAAAAAATGAGGGAAAAGTATTTTCAAAAGTGCTGGTAATTTGTTTAATGTGATATTTGGTAACAAATGTTGAGGCTATTTCAAAAAGCAATTTGTTTAAAAAGATTGTATCTTATTTACAGCCTAAACATAATAGTAGAATCTTTTGCAAATGAAGAAAGGATAGCTCTAACTTATTTATTATTTTGTATTCCTTAGCCAAGACATGGGCACTGAAATGCACTTTTTCAATAACTAGCATTTTTGCCTAAGAGGCGAAGCATTGTGTCATTCCATTTCAATCACATATTTTTGGGTACTGCCAAAGCTTTAAGTCTCTTTTCAAGGATATTCCTTGGGATTATGTTCAATGTTATTCATGATTATATTAGAATTGGGGCATAGAGAATTTTTGGCAACATTTGAAAAATTTCATATAGATAAAAGGAAAACAATTAAGTTATAAATATTTGCCTACTTTCCCTTGCAAGGCTGATTTGAATAATGGGTAAAATAAATTGATTGACATCTAGAGAGGTTAAGTTGATTTGCATTGCACAGCCCAGTGTGAAAGGGTGTAAGAAGAAAGCCTGTAACAATACAAGAAAAGACTGAATGAAGCAAGGAGGGAAGTTATGCAAAGAGATATTTTTGAAAATAAAATAATAGAGTCAGTATTAGAAGAAATTGAGCACGCCATTGAGGTTATGTGGGGAACAGAAAATGGCAAAGGAAAAAACCTAGAGCCCATTGCCTTGCATCATGCCTTTCATCTCCCTTTATCTATTTTCAGAAACTTGAGAAAAATATCAGTTAGTGAGTTTAGGAAGTGCGGCTTTCATCTGGTGAATATGAAGACGTGTGGAAGTGTTCACCAGGTAGAAGCAGGAAGGTTCAGTTGTATCTCGGTCACTTAGGAAATACCACTAGTCCTGGAAGTTACTTCAGCTTTCCATCCTCCTCCCAGGAAGCAGGAAGGTCCAGTTGTATCTGTCAGTAAGTGTCTTCAACAAAGATTAACAATAAATTTAGAGTAGGCTGCAAAACCTACCTAATGCAAGCAACTTGACAACCACACCGTGCTGGAGAATTTTTGCTATAGGTTAAATTGATGGATTGTCAGTTCTTGACTTACTTAATATTTGCTTTATTGACATCTTCTTACGCTTAATGATTCCTCACCAGTGTATCATCCATATTCATTAAGCACCAATAGTGTGTTTATAGATGGAAAAATTAAAATAAAAAATATATCTTGTTTATGAATTTTTAGAAAAGCAAACAATAATATTTGATAACATTTCTGACACTATTCTATAAATAATTACAAGTCCTACAAATGAAATTGTTTTTTAATTTCCTTTTCAGATTGTTTGCTGTTCATATGTAGAAATGCAGATATAATTCAGAATATATGTGTCACAGATATATTTATTCCACTTTTTACAAGAATATATTTTGACAAAGGAACTTATTTACATCCTTATTTATTGTGCAAAATGAACCAAATGTAAAATACATGTTCTTAAAAAAAATTAAGTGTAAAATATAATATTGTCAAGTACATGCACATTATTGTGCAGTAGATCTAGAGGACTATTTTTATTTAGCACGGCCATAAATCTACTCCCATTGGAGGGGAACTCCCCATTTTCACTGCCATTTCCCTTTCCTTTAACCCTATTTCCAGTCCTTAGCAGCCATAATTTGACTTTGTGTGTTTATGACTTATCTATCTTATAGAAGAAGAATCATGGAGTATTTGCCTTGAGACTACCTTATGACACTCAGCAAAATGTCTTCCAGGTACATCCAGAGTTTTGTAAATGGCAGGATTTCCATTTATAAAAGGCTGAATAATACTCTATTGTATGTATATGCCGAATTTTAAAATTCATTCACCTGTTCTTGGATATTTAGGTTGTTTCTAACTTTAAACTATTGTGAATAATGCTGTAACGAATATGGGTTTACATAGATTACAAATATGTCAGATTTTAACTCTTTTGGATAAATACTCTGGAACACAATTGCTAGATCACATGGTAGTAACATTGTTTCGATAAATCCCAATACTTCCATAATGGCTCTACCATTTTACATTCCCAGCAACAGTACCCGAAGATCATAGTTTTATCTCATCTTTGTAACCACTTATTACTTTCTGTACTTAAAAATTTTTTTTCTATAGTGGCCATACTAATAGGTGTGAGGTGATTTCTCCTTGTGCTAGGGCTAATCATCACCCACAGCAGTCAGATCACTGGTCTCTGCCCAGAAGCATCAGTGGAATGCTGGAGCAGTGAAGTGGTAGCCTGCCAGTGGGTTGGAGGCTGGCCTGAGGTGCAGTGAGCCAAAGCTTGACAAGGCTGGCGGACCAGGGACCAGTCACTTCCTGGCAGCACAGCCTACTGCAGAAGCACACTCAGATCTAGAGAACTATAGCTCAGGACCTCAACCTCCTGCTCCCTGAATTGCCAAAGAAAACGGAAGTTGGGCAAATTTGAATGAAAGTTGGGACTCAAGAATTGACTAATAGCTTTAGTATGTTTCCAAGCCCTAGTTAGCATATATTGGACCAAAACTGTTAGTACATTTCGAAATCCTAAATAGCTTAGGTTTGGACCAACAGCAGTGAATAAAGTGCTATATAAAACCCTAGACTAACACACTCCATGGAGAAACTCCCCATGGGTCCTCTGCTGTGTGGCAAGAGTTCTGTTCCTGTTTCTATTCTTCAGTAAACCCTACTGTTGCACTCACTCATCATGGTCCGTGGATTCATTCTAAATCCAAAAGACAAGAACTCTGAAGGAATTCTGCAAGAAGAAATTGATGGTGAGCTGTTGGGGTTTACTGCAAAACTGGAGGGCATTGTCTGCCATTAAGAACTGTAACACCTCTTGGCTGTAGACGCCTGTCACATTACACCTTCTGGATCTCCCAGTGGAAGGAGGGAATCTAGTTTAGTCTGAAAACTTGTTTCAGTTGTCGTTAAGATTTTCATTTCCTGACGTTGAGCATATTTTATAGTTATTAGCCATTTACATGTCTTCACTGGAGAAATATCTCAAGTCCTATGACATTTCATTCATTTCTTTATTTATTGCTTGCTAAATAGTTGTAGGAGTCTCTTCTATATTTGAATATTAGGCCTTTATCATATCTATAGTTTACAGATATTTTCTCACATTCAATAGGATGCCTTTTCACTCTTGTTCCTTCTGTTGTACAGAAACCTTTTAGTTTTATATAGTTTCATTTATTTTTACTTTTGTTGCTTGCTTTTGGGACTATATTTAAAGAAATCATTTTCAAAACAAATGTTAAGCTTTTCTCTTAGGTTTTTCTCTAGGAGTTGCATTTTTATATTCTATATGTAGAATTTACACTTGTGTATAGTATAAGATAATGGTACAATTTCATTCTTTTGCCCATAGATTTCTAATTTTCCGATCTCCATTTATTGAAGAGATGGGGTGTTTCCTTCTGTGTAGTCTTGGCATGCTTGCTGAAGACTATATGAACAATGATGTGTGGGCTTATTTTGAGATTCTCTGTTCTGTTCCATTGATCTACATGTCTGTCTTTATCCAAGTACCATACTACTCTGATAACTATAGCTTTGTAATATGCTTTAAAGTCAGAAAATATGAGGCTTTTAACTTTGTCCTTTCTCACAATTGTTTTGGCTATTCAGGATCCTCTGTGGTTCTGGGAGAAATTTAGCCTTAATACTTCCGAGATAAAAATGCCATTAGACCTGAGGATAATGGCATAGGCCTATAATTCCAGTGACTCAGGAAGCTGAGTCAGGGAGATTGTACATTCAAAGCCAGTCTTAAAGACTTAGTGAAACCCAAAGCAACTTTGTAAAACCTCGTCTCAAAATGAAAATTTAACAAAGGGCTGGGGATGTGGCCCTAAATGTCCCTGGGTTCAATATGTGGTTAAAAAAAAAAGCCGTTGTAATTTTGATAGGTACTCCATTAATTTTGAAGAACACTTCTTGTAGCATGAACACACATGTATTAATTCCTCTAATCCATGAGCATAGTAGAGCATAGTAGTTGTTTCCATTTGTGTTTTTAATTTTTTCCCACAATGTTTGGAAGATTTCAGTATAAAAATCTTTTTCTTCTTTCTAAAATTTATTCTTATTTTTGATGCTATGGAAAATTAAATTATTCTCTTAATTTCTTAATTTCTTTTTTATTAGAGTGTTTTACTTTCTCTTTTAATTTTGTATCTTGCACATTTATTAAATTAGATGTTTAGTTCTGATGGTGTGTGTATGTGTTTGTGTGTGTGTGTAAGCTTTAGTGCATACTACACATAATATCATTACCCTTGAACAGAGATAATTTTTTCTTCCTTTTTAATTTGTATAATTCTAATTTATTTTTGTTGTCATATTACTTTAGCTGAGACTTCCTGTATTGAATAGAAATGACAAGAGTGGGCATCTCTGTCTTTCTAGTCCTCATCTTAGAGAAAAGGCTTTTATTTTTACTATTTAGTATGTTACATGTGGGATTTTCACATACAAAATTTATAAATTTGTGCTAATTTTCTTATATTCCTGGTTTAGTTAGTGTTTTCTTAGCATGAAAAATGTTTAACTTTGTTTAATGCTATTTTTACACCTTTGTTTAATGCTATTTTTAAAATGTATTTATGTGTATACTGAGATGATCCTGTGATTTTTTAAAAAAATTTCTTATTCTGTGGGCTGGGGATGTGGCTCAAGCAGTAGTGCGCTTGCCTGGCATACGTGCGGCCCGGGTTCGATCTCTCTCTCTCTCTCTCTCTCTCTCTCTCTCTCTCTCTCTCTCTCTCTCTCACAAAAATTCTTATTCTGTTATGTGGTGTACTACCTTAATTGATTTTGTATATTGAACTACCTTTGTATCTCAAGGCTAAATCCCATCTGCTCGTGTTGTATTATTACAATGTGTTTTTGTATTCAATGTTAGTGTTTTTGCATGTGTATTTTTCAGCAACATTCAAATATAAATTGCTTTTCTTGTGATGTCTTATCTGAACTTGTTATAAGGATAATGGTATCACATAAAATTACTTTTTAAGTGTTTTTTGCTCTTGACTATTTTGGAAGAGCTTGAGAAGAGTTAGTGTTAATTTATTTTAAAATATTTGGTATAATTATCCACTGAAGGCGTCCTGTTCTGAACACTTTTTTTTAAATTCTAATTTGTTATGTATGACAGCAGAATAAATTACAATTCATATTACATGTATAAAGCACAATTTTTCATATCTCTGATTGTACACAAAGTAGAGTCATACCATCCATGTGTTCATACATATACTTAGGGTAATGATGTCCATCTCATTCCACCATCTTTCCTACCTCCATGCCCCATTTTCCCCCTCCTTCCCCTTTGCTCTATGTAGAGTTCATCTAATCCACCCATGCTCACCCCCACCAACCCCACTATGAATCATCATCCTTATATCAGAAAAAACATTTGCACTTGTTTTTTTGTGATTGGCTAACTTCACTTAGCATTATCTCCTCTAATTCCATCCATTTACCTGCAAATGCCATTGTATTCTTTTAATGCTGAATAGTATTCTGTTGTGTATATACCACATTTTTGTTATCCATTTATCAACTGAAGGGCATCTTGGTTGGTTCCAAAGTTTAATTACTGTGAATTGTGCTGCAATAAACACTGATGTGGCTGTGTCCCTGTAGTATGCTGTTTTTAAGTCCTTTGGATGGATATAGACCAAGGAGAGGGATAGCTGGGTCAAATGTTGGTTCCATTCCCAGTTTTCCAAGGAATTTCCATACTGCTTTCCATATTGGCTGCACCCATTTGCAGTCCCACCAGCAATGTATGAGTGTGTCTTTTCCCCCATATTCTAACCAACACTTATTGTTGTTTGTATTCTTAATAGCTGCCATTCTGGAGTGAGATGAAATCTTAGTTTTGATTTGCATTTCTCTAATTGCTAGAGACATTGAATATTTTTTTCAAATATTTGTTGATTGATTGTATATCATCTTCTGAGAAGTGTCTGTTCAGTTCTTTGGCCCATTTATTGATTGGGTTATTTTTTTTTTTTGGTGTTATGAGTTTTGAGTTCTTTATGTATCCTAGAGATTAGTGCTCTATCTGAAGTGTGAGGTAAAAATTTGCTTCCCAAATGCAGGCTCTCTACTCATGTCACTGATTGTTTCTTTTGCTGAGAAGAAGCTTTTTAGTTTGAATTCTTGATTTTAATTCTTGTGCTTTAGGATTCTTATTAAGGAAGTTGGGGCCTAATCCAACATGATGGAGATTGGGCTTACTTTTTCTTCTATTAGGCCAGGTGTCTCTGATTTAATTCCTAAGTCCTTGAGTTTTATGTATGGTGAGAGATAGAGGCTTAATTTCATTTTGTTGCATATGGATTTCCAGTTTTCCAAGCACCATTTGTTGAAGAGGCTATTTTTTCTCCAATATATGTTTTTGGCACCTTTGTCTAACATAAGATAATTGTAGTTATGTGGGTTTGTCTCTATGGCTTATATTCTGTATCATTGCTCTGCAAGTCTATTTAAGTGTCAATATCATGCTGTTTCTGTTACTGTTACTCTGTAGTATAGTTTAAGGTCTGGTATATTGATGCCACCTACTTCACTCTTCTTGATAAGGATTGCTTTAGCTATTCTCGGTCTCTTATTTTTCCAGATGAATTTCATGACTGCTTTTTCTATTTGTATGAGGAATGTCATTAGGATTTTGATTGGAATTGCATTGAATCTGTATAGTACTTTTGATAATGTTTATTTTGACAATATTAATTCTACTTATTCAAGAACAAGGATATCTTTCCATCTTATAAAGTCTTCTTTAATTTCTTTCTTTAGCGTTGTCTAGTTTTTGCTGTAGAGATCTTTTACCTCTTTCATTACATTGATTCCCAAGTATTTTATTTCATTTTTTAAAAGATATTGTAAATGGGGAAGTTTTTCTCATTTCCCTTTCAGAGAATTTTTCATTGATATACAGAAATGCCCTTGATTTATGTGTGTTGATTTTATATTCTGCTACATCTCAAAAATATTTGTTCTAGAAATTTTCTGATGGATTTTTTTGGTTTTGTAGGTATAAATCATATCATTGGCAAATAGTGCTAATCTGGGTTCTTCTTTTTCTATCTGATTCCCTATAGTTTCTTTCGTCTAAGTGCTCTGGCCAGTGTTTCAGGAACTACTTTAAATATCACTTTTTTTTTTTTTTGGTGGAGTTAGGGATTGAATCCAGGGTCTTGTGCATGCGAAGCAAGCACTCTACCAACTGAGCTATATCCCCAGCAAAAGAGTTATCATAAATAGAAGTGGCAAAAGAGGTCATCCCTGTCTTCTTCCAGTGTTTAAAGGGAATGCCTTCAATTTTTCTCCATTTAGAATAATGTTGGCCTGGGGTTTAGTATAGATAGATTTTATGATATTGAGATATGTTCCTGTTATTCCTAGTTTTTCTAGTGTTTTAAACACAAAAGTGTGCTTCATTTTGTCAAATGCTTTTTCTACATCCATTGAAACAATAATATGATTTTTTCTTTAAGCCTATTAATGTGATGAATTACATTTATTGATTTCTGTTTGTTGAACCAACCTTGCATTCTTGGGATAAATCCCACTTGATCATGGTGCTCAATCTTTTTTTTTTTTATTGTTGGTCGTTCAAAACATTACATAGTTCTTAATATATCATATTTCACAGTTTGATTCAAGTGGGTTATGAAATCCCAATTTTATCCCGTATACAGATTGCTGTATCACATCAGTTACCCTTTCATTGATTTACATATTGCCATACTAGTGACTGATGTATTCTGCTATCTATCCTATTCTCTACTATGCCCCCTCCCCTCCCCTCCCCTCCCCTTTTCTCTCTCTACCCCCTCTACTGTAAATCATTTCTTCCACTTGTATTATCTTGTTTTACCCCTCCTTTCCTCTTATATGTAATTTTGTATAACCCTGAGGATCACCTTCCATTTCCATGTGATTTCCCTTCTCACTCCCTTTCCCTCCCACCTCTCATCCCTGTTTAATGTTAATCTTCTTCTCAAGCTCTTCCTCCCTACCCTGTCCTTGGTTACTCCCCTTATATCAAAGGAGTCATTTGGCATTTGTTTTTTAAAGATTGGCTAGCTTCACTTAGCATAATCTGCTCTAATGCCATCCATTTCCCTCCAAATTCTATGATTTTGTCATTTTTTAATGCAGAGTAATACTCCATTGTGTATAAATGCCACATTTTTTTTAATACATTCATCTATTGAAGGGCATCTAGGTTGGTTCCACAATCTTGCTATCGTGAATTGTGCTGCTATGACATCGATGTAGCAGTATCCCTGTAGCATGCTCTTATTAGGTTTTTAGGGAATAGACCGAGAAGGGGAATAGCTGGGTCAAATGGTGGTTCCATTCCCAGCTTTCCAAGAAATCTCCATACTGCTTTCCAAATTGGCTGCACCAATTTGCAGTCCCACCAACAATGAACAAGTGTACCCTTTTCCCTGCATCCTCGCCAGCACTTGTTGTTGTTGGACTTCATAATGGCTGCCAATCTTACTGGAGTGAGATGGTATCTTAGGGTGGTTTTGATTTGCATTTCTCTGACTGCTAGTGATGGTGAGCATTTTTTCATGTACTTATTGATTGATTGTATGTCCTCCTCTGAGAAGTGTCTGTTCAGGTCCTTGGCCCATTTATTGATTGGGTTATTTGTTATCTTATTGTCTAATTTTTTGAGTTCTTTGTATACTCTGGATATTAGGGCTCTATCTGAAGTGTGTGGAGTAAAGATTTGTTCCCAGGATGTAGGCTCCCTGTTTATCTCTCTTATTGTTTCTTTTGCTGAGAAAAACCTTTTCAGTTTGAGTAAGTCCCATTTGTTGATTCTAGTTGTTAACTCTTGTGCTATGGGTGTCCTATTGAGTAATTTGGAGCCCGACCCCACAGTATGTAGATCATAGCCAACTTTTTCTTCTATCAGACGCCGTGTCTCTGATTTGATATCAAGCTCCTTGATCCATTTTGAGTTAACTTTTGTGCATGGCGAGAGAAAGGGATTCAGATTCATTTTGATGCAAATGGATTTCCAGTTTTCCCAGCACCATTTGTTGTAGATGCTATCCTTCCTCCATTGCATGCTTTTAGCCCCTTTATCAAATATAAGATAATTGTAGTTTTGTGAATTGGTTACTGTGTCCTCTATTCTGTACCATTGGTCCACCTGTCTGTTTTGGTACCAGTACCATGCTGTTTTTGTTACTATTGCTCTGTAGTATAGTTTGAAGTCTGGTATTGCTATACCACCTGATTCACACTTCCTGCTTAGCATTGTTTTTGCTATTCTGGGTCTTTTATTATTCCATATGAATTTCATGATTGTTTTATCTATTTCTACAAGAAATGCTGTTGGGATTTTGATTGGCATTGCATTGAACTTATAGAGGACTTTTGGTAATATCGCCATTTTGATGATGTTAGTTCTGCCTATCCATTCAATCTTTTTGATGTGTTTTTAAATTCAACTTTCCAGAATTGTATTGAGAATTTTTGCATCTATGTTCATTAGAGATATTGGTCTGAAGTTTTCTTTCTTTGATGTGTCTTTGCCTGGTTTTGGAATCAGGGTGATACTGGCCTCATAGAATGAGTTTGGAAGTGCTCCTTCTTTTTCTGTTTCATGAAATAAACTGAAGAATATTGGTATTATTTCTTCAATAAAGATTTTGTTGAACTTTTGAAGGAAAATTTTGTTGGATAGAGTAATTTAATTTGGCATTTGTCCCTACTACTTTGAATATATTATTTCCTTTCAACTTGTGAAGATTCTACAGAGGGGAAAATAAAATGTCCATAGTCTATGAAGGCTCCCTTATATATAATGAATTGATTTTTGAAATTCTTTGTTTTTGAGTTTTAATAATCTGATAATTATGTCAAATTTGACAATGTGAGGCTGAGATTGTGGCTCAGTGATAGAGCACTTGCTTAGCATGTGTAAGGCACTGGGTTTGATTCTCAGGCACCACATAAAGATAAATAAGTAAAGGTATTGCCCATCTACAACTAAAAAATATATAAAAAATAATTGACAATGTGTCTTGATATAGTCTTTTTTTATTTTTTAGTTCATCCTAATTTGAATCTGTTTAGCTTCTTAAATCTGGAAGTCTACTTCCTTCTACAGATTTCTGCCATTATTTTTTCAACCAGAATTTATATTCTGTTGTTTATCTTTTCCTTCTGGTGATCTTACCTGCTTAATGTTTCCCTGAAGATTTATATCCTTTTTGCATTAATGTTTCTTTTTCTCTTATGCTGGATAATTTGTAATGACTACTTTTTGAGCTTGCTATTTTTTTTTCTGGATCAAATCTGCTGTTGAACTCCTCTGGTGAACTTTACAATTCAATTATATGTATTCTTCATCTTAAAATTTCTGTGAGGTTCTTATTTATATTTTTCATCTATTGATATTTTGTTTGTGTATTATTTTCTTATGTTTCTTGCACAACTTCATTATAGTTATTTTTTAAAAAATATTACTTTTATTTGTTTTTTGTAGATATATCTGACAGTAAAGTGCATTTTGACATATTATGCATACAGGGAGTATAACTTATTCTAATTAGGATCTCATTTTTGTGGTTGTACATGTTGTAGAGTTTCACTAGTCATGTATTCATATGTGCACATAGGAAAGTTATGTCTGATTCATTCTACTTCTTTTTATATTCTCATTTTTCTCCCTTCCCTTCATTCTCCTTTGTCTAATTGATCGAACTTCTAATCCCTTCCCAACCTCATTTTGTTTTAGCACTCACATATCAGAGAACCTTTCTCCTTAGGGTTTTGAGGATTGGATTATTTCACTTGGTATGATGGTCTCCAGTTCCATCCATTACCAGAAAATGCCATCATTTCATTCTTCTTTATGGATAAAGTATTCCATTGCATAAAGGTACCATATTTTGTTTATCCATTCATCTGTTAAAAGGCACTTAGGTTGGTTCCATAATATAGCTATTGTGACTTGAACTGTAAATATTATATGGCCTCATCACTCTAGTATGCTGATTTTAAGTCATTTGTGTATATACCAAGGAGTGGGATAACTAGGTCAAATGCCAAATCAAATTACTCTATCCAGCAAAATTTTCCTGCAAAAGTTCTACAAAATCTTTATTCAAGAATAATACCTAGGTCAAATGGTGGTTCCATTCCAAGTTTTCAGAGGAATCTTCATACTGCTTTCCATAGTCATTGACCAATTTGCAGTCCCACAAGCAATGTTTAAGTGTACCTTTTACCAATATTCTTATAAACATTTATTTTTACTTGTATTCTTAATAATTGCCATTATGAGTAGAATGAGATGGAATTTCAGTGTAATTTTAATTTGCATTTCTCTATTGCTAGAGATGTTGAACATCTTTTCATATTTTTTTTTGTTGTTGTTCATTTGTACTTATTCTTCTGTGAAGTGCCTGTTCAGTTCCTTTGCCCATTTATGAATTGGGTTATTTGTTTTTTTGGTTGTAATTTTTTGAGTTCTTTGTATATCCTGGAGATTTAATGTTCTATCTGAGGTGCACCTAAGGTGGCAAAGATTTTCTCCCATTCTGTAGGCTCTCTCTTTACTTTCCTGATTGTTTCCTTTGCTCTGATGCTTTTTAGTTTGATACCATCCCATTTATTGATTCTTGATTTTACTTTTGGCATTTTAGTGGTCTTGTTGAGAAACTTGGTTCCTAAGCTGATATGATGGAGAGATGGGCATAATTTTTCCTTTTACTAGCTTCAGGGTCTCTGGTCTAATGCCAAGGTTCTTGATCCACTTGAATTGAATTTTGTTTAGGGTGATAGATAGTGGTCTAATTTAATTTTATTATATATGGATTTCCAGTTTTTCCAGAATCATTTGTTGAAGAGGATATCTTTTCTCCAATATATGTTTATGGTATCTTTGTCTAGTATGAGATAACTGTAGTTCTCTGTGTCTTCTATTCTGTTCCATTGTTAACATCTGTTTTGGTGCCAATAATATGCCATTTTTGTTACTATATCACTGTAGTGTAATTTAAGGTCTGGTATTGTGATGCCTCTTGCATCACTTTCTTGTTAAAGATTGCTTTGGCTATTCTGGGTCTCTTATTTTTCCAAATGAATTTTATGACTGCTTTTTCCTATTTGTATGAAAATCATCATTGGAGTTTTAACAGGAATTGCACTTCATTTGTATGGCAGTTCTGGTAGTATGGTCATTTTGACAATATTAATTCTGCCTATCCAAAAACATGAGAGATCTTTTCATCTTCTAAGGTCTTCTTTAATTTATTCCTTTATTGTTCTTTAGGTTTTATTGTAGAAATCTTTCATGTCTTTTGTTACCTTTCTTTCTTTCTTTCTTTCTTTCTTTCTTTCTTTCTTTCTTTCTTTCTTTCTTTCTTTCTTGAGGCAACTGTGAATGAAATAGTTTTCCTTATTTCTCTTTCAGCTCATTCTTCAATGGTTGTGGGAACACAATTAATTTTTGGATGTTAATTTTATATCCTGTTACTTCACTGAATTTGTTTATCAGCTCTAGAAGCTTTCTAGTAGAATTTTTGGGTTTTTTAAATATAGAATCATATCATGATAGGAATAGTTGGAGCTCTTCTTTTCCTATGCTTTCCATTTGATTTCTTTCTTTTGCCTAATTGCTCTGGTTAGGGTTTCAAGGATTATGCTGCATAGATGTGGTGAAAGAGGGCACCCATGTCTTGTTCCAGTTTTTAAAGGGAATGTTTTTATTTTTTTCTCCATTTAGAATGATGTTGCCCTTGGGTTTAACATTTGTAGCCTTTACCATGTTGAGGTATGTTCTTACTACCCCTAGTTTTTGTACTGTTTTAAGCATGAATGGATATTGCAATTTGTCAAATACTGTGTCTGTATCTATTGAGATAATCCTGTGATCCTTGTCTTTAAGTCTGTTGATGTGATGAATTACACTTGCATCACTGGATGACCACACTTGATCATGATGCACTATCTTTTTAATATGCTTTTGTATGTGATTTGCCAAGATTTTGTTAAGATTTTTATATCTATGTCTATCAGGGGAATTGGTCTGAAGTTTTCTTTCCTTGGTGTGTCTTTGTCTGGTTTTGGTTTAGATGAAACTAGCTTCATAGAATGAGTTTGGAAGGTTTTCTTCTTTTCTATTTAATGAAATAATTTGAGGCATATTTATGTAAGTTCATCTGTGATAGTCTGGTAGAACTTTGCTGATAATCCATCTGGTCCTGGGCTCTGGTTTATTGGTAAGATTTTGATGGCATCTTCAATTTCATTGCTTGAAAATCATCTGTTTAAATGTTCTATGTCCTCCTGTTTCAGTTTGAGTATTTCATGTCTCTAGAAATTTGTCAATGTCTTCATG
The DNA here is from genome assembly GCF_052094955.1 of Ictidomys tridecemlineatus. Lineage (NCBI taxonomy): Eukaryota > Metazoa > Chordata > Mammalia > Rodentia > Sciuridae > Ictidomys > Ictidomys tridecemlineatus. The sequence goes on along the minus strand of NC_135485.1, from coordinate 44,954,570 downwards.
ATTTTCTATTTTATTGGAGTCTAGATTTCCAAAGTAGTTTCTGATTGTCGTGTATTTCTCTAGTGTTCTTGGTGATATATCCTTTTCATTAGTAATTTTAGTAATTTTTATTTTCTCTATCATTTTCTACATTTGTTTGGCTAAGGGTTTATAAATTTTATTTATTATTTCAAAGAACCAAATTCTTGTGTTGTTTTTGATTTTTTTTAAAAAATTAACCTCTTATTTTTATTATTATTTTGACTTCTCCAGCTTTTAGTGTTGATTTGTTCTTTTTTTCCCCTAGGGCTTTGAAATGTAAAGTTAGGTTATTTATTTGGTGACTTTCTATTCTTTTAATGAATGAGTTCAATGCAATGAACTTTCCTCTTAGAACTGTCTTCATGCTGTCCCAGAGATTTTGATATGTTGTGTCAGTACTCTCATTTACCTCTAAGTATTTTTAAAAATTTTCATCCCTGATTTCTTCAGGTATCAATTTTTGGTCATTCAATAGTGTATTATTTCGGGGATGTGGTTGTGGCTTCTTTGCAGAGAGTTTCTCTAGCATGTGTGAGGCATTGGGTTCAATTCTCAGCATCACAAATAAATTAAATTATTGTGTCCATTTATAACTAAAAATATTTTTTTAAAAAGTAGTGTATTATTTAGTCTCCAGGTGTTAGAGTAACTTTCATTTCTTGAATTTTATCCTTGATTACAAATTTCATCCCATTATGATCTGATTAAATTCTAGGTATTATTTCTAATTTTTTTGTATTTGCTAGAATTTGCTTTGAGGCCTAAGATATGGTCTATTTTATGGAAGGATGTCTGTGCTCCTGAGAAGAAAGTGTATTCAGTCATTGATGGATGAAATATTCTTTATATGTCTGTTTAGTCTAAATTACTATTATTTTTTTAGTTATAAAGCTTCTTTATTTAGGTTTGTTTAGAAGATTTATCAAGCTATGAGAGAGATGTATTAAAGTTGCCCAGCATTACTATGTTTTGATCTATTTGATTCTTGAAATTATAAAGTGTTTGTTTGATGTATGGAGATACTCCATTTTGGGGGGCATAAATATGTAACATTATTATGTCTTGTTGATGTATATTTCCCCTAAACAGTGTAAAATGTCCTTCTTTGACTCATCTGATTAATTTTGGCTAGAAGTCCACTTTACCTGAAGAGAAAAACCTTTGCTTCTTTATGAGATCCATGTGAAAGATAAATTTTTTCCCATCCTTTTACCTTCAGTCTATGGATATCTCTGCCAGTGAGTCTCTTGGAGATTGCATATTGTTGGGTCATGTTTTAAAATCCATTCTTTCATTCTATGTCTTTTGATTGATGAATTTAGACCATTTAAATTTGACATTATTATTGGTAAATGATTTTTATTAGCTGTCATTTTTACTTATTTCTGATTTTCAATTTGAATTAGTTTCTCCCTTGATTGACTGTTATTCTAGTGTAATTCCTCCCTTTGCTGGTTTTCACTTTTTAAAAAATTTCTTCTTCATGAAATATTTTATTAAGTATGTTTTGTACTGCATGCTTTCTAGTTGTGAATTCTTTTTTACTTTTGTTTATCATGGAAAGTTTTTATTTTGTTGTCAATTCTGGAGCTTAATTTTTCAGAGTATCGTATTCTTTGTTGGCATCCTTTTTATTTTGGGGCCTGGTATTTATTATTCCAAGACCTTAGAGATTTAAGGATCTGATTAAAAAAATCACCTAAATTCCAGATTGGTATGGGACCTGACATTTTTTTTTCCTCTCTGACAGCCTTAAAATTCTATCCTTCTTCTGTGTGTCAGGCATTCTCATTACAATGTGTGTTGGCATGGATCTGCTATAATTTTGTACTTTTGGGGTCCTGAAGCTTCTTATAGTTTATTTTCCATTTTATACTCTCAGTTTGGGAAATTTTCTGATGTTATCTCATTGAAAACTTTTGTGCATTCCTTTGGTTTGTATCTCTGCTCCTTCATCTATCCTGATAAATCTTAAATTTGGTCTTTTCATGTTATCCTGTAACTTTTGGCAGTTCTGTTTATGGTTTCTTACCATCTTCTCTGCATGGTCAACTTTATTTTCAAGATTATATATTTTGTGTCATTGCCTGAGGTTTTGTCTTCCAAGTGGTCTAGTGGGTTGGTGTTGTTTTCCGTTAAGTTTTTAATCTGGTTTATTGATTCTTTCATTTTGAGGATTTCTACTTTTTTTTTTTAGACTCTATCTCTTTATTGAACCATTCTTTTACTTCTTGTATTTTGTCTCTTACATCATTCTTTATCTCACAGAGCAATTTAGCTATGAGCATTCTAAAATCCTTGTCTGACATTTCTTTCACTCTGGTGTTGATGGATTCCATTATTGAAGTATTTTGGTTTGTTTGGGGCAATTTGTTCCCTTGGCTTTTCATGTTGTTTGTGTGTTTACCTAACAACTTTGAGGCAGTAAACTTTCTACCCTGGGGACTTATAGTGTCCCTGAACATTTCCAGTACCTCACAGTTTAGTGTGAGACAGCTAATAACAACAGCCAATGCAAACAATTTACAGCATTGAACCTAATAATTCTTGCTATGAAATCTACAATGTTGATTGTCATAATAATAAAAAATGATACGATCAGTTATTTCCCACAGTAAGAACAGTAAATTTACAGAAGGGTTTTTACAGTTTTAAGTGGTCAACAGGTATAACATAGAAGTGATGTAGGATGTGATGAGTATGAGGGAGGAGGAGAGAAAATAAAATTTAAAAAAATTAAAAGAAGAGTAAAAGAGAGATCAATAGAGATTAATTCTTAGCAGAGGAAAAGAGAGAAAGACAGTCATGGAAAACAGATAAGTGAGAGAAAAAATACATAAAATCAAACTCCATAGTCCTCAAAATATTGATCCATGAAAAAAACCTGCCTTAAATAACATGGTTAAATGAGAAAAATAAAGATATATAAATATATATGTGTATATGTATTCAGTCAAAGAGAAGAGAAAAGAAGAGAGGATGGTAGAAAACAGTTTGTAGACTCGAGAGGTGAATAAGACAAACGTGGAGATGAAGTAGGGAGTGTTTATAAGAGGGGAAGGAAAAATAGAAGTAAAAGAAAGTAAGAGTAAAAAAGAGAACCATAGATTTTGGCTGTTACGAGGAAAAAAGAGTGACATAGAAATAAAGAGAAACAGAATTGTGAAACAGAAAATAGAAAAACAATTCAAAATATACTAATCAAAACCCCTAACCCTCAAAAACAATATGGAAAAATAACTACCTTCAAGAAATGATAAAAATGAAAAATCAGAAACAAATATGTAAATGTACAAATATATAAGGGTATCAATCAGCACACATTCAAAAACAAAACAAAAACAAAAACAAAAATAACAGAATAGTCAATGAGAGTATATGCATGCTGTCTATGCCAAAGTCTTTTCATTTCTTAGCTTCCCTTCTCTGCAATATGGTCTGAGGAGTTGTGGAAGATACTTTTGGCTTCATTTCCAGGATACAGTTTCTGCTGGGTTCTAGGAGATGAGTTTCTGCAAGTGAAGCTCCCATGGGTGGAGATTTGGTCTTATATTGCCTCAGGTGTTTTATTGTGTGGGGAGTTATTGACATTGATGAATCAATGCACTTCTACTGTCCCAGGGCACCACTTGTGGGAATGAGGAGTCTGTCCTTCACTGGCTATGTAGTTTGGGGATACCACCTTTTTTGGCCCCTCAAGGACTATTTGGGAGAACTGAGCTCAGTCAATCTGCCCATTCAGATTCTCCCTGTTGTTTAATCCTGTGGGCTGTCAGGTTCAAGGGAGTTGCACCGGTGAGGTGAAGGGTAGGGGCTTTCTCCAGACTCTTTTGTTTGTATTATCCTCCCCCCCCCCAGGCAAAATGGTCTCCTAGCCAGAAATTCTCTGTGCCAGAGATTCTCCTGATTTGCTAGGCTCAGTTTATATCTCACGGTTGGTGATTCACTATTGGACTCAACCCCAAACAAAAGGATCTAAGTTCCCTGTCTGGGTTGGCTTACAGGGAGGTATCAAAATGTCTCCAGCTTTAGCTCCTCATGCACAGTGGGCAGATCTGGTGACTTTCATGCGCCAGTAGAGACCCGTACTTGTTATCGTGGCTATAAGGATATGGGCCTCACAAATATTTTTGTGGATGTTTCTTCTCTGAACCTGCTCATGTTGATTTCCATTTTGAGGGACTTGTCTTTGTTTCTTTTCCATTCCTATTCTCTTGTTTGCTCTGTTGTATCTCCGTTGCACCATGGTTTCCCTGGATCTCCTATGAGCCACCTCATCCCTCCCGTTTTCCATGTCCCTAGACTTCTACAGTATGCCAGGTTCTATTAGCACTTAAAGTCAGGCAAAGAAAGAAATCAATACTTTGGGCAGCTTACCAAAATGCCTAATCATTGAATAAATGCTCAACTCTTTACCCCATGAGAAAGAAGCTGTCAAAATCTATCAGCCTCTATCTGCTGTCCCATAGCTATGGGATGTTTCCAGCTTATTTATTTTTTTCCTTAGTAGTCTCCTGTCATCTAGTGTATGCCAGGTTTCATCAGAACTATGAGTTGTGTAAGAAAGATATCAGTTCCCCAGGCAGTCCCCTTAAAGTCTGGACAGTGTTTGTATGTTTCAAGCTTCACACTCCCCAGGGCTATGCTTGCAGCTAGGAGTTTGCTTCTGATGTGCCATGTTGGAGGGCAAAGGCTATGGTAAGTGAGTGCCACAAATTTTCTTACCCATTTCAATGTGACTGCTTTTCCAGTTGCCTGGCAGTGCAAGAGTCTCTATTGTTTTCTGGATTTCTCACATAGGGTTTTATGCAGACACTGGAGTGTCTCTGTGGAGGGTGGGGTTTTCTATTGTGCTATCTTTCTTGCAAGTTTTTTTTAATGGCTAGTTGTTGTTTGAGTTGATATTTAAAATCAGACAGACTGATCCTGCAGTTCACACCTAAAGGTATAACCTTATATACTGCTGAAAGGGATGTGGGAAAAAATCCAAATATTTTAATAGGAAGATTTACTGTCTTGTTTTATAATTTCTATCCCCACCCCATACAACAGTGTAACTTTGCCCAAAATTGTTACAGTACAGAAAGCATTTGAAACTTATGTATAAGTGAAAAAAAGACACTAGTATTACATAAAGCTAAAATTTTAGAGAGTGTAAATTAAGTTTTATCTTGAAGAAATCAAAAGACCAGAAAGCTCAATTCATAGTGAATTTATTTAATAATGAATGTAATTTTGTAAAAGAGTGAATAAAAATTTGGTTAAAATGTATTAACCAGTAAAATTTAAAAATAAGAAAATAATTTTATTTCCTATGATACTTCACAATATTTACATTTTAATCATGGTTGTGCAACTAATTTCTAAAAGCAAGAAAGTGATTTCAGCTTAGAATTTTAAAAGTCAAAATGTGTAAGTGCATGTTGTTTTCCACCAAAAGTGTATGAGATACTACAAAATCCATATCTTCTTAGGCTTGAGCAGCAGATCCATAAAGATGGTTATTTTTCTCATTATATTCAAAGGTTTCATCATTTTTTCCCAGAGCATTAACCATTTAATAGATAAACAATTCTTTTTGAAGTTCTATAATTTGAACATCCTTGCTGATTTTCTTTTATTCTTGTCAATTACCTATTTGCAAGATCTTATTTACATGATTTGAACAGTTGTCTGATATAATTTACATGATGCTCACATAATTACAAAACTATAGCAAAATCTGTAATTTCAGTCTTAGGAAATAGTGAAGTATAAAGTAGACGAGAACAGATGTTGGTATTGGTTAATGCTGGGAGGGAAGAGTTTCATTTAATCCTCTGCATAAGGATTAAATATCAAAATCATCTCATTAGTAATATAGCTCCATTAGAAAATATGACCAATAAATTATGAAGTCATGGGTGATGAATACTCAAAAGTGAGCCTTTAAGTATTTAGAAAAATATGTGATGGTCATTAGGATTCAGTTCACCTAGAACAAGATATAGCAAAATAATTGCATTTCTTAATTATATAAATAGACTAATAAATGGAAAGAGCTTTGGATGTAGTGTTTCAGGATGTTATCCAGACAATGCACAATATTTCTCACTGTATTACCCTAAGTGTAAAAGAAGTAATAGAGTTTAATGATGATATTTTATGTTGAATCTAAAATGCCATAAGTTGTAAGTTTCTTCATTCTATAAAACAAAAAAGAAAATAATAGCATCGTTTAATCAATACAATACAGTAGTTTTTTTTTAATAACTAGAAGTGTTACATTTACTAGAGGAATTATTTTTAAAATAATTTGTATATTTTTTACATTTGGATAAAGCTGTTTAGTTATTTCTAAAGTATTTTTACATTCAGATTCTTCTGAATCCTATTGTACCCCAGTCATTGTGATCTGGTACATGTTATTTTCCAAAGTAGTGTCAGATCATTGATGATGATGCAGTAGTTATCAAAATAGCCCTCACTATTTTCTCCAAATTTTTCTTCCAAGTAATTTCCACCCATTTTGTAAGTTTTTATGCTGCTTTTTAAAAATTTAGCACATGGAATTATGTTTAAACGACACAATAACTGTTGCCTAGCCAGTTATGGGACATTGTTTTGAGTTCAAATCTGTTAAGATGTGAAAAAATGTGGGTTTCAGAATCAGTCATATATGGTGGTTGAAAAGTTGTCCTTTGAAGATATAATTAATATATGAAATCAAACTGGGAAAAATTAATATACTTAATGTTATAGAAATATGCCCTCAGTTCTGTCCTGTTATATTCATTAGTATCTTAGATAACATGAATTTCAAAATTATATATTACATGAAGCTGGAGTGGATGTCAATAAAGTAGATAATAAAGAACATAATTCAATACAGAAATTTAATAAGGATTTACAGTGGTGCTGTGTGCACTGCTACTTTTCTTCACAGGGAAAGTCCCCACTGATTCAATTCAGTTCACCATGGTGAAGGGACAAAATCTTCCCTTCAGAGGAGAACAAGAGTATTCACATTCCAGGCTTTATTTGGGAGCAGGTAAGGACAGCTCTTATGGCAGAAATTGTCCAGCATGCTTGGTCAGCAGGTTATAAATATGCAATAAGTTGGTGAGTAGAGCCCATGCAAAAGGACAATTCCCAGCACTTTTTTGACTCACATAAAAACAAAATCCTGTTTTTAAAATCCTGCTTAAAAACATTACTATGGAGGGCTGGGGATGCGGTAGCGCGCTCGCCTGGCATGCGTGCGGCCCGGGTTCGATCCTCAGCACCACATACCAACAAAGATGTTGTGTCCGCCGAGAACTAGAAAATAAATATTAAAAAAAAATCTCTCTCTCTCTCTCTCTCTCTCTCTCTCTCTCTCTCTCTCTCTCTCTCTCTCTCTCTCTCACTCTCTCTTTAAAAAAAAAACATTACTATGGAATTCTTGAAACTTTTATATGTTGTTAATGTTGACGATGAGCTTAATAGCCATCTAACTGGTTCTTTACCACCTATTTTGAGATTTTTATGTAGTTTGACATCTCACTTTGGTATTTGATACTTATGTTCTTAGGGTTTCTGCTGAAACCTCCACTTTAGCATGCCATCACATGGGTGCATTTAAGATGTTGCAATAGCAGGAAGACTATTACTGGTTAAAGTAGGAAGATCATTAAATACACAATTAGAAACTTTAGATTCTGAGTTTGAATTCACAACAAACTCTTTTTGAGAGTAGCTTTTATCATTTTTGTTTGTTTTGTTAAAATGCACACAATAAATGAAAATTACTTTATCATACACAATTTCAGTTTCCCTTGTTATTAATCCAATACATTTGTACTCCTGGAAAACAGCATACTGATCTTCAGGGAGAGAGACAATATTGCTATAGATATGATCTTAGAAATTATTTGCTGTAGAAAACTGAAACTAGCAAACTTTCATGTTTATTTATTAGCAACATATTATGAGCAACATGTTTCAAAATTAATAATGACAACAGCTTCCACGATTATGGAAGAATGATTATGATAGGTAGTCTTAAACAGGTTGTTGATCCTTGACCTGTTTGTCATTTGAAACCAAATGTGAGTCTTAAGGTCCTTTCAGTTCTAAAATGATTTGATTTATTTTATTCAAATTTAACACAATAATTGTACAAATTAATTAAGTGTGATGTTTAATATATGTATATATTGTGTAATGGTAAAATTAGTATACCATCACATCAAAATTGTCATTTCTGTGTGATGAAATTTCAAAGTCCTTTCTTTTATCCAATTTGAATTAGACAATATGTTATTCTTAACTTTAGTCACCCTACTGTCCAATAGAACACCAGAAGTTATTCCTCTTAACTTTGCTTCTCCCTTTCCCTCCACCTACCCTCCTCACCCTTTGGTAACTACTTTTATGAGATCAACTTTTTAGATTCCACATATAAGTGAGATCATGTGGTATTTGTCTTTCTGAGTGCAACTTATTACATTTAAAACCCACGAAAATATATAAAAATTTAGTAATAAATTTAACAAAAATGTAAAAAAAGTCTGTGCAATGGAAAAATAAACATTAATAAAAGAAATTGAGGACAATGCACAAAAAAATGGAACAATATCACATGTTCATGGATTGTAAAGATTGAAATGGTCTAAATGTTTGAATTACCCAAAGCAATCTACAGATTTAACATGATCTCTATCAAAATATCAGTGACATGCTTCATAGAACTAGGAATAAAAATGTTCCTAAAATTTGTAAGGAACAACAATAGATCTCAAAGAGATAAAGAATTGAGTGAAAAGAGCAAAGTTAGAGGTATCACACTATGTGACTACAAAGCTATAGTAATGGAAACATATCATGAGCATAAAAACAAACACACAAGATAATGGAACAGAATAGACAGTCCAGAATTAAATTTATATAGCTATATCCAACTTATATTTTTGTCTTTTTAAAAATATTTTTTAAAAAAACTGTAGTTGTAGATGGACAGCCTGCCTTTATTTTATTTGTTTATGTTTATGTGGTGCTAAGGATTGATCCCAGTGCTTCACACATGTGAGGAAATCACTCTGCTGCTGAGCTACGGCCCCAGCCCCCCAACTGATGTTTTAATAAAAGTGCTAAGAATGCACTTTGGGGGAAAGGACAATCTCTCCAATAAAGGACTTCTATATATAGGATGGAGAGCCACAGTTAATTGCAAAACATCTTTATATTTGAAAAATAAATCATCTCAGGGTATTTGATGAACACTACAGAATGGGAAGCAGGGCATTCATTAATCAACAGTGTTGAGGGTTCTTTGTGAATTGGTCATGTTACTATTTTAGGATTGTTATTTTCAGTTTTCAGAATATTTATTGTCTCTGATAATGAAATAAATATTCAACTTATTTCAAGCACTGAGATTTTATCAAAAGCTTCTTTGAATATTTGTTTACTATGATATATCTTGCAAACTGTCTACAATCATTTAATTTGGGAGTGGTGCTTCTCTAATTGGAGTGTGTTAGTCTCGAGTTGGTTATTGTTTCTGGTATCCTCAGTTTTCTTGGATTGATCAGGATGAATTATATTAATTATATTCATTTATTTATTCATTCACTCACTAACTCATTAATTTATCCATCCATCCACTATTTCAGGCCTACTCAGAAGCAAAGTCACCTTTCAGTTTGGGGGTCAAATCAAAGACAAACTTTGGCATTATCATGACATTTTCTTGACTGATATCCTAGGTACCCATTTAGGGGCACTGACTGAGGAGGCTATTCATAGCCATCTCATGTGTATGAATTACAATTTATCTATTTTTTTTTTCTAATCCTGCCTTTGGTGTTTTTAGATTTATAATCATACACGAGTGATATTCTTCTACAAAACATCATTTTTTTTAAAGTTGAAATTTCTCATTTGCTCTGTACATAGTCTCTAATTTATTGTCAATGATTTATTTTCGCCTTGACATAATTGAGATTTCCAGTATATATGGCTTTTCCTTTTAATTAAGAAGGTGATTGTTTTGATTCTTCTTAACAAGGTGAAAAGGAAAAAAAAAATACAAGCCTTTTGCTGAAACAGTGCTGTGGAGAATCCAGAGAGCCATTAACAAAGACAAAGTTTGTGTTCTGAAAAGGTCAGTGACTTATACTGGCTCAGATTATTTTCAGTCCTGATTTTCTTTATCATCAAGTGCTCCTGAATATATTATTGTTAATCTCTTAGTTAACCTAATGAATTATTCCATATATAATATTCATGCTTAACTAAGTAGTGTCATAAGGGTGAAAGAAAAAAAATTGATTAAAAGAAATGCGCAGACTAAAAGACAAAATGGAAATCAAATTATTCAGTTTCCTTTTGGCTTTTTCATTGATTTCATTGAAAAGAGGGATCATCAAAAGTTTAGCACTCTCTCAGTTTATCTCTTACAAAAACAACTCCGTGTTTCCTACTTGAATTAAATGTAAATTTGACATCCTGAATGCAGCCCAAAGTATTTCAGGGTTATAAGTACTTCATTTTTAAATCCTGACTTTAACTAATATATATAGCAAGGTACTTGACTTAACTAATTTATTAATCATTCCCTTATTATAATCTTCTTCAGTCAGATATAAGAATATGGCTGTCCTTTAAGGCATGTAGGAATGAAGGGCGTCCTAAGCAGTTCACCCTGCTCTTCATGCTACTTGTAATACCCTTCAGTGAGAAGACTCTGAAGTGCATGAGGCAAAAGAATTTCATCTTCTAATACGTTTAAATCACATTTCAAACTGCCAGAAATGGTTCAGCATCTATTCTCCACAGCCTGGCAAATTAGGCTATTTTAATACGAGAAAATATAATCTTGATGAAAACTTTTATTTTTAGTTGAGTATGTTATAAAGGAGGCTTACAAAATCACGGTGTCTGTGTATATGTGAGTGACTGTCTACCCCCATATGCTGGCATAGACAGTTGGCATTGCCTTGGCAACTTCACAGGATCAAATTGCTGCATTCAATATTCAGTGAAAGCAAAACCAGCACTGCCTCTTCTCTCCATCTGGAAATGAGAAAAAAATCAATCTCTGTAGGTTTCAGTACTTGTGTGTCTTTTGTTGTAGTCAGACAATTATACAAATTATAATAAGTTCCTTGGAGGCAAGGAAATATTTATTTAATTTTGTATCACATAGAACTCTACTAGGACCTGGCTCATAGGAAGTACTCAATAAATAATCTTTTTTTTTGTCCTTTTCTAGTACTAGAGATTGAACCCAAGGGTGCTTAAATACTGAGCCACATCCCCAACTTTTTGTTAAAAAAATTATTTTGAGGCAGAATCTTGCTAAGTTGTTTAGGGTCTGCCCTCAACTTGTGATCCTCTTACCTCAGCTTCCTGAACCCTGGGATTACAGGTGTGTGCTACCAAACCCAGCTAAATAATCTTTCTTAATCAATAGATTTTTGAAAAAAGAAAATCATATCATTGCTTTTGTATTGTTTCAGAAGTTTTAAAATTGCAGTAAAAGTTTGATGATGTTTATAGCTGTAATACTGAGGTGGTGATTCACAGGAGACTCTGCAAAAATCTCACTTCTGCTAAAGTCAGAAGCTTTACTGCTTCCTTCCTAATCTACAAATGTTTCTCACTATTGGGTATTAGCCCAGAGTGTCTAGGAAATGTAGTTCCCAGGCTTTTTGCCCCTTTAAAATAGGGAGAACATGGAAAGAGAGGGACTCTTACTGAGTTGGCAGGTCTGAAATTATTTTGAAAAGGCTGTATCAATATGAAGTATAATGTGACATTCATTATGGTTGGTCCAGACCTAGGACTCTATACAAAGATTTACTGCATACAATTTCAAATGCCTTCATTCTAATATTTCACCATACTATTTTAGATGGCACCAATATAAAGGCAAATAATTTCTATGTTTATTTTTTGGATATTTTTCTTAAGGATCCGCTCATTGAATTGCCACTTTGAAGAGTCTTTGTAAATACAGACTAGTGATAAGAAAAACTGTGAAGATATTCCTATATGGATGCTAAGTGTCTCTGACACCTCCAGGTTACTCTTTTTATTTTAAACAAAGGCAAGTTAACTAATAGTTAATCTAAACAGTGGCCATTGAAGCTAAGGGGATCTGTTGCACTCCTCCTCCAACTCCATCAAAAACAGTGGAAGTGACTTCAACAAGAGAAAAACATTATAGAAGTCAGTAAGGCTAGTACCAGATACCTTCTTTTTGTAGTTAGGAAGTAAGTTACTTTGAAGTCGGGGCTGGGAACTAATGCTATAGTGTTTTGGGAAAATCAACAATTATGCGAAACCTATAATATAAAAAGTTATTCACCCACCAAGACCCAGGCATTTATGATTTTGATACTTTCTTGCCTATGGTCCATGGTATTGTGCGTGTATAAGAGAATATAAATAATTGTTTGCATATATATAGATTAGTACATTTTATTACTCAATTTATATGCTCTCAATAAATCAATATTTTCTGAGTACTTGCCATATTAGGAATGACATGTAAATTAAAATATATCATTTGTCTTTAAAAAGTTTACAGTTTAGTTGTGGAAACAGATTAAAAGATAAAAACTTTAATATTCTGGGTTAGGTATGGATATGGAGATATATATTGATGGCAGTAAAAAGTAAATAAACTAAATTAAAAATTCAATTAATTTAGTGTGGATTGTAGTCCAAAAGAATGTTACTCATTTTGCACAGAGTAACATTAATAAGCCTCAGTTAGTGTGCAATACATTGATTGATAAATTCTCAGAGCAACATTATTAGTAGTAATGATCAAGGAAAAGTATATTTTCAGTGATCTGAACTTTACATATTATATGTTTAAAAACAAATTTTAAATATTTAAGAAAAACATATTTCTTTAGTAAATCTTGAGTTTGTTCCATACTCTTTACTTTTTACCAAAGTTCTTTTGTACATAGTGTGTTAAAATGCAGCACTGATTCTAAATTAGAGGTTAATTAGAAAGTTTACTTTCATTCCTTGGTTGTGATGGAAATGCAGTGTTTCCATCTTTTAGAACATTGGTAATTTTTGTGCTTCCAAGGCTGTCTTTGGTTTATACTTGACTGTGAAGATAATACCGGAAGCTTCTGGGTTTTTCAATGGGTAGGTTCAAATCTAATTCAAGATATATTCAGAATAGATTTTGTCCCACTTAAGCACATGTAAAACTTTGCTGCCTGTTTCGCACACATTTGACTCATGCTTAACTCATACACTGATGCGTGTTCCAGACACATCACACCAGCCTCCTACAGCTTTTCTTCCCACAAACACACAACTAACTCCACATGGTACAACACCCACCACTCGAGGGCCAGTAGGATCACTATAATATATTTCAACAAAGATATGCAAGGAAGAACACACACAGCTCTCCCACACAGCTTGGAACAATCATGCAGAATGAAGCACAATCTATTCTGGTTTCATATTCCTGTTTTCCAGAGGTGAGTGGGCAGATACAGAGATGATGATGTTGTAATAATCTTTGCAGTCATAAAGGATCTTTAAAAATATTCAGTGAATGCATTTCTAGGGTTGTTCATCTTTAACTCTTGGTTTATAAGGATCAATTCACCCACTGTTTGTTTTTTAAAAAATAATTTGCCATACATTCTCCATTACCATCATTTTCTTCCTTACAAAGGTACTCAGTCTAGATGGTCAAGAAAAGTTGGCTTTTGCATTTCACAACACCACCAGGTCTCATTATTCCTAGCATTCGGATCCAAATTACAAACAAAATAAATAAAGACAACAAGTTGGGGCACACCCAAGTCAGAAGACTTCACAGATGACACCTCTGAAATAGGAAGGCAATTATTAAAATATGGGAGTAGGAAGATGTCCTTTAGGCATTCAAGTTTATACAAGTTGCCTGTTTTTCAGCATTAGTAAGTCATATGTGCTTTGTGGCCTTGAACTGAGTCAGTACAACTGGATCTTCATCTCAAATCTGTTGTTTATTGCCTGTGTGACTTGGAAAAATCCTCATGTTTTTTGATGTCGGTTTCCTTAAAAGTAAACTGGTGTATCCATATTGTTATGTGTATTAAAAGGCAGCTCAAAAATAAATACATACCCTTTTAAAAATATTTCCTTTTTAGTTTTGGGTGGACACAATATCTTTATTTGTTTATGTGGTGCTGAGGATCAAATCTATTGCCTCACACATGCTAGTCCAGCGCTCTATCTTGGGGCCACACCCCCAACCCCAATACATACACTTTTATTAGCTGCAACTCTAGGGTTGAAATTGGCAGAGGGGATACAGAGCCAGCTAACATTTATGGAACATCTAATTTTAACCATTTTAAACTAGCAATGCTACCATAGTGTTAGACCTTATTTTTTTCCTGTTATTTACTAGAAATAGAAAGCAGGAATGCTTTGTATATGTTCCCAAACCAGTAAAAGGTGTAAATAAGCTCAGTCTACTAATGTAACATAACTATGAAAAATTGCCAGGAATTATAATTCTTTGACAAGATGGTATCTTAATTTCAACTTATATATCATATATTAAGAAATATATAAGTATTTCAAAATTTGATTATTAATTGCTTTTATTCTAATAAAATATTACATTTTACATAATAATTTAAATTTGAATAATGTCCTTTTTAGTTTTTAAAATCTATATTGAAGTATAGAGCAGGAGACATTTTTACATTCATATTTGTATATATTTCTCTGACTAGTTTCCTTTAGGAGGGATTTCTGATTAAAGAATATGAACCTTTTAAAACCTCTTTAGTCAATTTGGAAAAATATTTTCTAAAAAAATAACTCAGAAGTTATTACACTATCACCAAATTATATAATTATGTCTGTCTCCAGCACCGATTCCACTATTAAAACTTATCATTCCTATAGATACCTGCTAGTTTGATTAATAATAAATGAAATTTATTTTTATTTAAATTTACATGTATTTAATCTTACTGAAGGTGAGCGTCTTGTTTTATGTCCATTTTTACAATTAACAACTTAATCTGACACCTGCTTTGTTACAGGAGGGGAAGTAAGGATCTATTAGCAATTTCCCTCAAGTGGTAGCAGATTTTTTTAAACATTTTTTAAAATTTATTGGTGAATCCTCATTTATAATGTTAATTTTTTTTACACTAATATCAGTGGATGTGTCTGCACAGTCAACAGAGTACCTGACTCGACATGAGCAGGACAGGACTCAGCACCTTCTCAGAGCCAGAGACGTCTAACATGAGTCCTTCAAGTGGGGTCAGACTCAACTTGATGAACTGGGGCAGGAAAGTCATTGCAGGAGGAAGTAGAATATTCTGTAACTTACCATACTCAATAGAAATCCTCTCAAGCTGCATATTACTATAAAAGTGGATGCTGGTAAATTCAGTGAGAGCTGGGAAAAGGACCTTTGTATTAGGACTCTTACTAGTTGCAAGTGAAAGAAAAGCTAAAGCTACTCAACAATGATGTACATGTAAAGGAAACTTCTTAGTTCCTGCAAATCCTAAAACCAGGAGTAGAACATGCAGGGTTCAAATAATAACCTCAGGCTCTTGTTTATTTCTGTCCTTCTGCTCTTTTTCTCCATCTGTTTATCCTCTTCAGTTGGAAAGACTTACCTTCTCACTGTTTCTAGTATAGTACAAAAGATCATTTCTTTTCCCTGGTTACTTATCAAGTGCTGGAAAACTAGATCCGAAGGGCAAATAAGTTCCACACTTTTTTTTTTAAAGGCCAGAAAGATTAGGATGCTTTTTGTATTTTAAGGGACTAGGAACAAACAGGTAAAAACAAAGACAAATATGTAATTAAGATAATATATGGCTGAGTTCCCAAAGCTCAGAATCTTTGACATCTGTTTTGCTAAAAAACATTTGCCAAGTTCCTTACTTAAGTGAGAGTCCTGTGATTGTCCCTGAGATGAACTGACTTAAGCTTGGATCACAGGGCTGTGGCTCTCTAGCCGTACTAGTCAGTTCAAATTGACCAATGGAGGTTTTCTGCCTACCTATGGAGGTTTCTATCTAAAGATAGAACCAGTGCTATTAGAAACATGGACTGAGACTGGGAAAGGAATATATGGCTGCTGAGAAAAATCAGAGGAAATGTAAAGGATTCATGAATTAATAAACATCCAGCATTGTTGTACAAGTTATTTTGAAAAGAACATGATTGAGAGTATCAGGTTGCCACCAAAGGCTAAAGTGTGGACAGGCATGATTATATTTATATTTTATTACATTAAAGTATTTGAATTAATTTCAGAAATTTAAACATATTTCTGTATGTTTTTCTGTCCCTCATCCTGGAATACTTTCACCCATCTCATCATGGAATACTTTCACCTGTACCCCAAGGGCATTTTTCCCTTGCCAGGTTACTTTGAAGAGTGTGACTCACAGATTATAGAAACACAAAGACTAGGACTCAAAAGAAATCTTTAGCCAAAGTTCCAATCAAAGATTTAGACACATGCTGGTAGAGCAAGTTTTCCCTCTTTTAGAAAAGAGGTAAGATTTTGGCAGAGATTTGAGGAAAAAGTCATGACAAGTGAAGAAGATGGAAAGGCATTTAATCCTTGAGGGAGTGAAGACTGGGAGGGTAGGAGAATGGATTTGGAGAAAACTTTTGCTTTTGAAAGAAACATCAAATTTAATGTGTATGTTTGTCATCTGGTAAACTGATAACATGCATATTTTAATTTAGGAAGTTTAGAATGTGGCTCAAAATCTGAATTTCTTCCA
The DNA here is from genome assembly GCF_052094955.1 of Ictidomys tridecemlineatus. Classification (NCBI taxonomy): domain Eukaryota; kingdom Metazoa; phylum Chordata; class Mammalia; order Rodentia; family Sciuridae; genus Ictidomys; species Ictidomys tridecemlineatus. The sequence continues at coordinate 44,937,786 of NC_135485.1, read as the reverse complement.
AGATCCCAGGAGATTCCATTGTTACTGGTCCATGGATTCCCATTGTGAGTAGCAAAGGGAATAAAGTTCTAGGGAGCCACTTGGAACATGATTCAGTGCTCAATTCTATTTCTTATTATTATCCAGGGAGAATTAAAATTTAGCAGTGGTCATTCTATGGGCCATCAATTCAGAAATTTTGGCTCAAACTTTTTATTTCTCTTTAACCCCTTCACCCCATTGCTTGTGAGTAACTCAGAAGTAGATTGTCCTTATAATTTAATAGAGCTTTTTTCTAGAATAGACAATAGAGATTTTTAAAATTAAGGGAAAGCCTTATTTCATGTAAACTATAGGACTAGATATAATCAACATAAAATTTTCCTCTAAACTGGGTAGTAGTAAACAGAGAATCCCTTTAGCACTCTTCACTTCAGTATTGGGTGATGGATGGGAACAAGATGCAAGACAGAAAATAAAAACAGACTGCCATAATATTCTAGAGTAGAAATGGTAGTGTTCTATATTGAAATTGAACAAAGCAGTTTATAATATAAAGAGATATATTGTCAATAGTATCGGTGGAATTTAGTCCTTGATTTTACATGATCTACAGACAGTTAAAAGGAATCTTGACTACTTTTAGAATTTGGGAAATTGAATAGATGGAAATAGCTTATTAGGCTAAAAAAAACATAGGAAATAAAGTATGAAAGAGTTCTATGGGAATAAAAAATCAGGAAAAAGTCTATGTAAAGAGAATTTGGGGTGGAGTCTTGAAAAAAAAAGTGACATTACTTAGCTAGAGAAGTGGAGTAGAAGACATTTCCCAGAACAGTGAATAGCACCTGCAGAAGTATGGGGCATGAAGGCTTTGAGTGCTTACTGTATGAATGAGAAGTCTGGGGCAAGCATGGGGAGTAAGTTGAGTTAAAACACAGATAAGATCAGATCTCAAAGGTTTTTGAATGCTAACGCTAACTTGCAAATTGCTTCTGAGGACAAAGTGTAGCCTTTCAGGAATTTAAGCAGAGAAACAACATGATCTAATTTGAAATTTGGGAAACCAAAAGGAAACCATAATTACATGAGTGCCTTTTATGTAACGGGCTTTATATGAACTACCTTGCTTTAGCATAGAAATCAGTGGCAGTAGATTTCTAAACACGATGAATTGCAGGAGAGATAGAGCTCTATTCTATGACACAAGGAAATGTTAAGAAATACATTCTGTGTTGGTATTGTCTGAAGCCTGATTGTTTGTGTCTTTTTAAAATTCATATGTTGATGTTGTAACAATCAAGGTTGGAGTAGTAGGATAGGGCTTCCATGGGGTTTAGATCAGGAAGACAGAACTACTGTGGATGAATTAGAGCTTCCATACAGCAAGCCCAAGAAGGATCTCTACCTTCTACCACAAAGGTACACAGCTAGAAAACGTTGTCTGTAAGCCAGAAAGCAAGCCCTCCTTGGATACCCAACAACCGGCACCTTGATCTTGCATTTCTCAGTCTCTAGAACTCTGAGAACTAAATTTTTGAATGTATACTCACTCTATGGTGTTTTGTTGTAAAATCCTGAATGGACTAAGACTATATTAATTTTGTCTGTAGCAAAAAATGACACACACTGGCTTCCCTTTAGTGGTGACAAACACTTTTAAAACCTTTCTTTCCCAGTTTCTTTTACTATTAAGCTACATATTTTGAAATAAATCACTCCTAGTGATGTGCTTTGATTTTTCTAATGTAAATTTTATCTATGATTTCCTACATAGGTTCTACACCATCCTTTCTCCCACATAAATAATTTCTCCCACATATTTCATTATAAATTTATCACACCTTTGGTTTAAATTAACATCCAGAGTTCACTTAATTATAACTGTAAATACTATTTAAACGTGGTCCCATAACTAACCACGATTATATTACCTTTTTATGTAGTGTCATATAGACACCCTGCCCATTCCCATTGTAGTCTGTACAGACTATAATGACTGTATAAATTTATTTATCCACAATTGGTCGTCTAATTTTTGGAAGGCATCTCTCTTGGATGTGTTTACGTATAAAACATAGACTGCTGTCAACGTTAGAAAATAGACATTGTGACTTTCCTTTGTCTTGATTTTGGGAATTTCCTTTTCTGGTCTCTACTGTTGAATCTCCTGATTCCAAGAATCTATCATTTCCTCTTTCATGGTTTACTCTCACTGTTTAGTAGAGCATACTCCTAGTAGGCTCTTAAGGAATGATGTATAGCAACTAAACGAAAGAGGTAAAAGACCTCTACAATGAAAACTACAGAATGCTAAAGAAAGAAATTAAAGACGTTAGAAGATGGAAAGATATCCCTTATTAATGGATAGATAGAATTAATATTGTCAAAATAACCATATTACCAAAAGCAATATATAGATTTAATGCAATTCCAATCAAAATCCCAATGACATTCTTTATGGAAATAGAAAAAGCAATCATGAAATTCATCTGGAAAAATAAGAGACCCAGAGTAGTGAAAGCAATCTTTAGCAAGAAGAGTGAAGTAGGTGGCATCAGTATACCAGACTTTAAATTATACTACAGAGCAATAGTAAGAAAAACAGCATGATACTGACACCAAAATAGACTTGTAGACCAATGGTATAGAGGACACAGAGACAAACCCACATAATTACATTTATCTTATATTAGAGGTGCCAAAAACATACATTGGGGGGTTCCAACATGGCGGCCGGCGAGCAGGCAACATTTTCTGTACCTCCGCAGTAACGGGATCAGAGAGACACATAAATACAGTTGCATGGGACCTGCTGAGGAACTTCTAACAATATTCCATTGAAAGGATACCTGCCGATAACTAGTAAGTCTGTGGGAGGGGTCAGTTTGTCTCAGGCGAGTGAATCTAGGCAACGCGGATCAGGGACACAATCCCACAGGGACACAATCCCGCCGGCCGCGGCCAAACTGCAGTGAACTGCAGCAAACGTACGAACTGCCGCGGCGGACTGGGCCCCCGCAGGCCTGAGTCTGTGAACTGCCTCTGGCGGTTTGGCGCTGCAAACAACACCCCCTCCCCACCCCCAGCCGGTTCAGAGCAACGCGGATCAGGGACACAATCCCGCCGGCCGAAGCCGAACTGCAGCGAACTGCAGCAAACGTACGTGGTGGACTGGGCCCTCGCAGGCCTGAGTCTGTGAACTGCCTCTGGCGGTTTGGCGCTGCAAACAACACCCCCACCCCACTCCCAGCCGGGAACAATGCGGATCAGGGACACATTCCAGCCGGCAGCTGCCGAACTGCAGTGAACTGCAGCGAACATACAAATGGCCGTGGCCGGACTGGGCCCGCAGGCCTGAGTCTGTGAACTGCCTCTGGCGGTTTGGTGCTACAAACAACACCCCCACCCCCCCATCCCACCCCCAGCCGGTTCGGAGCTGCAAACCACACGACTCCCCACCCCCACCCCCACCCCGCTCCTGTGAACAACTCCTGCTCACTGGGCTCTGCAAAGGGCCCCGACCACACGGCAAAAGGACAAATAGTCCCGACCACTGGGCACTTCGAACAGCCCTGCCCGCACGGGGGAATCAGGAGTGGTGCGGGACCCACCGCATGGAACTCCCAGCTACGGCTCCCACCAGAGGTAACATCTGAGGTCTCTTGCACCAGTTTCCGGGGGCGTGACTACCAGAGGGCAAGCAAATTTGCCGCGGGTCCTCAACCCCAAGCCCTACAAACTTAGGATTCCAGGGAGAGCGTGCCCAGGTGGCCATGAAAACAGGGCACACAGGAGCAGCAGACCTGGCGTGTAGCCAGTATTGTGGTGAGCATTACTGGTGAGCAGACCCACCCAGACCGGGAGGAAAAGCTGCTGCACAGTGACAGGCTCCCGCCTACTAAGAAGAGAAGCTTAGCCTGGTGGGCACAGCTTCACCTAATGGAAGAATAGTGAATCGGACTCTAAGACTGCATTTATAAATTTTTTTTTTTTTTTGTGGATGTTGTGGTTGGGTTTTTGTTGTTGTTGTTGTTGTTGCTGTTTTTTTTAAAAAAAGTGTTTTTAAAATTCATTTTATTTTATTTTTTAATTTTAATCCTCATCTCTATTATTATTATTGTTATTTTTTTAATTCTTTTAAATCTTCAATTTTTTCTTTCTCTTTCTTCTCTTCCTCTGTCTTTCCATTTCTTTTCAATTCTCTTATTCCCCCTTCCTTGAATTCTACCTGGTTACTCTCATTCTCTTTGGTGATTTCTTCCCTTCCCTGCTAACACCTTTCCTCCCAAGCATCAAATAAATTTATAGGAGTAGACAGTAACTCAACAGTCAAACAGAACAAAAAGCAAAATGAGCAGTATGAAAAAGCAAGGAAGAAAAGGAGTACAAACAACACAGGACAGCCCAAATATTCAGAACGACATAGAGTCATCAGAAAAGTGGTCATATAAAGAACTCAGGGAACACCTTAGACAGATGGAATGGAACCTTAAAGAGGACACAAGACAGCAAATTCAAGCAGCAAAAGAACACATTGAGAAGGAATTACATAAAATGATAAAAGAAGAAGTTAAGCATCTATATCAGGAGATAGAGACTATAAAAAAGAATCAAACAGTAATCTTAGAAATGAAGGAAATTATAAACCAAATTAAAATCTCATATGAGAGTATCACTAATAGAGTGGAGCAACTAGAAGCCAGAATGTCTGATAATGAAGACAAAATATATCAACTTGAAAAGAGGCTAGCCAACTCAGATAGGATGGTTAAAAATCATGAGTGAAACATACAAGAGATATGCGATAATATAAAAAAACCAAGTTTAAGAGTCATTGGGATAGAGGAAGGGATAGAAATTGAAACCAGGGGAATGAGTAATTTACTAAATGAAATAATTACAGAAAACTTTCCAGAAATAAAAAAGGAAACAGATATGCAAATTGTAGATGCATACAGGACACCGAGCATACAAAATCACAGTAGACCAACGCCAAGACACATTGTTATGAAGATATCCAATATACAGAACAAAGAGAGAATATTAAAAGCTACAAGAGAAAGGAGACAGATTACATTCAGGGGTAAACCAATAAGGTTAACAACGGATTTTTCAACACAGACGCTGAAAGCAAGAAGATCCTGGAACAACGTATTCCAAACACTGAAAGACAATGGATGCCAACCAAGAATCCTGTATCCAGCAAAATTAAGCTTCAGGTACGACAACGAAATAAAAATCTTTCACGATAAACAAAAACTAAAAGAATTTGCAGCCAGAAAACCAGCATTGCAAAGCATCTTGAGCAAAACACTCCATGAGGAAGAAATGAAAAACAATAACCAAAGCCAACAGTGGGAAGTACCTCAGTAAAGACAGACAGAGGGGGGAAAGCAAATCATGGAGAAACAAACTAAATTGAAAAAAAAAAAAAGAGATAAATAATCAAACATGGCTGGAAGAACAAACCATATATCAATAGTAACTCTAAACATTAATGGTTTAAACACTCCAATAAAGCCAATAAAGCGACATAGGCTGGTAACATGGATTAAAAAAACAAATCCAACAATATGCTGCCTCCAGGAGACTCACCTGACTGGAAATGACATACACAGGCTGAAGGTGAAAGGTTGGGAAAAAATATATCACGCACACGGTCCTCGCAAGCAAGCAGGTGTGGCCATCCTCATATCGAATAAAATCGACTTCAAGACTAAATTAATCCAAAGGGATAAGGAAGGACATTATATTCTGTTAAAAGGAACCATTAAACAACAAGATATAACAATTATCAATATTTATGCACCTAATAATGGTGCTGTGAAGTTCATAAAACAAATTCTCCTCAAGTTCAAGAATCAAATAGACCACAACACAATAATTATGGGCGAGTTCAACACACCTCTCTCACCATTGGACAGATCCTCCAAACAAAAGTTGAATAAAGAAACTATAGAACTCAATACCACAATCAATAACTTAGACTTAACTGACATATATAGAATATATCAACCATCATCAAGAGGATATACTTTTTTCTCAGCAGCACATGGATCCTTCTCAAAAATAGACCATATATTATGCCATAGGACAACCCTCAGTAAATATAAAGGGGTGGAGATAATACTATGCATTTTATCTGATCATAATGGAATGAAACTGGAAATCAATGATAAAAGAAGGAAAGGAAAATTCAATATCACATGGAAAATGAACAATATGTTACTGAACGATCAAAGGGTTACAGAAGACATAAAGGAGGAAATCAAAAAATTCTTAGAGATAAATGAAAATACAGACACAACCTAGCGGAATCTATGGGACACAATGAAAGCAGTTTTAAGAGGGAAATTCATCGCCTGGAGGTCATTCCTCAAAAAAAGGAAAAACCAACAAATAAATGAGCTCACACTTCATCTCAAAGCCCTAGCAAAACAACAGCAAATGTAGCAGAAAGCAAGAAATAATTAAAATCAGAGCGGAAATCAACGAAATTGAAACAAAAGAAACTATTGAAAAAATTAACAAAACTAAAAGTTGGTTCTTTGAAAAAATAAACAAGATTGACAGACCCTTAGCCATGCTAACGAAGAGAAGAAGAGAGAGAAATCAAATTACTAACATAAGGGATGAAAAAGGCAATATCACAACAGATGCTACAGAAATACAGAAGACAATTAGAAATTATTTTGAAAACCTATACTCCAATAAAATAGAGGATAGTGAAGACATCGATAAATTCCTTAAGACATACAATTTGCCCAGACTGAGTCAGGAGGACACATACAATTTGAACAGACCAATATCAATGGATGAAATTGAAGAAGCAATCAAAAGATTACCAACCAAGAAAAGCCCAGGACCGGATGGGTATACAGCGGAGTTTTACAAAACCTTTAAAGAAGAATTAATACCAATACTTTTCAAGTTATTCCAGGAAATAGAAAAAGAGGGAGCTCTTCCAAATTCATTCTATGAGGCCAACATCACATTGATTCCGAAGCCAGACAAAGACACATCAAAGAAAGAAAACTACAGACCAATATCTCTGATGAACCTAGATGCAAAAATCCTCAATAAAATTTTGGCGAATCGGATACAAAGGCACATCAAAAAAATTGTGCACCATGATCAAGTAGGATTCATCCCTGGGATGCAGGGATGGTTCAATATACGGAAATCAATAAATATTATTCACCATATCAATAGACTTAAAAATAAGAACCATATGATCATCTCGATAGACGCAGAAAAAGCATTCGACAAAATACAGCATCCCTTTATGTTCAAAACATTAGAAAAACTAGAGATAACAGGAACTTACCTTGACATTGTAAAAGCTATCTATGCTAAGCCCCAGGCTAGCATCATTCTGAATGGAGAAAAATTGAAGGCATTCCCTCTAAAATCTGGAACAAGGCAAGGATGTCCTCTATCACCACTTCTATTCAATATAGTTCTCGAAACACTGGCCAGAGCAATTAGACAAACGAAAGAAATTAAAGGCATAAAAATTGGAAAAGAAGAGCTTAAATTATCACTATTTGCGGATGACATGATTATATATCTAGAAGACCCAAAAGGGTCTACAAAAAAACTACTAGAACTAATAAATGAATTCAGCAAAGTGGCAGGATATAAAATCAACACACACAAATCAAAGGCATTTCTGTATATCAGCGACAAAACTTCTGAAATGGAAATAAGGGAAAACACTCCATTCACGATATCCTCAAAAAAAATAAAATACTTGGGAATCAACCTAACAAAAGAGGTGAAAGATTTATACAATGAAAACTACAGAACTCTAAAAAGAGAAGTAGAAGAAGATCTTAGGAGATGGAAAAATATACCCTGTTCATGGATAGGCAGAACTAACATCATCAAAATGGCGATATTACCAAAAGTTCTCTATAGGTTTAATGCAATGCCAATCAAAATCCCAATGGTATTGCTTGTAGAAATAGACAAAGCAATCATGAAATTCATATGGAAAAATAAAAGACCCAGAATAGCAAAAGCAATTCTAAGCAGGAAGTGTGAATCAGGTGGTATAGCAATACCAGACTTCAAACTATATTACAGAGCAATAGTAACAAAAACAGCATGGTACTGGTACCAGAACAGGCGGGTGGACCAATGGTATAGAATAGAGGACACAGAGACTAATCCACAAAGTTACAACTATCTTATATTTGATAAAGGGGCTAAAAGCATGCAATGGAGGAAGGATAGGATCTTCAACAAATGGTGTTGGGAAAACTGGAAATCCATATGCAACAAAATGAAACTGAATCCCCTCCTCTCACCATGCACAAAAGTTAACTCAAAATGGATCAAGGACCTGGATATCAAATCAGAGACTCTGCATATGATAGAAGAAAAAGTTGGTTCTGATCTACATATTGTGGGGTCGGGCTCCAAATTCCTTAACAGGACACCCATAGCACAAGAGTTAATGGCAAGAATCAACAAATGGGACTTACTTAAACTAAAAAGTTTTTTCACAGCAAGAGAAACAATAAGAGAAGTAAATAGGGAGCCTACATCATGGGAACAAATATTTACCCCTCACACTTCAGATAGAGCCCTAATATCCAGAGTATACAAAGAACTCAAAAAATTAGACAATAAGACAACAAATAACCCAATCAACAAATGGGCCAATGACCTGAACAGACACTTCTCAGAGGAGGACATACAATCAATCAACAAGTACATGAAAAAATGCTCACCATCTCTAGCAGTCAAAGAAATGCAAATCAAAACCACCCTAAGATACCATCTCACTCCAGTAAGATTGGCAGCCATTAGGAAGTCAAACAACAACAAGTGCTGGCGAGGATGTGAGGAAAAGGGTACTCTTGTACATTGCTGGTGGGACTGCAAATTGGTTCGACCAATTTGGAAAGCAGTATGGAGATTCCTGGGAAAGCTGGGAATGGAACCAACATTTGATCCAGCTATTGCCCTTCTCGGACTATTCCCTGAAGACCTTAAAAGAGCGTACTACAGGGATACTGCCACATCGATGTTCACAGCAGCACAATTCACAATAGCTAGACTGTGGAACCAACCCAGATGCCCTTCAATGGATGAATGGATTAAAAAAATGTGGCATTTATACACCATGGAGTATTATTCTGCATTAAAAAATGACAAAATCATGGAATTCGCAGGGAAATGGATGGCACTAGAACAGATTATGCTTAGTGAAGCTAGCCAATCCCTAAAAAACAAATACTAGATGTCTTCTTTAATATAATGAGAGCAACTAAGAATAGAGTAGGGAGGAAGAGCAGGAAGAAAATATTAACATTAAACAGAGACAGGAGGTGGGAGGGAAAGGGAGAGAAAAGTGGAATTGCACGGAAATGGAAAGAGACTCTCATTGTTATAAAAAACTACATATAAGAGATTGTGAGGGGAAAGGGGGAAAAAAAAACAAGGAGAGAAACGAATTACAGTAGACGGGATAAAAAGAGAAATGGGGGGGAGGGGGGATAGTAGAGGATAGGAAAGATAGCAGAATACAACAGTTACTAGTATGGCATTATGTAAAAATGTGTATGTGTAACCGATGTGATTCTGCAATCTGTATTTGGGGTAAAAATGGGAGTTCATAACTCACTTGAAACTAATGTTTGAAATATGATATGTCAAGAGCCTTGTAATGATTTGAACAACCAATAAAAAAAAAGAAATCCTCAAAAAAAAAAAAAAAAGAAAATACACTTCTCTAACCTACGGTCCTCCAACTTTGTGTTTAGGTCTATTCATCATTGTTTCTGTAAGATATTTACAGTTGCATATCCTGTGGGTATTTGGAGGAAAATACTGTTGGATATAGGAGGAAGGAAATAATTTCCTTCTGCCCTTCCAAGCTCATCAACAGCGCTATTTATCCTTTTTGACAGATCTGTCATCTTAATATTCTTTTTCTGTGAATTTCAACATAAATTATTTTTTGAAATAAAAATGTATATATTAATTGGTAAAAAAAAAAACATACATTGGAGAAAAAATAGCCTCTTCAACAAATGGTGCTTGGAAAACTGGAAATCCATATGCAAAAAAATGAAATTAAGCCCCTATCTTTCACCATGCACAAAACTCAACTCAAAGTGGATCAAGGACCTAGGAATTAAACCAGAGACTCTGTGTCTAATAGAAGAAAAGGTAGGCCCAAATCTCCATTAAATTGAATTAAGCCTGAATAATAAAACTTCTGTAGCATAAGATTTAAAATCAAGAATCAATAAATGGGATGGATTCAAACTAAAAAGCTTCTTATCAGCAAAAGAAATAATTAGTGATATGAGTAGAGAGCCTACATCTTGAGAGCAAATTTTTATTATATGCACATCAGATAGAGCCCTAATCTCTAAGATATATACAGAACTCAAAAACTGAACACCAAAACAAACAAACAAACAAACAAACAAATAACTCAATCAATGAATGAGCCAAAGAACTGGACAGGCACTTCTGAGAAGATAATATACAATACATCAATAAATATATGAAAAAATGTTCAATGTCTCTAGCAATTAGAGAAATGCAAATCAAAACTACTCTAAGATTTCATCTCACTCCAGTCAGAATGGCAGCTATTAAGAATACAAACAACAATCAGTGTTGGTGAAAATGTGGGAAAAAATGCACACTCATACATTGCTGGTGGGACTGCAAATGGGTGCAGCCAATATGGAAAGCAGAATGGAGAGTCCTTGGAAAACTGGGAATAGAACCACCATTTGACCCAGCTATTCCACTCCTTGGTTTACACCCAAAGGACTTAAAAACAGTATACTACAGGGACACAGCCACATCAATGTTTATAGCAGCACAATTCACAATAGCAAAATTGTAGAACCAAACTAGATGCCATGCAGTAGATAAATGGATAAAGAAACTGTGGTATATATACACAATGGAACATTACTCAGCATTAAAAGAGAATAAAATCATAATATTTGCAGGTAAATGGATGGATTGAAGAATACAATGCTAAGTGAAGCAACCTAGTTCTAAAAAAACTAAATGCTGAATGTTTTCTCTGATATAAGGATGATGATTCATAATGGGGATAGAGGAAGCCTGAGAATAATAGACAAACTTTAGATAGGGCAAAGGGGAGGGAGGGGGAGGGAGGCAGCATGGGGGTAAGAAATGCATTGGAATGAGATGAGCATCATTACCCTAAGTACAGTATGAAGACACGAGTGGTGTGACTCTATTTTCTGTACTATCAGAGACATGAAAATTTGTGCTCTATATGTGTAATATAATTGAATCACATTCTGTTGTCATATACAACAAATTAGAATACATTACAATAAGAAATGATGTATAATAGTTTTTTTTTTAGACATTTCATGCCTAAAATATGTTTACCCTATTTTTCTATTGAATGATATCTAGTGGATAAGGGATTTTATAGTGAAACTATATTTCCCTCAGAATATTAGAGATACTAATTTATAATCTTTTATCTCTAGCGTTGCTATTGAGATGTTTTATGTCATTTTAAAACCAGATGTTTCCTGTTTTCATTTTTATTTTAACTTTTTATAATTTTATGTTTAATTTAACTTGGGTGTGAGTATTGAAGCTATGACACTTTACCACAAGCTACATCCTCAGTCCTTTTCATTTTGGGACAGACTAATGCTGATTTTCCCAGGCTGGCCTTGAATTTGCAATCTTCCTGCCTAGTCTTCCAAGTTGCAAAGATGTGCCTGCCACTGCACCTGGCTTTATTATTATTTTTATTATTGAAATACTTTTTAGGATATTCTCTGTAGAATGTATAAAATCATATAATATGTTATGACTATATTTTCACTGATTGTATAGTATTTGGATAGGTCATTTTAATCTGGAGATTTTTTTTCATTAAGAGAAATGTTCTTATATTATTTCACTGCTAAATTTCTTTCCTTCATTTTTTTTATTCCTATGAATTATGATTTTTAGATACTAGAATATTGTATTGTGCTTCTTATGTTTAAATCTTTTTTCTTAATTAATATTTGTTTTCCTTTGTTGTGTGTCTTGAAGGATTTTTTGCATTTTGCTTTTCAAAACTTTTTTCCTGGGGAAGGGTACTGAGGATTGAACTTAGGGGCACTCGAACACTGAGCCACATCCCCAATTCTTTTTTGTATATAAATTAGAGACAGGGTCTCACTGAGTTGCTTAGCACCTTACTTTGGCTGACGTGGGCTTTGAACTTGAGATCCTCCTGCCTCAGCCTTCTGAGCCATTGGGATGACAGATGTGAGCCACTGTATCCAGCCTTACTTTCAAAATCTTCATATGTACTTAAATAATTCTTCTATCATAACTTTAGTTTTTAAGATCAATTTATTCTTTTCTGATTATTTATTATTTTGCATGATAGGTTCTTATATCTTAAAGAAAATCTCTTATCTCTTTAGGGATATTAATTATAGGTATATTTTTTAAGTTTTGCTCTGTGTCTTTCCCTATAGTTGATTTTTCTATATCACTTAGTCATTTTCTATTTCCTATGAATTTATTATAAATAAATTTTTATATATATAAATTTTATATTTAAATTTTTAAGTTTTTTCAGATATATGAAAATATCTGTTGGTAGTCATGGAATTTTAAGATTCCTCTGACTTCGGTTGTAAATATAATGGTATAGTACCTCCCTTGTTTGGTTTTGTTACATTGCAAAGATGGTGAGATTGTTATTCATAGAATTACCTTATATTATATAAAGCCCCATGTTGGGGAACAGGGGAGAGATTTATCTGTTGATCCTGAAGGAGCAAACTGTCCTTGTTGTGAAGAGTCTTGACTTGGAGGCAGAAATCAAGTAGCTGAGAATGATTCTCAATCAAACGTGAACAAGAACAATTCTGTAACCATAGGAAAGTGAATTTGATGAATCACCTGGCTGCTCTTTAGATTCTTTTCTAAATAAGCTCAAGATGAGAACATAGACTGACATCTTGATTTCAATCTTTAAGGCACTGAGCAGAAAGCCTGGATGAGACATATTTGGTTTTCTGACACATAGAACTGTAAACTAGAAAATGGACTTTGTTTGAAGCTCCTAAGTTTGTGATATGATATGATAATGTCTTATACAGCAATAGACAATTAGTGTATCTGCTGTAATGACATGTCTTCTATTTAAGAAAGAATCACCTCAAAGCTGACTGGAAGCTCAGAGTACATGTGGTATCTGAGTACATGAGCAGTATGTCATTACTGTCATGTTTCTGGCCCAATTTCACATCAAAATGTTGCTCTTTCATTGGGACCCCTGAGACTTTCTACAACTTTATATTTTAAAAACTTTGTGAAAACTAGTAACACACATCCAAGAAGCCTAGCTAACTCCAAGAAGAGTAGTCAAAAAGATAATCACACCCAGACATGTCACAGTCAAAATACTGAAAGCCAATAAATCTTGAGAGTCAAAAGAGAAAGAAAGATGAGTCATTACATACAAGAAATGCCAATAAAATTAACAGTTAACTTCTCTTTTGAAGCTATGGATGTCAGTAGGTAGTGGGACAATATATTTAAACTGCTAAAAGTAAAAAAAAAAAAAAAAAAAACAAAACAAAAGAAAACAAAATTGTCAGCCAAGAATCTTACATGTAGCAAAAATGTCTTTTTAAATGAAGGAATAATAAAGACGTATCCAGATTAGTAAAAACAGAGATTTGTTGCTAGCAACTCTTTTTTCAAAATTCTAAAAAGGAACAGAGTTCTTGAAGCTGAAAGCAAGTGACACCCAACAATAATTCAAATCAACACACTGGCAAAAGAGTGCTGTTAAAGACAGTATGCTGTTAATTATACAAGTCAGTATAATTACATATTTTCATGCAATTATATTCTTTTTAAAATTGATTTCAAAGTAATTGCATAAAATGATATGTATGTAATTATATTGTTGAGCTTATAATATAGAAACATAATATATTTGATAAAAGCAGCATGAATGGGTGGGTGGGAGCAAAGATTTATTGGAATAAGGAAATGATACCATAAGGTAATGAGTATTCACAGGGGGGAAAATGAAGATAACAAGATATAGTAAATAGGAAGAATAATATTACAAACTCTAAATATATATTTGAACTTGTTTCTTTTCATATCTTGTTTAAAAAGATATAAGATTTAAAATGTACTGATTATATTTCTGTTTTTAGGGTTTGCAACATATATAAATGCAGTATATATAAAATAATGGCATAAAGATGTGGGACATATAGCATGTATGAATAATGTTTTATGTTTCAATGGAATCTTGTAAATAAAAATGTGCAGTAGATTTTGATAAGATATGTATTTTAAGTTCTAGAGCAATCACTAAGAATATAACTTAAGACTAAGTAGAACTTTTGAAAAAATTAAAATGTTACTAGACCATATCCATTGAATAAAAAAAAAAAGGCAGCAAAAGAGGAACAAAAATTCTGTGAGACATATAGAAAACAAAATGTAAAATGAAAATGTAAGGCAATTATATCCATAACAACATAAATAAAATGACTTAAGCAATCAAATAAAAATTCAAATATTTTTAGATTAAAATAAAAAGTAGGTTCCAACTACATGCTATATCAGGAATCACATTTTTTATTTTTATTTTTTAATTTTGGAAGTACCAGGGATTGAACTCAGGGGCACTCAGCCACTGAGCCACATCCCTAGCCCTATTTTGTATTTTATTTAGAGACAGGTTTTCACTGAGCTGTTAAGCACCTCACCATTGCTGAGGCTGGCTTTGAACTTTTGAATCCTCCTATCTGAGCCTTTTGAGCCGCTGGGATTACAGGTGTGTGCCATTATTCCTGGAAGGAATCACATTTTAGATTCAAAGATAGAAATAGTTCGAATGTAAAAGGTTGAAAAAGATATGTCATGTGAATAGTAACCACAGAGGCCATATTACTATCAAACAAATTAATTGATTCATTTTTGTAATAATTTCTTGCTGTATCTACATGTCAAATCATCATGGTGTATATTAAACATTCAATTTTCATTTGTGAATTATGCCTCCTTAAAACTGGAATAAAGATAAGATGAATAAAATGAATAAATGAATATATGATGGATCACAGAATGATTTGGCAAAGTTGTTTTCCTGAGTGACCCAATCATACTAGCTACAGGGCTTTATTTTTTTGGTGGGGCAGGTCAGGTTTTCAAGATCCACATCTTTGATTTTCAATACTGGGGCAGAATATGGCCAGGTGCTGAGGTGGTACTGTTAATGGAAATCACATTCAGCAAGAGACCAAGCATCACTTGGAGGATTGGAGAACTCAGGTTTATTTACGCTCATGTTTCCCAGATAATACAGTGCTTTGAAGTTCTGGACTCTGAGCTGAGGTTACATGGGACTTTTATAGAAAATTTGACATCATTTCTTGATCATTACAACATTGGTAGGTTTGAATGCTTGGCCTACGTGACCAAAGACCATGCATAGGGAATTTATGATAAGTAGTTCACAGGTGTTGAACAAAGGCAGTAAAATATCTGCACTTGTTATCATGAAGTGGCCTTCTCCACAGGCAGCAGTAACTCAAGATAACTTGAGTTTTCCTCCCTAAGAGCTATAGTTCTAAGAACTAAACCTACAAGGTCAGTAAATTTGCATTTTATGTAAATTATCCATCCATTTTCTTTCTTTTTTTGGTGGGGGGTGGAGAGCAACATTTTTCTTCTCCATATACTGTGCCAGTGTTCTCAAGACAACATTATTTCTGGTTCAATTTTCTAAAACTGGGGTTTTCTGCTAGGTTGGGATAGAGTAATTGCCTAAATGGAAAAGTTAGGGAAAATGATTTAGGATAAAATAAAAGTTTTAAATCTTTTAAAGGATTTCAATCAATTTTTCTTCTTTTAAACCCTGATTCATGCTTTGACTTGAAACTTTTCCAAGATTTCCAGCAGGGATTTGTATTCTCCTTTCTGTCATATTAGTCACCCTCTGTCTGCTTTTCATCTTCCCAACACTTACTTTTTTTTATACATATTATCTTTTCTTTTCCTCTTTGTCTTTTTTGAGTATTGGTTTTAAAAATTATTCTGTTTACTATCAGTATAGTGAGACCTTGGAGTGAATATAAACAAAATTATTCAATCTACCATGTTTAATAAGTATAAGTTGTCAAAACTAAGTCAGGAAAGTAAAAACAAATGATTTTGGCTTAAGCAGATCTCAGTTCAAGTACTAGGTTAGTCTCATGCTAATGGGGTTAAAAAGATGGCTTATGAGTTTTTCTTCACTCACTGGTTTCTCCACAGGAAAACATGCATGATAACATCTACTTCATGGGTCTTATAAGAGAAGAGGTATCTATGGTGTTCCTAGCTTGCTTCTTTGTAGGTAATCATCATTACCACTATTGTCCTTGTCATCATCATCTTCCTCCTTATCTTCTAGAATCCAGATAATATTATATGGCCTAAAGTGTCTTAGATCAGTGTTTAAAATTTTCCACATACTTAATAATTTCATGCAGTTTTCAAATATATATATATATATATATATATAATAGCTTTTTTATTTATGTATTTTTTTAATGTGGTGCTGAGGATCGAACCCAGTGACTCGCATGTGCTAGGTGAGGGTTCTAGTGCTGATCTACAATCCCAGCCCAGTTTCTTTTTTTAATGAAAAAGAATTTGCTTTGGAAAGAACATGAATGACAATATTGGGGTATATTCAGTTGGAAACACAAATGGGAAAGCTGAATTGAATTTTGAAAGTTGGATGGAATAAAATGATAGTTGATAAAGTGTTCATTAAGTTCTAGTGGGATAATTAGACTTTGCATCTTTAGAAAGGAAATACATAAGGCATCTTGACTTACATATGATACTGGAGGAGGAATTCAAGATATAAAATATATATATTTAAAACCCATATGTGTATATATATATATATATATATATAATCTCTATTCTTCAGATAATTGCAATTTTGAAATTTGGGTTTTCTTCTTTTCAGTCTTGTGTTTTTAATTTTTTTTGTTTTGCTTTTAATATTATGGCTTTATGGCCATCATTTCCTCCCTGTTTAATATAACTTGCTTGTATTCATGGGTAATGTTGTCTTCAGCATGAATAATTCATTTATAAAATAATGAGCACTTCCTCATCATTTCAAATTAACCACATGTATATTAAATTGAAAGTTAAACCAAGTTGACATCTTGGTGAACCAGTAACACCAGACTAGAATCTGATTTGCAGAAATGATGAGAACTCAGGATTATAAAAAAAATATTGAAATCATTAGGAAACAGAAGAAGTAAATATAGATTTCTGACTCATATAAATAATTAAAGCTCACTACTTAATATTTAATGTGAACATCAACATATATTAAATTGTCACTAGTGTTTAAAGCAAAACACTTTTTATTTGTACATTTATTTCCAGAAGATAAGAGTCTTCCAGTCTTCATGTACTTTGTCAATATTATCTCTGTATAGAGAGCACTTTATTCAGGGAAGATAATTTTTGAATGGAAGATTATCCCATTGTTATGGTTTGCATGTGAGGTGTCTCCCAAAAAGCTCACACCTGAGACAATGTAAGAAAATTCAGAAGAGAAATAATTGTTAGAGTCTTAGCCAATTAATGAATTAATCTCCTGATAGGGATTAACTGAGTTGTAACTGAAGCCAGAGGGTGTGGCCAAAGGAGGTAGGAATTGGAGGCTTGGCTTTGGGGTATGTATTTGTATCCTGTAAGTGGAGCCCCCTCTGTTTTCTGATTACCATGTGAACTGCTTCCTTCTGCCACACTCTTCTGCCATGATAACCTGCCTTATTTCAAACCCCAAGGAAAGGAGACTACTATCTATGGATTGAGACCTCTGAAACTGTGAGCCCCCAAATAAACTTTGCTTCCTTTGTAATTGGTTGGGTCTTTCAGACACAGCAGTGAAAAAGCTGACTAAAACACTGATTAAAATGAATTAAATATTTTTCAGAGTGGCTGTTTTGCACACATATCTGGTTAGCAGATTTGGAATCCATGTGATTTTAAAGTGATTAGTAAGTTATCGATGTAGTTTGTAATCACTCCAAAAAAGGACGTCTGTAACATTAAAATTGCTGAAGCACAAATATTTATCACTAGTCCAATAAGATTTTATGTACTCTGTAACTGCAATGTTATATATTTTATGCTTCTTCCATCTTTGGTGTAATATACACAAATTTTTTTTTAATTTTACAATCAGTAGACATCTCTCCATACAATAATTTATTAGAGCCTCATGTGTATTAGATGTTTACAATGATCATTATTTTCCCTGTAGGTAGTAATAAAAGTTCAGATAACCCGAACCCACATTGTTTATATTTTGAAATTGCTTCAGTCTATGCTATAATTATTTTTAATTTCCTTAGATCTATCATATTTATAAACTTCTCTGAACTATTTGCTTTGAAAAATACTATTAATGCATCTATTGCTTATATAACATCATGAACATTAAGGTTAAGTTCAGAACAGGGTGTATTTCCTTAAGTTGGAAAAAAAAAAGGAGGAGAACCTTGAATGGTGGAACCTGCCTTTAATTCTAGCCACTCATGAGGCTAAGGCAGAAAGATTCCAAGTTCAAGGACAGTTTGGGCAACTTAGTGAGCTCCTACCTCAAAAAATAAAATAAAATAAAGTAAAATGAAAGTTTACAAATGAGGCCGTGGATATAACTCAGTGGTAGAGGCTCCCTGCCTGGGTCAATCTGCAACTCCCCACCCTTCAAAAAAAAAGCATTAAAGATTAAAGATTCTGTCTTAGTCCTTAATTTTGTGTGATTGGGTAAAGGGAGAAAAAAGTAAAAGGAGATTTTTCCCCCTTCTTGGTTGCTTGAAATACAATATGGCTTATCAAATATTTGATAAATGCTTATTCATATACACAATATAAACATATTGTGACTATAACACCATAAACACCATAAACATAGTATTATTAGATGTCCAACAAAAGCTCATGTGTGATATAATATAAGAAGGTTTAGAGGCAAAATGATTGAATTATGAGAGCTTTAACCTAATCAGTTTATTAATCTCCTGGTAGGGATTAACTGAATGGTAACTGAAGGCAATTAGGGTGTGGCTGGAGGAGATGGGTTTCCAGGGGTATGCCTTCGGGGTATGTATTTTTTGTCTGGTGAAAGGAGTCTCTCACTTTCTGCTTCCTGATCATCATGTGAGCCCCTTCCCTCTACCACACTCTTTCGCCATGATGTTCTGCCTCACTTTGAGCCCCATGGAACGGAGCAGCTGTCTATGGACTGAGACCTCTGAAACCTTAAGTCCCCAAATAAACTTTTCCTCATATAAAATTATTCCTGTCAGATCTTTTTAATCATAGTAATGAAAAAGCTGACTAAAACACATAATAAGTAAAATGAATTTTGTGACAAACAGGGTTACTCTGTAAAAGCAGCTGGATGAATAACCTAGATTTAAAAATTCTAGTCCAGTTTTGTCACTGACCTGTTTTGTGAGTTTAAGTAACTTATTCCATTCATTTTTGTTCTAAAATAGGGATTGCTACATTGACTCAACTAATAGTTTTGTGAGAGAAAATAATTTTTGGCTACTTGTGTGAAGCAAGTAGTAAAGATTGCTGTTGAAGCAGTTCATAGCCTCAGAACATGTAGAGGTGATAGTGCATTTTGCATTTTCTTATATTTGGTTAGTAGGATGTTTAACATAAAGTGTTGGCCATATATTCTAAAAGCAATCACCCCAGAAGCCTGCCTGGTTTAGGGGAGAGAGTATCCAAATCTTCCTGGGAGATGTCATTGTATAAGGTCAAATGTTTCTCAGGAAAAAATATTTCCTAATTTGAAAAGGATGCATAAGCATTCTTCTTAGTCATCTGGTTATTATGCAGATCATACTACTTTGAAGACCAGGAAGGTCATTTGGAAAATATGAAGTGTTATACAAATGTAAGATAGTTCTATGAGTGTTTCAGAATCAAAATATACCATAGGTAAATTATTGCAGACATCCAGAAAACTGCAGTGATTCCCACTTCAATAGTATTCATACCTTTAATTCTTTTTGAATTAAAATAATTTCCCTTCTGCTAGGAGTCTTAACAAAAGTTGTGAATGCCCAGATCACGATCTTGAAAACTTCTAAGTTGACCTGTCATTATCCTTCATTTTTCTTCCAAGTTTCCTTAGAAAATAATATCTACATGTTTTTTTTTTCTTTCTCAATATTCACACTTTTTTTTTCTTGTCAGCAGTGTTTTAGTTTCCTAAATTCAAATAAAATCATTCAGTGGTTACAAAGAACAGTTTAGTCACCACACTTGATGACTTCTTTCATTTCTTATTCTCATTTGAACTGTCTACTATATTTCACTGTGTTGATTGTTCTCTGTTTCCTGAAATTGTTGTTTCCTTGCTTTCTTTAAAATGGTCTCTGCTGATATTCCAATGATTTCTTTTGTCACTTCTTGCTTTCCTAAGCATTTCAGACTCACAAACCCTGCCCACAAAGCATGGTTATTACTCAAAGTTCTGTCTTCAGCCTTTCCCCCTTTTCTCTCTTACCTATTTTTCTTTAATTATTAAATTCTTATTTATGACTTAAATTATCATTTTAATGAGGATAAATCAAAGTTCTATTTCTATCCTGAATCTCTACTATTTTTCCATTGTTTCTTTCTATATTTGTATAGATACTTCTGAAATTGGTTACATCAATATGCTTGAGGTATCTCACCTTTATGATCTGGCTTATTTTCTTTTTGGTCTCAGCCATTTCCATAGCTTTTCATAATAAAACACTAAAAATGCAATTGTTGTGTACTTTTTTGGTTTCTAATTTTATTTTTTATGCATTAAATTTGAAAGACTGTGAATTAGTAACTAAGTAAGAGTGTACTGAACTTTAAGTAGGTTGTAAGTTACTAAGTTGTAAAAAATTAAGACTAATATCACTAACAGCTGAAATCCTGTATTTAATTTTGTTTACTTCTCTTGGATTGAGTTTAGCCTCAGCATGAAGGTTGATTTCTATTTCTATGTTTTTTTGGAGAAGAGGGCAAGAGAGTTATTTATATACAGAGAGTCAAAACAATCTAGATCAATAGTTCATTTTGTTACCTACATTTTTCTTTTCTCCAGTTTCTTAATATAGAAAGCAGATTTATGTTCTATCATTCAAACACACTGATTGAATGCTTAAAGAATTCAAAAACTTTACTAAAGATTGTGAAAGATACAAAAAAATCAGGCAATTTTTATGCCAAAGAATTTGGCATCTTGATATAAATTATGTGTAAGGATATGTGTAAAAATTTTTATAATTCTGAAGTGAAGTAAGTGTCTTGAGAGAAGAAGAGATAAGGTGCTATGTAGATTTTATGATATGTAATACAATATGTGATATGTGGCTTAGTGTTTACACCCATTTGCAGGCTACAACTTTATTTTTCTTAGATGTCCACAGCTTTTTATAATGAGAAGCTGAGCCGTGTAGTGTTTATTAGGCTCCTGGACTCTTAGAGTCTGACTGCCTAGGTCAGACCTACTATCAGTTATTTACTAGCTAAATGCTCTTGGCCAGTAACTTCTTGTACCCCAGTTTATTCATCTGTAAATTGGGAGCAATAATAATTCCACTAATTAACATACTTTTGATGAAATTAAATTAAATATTTTTAAAGCTTCATAGAAAGTATTAGTCACTTATCTGAATTATAGAAATTAGCATGTGGAGAGAGCTCAATTTCTTAATGGTTTTACTATTTTACTTGAATTGGATTGAGAATAATGTAAATTTGAGAATCAAGCTTTCTTTTCTATTTCTGGGGACTGGGAATTGAACCCAGGGGTCTTTACCACTGAACTGCATTGCAAGACCTTTTTATTTTATTTAAGACAGGGTCTCATTAAGTTTCTGAGGGTTTTGCCAAGATGCTGAAGTTGGCCTTGAACTTGAGATCCTCTCACTTTAGCCTCCTAAGTCTTTAAGACGTGTGCCACTGGGTCTGCTTCAGTTTTACTTTCTTCTATATTTTTAGGATATTCCCAGCTAAGAGTCTGAGAGGAGGCAATGATCAAAAGATTTGGTCATAAAATCAGATAGCTATTAAACATATTTCTTAAAAAAATTATGGGTACACAATTATATACTCTGTGAAATTTTCATAACACATAGTTCTTTTGGTTTTTAAAGGGTCTACTTCAGGTCAAAGGAATTTTTATTTTAAGAATCATAAAGAAGATAATTTTCCACTGTCTTCAAGTATTTTTCCTGATGTATGCTGTCTACCTGTCACAGTAGAGTGCAGGAACAGGCTTAGTTAATAATAATATCAGTGTGTTTATATACTCACTTTTGCTTCAGACTTCTTCAACTATAATGGGTGTTAACCATTCAAATTTTTTGAATTCCCCAGACATCCTTTTCTTTGATTATTTATCAAGTTAGAATCTGTGCATTTATTTATTAATAATATCTCTGCAGCATTCATCTTTAATATTGCTTCAAGTATAATAGAACTTAGCTTTTATTAGACTTGGGAGAATTCAGCAAAATTTTGCAAGTTTTTATTATGTACACTTACACAAAAGCTGAATTTAATTTTACTGTTTGAATAAATCATTCTCAGAACTTGTAGGATAAGATATGACCATCTTTTGTTGTTGTCTACTACAGTTTGAGATTAATGTTTTAACATCATTTGCATTGGTATATTAACATAATGGAGGAAATTTTTGGTAACAAATTTTTCAGTTATGGAAAATTTGAATTTAAAGATATTCTGTTGTGTTTGACACTGTTGTCATTATGCATAAAAAAATGAAAAAGTATTGGTGATTAAAAACCCTAGACATAAAGTTTAACTACATAGTTTGTTTTAAAAAAGAAGATAGCTGATGGGAGAGATGTAATAAATGTACTTAGAGATGACACAAGGAAGTTTGATTTGCAAAATCGATTGATATATGCTAATGAAATCAAACAGCAAATGGAACTATAATTTTGTTTGCTACTTTTCACTGTCACTGATTTTAGTTATTAGTTGAAACAGGTAGAATGTATGATGCTTTTTAAAAACTATGTTTAATTGTTTTAATATTGATTGTATTGTTTAAATTAAAAACCCTTGACATTCTGTAAACATTTCTAAGATTTACCTTCCATTTTTAAACCTATATATAGATTATAATTCTAAACCACATTCATAAAAGACTTCTCAAATACTCTCAGATGTTCAAATATACTTACTTATAAAAATTGATGCCTTTTTTAGACAAGAGAAAATGGAATATAAATATTATATACATATTATATAAATGATATGCCTAAGTTATAAATTATAATTAAAATTATAAATTCAAATTATATACCTAAGTTATAAATTTATACCTAAGTTAAAATCTAGAATAATTTAAATAATTTAAGAGTTAATTCAATAAAATATTTCTTTAAAAATACCATAATTTTGTAAATAAAATTATTACTATTATGTATCTTGCTTTGTTTTATACTAGTAGAATGGACTCTATTTTTAAGTGGAAACAAAGTGAAGATAGATTAGTTATAAAAATCTAGGAGGAAAGATGGCGATTTAAGGTGGCAGATAAGAGGAAGGCAACATTCCCAGTTGCTCCAGACTTGGGATTCAAACAGTGGGAAAAATGCTTCTCAGTGAAGTAGGAGAAAGACAGATTTTATTAAAATCTAATATTGGACAGTTAGAGCATCTTAGAGACTCAGGAATTTGGGTACCTTGAACAAAGAAGAAAGAGTACGTTGGAATGAAGGTGGTGTGGCAGCAGCAGCAACAGCAGAAGGCACACTGGTTCACCACGGAGGGGAAATATTACATAGTAACGTAATAGATAGATTTGGTACAGAAAAATTTGACACCAGAAAAGTAGCCTGAATTTAGCTGATTGAGAGGATGCACTGTGAGCTGGCTATGGGAAAGTGTTCTGTTTCCCAACTGGCCACAGAGAGCTTAGGCAGAGCCATCTTGAGGTGGCCACATTGCACTTGCCTTGGTGAGAGCCTAGAAATCATAGCAAACATGTCATCACTGTCCCAGCAAGTGCCTACCATGTAGGCTAGGGTGTACTAGGCAGAACATAAGTGAAACAGGCTCAGAGAAAATAGTACCCAGGAAGATTCGAGTTGGAAAAGTAAAGGAGAGCCCAACTCTCTTTTCCTTTGGGTCTGCTCACTCGTGTGACCAAATAAAAGGGGTCCAGAATCTGAACAAGTGGTGTGAAGATACTCAGAGACTAAGCCTGGGAAGGCTGTGCTTGTGGGCAGCAGAGTGTATGGGGAATTGGCTTCCCTGTCCTATGAGAAAAATTCTTGGAAGGCTCCTGATATCTAGACTTCTAACAGACATTGGAGATTGCTAAACCCTAGGGTATATTGATCTAATCTCTGCAGTGTAGGTACTACCAAAGCCCGGGAGGCCTGATTAGACCTAAGCCTCACCAGCCTCTGCTGCTGAACTACACTTAGCGAAGAGACAGTGCTCCTTGCTCCACAGACAAATTAATGACATTCAAAATTCAGCTATACTTTAGTACAGACTGTAATAAAACTAATGACCAGGCCTCAAGTAGAAATTGTTAGGGATGGGCCCTCAAGTCCCACTCATGGACATCTACTGCTACAGAATTCTTTATCTCATATTTCATTCATTTCAATATCTTTGAGATTAGTTGCTGGTGAATTATAACCTGTAGGAAGTTTTAGGTTGCCTCGTTTTTTTGATTTCCTGTTTTGGGTTTTATGCATTTGTTATAAGAGATTGCTACTACACTCTTATGTGCAAAAATTAGAGAGAATTCACATACCTTCAATGAGTCTCAATCTAGATAAATCTGGGACACTGTGGCAAGTAAAACTTATGCCCTAAAAAGGCCTCACATAAGAATGTGTTCCAAAGAAAATAATTGTCAACCAAGATTGCTATATCCAACAAACATATTCTTCAAAATTGAAGGGAAAATAAAAAATTTCAAGATAAGCATAAACTAAAATTAATGATGACTAAACTAGCACTACAAAACTTAAACAATCAAACAATAAAAATCCCTAGAGTTTACTAATGAATGAATCTCATTGGAAGAATTGCTAAGCAAATGAGAAAGAGGACCAAATTAAACATTATACATAAATCAGAATGTCAGGAATAAATAAACACCTCTCTATAATAACATTGAATGTAAATGGTCTTAACTCTCCAATTAAAAGACACAGGCTGGCAGAATGGATTTAAAAACAAGAACCCAACTATATGTTATTTGCAAGAGACCCACTTTATAGGCAAAGATAGTCACAGCCTGAGAGTGAACAGGTGGTATTTGTTATACCATGTGAACTGAGCCTAAAAAGGAGCAGGAGTAATGGCTCTGATGTCTGATAAAGCAGAGTTCGAATCAAAATTAATTAGAAGAGACAAGGAAGGTCACTTCATACTGTAAAGGGAACAATCCAACAAGAAGATATAAAAATAATATATACTTATATCCCTAACATGGGTGCAACTAATTACATAAAACAGACACTACTCAAATTGAAGCCTCAGGTAAACCATGGATACTGAGCAACATACTTCTACCACCGTTAGATAGGTTATCAAGACATAAACTTTGTAAAAACTCTTTAAACCTGACAAATATATAATTAAAATGGATTTACCAAATATCTGTAGAATATTTTATCCAACAAGAGCAGAATACACTTTATTTTCAGTGGCTCATGGCATTGTCTCCAAAATAGACCACATTTTAAGCCACAAAGAAACTATTAACAGACACAAAAAATGATATAATTCCTTGTATTTTATCAGATCATAATGAAATGAAAATTGAAATTGACATAATAAAATCATTCAGAAAATATATAAATACATGGAGGTTGAACAATACACTTTTTAATGATGAGTGGATGAATAAATAAAAGGAGAAATTTTTAAAAAATGTCTTAGACTCAAATGAGTATAGTGATACAAAATACCAGAATTTATGGGACACTATGAAGACATTTCTAAGAGGAAATTTTATAGCTATGAGTGCCTAGGTAAGATTAGAAAGATCCCCCCCCCAAACAACCTAATGATCCGTCTCCAGGCTGTTGAAGAAGAAGAACAAACCAATTCCAACTATCTGACTATCTTTGCCTATAAAGTGGTTCTCTTGCAAATAACATATAGTATAAAGAAAAAAATAATTAAGATCAGAGCAAAATAAATTAATTTGACAATAAAAAATACAAAGGAACAACAGAACAAAGTGTTTGTTGTTTGAAAAGAAAAACAAGATTGACCTAGCCTTAGCCAAGTTAACCAAAATAAAAGAGAGAGACCTAAATTAATTAGAGTCAAAGAAGTAGAAATTACTTCAGACATAACAGAAATTCAGTGGATCATTGGGAACTATTTCGAAAATTCATGCTCTATTAATCTGGAAAACCTAGAAGAAATGAATACCTTCCTAGACACATACCATATTAAATAAATAAATAAATACATAAATCTAAAGGAAATAGAAAATCTAAACAGATCAATAACTTGAAATGAGAAAGAAATAGAAAAAGGCTTTCAACAAAGAAAAACCAGGACCAGATGGATTCTCAATTGAATTCTACCAGACCTTTAAAAAATAACTAATACCAATACTCCTCAAATTATTCCATAAGATAGAAATGGATGGAAAACTTCTAAATTCATGCTAGGAAGCCAGTATCACACTTATACCAAAACCAGATAGGGGCACATCAAGGAAAGACCAATATTACTGATGAACTTATATGCAAAAATACTTAGCAAATTGTGTTCAACAACATATTAAGTAGATTGTCCATCACTACCATGTTGGTTCTATTCCAGATATGCAAGCATGGTTTAACATATGAAAATCAATAAATGTAATCCATCATATAAATAAAATTAAGGACAAAAATCAATTTGTCATCTCAATAGATGCAGAGAAGGCTTTCAACAAAGTTCAGCACCCATTCTTAAAAAAAGAATTTGAAAAAAATTGAGATAAAAGGAACCTCTCTCAGTATAAATGTGAAATTTTTAAAACCCAATGTCAACCTCATAGTGAATGGGGAAAAACTGAAAGCATTTCCTTTAAATCTGTAATAAAATAAGAATGTCTACTCTCACTTTCTTATTTAATAGAGCACTAGAAATTCTAGCCTGAGCAATTAGGCAAAATAAGGAAATAAAAGGGATAAAAAAAGGAAAGAAAGAAGTCAAACTATCACTATTTGCAGATGATTTGATCCTATACCTATAAGACTGCTAGAGGTAATAAAAAATGGTTACAAAATAAACATACAAAAATCAATAATTTTCCTATATACCAACAACTAATTTGTGAAAAAGAAATCAGAAAAACAATTTCACTCAGAGTAGCCTCCAAAAAAAACAAAACAAAACAATCACAACCTTCTACTAAATCTAACCAAGTAGGTGAAAGACCTCTAAAATGAAAACAATAACACGAAAGAAAAAAATTGAAGAAGACGTCAAAAAAAAAAAAAGTAAGACCTCCTATTTTCATGGATAGGCAGGATTAATATTATTAAGATGGTCCTACCACCAAAATAAATGCACAGAGCCAATGCAATCCCCATTAAAATACCAATGAAATTCTTCATAGAACTAAACAAAACAGTTCTAAAATTCATGTGGAAGACAAAAGACCCAGAATAGCCAAAGCAGTTCTTATCCACAAAAACAATACTGAAGGCATCATAATCCCTGACTTCAAATTATACTACAGAGCTAGAGTAACAAAAACTGTATGGTACTGGCATAAAAACAGACATATAGACAAATGGTATACAGAAAACACAGAGACTAACTCACAATGTATTTGACAAAAGTGCCAAAATGTATGCATCAGTGAGAAGACAGACTTTTTTTTTTTTTTTAAGAATAGTGCTTTGAAAACTGGCTATCCATATATAGAAGAATGAAATGAAACTGGATCCTTATCTCTTACCCTGCACAAAGGTCAACTCAAAAATAGATGAAGTCCTAAGAATTAGACCAGAAACTGTGCAACTCCTAAAGGAAAATGTAGGGTTAACATTCCAGCAAATACATATAGACAAAGATTTTTTCAATAGGACCCCTAAAGCTCAGGAAATAATGCCAAAAGTTAATAAATGGAATGGCATCAGATTAACAGCTTTTGCACAGCAAAGAAAGCAATTAGGAATGAGAAGAGGAAACCTAAAGAATGGGAGAAAATCTTTGTTAGCTATACTTATGAGAAGATTAATATCTAGAATATATGATTGCCGAAGTCTGGCTTGGCACAAATCAGGAGCCACTTGTCAAAAAGAAACTAACTTTATTTTTAGAACTACAAACGCCAAACAAAACAGCTCCAGGGAAAAACCCTCAGAGCCCAACTGCCACCACCGGCTTCCACAAGCCTCTCTCCCCCACACCAGCCTCTCAACCTCCCACAATCCTCCTCCTCTTGAGGCCGATTGGCTGGGTTGCGTGGGCAGAGCCAAAGAAGTCACCCAATGAGCAGCTCCGTGGAGGAGCCAATCAGCTAGATGTTGCTGGGGCAGCTGTGAGCCAATCATCAGCTGGCAGTCTGAAGGGCAGGGAAACAGCCCAATGAACATCACCGCAGAGGAGCCAATCAGCTAGATGTTGCTGGGGCAGTCTGAAGCTTGCTGGCAGCTGGAAGTTTGCTGGGGCCCCTTTGGCTGTGGCTCTCAACATCTCCCCCTCTCTGTTTAAACAACAAGCATGTGGCTTATGGACCGTGCCTGCCTTAGGTTGTCCAATACATATGGTCCTTACCCGTCTTCGGATGAGCTGACCTCAGGGCGTCAGCCTCCTGTCTTAGGTTGGTACCATTGTAATTGGATCTTACCCGTCATTGACTACCGGTCCAGTACAGCCACACCTGTGGAGAGGTCTCAGCGGGGGGGGGGGGGGGTGAGGTTCTTTGCCTCACCTCTGTTGACCCCCAAATTTTAGCTGAATGATCATGACAAGCAGAAGGGAGGAAGATATACCAAGTCAATTGACGGCTCCTTTTGGGAAAATTGTACCACCGATGATATCATCAGCAAAAATACCCCAACACTACCACAAGTCGCTGCACCAACAGATAGTTCACAATGCATACAAATGACACATAGTTCTGTAAGCAGTTCAGTGCAAGTTCTGTAAGCAGTTCAGTGATGGCTATTGCAGAAACTGTAGATTAGTTTTATCTTTGTCTTCACCGGCACAGGGATGAAGATAGGAATTCTGGCAATAATGACTAAAGAAAAAATTAGGTAACATTCCAGAAGACACTAAAAGAAAACAATTTTCTTAACAATTTATATTATCTTCATCGGCACTGGGATGAAGATAGAAATTCTGGCAATAATGGCTAAAGAAAAAATTAGGTAACATTCCAGAAGGCACTAAAAGAAAACAATTTTCTTAAAAGAAAACAATTTTCTTAACAATTTATATTATAGTGAAGAGAATTATTAAATATAATGAAAACTAAAGGTGAGAGTAAACAAACAGATCTGTTAACCTCCTTTTTGTTTACATATTAAAACAATTCTTAACAGTTATTTACCCAATTTAAATTAAACCATTTAAATCACGTGAATAAAAAAAAAATATTTGGATCCATCTTTTCATGAGCGCTCATCATATATGATATATAGAAATATGTACATTGGACATACGTACATTCAAACATATAACACAAAACACAAGTGTGCACACATAATATAATACATACAACACATAACACAATAGTAAAGGCCTTATAACTTTTTACAGGTAAAATCTCTATTGCAATGTTTAAAAACTCTATAGTCAAAAAAAAATAGAACTGATCAGCAAAACATTAACCTAGGTCTGTATGAGCTCAAAAAAATAAAATAGAACTTCATGATATGGGAAAGGGCAATAATAAAATAGATATTGAAAAAAGCATCCTGGTTCTGTCGCAGATGTAAGGATAGCCAAATTGGAGTTTTGGATATCAGCTATTATGGATTTGAGCTAAATCATCTTCTTTTTGGTCTGTAGAAATCGCTTTAGTTAATCTCTCTGGAATCCAAATCGGCTGCTGTTCTCTCTGTGGAAACACAAAAACAGACCCCCGACTCCAGACAATCACTGGGTCAGGATTTTAGTTAATCTCTCCGGAATCCAAATCAGCTGCTGTTCTCCCTGTGGAAACACACAAACAGGCCCCCGACTCCAGACAATCACTGGGTCAGAACCTTGGTTAATCTCTCTGGAATCCAAATCGGCTGCTGTTCTGGGTCAGAACCTTGGTTAATCTCTCTGGAATCCAAATCGGCTGCTGTTCTTCCTGTGGAAACACACAAACAGACCCCCGATTCCAGACAATTACTGGGTCAGGACCTTTCCATTGTCCTGTTAGAATATCTTTCCAAAGTACCTTGGGCTTATGTACATTTTTTGGACACATATGCCTTTCTGCAGCACTAAGTCCTGATGAATCCAAATTTAAAAAGTTTAGAGTAAAAAGAGTTATTTTAAGTTTATCTTTGGGGAATATATACCCCTTCCCAATTCCGTCTTTTTGCTTTAATAAGTACATTTTAATAGTTTGATGAGCTCTTTCAACTATGCCTTGACCCTGTGGATTGTATGGGATTCCTGTTATATGAGTAATGCCAAATGATGAGCAAAATTGTTTAAAAGAAGTAGACGTATAACCAGGGGCATTATCTGTTTTTAACTGTTTTGGAATGCCCACAGTGGCAAAATTTTGTAAGCAATGAGCTATAACATCTTTAGTTTTTTCACCGGCATGAAGGGAGCCCATCAAAAATCCAGAAGAAGTATCAACTGTAACATGCAAATATTTTAATTTTCCAAATTCTGGCAAGTGTGTGACGTCCATCTGCCAAATATGGTTAGGCATCAATCCTCTAGGATTGACTCCAAGATTAACTTGTGGTAAAAAGGTCACACAATTTTGACATTGTTTTATTATTTGTCTAGCTTGTTCCTTAGTTATTTTAAAACGCTTTTGTAAAGTATTAGCATTGACATGGAATCTTTCATGAAAATTTATAGCTTCTTCTAGTATAGAGAAAATATGTATGTCACGTGTAGTTTTATCTGCTAAATCATTGCCCAAACTAAGGGCTCCAGGCAATCCTGTATGTGCCCTGATATGTCCTATAAAAAATGGATCTTTTCTGTCCCAGATTAAACTTTGTATAGTGGAAAACAAAGAGAAAACAGTAGAAGAAGGGGAAATTCTACCAGCATCTTCAAGGGATACTATAGCATTAACTATATACTGGCTATCAGAAAATAAATTAAATACAGAATCTTTAAACATCACAAAAGTTTGTAATACTGCATTAAGCTCTACCTTTTGAGCTGATTGTTTGGGTACTAAAAATGTAAAAGCTTGATCAGGTGTAACTATTGCTGCTGTACCATTATTTGACCCATCAGTGAATATATTTGGAGCATTCATGATAGGTGTTTTTCTTGTCATTTTTGGAAAAATTACAGGATGCAATGACCAAAAAGACAATAAAGGATTAGATGGTAAGTGGTTATCAAATGAAACATTAGATTTGCACATTATTATTGCCCAAGTATTTAACTCATTAGCTAATTCATCAATTTGATTCATAGTATATGGAGTAATAATTTTATGGGGAGAAATTCCAAACACTGCCTTTGCTGTTTTTATTCCTTTGAGTATTAATTGTCCTACAGCCTCAGGATACCTAGTAAGAATAGTGTTAGGAGAATAAGATAAATGTATCCATAATAATGGACCTTCTTGCCAAAATACTCCTGTAGGAATATATTTTGTTGGTAGTACAATAAATAATAAAGGCAAACTTATATCAATTCTATCCAAATGCATATTTTCCATATATGTTTCAATGATTTTTAATGCCTTTCTTGCTTCAGGCGTTAACATTCGGGGTGAATTTGGATCTGATGGACCTTTTAGGATATCAAATAAAGGTCCCAATTCTCCTGTTGGAATACCTAGATAAGGCCTTATCCAATTTATGTCTCCTAATAACTTTTGAAAGTCATTAAGTGATTTGAGTTGATCTACTCGTATTTGAATTTTTGGTGGACGGACCATGGTTGAGGATAATAGAACTCCTAAATAATTAATTGGAAAATTTAATTGCACTTTATCTATTGCTATCTCTAGATTATAATTTTTTAATAAGTTTGTAAGTGTGGCATAACATTCTAGCAATGTGTTTTTAGCTTTGTGTGCCAATAACACATCATCCATATAGTGAAATATTTGTAGTTCAGGATTTTGATTTCTAAGTGGCTGGATTACTTTGTTAACATAAATTTGACACATAGTTGGGCTGTTAGCCATCCCTTGAGGGAGTACTTTCCATTCATATCTCTGATCAGGACCTTCATGATTTAGTGCAGGGATAGTAAATGCAAAACGTGGACTATCCTCAGGATGAATTGGAATTGAAAAAAAACAATCTTTAATATCTATAACTAAAACATACCAAGTTTTTGGCAAAGCAGACAATTGAGGAATCCCCGATTGAGCAGGTCCCATAATGACCATTTCATTGTTAATGGCTCTTAAATCTTGCAGTAATCTCCATTTACCAGATTTCTTTTTGATGACAAAAATGGGAGTATTATGGGGAGATACAGAAGGTTGTATATGTCCTTCCGCTAATTGTTGTTTGACCAGATCATGGGCTACTTGTGTCTTTTCTTTAGTCAAGGGCCACTGAGGAACCCATACTGGTCTTTCTGATTTCCATGTAATTTTTATTGTCTCAGTGGCCCTTTGTGAAAATCCAACCCATGTCTGTCTGTTCCTTGATCTATTTGTATTGGTGCTGCTATACATTGTTCTTGTCTTTCTAATCTTTTTCCTTTCCTAAAACCTTGTCTAGCCATAATAGTGGGTGCATTTTGATTGATATTATTTGTTAATGTCAAACCTAATTGATCTAAGACATCTCGTCCCCATAAATTTACGGGAAGATGATCCAATACATATGGCTGTATAGTTCCTTCACATCCTTCAGGATCCTTCCAATCTAATAGCATTGCACTTCTATCGGGATTAGTCGCCATTCCTAGGCCTCGAAGCGATTGAGTGGCTTGTTGTAATGGCCAATGTTTTGGCCATTCTTGACGAGAGATGATGCTAAGATCTGCACCTGTATCCAGTAGCCCATTAAATTCATGTCCTTGAATATTTAGTTTTAGCATGGGTCGAGAATCTAAATTTAAAGAAAGCATAGCCCAATCTACACCTGTGGAGCCTAATCTCTTGGAACCTCTTTCTACAACATGACTGGAAAATTTATCATGTAGGCTTGGTATTATTAGTAACTGTGCTATTCTATCTCCTGGTGAAATTACTGATATACCCTTTGGAGAACTGGCTATAATTTTTATTTCACCTTCATAATTGGAATCAATTACCCCAGGACTTATCAAAAGTCCTTTTAGAGTAGAAGAGCTGCGTCCCAATAATAAGCCTACTGTTCCTTTGGGAAGAGGTCCTTTTACCCCTGTGGGAATGATTTGAACTCCCATCTCTGGAGTTAGTACTGATTTGGTGGAGGCGCAGATGTCCAACCCTGCGCTCCCTCTGGTTTGTCTGATGAGGGATCTGATGTGCTGGGCACTACCCTGATGGGGTTGCTGGGGTTGCTGGGTTCCTCCAGTGCTCCGTATATTTGTGGTTTGGGGCCCCGGAGCATTGGGGCCCCCTGTCCATTTTTTGGCAACGGAGCCTGATGCCTTTGTCCACGATATTGTGGATAAACACCTTGTCCTTGTTCGTTTTTTGATAATGGAGTACCCTCTATGGCGGTTTGAGGACGGTATTCATTAGCCCAATATAATGGAGTACCCTCTATGGTGGTTTGAGAACGGCATTCATTAGCCCAATGTCTCCCTCTACGGCATCGTGGGCAAATACCCGGTATTCTACTTGTTTGATACCTAGTTTTGTTAAACCCTCCTCCTATGGGGCAATTCCTTTTAAAATGTCCTGTTTGTTGACAATTGTAGCATGTTCTTGGCCTGGCATCTAAAGCCTGTTTTACTGCAGCTGCCACAATTTGCCCTTGTTCATTAATGTCTCTGGCATCCAAAACCTGTTTTACTGCAGCTGCCACAATTTGCCCTTGTTCATTAATGTCTCTGGCATCTAAAGCCTGTTTTACTGCAGCTGCCACAATTTGCCCTTGTTCATTAATGTCTCTGGCATCTAAAGCTTGTTTTACTGCAGCTGCCACAATTTGCCCTTGTTCATTAATGTCTCTACATAATTTAATATATGTGTTTAAATCTTCCTGTTTCCATGGTCTAATGATATCTCTACACCAACGATTCGCTTGGTCATAAGCCAGTTGTTTTATAAATGGCATTGCTTGTTCTGTATTCCCAAAAACTCTGGTAGCTGTTTGAATAAGCCTATCTACAAATTCAGCGTAAGGTTCATTAGCTCCTTGTATTATCTTAGATAATTGACCTTGTAAACCTCCAGGTTCTTGTAAAGACTTCCATGCCCTAACTGCATCTACAGCAATTTGTAAATATACACCAGGATCATATGCAAGTTGTTGCTGCCGATCCTCATAAGGTCCCTTTCCTAACAACATATCTAGATTTCTCTGAGGATAACCAGCTGCTGCATTTCGACTAGCCGTCTCCTTGCAAAATTCCTCATTGGCAACCTTCCATAACAGGTATTGTCCTCCATTTAGCACAGCTTTACACAAACTAGCCCAATCTGCTGGCGTCATGCTTAAGTTGGTAATGGATTCGACCAAGCTTACAGTGAAGGGTGCTTGAGGACCATAGGTTGCTACAGCCTCTTTTAGCTCCTTCACTGATTTGAAATTTAAACCCTGGTAAGTTCGCTGCCCTCCTACCTCAAATACAGGGCATACTTGAGATCCTGTCTCAGGATCCAAACTATCAACTGCGGGGGTTGGGAGTCTCTTAGCATATGGAGGTGGTGCTGTTGATTGGACACTTATGCCCTCTGGTGATAGAGTGCTGTTAGTAGCAGTCTCCTGTAGAGGTGGCGCTGTTGGTTGAACACTTATGCCCTCTGGTGATAGAATGCTATTAGTAGCAGTCTCCTGTAGAGGCGGTGCTGTTGGTTGGACACTTACGCTCTCTAATAAAAGGGTCTTATTAGCAGTCTCCTGTTTTAAATTTTCCCCTGATAGATTTTTCTGCTCTAAACTTCCTTCCTCTGTCTCACTATCTCGAAAGACCTTCTCTTTTACTTGAATCTTTTCCTCTTTCTGACTAGCTCGAGCTTTTACTTGAATCTTTTCCTCTGTCTGACTAACTTGAGAGACTTCCTCTTCTACTTGAATCAATATGTCTTCTTCTTCCTCTACCTCTGTCTGAACTGAAGGCTTTGGACTAAGCAAACTAGATACCAACGTCCACAATGACAATGTGCCAACTGGCAGAGTCCCTGGGTTGTTCTTTTCTATTCTTTTTAAATCTTCACCGTGATGGTTCCATTGTGATATATCTAACAGCTCCTCCTTAAAAAGCCATGGGCTATATTCTTGTATTACATCAACGTATGCCCTGACTGCTCTTGATTTTACTGGGAAGCTTCCTTCCTCTAACAATTTACTTAACACTCTTTCGGTTTGTTTTTTACTAATTGCTGATCCCGTATTTCTACTATAATACAACCCAACAAGATGACGCCAAACAAAACCGAGACAGAATCCAATAAAAAGGGAACCACACAAAATCATTATAACAGCCTTTCTATCCTCCTGACATATGCATCCGTCCTTTCTCCCTATCTGTTCCTCAAACGCAAATAGTTTTTCCTCAGATGTGAGTGGTTTGTCTTCCCTCTTACTCATCTCCAGGGACAGGAAAGTTAAAACAAAAACGAAGCAAAACAAAAGAGGAGACTTAGAATGGCTCCCCATCCTCTCGCCCTGCCCTCAGGGGCGAGCAGTTTACTTACCCTCAGTTGCTCCCCGTGCGAGCCACCAAATGCCGAAGTCTGGCTTGGCACAAATCAGGAGCCACTTGTCAAAAAGAAACTAACTTTATTTTTAGAACTACAAACGCCAAACAAAACAGCTCCAGGGAAAAACCCTCAGAGCCCAACTGCCACCACCGGCTTCCACAAGCCTCTCTCCCCCACACCAGCCTCTCAACCTCCCACAATCCTCCTCCTCTTGAGGCCGATTGGCTGGGTTGCGTGGGCAGAGCCAAAGAAGTCACCCAATGAGCAGCTCCGTGGAGGAGCCAATCAGCTAGATGTTGCTGGGGCAGCTGTGAGCCAATCATCAGCTGGCAGTCTGAAGGGCAGGGAAACAGCCCAATGAACATCACCGCAGAGGAGCCAATCAGCTAGATGTTGCTGGGGCAGTCTGAAGCTTGCTGGCAGCTGGAAGTTTGCTGGGGCCCCTTTGGCTGTGGCTCTCAACATATGATGAACTCAAATCATTTAACACCCTCAAACCAAATAACACTATTAATAAATGGGCAAATGAATTACACAGACATTTCTCAAAAGATGAAATACAAATGGCCAGAAACACATGAGAGAATGTTTAACATTATTAGCAATTAGGGTAACGCAAATCAAAACTACACTGACATTTTATCCCCCACCAGTTAGTATGGCAGTCATTAAGAATACAAATAATAAGAAATGCTGGAAAGATTTGGAGAAAAATGAACAATTTTATACCATTGGTAGAATTATAAATGAGTCTAATCATTATAGAATTTAGTCTGGAGTTTTCTCAAAAGACTAGGTATGAAAACACCATATAACTAGCTATACCATTCCTTGGTATTTATCCTAAATAATTAAAGTCATCTTACTACAGTGATATATGCATATCCATGTTTATGGGACAGCACAGTTTACAACAGCCAAACTCTGAAACCAGACTACATGTTTGTTAATGGATGAATGGATAAAGAAAATGTGATGTATTTACACATGGAGTTTTATTAAAAATCAATTGTGTCATTGGTAGGAAACTGGATGAAACTGGAGACCTTAATGTTAAGTGAAGCAATCCAAAATCAGAAGGTCAAGGAGTTGTATGTTTTCTCTCATATGTGGAAGCTAGAGAGGAAAAAAAAAAAAGTTGGGTGTGGGAGGAATGTGATAAAAATCAAAGGAAAGGAAACAGGGGTGGGAAGGTGGGGAGGGGAGGGAAATGCTGAGGAGTGATATTGGTTGAATTACTTTGTGTATTGTATGCATGTACAAATATGTGACAACAAATCCCATCATTATGTACAACTAAAACACATCAATAAAAAAAACCACAAAAAGAAAAATAATCTAGGAGGGAAAAATATATGTTTTCCTTCATTTTATCAGTTTATCCAGTATCAAGTTTATATTTTTCAAGAAAGGATGAGAAAATATAAAAGTATGTTCATTTTTCATATGGCAGTTCTTAGTGACTTAATATAGGTGAAAATTATGTTATTTAGGTAAAAATCATGTAATTCTGTCACAAATGAGTCTAAAATGCTAACTGTGACTACTATGTTATATCATCTCAACTGAATTCACCTACAATAGAATAGTAAGATGAAAACGAAACTCTCATAGTCGTTTACCACAGCTTATACTGGTGGAATTGCAGCCATGTACTCAACTATTTTACTGTAGGCATGAATTGATGCAAATATTGTCTTACAACTACAAACTAACCAGCAATATGGTTATGCCAGGATGGATAGATTCACAGAGAGGAATATCAGGGCTTATATTCTAGATTATTTCATGCTTTTAATCAATGTATATCTACATTTTTCTAGTTCTTATTTAAAAACTTGAATAAGATGAGCCCCTTAACTTGAGGCAGTTGGAGCCTATGGGAGTTAAAGTATCTAAACAAACAATTATCTTCCATTAGGACAGAGGAGTGAGAAAAATCAATTCCACATAATCATCAGCAAGGGATGTGATAATATCTGGGCTAAGAGAAACAACTTTAAGTGTGAGAATAACGCTGATATTATCTGTGTGTGTGTGTTTGTGCGCACGCGCGCACACGCACAAAAACAATGGCACAAGGGTAGAAGTTACCTTCTTTTAAAAGATGGTGTGAAGTAACTGAAAGCCCGTAAAGCATACAGTGCATTATAAGGAGAGAAGAATGTATGGGTGAAGTTTTTCAGTTGGTATGACAGTGAACATATCGATAAGCCAAAAACAGAATTTTGAAAGAGACTGCACATGTATTTGAATGATGAGTTGTTGGGACTTCATCTTGTATGAAATGAAAATCCAGAGAAGTTTTAATTTGGAAAATGACATGATCACGTTTAGATTGTACTTAGAAAGTTAAACATAATGTAAGAGTGGAGGTATAGGAGACAAATAGGAGGAGAGTAAGAAGATAAACTGAAAGGAGATTACTCAAATAATATGAAGGATTATGCAAGTTGGCATTAAGGAAGTTATACATGGAATTGAGAAATTAAACACATGGAGGTGACATGTAGCACAGTAATTCAATCTGCTAGATAAATATCTTGTTTTCAATTTACGTCAATTACATCTGTTTCATGTATATACAGTTCTCTAAAAATGGCCATTCTCTAATTTGCCTGACAAACCTTCAGTAATAAAATAGGTTCTTACTCTAAATAGCTTTGATAAAGTAGACCTAGAATAATGATGAATGGGAAAAGAATGTTTCTATTTGATGCTATCTTACAGTAAGTATTAAGCCACTAAAGTCTTCTAGAGATTTCTTTAGATAAGAGATTATTTGGAACACTAAAAAATCTAACCTCATGTTTTGGAGCAGGAACTTGTTATTTTACCAGGTTCTAAATACAAAAATTAAAATAACCTAAGTATTTTTAAGCTAATATTTGCCCTGCTGTTATTCAGCTGGCAAAATCAGAAAATCCCCAGGAAAGGATGAAATTGTCCTTTGATAGTAAAAAATTACAAGTGAAAATTAATTGTTTGACAGAGAAACAAAAAATGGATTCCTTTTCTCCTCTCTGTTGACGTGAAACTGACCTTTGGCTCACTGTGCATAGAAAGTTCCAGTCACATTCAGAATGGATTATGGCACACTGAGCTCCTTCCTGCCATGTTCTTACATTCAGCAAATCTCAGGGGGGATTCCCTGTGGAGGATGTTGTAATCTCCCACTGGATGCTTTTTTCCTTTTCCTTTCTTCTTTTCTTTGCTTTGAAGAGCTGGACAAGAAAGGTATCTGTGCTGAAAGCTGAGTAAACCTGGAGGGCAAGTGCAGACATTCATGAGATCAGAGTTACTCTTGCGAGAGCTAATCAGCAGGGTAAACAGTTTGCTGTAACTTTAATAAATGACACTAATAGAAACAGTATTGGTTAATCTCCATATATTTCATTTTTCATACACAGCCAGTAGTCACTGAACTCTCTTTATCATGCAATTAGATTTTCTAATATATTTTGCTCTTTCTCTCCATTAAGAGCTCATCCTCTCTAGGTACTTATAAAGCAGCACTAAAATTTGATGCTGTTATTGGAAATATTTTGTTGATAAAAGATGTTCGAAGAAAAGATGCTCACAAAATTGAAGAAATTAAGTTGTTAACGACACTTCTCTGAAACTGAAAGACCACACAGTGGAATTTCTATTTCCACAGTGAGAGCTTCTTGGTAATACCAGATTATACAACTTTAGAAATACAGACTTAAATGAATAAATGGCATTGTTGACTATGCTGTGGTGCAGAATGCAAGCTCTCTAGGGAGTGTCCAGTGTCCTACATAATATATCACAGGAAAGGATTAAAAATAAATTAGGACAACACTGTGCTTCTATTTTATTCTTATACTAAGGGCCTTAGAACCAGAGAGAAAAGGTTGTTTCTTGCATTCTATTTTCAACCAAGTTTCTGTAAGAAAGCTGGATGAACCCTACATGCAGGAGAAACGTCTTCAAAGAAACATATTTTAATTTTTAAGCATTTAAATTTCACCCAAAGGTTGAATTTAGTTACATCCAAGATCATATCAGCAGGGAAGTGCCCTGCTTGAAGCTGTGAAAGTTTTTGGGTGATCTTGGATGCTTCAAATACTGTCAGGTGTGTGGAAGTGTTATCTTTGCTTTAAATTAAAAGTACCACCCCCAATGTGAACATTTGGGGATATACTCTGAAGCAATCACAGTACTACTGCTATAATCTTCAGTGTTGTGAGTGGACTGGGCATCTTCTGATTACAGAATTCAACACAGTAATTACGAAAAGTAATATTAGCTTTTTTACAATGCCACAATTTCTGTAAACTGGTTGATGTTCATTAAAAGACGAGAAAATTAGAAAAATTTCCCACTATGATACTTCTTTTCTCAATCTTTTGGTGTTTTCAAATATGTGGATGATATCTTGATTACATTATTATGATTGTCTGTTTTTGTCTTTTAGTGTGGTCGGCCTTCTATCTAGCTAAAAGGAAGCTTCCATTGATTTCAGAGAGTTGGGTAGGGAATTGGAGATTTTATGGCAGTATGCAAAAATTGAGATACTAGAGTTAACATTTAAAACACTAAAAGATAACACTTTCACAAGAAAAGAGGTTTTAAAGGAAGACTTTAATGTAGATATTTTCTAAATTTTCTTAACATGCCAATGCCCAAACATTGATGGCTCACACTTTGAAAATTCTGCCTCAGCTGTAGGAAGGACACACCTTCCACCTTCACCAATTGTCTGCATGGATTATTCCCGGCCATAGAAAGAATTACTCCTATCTTTACTTTTCATGTAAGATAATACAGTGTTGTAAAATCAGTAGAGAGAGAGAGAGTTTGTTCTTTTGATTACAAGACATTTTGAGAGAGAAAGGTGAAGGAATCCAGAAAAGTGAAAATGTGAAGAATCCCTAGTCTCTTACTTTCAGACTTTGTCTTAGACAGGAGGAAATATGACATATAAACTGAAGGGATTACAAAGGCTGGGAACACTTGTCCAGATTTATCTCTGGAACTCTTAAAGGAGGTTGCCTGTATATTATACCAGGGAGGTGAGGATGGAATCTAGTATTTCTTCATGACTACGCCCCCAGTGGGGAGTTCTGAAGGGATACAACTCAACTGCAATGGTGAGAGGATAAGGATTGTTTGCCAACTTCAGGTGTGGGTTGGAGGGTGCAGCAGAGATTCAGGTGAGTTCATAATACCTTCAAGGGCTGAGGTAAGGCCTGATGATTCAGAGTTTAACAGATGACTTGATAAATCCCACAGAGCCCTGACAGTGAATTCCAGCAGCACATTTGAGCAGGGTAAACAGAAAATAAACAAGGAAGTTCTTTGCAGAGACTGGAAGAGACCAGGGGTATTACAGCTGTGTGCTCTACTCGTGTATTCTGCTCCATGAGAACAATGCAAACCTCATATTGCACTTTGAGCAAGAAGATGGCTAGTGGACAAGAATGTAAATACGGAGCGCCTGTCTAGGGGGAAAAAAGAGACTCTTGAAAACATTTCTGTGAAGGATTTTGATTTTGAGGAAAGTGAAAAACCAGGAGAGACTGAAATACTGTTATTTGAGAGCAATATGTTTTCTTTCGTGTAGTTTCTGGACAAAGATTGAGCCAGGCTTAGAGTATAAAAGAGGTTTACTTTCTGTGCACCTTTCAGTATGGTGTAAGAATACTTATAAATCATTCATGTTTCTGTGTTGTTGTGGTATTATTTGGGTTTTAAAATGACCACATAATATTATTCTTAGTATAGGACTTTTTATGGCTTGAATTTGGAATGTCCTCCAAAGTCTCAGATGTTGAAGGCTTGGTTCCCAGTGCAGCAAGGTGGGATGATGAGGAGTCTAACCTCCTCAGTGAATAAATCCACTTGATGGATTAAAAATTTGAGTAGACTAATGGAAGGAGTTGGAAACTTTGTAGGAGAGTTGTAAACTGTAGGCGTGATTGGAGGAAGTAAGTCACCGGGGGCATGCCTTGGAGTCTGTATCTTGACCTCTCTTTCTTTCTCTCTCTTTCTCTCTCTCTCTGCTTCCTGGCTGCCATGAACTTTGCTTCATCATGACCTTTGGCCATGATGTTCTGCATCTTCTCAGGCCCCAAACAATGGGCTAACTGATTCTGGATTGAAACCTCTGAAACTATGAGCCAAGAGAAATCTTTCCTCCTTTAAGTAGTTCATGTCAGGTATTTTGTTCACAGCAACAAAAAGCTAACACACAGGTGAATAAGTTCATAACTGGAACTTCTGGTTTAAAATTAGAAGAGTTAGCATACATTTGTATGGCTGGGAACAAATTACCACAAATTTAAAGTAGCTTAAAATACAAATTCATTAGCTCCGAGTTCTGTTGATCAGAACTATGCTGGATTCGCTAGATTCTTTATGAAGTCTCACAAGGCTCAGATGGAGGTGTCAGCAGTCCTGGGCTCTTTTCTGGAGGCTGTGGGGGAAGAGTTTGCTTGTTCAGATCATTGGCAGAATTCAGTTTCTTGTAGGTCTGAGGTCTTTGTTTTCTTTCTGGCTGTCACCCTGGCCCTTATTCTCTGTTTTGAAGCCCCCTGTATTCTTATGTGGTCCCTGCTGTCCTCAAAGAAGCAATGAAGGGAGCTAAGAGGGGGGGGAGGGAGGGAGGAGGGGGTAGGGGGAATGTAGGGGCCAGAAGGACAGTTTTTCTTATGCTTTGAATATAGTTTCTTTTTCTGCTGTGGGTTAAGAGAAAATTCTGTGCTTGTAAGTTAATAGTAATAATCAAAGTCAATCGATTATTAATATTAATTTAAAATACATAACCCCCTTTATGCTGTCATTTAACATAATCCCAGGCTTTACATGCCATAAAATGCACAGAGCCAGTCCAGGGGATCACCTGGGGAGAGAAGGATCATTAAAGTATTTCTCCTGATAATATCAATTTTCTTGAGTACTTTTTAAAATAATATCAAACCATAGAATATAGGTATTATTGTCTGAGAAGATAGATACTGGTATTGAGAATGGTTATAATTTAGTGACTTATTGTTCAAGGTATTTCCAAAGAGAGTGGCCATTATATATTGTCTGTCATAAAAGGAAAAAACTAAAAAAACAAAAAACAAAAATAAATTTATTGAGTGTTACAAACTTAAGACATGTCTAAGCAAATTGTAAATAGGGTCCTTCCTCATAAAGCTCACAGACTGCAAGAAAAGACAGATGTGTAGACAGATGATTGAAGCACAATTAGCATTGTCCTATGTAGGCATGTGACACGTGCTATGGAGAGAGAGAATGGAGTTAATAAAAAATTTATTGAGAAAATCATACTACTTGTTTGCTCAAAGTTTAGAACTTTTCCTTCTATACATGTTTTATACATGATGAATTAATATTAAAATTTATGAATGTAATTTCAAATTATTTAGTAATATTTCATTAGATGGACAGACCAAATTTTAATTAGTCATTCAATCTATTGTTTGACATTTTTAGTAATTTTTGATGTTTATTAAATAAAAAAGGATTTAAGTTCACTTTTTTCCCCATTCTTTAGTTATAAAATTTATTTTAGGGCAGAACTATGGGTATTCAGTGGACATATGGAAGATAGTGAAAAAGGGAAAATCTAACTTTATATATGTTAAAAATAATTACAAGTCATTATATAGAAGCAGTATGTTAACTTCTAATGTGATGGGATCTGTAGTTTCAGTAATTAAATAACTTTTTAAGCTGAAACATTCATTTCTTAGGATATTAAAATAACTTTCTTCAAAATTAGTTTTCTCACTGTTGCAGACTGCATTAGTTAGGGTTTCTTAGAGAAACAAAATCAATAGGTGAAAGAGAGAGAGAGTTTAAGGAATTGATTGATGAGATTGTAGAGGCTGGCAATTTAAAAACCTATAGTCTGGAAACTCAGGGAAGAATTGCAGATTGCAGTTTTATTTTAAAGGAAGTCTGCTGGCAGAATTCCTTCTTTTTTATGGAATCTCAGCTTATTTCTCTGATTGAGTCTGCAAGGCACACCAATATTATGGAAGATAGTATACTTTCTGATTTGAATATTTGGGGAGCCCGAAATACCTAGGAAGAAACATCTGGAATATAGAAAGTATCTGGATTCCATGATCCAAATTGACCCATAAAACTAACATCACACAGACTAATTATGATAATTATGAAGTCACTGGCCATGAATATGACAGTTTGAATTCTACACATGGGTTATCTGTGTTCCAGAACTTACCAGAATTAAAGCTTCCTTTCTGAGATTCACAATAATGTAAGATCAGAACAAGTCAGAGGAATATCCAAAAGCATTAGTCATAGTTAAAATAACAGTAGTATAAATGAGATTCACAATTGACTTTCAGGGACAAAAAAATAATTTCACTCTTTTACCTCTTTAACAGAAAGGCAAAATACCACTTAATGCTTGGATGGAAATCTTTCTAATGATGAATATTTGTATTAAAGTTCATTTTAATAAATTAAAAATTAAATTTGATAATATTTAAAGGAAAGTGGTTTTGTCTTCAATACATGCAATTATCTAAACATATTAAAGGAGCTCCCAAAGCATAAATACTTTGCTGCATGTAAATCACTGGGAACTTTCCTTAATAACTAGATGAGGAACATTATAATTAATATACTTTTATATGAAATCATTTGAGAAGCTCTTGAATATAGGTCTATGTGTTGCTTTATAAAAATAAATCTTTAGATATAAAGTTTATACCATACATTTATAGAATTTCCAAAAGAATGGGTAGGTAAAAACAAGTAAACTTTGATTTAAATTCTTTTAAATTATTGAAAAAGTCAAAGGATTTTGAGTTGTTAAATTTTATCCCTTAATACATCAGACACTAGAAAGGCAATATGTCAGTCAATGGAAGGGTAACTGATGTGATACAGCAATCTGTATACGGGGTAAAGTTGG
Source organism: Ictidomys tridecemlineatus (assembly GCF_052094955.1). Taxonomy (NCBI): domain Eukaryota; kingdom Metazoa; phylum Chordata; class Mammalia; order Rodentia; family Sciuridae; genus Ictidomys; species Ictidomys tridecemlineatus. The sequence goes on along the minus strand of NC_135485.1, from coordinate 44,892,823 downwards.
GAGTTCATAACCTGCTTGAATCAAACTGTGAAATATGATGTATTAAGAACTATGTAATGTTTTGAACGACCAACAATACAAAAAAAAAAAAAGAAATTTTATCCCTTGTATGTGAATCTCTGGAATGCACATTTAGTATGATAGAATTCAGGAATTTGTTTTTTGTCAACATTTTAAGTACTATTATTAATTAAATATATTACTTAATATATCACTTAAATATATTACTTAATGTATTACTGCTAATAATATTACTATAAGTAATATTATAAGCAGTAATATTGGTAGTTATTAAATTAGACAAAAGAAGTGTGTTTGAGTTTTGGTGATTTGTTTAGCATTTTAGTCTCATGCATAAAAACATGCATGAGAAAGTGCTTTTAATGGGGAATAAGCATTTTAAACTGATCTTATTTAATATTCAACAGTTCTCATTGTAATGGACCTTCAATAAACTTTCCCCAAGTGAATAAAATGCACTTTTAATTCTGATAGGGGACAATAAACTAACAATATCAGGGAATGAACTTCAGCATCAGGAATAGACTTATTGGTTGCCTGACCTACCCAAGAACCTCAACCCTGAGTAGATCTTCTCAGGTTCTCTGATTAACTAGACAATCCCAGATGTCCTGGCCTTTGTCTGAGTCAGGTTATAGAGGGCTGGCATATAGAATGTAAATGTTATCAGTCATGCAAAAGGTATTGTGCCTTCATCTAAATAATACTGAAGGGGAAGGAAGCTGCTTGGTTAAGAATAAGGATTAAAATCCATCATTCTGTTAATGTAGCCTAAAGAGTACTCCATCAATTCTGAGCTTTTGAAAACTGCAAAAGAATTATATATCACACAATAATGCTGAAGATTATTACATCTTTTAAATTGTTTTTGGGTTTACATTCCAGAAAGACATTAATAATTTTTCCAAGTTAAAGCAAGGGGAAATTAACATTTATGTTTTATTCTTTATTTCCAAATTATAAATGTTTTTCTGACCTTTAAAATCTAATGAGGGGAAATCAAATGATTATAAAATATTTTCCTTAATTGTTTGGGTTTTGTTGCTTCATTATGAATCTTCTCTTAACAGCTTAATTATTCCCAGTGTCATTGTAGGGAAAAAATATCAAGTGGGACACTGAAGGGATGTTGGGGGTTTTCAACAATTTCTGAAAGTAAAAAGAAGATCACACAAGCAGCATTGTTTATTAATATGTTAGAATTTTGACTGCATTATTCACAATACACTAGAGCTACTTCTTTTCATAATGCCTGGGGGGGGTGGTGGAACCATTCTTGGAGTGGATAAGGGCAACTTGGAAACTGTTGATTCATCAGGAGAAATCGTCATTTGGCAGAACGTTGCACTTTTTTTGAGTTTATTGTACTCTAAGTTATCAACAACTCCTCCCTTTTTTTGTGGTATTGGGGATAGAATGCTTTACCACTAAACTATATCTCCAGCTCTTTTTATTTTATTTTGAGACAGGGTCTTACTAAATTGCCCAGGCTGGCATTGAACTTCTCATCTTCCTGCCTCAGCCTTCAGAGTAGACAGGATTACCGGTGTGTAACAACACCCCTTTTTAAAGACTAGGGAGATCACAGACATGAATTCTTTATTTGTGTAGTTTGTTGTAGAAACATATTTGTAAATAAAGTCTTGGAAATTATTTCTGCCTAGGGAAATCTGGCTTTTTAAGTAATGCTGAGATAGTTGGGTTGATACTGTCACTTAACATTTATGTTTCTTTGCAAAGTGAGAAAATCCATCACATTTAAAAAATACTTTATGGTTGAAAATATATGTATCTGGTGGCATATGAAATGGTGGGAAGGGGACCATCCCTAATCTGCTTCTACTAATTAATATTTTAGTCTGTAATATAAGAATGAACGCAAGTGGGGTTCTGCCAAAATGAGAAGGAGGTCAAAAGAAGCTGTTTCTTCCTTTTATGCTTAAACTACTGTTTATGAGGGAAGTATCCCATCCACATACCTCAACTTAATAACAGTAATAATATGAATGTAGGCACAAATTTAAATACTAATCTTACTAATGATAATGGCAGCATTTGCATTTGATATATTCTAGACACCTCTATTAAAGCCTTAATGAATATTACTTTATTTAATTGGGAAAACAGTCTTAGTAGATAGATACTCCTATTATTTTCATTTTAGATAAACTAAATTTAATATACCCCTTTCTAGGGATTGAGGGTTCCTATTTAGGAATTTATTCTCTCTGAACCAGAAAGATGTTTTTATTAATTTTATTTATAAAATGTGTTTCTTTTTTTTCTTTCCACAATCAAATATTTTATTCATTTGAAATTGCTTCTATATAAGTGTGAGGTAGGATTTTTTTCCAAGATGGACTTATTCCTGGTATCAACATGTATTGATGCTTTTTCTCTTTTCTTGCTCCTGCCTGACTGATTATCCCATGTTCATCTTACATTCCACTATTATATGTTTCTGTCAGCTTCTGGCATATTTAACTTATTGACTTGCTTAGTTTTTGATCTTGTGATGCAATGCCACATGTTCAAACATCATAGCTTTAAATGTGTTTTGATAACAGCAAAGAGAAATCCCCTCAGTTTTTTCTTAAATGTTTAGCATAATTATTTGTGCTCTCTTATACTTTCACAAACCCTTGGGTCTATATTTTGAATTCTTGATAAAATTCAACTGAATATACTTTGTAAATTAATTTTTCATAAATCTATATCTCTTCATTAAAGTAGTGTTCTTGTTCATGAATACAAGTTATCTCATTTATGTATGTCTCTAATGTTTACAATAATGTTATACATTTTTGATATGGGTCTTACATATTTTCTATTGAACATTTTCCTGGCACCTCATCATTCCTTAACATCTGCTGTTAGATGTAATCCTAGACACTTCATTTCTAATGCATATGTTGTATTTGAAAATAATTAGGTATTCTAATGTTGCTGATGTACAAACTGCAACTTATTTTAAAAATATTAATTTTATAGCCATCCATCTTGCCAAATTTTATGGTTAGTTTTAATATTACTGCAGGATGTTTGGCTTTTTTAAATGTACACAATCAAGTCTTCAGCATAAGATAATTGCTTTATTTACTTGGCAATCTTCAAGTGTTCATTTGTTTTTCTTGTCTTACTATTAAGATCCTCTAGAACAGTTTAAAACTGAAGAATTCTTCACCATCAGCAAATATCCAAAATTGATCACACATCACTAATTGCACAGCACTACCTGATCTAAGTCATCTTTATTTCTGCCTGAATTGACTTAATAGCTTCCAAACAGTTTGTCCTGCTTCTACTTTTGCTTCTACTCCACTATCCACATCCTGTTTCTAATGCCACACCGAGATGATTCCATGACCCTCTAATTGTTTCACAAGCCAAGTCATTACAAGGTATAGAGTGCTCCATTTCCTTAATCCTTCTCCTTTTTGAAACCATTCTTCTTGTTCTTATGATTTGAAGTTCACTTCTAGCTATGATGATTGACATTTCCTATGTCTACTACCATGGTCCCATTTCAAACCTTCCATGTCTGGACTCTTAAGTCATTGCCCAAGGGTTGACTCTGAGAAGAGGGGAACTTGCTGAGCCCAGAAGTACTGGGGATAAAACTTTTCAAGGGTAATTTTTAACCTCTCAGAAGTGGGAATTTTGTGGATGTGATGAGGAGTCACTCATATGGTTTGGATATGAGGTGTCCTATGTTAAAGCAGGAATTATGGGAGGTGAAATGATTGGATAGTGAGAGATGTGACCTAATCAGTCCATGTTAGATAGAATGAACTGATTGGTATTTATAGATAGGTGGGACCTTGTTAGAGGAGGTGGATCATTGAGGATCTGCTCTGGAGGGGTGTTTCTTCCTTGTGGCCCCTCCCCCCCAGTCTTGTTTTCTCTTCCTCAACTTCCAGACCCTGACATGAGCTGAGAAGCTTTTCTCCTCTGGGCCCTTCTTCCATGGTATGCTGCCTCATTTTGAACTCAGATCAATGGAATCCACCATCTATGGACTGAGACCTCTAAAATAAACTTATCTTCCTCTAAGTTGTTCTTGTTGGGTATTTTGGACACAGTGATGCAAAAGTTGACAACAATGGTGGTGGAATACTCCCATTTCCTTCTGTCTTGCTGGGGAACTCTAAGATGCAGTGAATGCGTACCCTTAGCTAGTCCATAGCAGTATTGGGCAGCAGTTGCCATTTTGGCAATGCTTATCCACTCATCCTTAAGGGTCATTCTTTCTCTGTCTTACTCTTGTCTTGCCTGTGCCTCACATCACTTCTTTAAAAATGCTGTTTATCCAATCCCTCAGTGATGAGATTAGTTTCAGAAAACCCAAACTAGAATACTCCTTTGGCCATTCTGTCCTCTTTACTATTTTTCAAACATAAAGACATGATACTACCTTAGCACAATTTTTGCCATGTATCTGCTTAGTTGACTCCTTCATAACATTCATGTGTTTGCTAAATACTGCTTTCTCTGTGAGGCTTAAGAGGTCACCTTTTTAATGCTACCACTTGCACCCAAACAACAACAACAGCAGCAGTAGCAGCAGCAGCAGCAGCAGCAGCAGCAGCAGCAATTAACTCCATCCTTCCAGTAGGAAATGAGGGTCAGGAGACTGAGATCTAAAAGCAACACTTTATTAGTGGCATAATGATCCAGAAGGATAATTCCCAAAGACTGAGCCTAGAGCACATCAGGGCTTTTACTTTTACACATAAGCAAATTTTGGATACACTGAGGCAAATGAGTTGGTATAATTCTATTGCAGGGTGCATTCTACATTACTTATATTAGAAAAAGTTTGTTAACAGCCTGGGGACTCAACTTATACAGCTTAGTGACTTTTATTGCACTGAGCATTAAGGATAAATCTATATGGTTTCCTGCTTCTGCTACTGCAGTTCTGTGTTCCAGGTACCTGTTAGCCACTGCAAGCCCCAATGGTTAAATGCCAGTAAGCAAAGCTGCTGTGTTTCAGCATGTAAAATCACAGCCTGTCAGCTCTTAAACTGCAGAAGTTCCCACTCTGTTCTACAACATCCTCTTGCACTCCTCATCTACCCTAGGTTGATAATTTTTCTTCTTTTTTACCATGTCACTATTCATATTCTTGCATATTCATTGTATTTATTGTTTTCAATTATCCCCTATTAGAATGTAAGTCCCTTGAAAGCCAGGATCTTTGTCTACTTTATTCACTTATTTACCACACGTTCCTAGAAAAATACCTGGTATAGCCTTATTTAGTATGTGCTCAGCACATGAATCAGTAAATAAATAAATAGATATGTCTTGTTTCTGGCCTCAAAGGAAAACTATGTTTTTCCATTAAGAAGAATATTCACTCCTCATTGCTATGGTGTGGGTCTGTAATACCAGTGACTAGGAAGGCTGAGGCAGGAGGATCACAAGTTCAAGGCCACCCTTAGCAATTTAATGAGATGCTCAGCAACTTAGTGAAGCCCTATCTCAAAATATAAATAAGTAAATATGTCTGAGGATGTAGCTCAGTGGTAGTAGTGTCTCTGGATTCAATTCCCATTCCCCCCACAAACAAACAAACAAAACAAACAAACTTACTAACATTTGCTAAAAGGTTTTCATAGTAAACTATTATCACTTTAAGGAAATTTTTTTCTAGCTATATTTTCTAGTTATGTTTCTAGCTATGTTTAAAGTTTGATGTTTATTTTTTACTGTCCTTGTCTAATTTTCTTTCATTATAAAAGCTGTAGGAATGTTTGCTTTTTATTTTCTGGAATACATTTCATAAGGATGAAATGATAAGTTTTTAGAAAGTTTCATAAAATCCTGCCCTAAAACTGTGATTCTTCATGCAGTGAGTATGTGTGTGTGTATGTGTGTGTGTGTGTGTGTGTGTGTGTGTGTGTGTGATTGATGCCTTAGTTTTCTTAACAGCATTAAGTCAATTTTAAAAGTTTCAATTTCCTAAAAATATGCTAACTTTATTTAACCATTCAATTGAATTGGCATTATATTCTTCAGGCCATTTTATATATCTGTATCCTGTATCCTCTCCCTGTGTCCTCTTTTGTTTTCCTAGATATTTTTTATTGGTTACTTAATACTTATTAAGTAAACTTTACTGTTTCAAATATCAAACTTTTGACTTGACTTTATCCCTGATTCTAGATCTTTTTTCCATTCCTATTTACTACCTTTTCTTCTTTCTATGAATTTATTCTGTTTTATCATCAACATCTAAATTGGATATGTATTTAATTAATTTGTCATCATTTTCTTTTGAAATATAACCAAGTAAAGACCTAAATCGATACTGATTTTATCACATTTTACACAGTACGAACTTAAAAATATTGTTTTATATTTAGAATTTTGAAACAGCTACATCAATTTAATTCCAATTTTTATTTAGTAGTATGTACTATGATAAAGAAATTGAATAATTCATAACCTCAATTTTTCCATCCATCAAACTCATACTTCAGTGAGAAATAGAAACAAAGTAAAGGGGAAACACTAGGAAATGATATTGGACAAATTCTATTTTTATGTTGTGTGCATTTATGAATATGTAATAAAGAATCCCACCATTATGTACATTTATAATGCAGTGACAAAAATATAGAAAAATGAAGCATAAAAATAGAGTATATGTTCAATCCTTTGGCATAGGTGCTACAATATAGGGGGTAAAAGGTAGCCTGGGAGCATAGTCAACAAATAATGGCCTTTTCAAGTAAAGCAAAGGAAATTAGAAAGAAATTCACTTATTGAGAAGATCTTTAAAATGCTTCAAATGCCACTAAAATGGAAACCAAAAATTCTGTTTATTCAACATGATAAATTGTGATGGCTAGGGGTAGAGAGGAATTTTTCAGTTATTTCACAAAGTTTGATATATATATTGCCTGTGTCATTTAGTCCTAAGTATTTTAGTTTCTACTATGGCTTCTTTGAATAAAGAATTTCTTTGATATGTTTCTTTCTTTTTTAAATGTGCATATGTGCATGTATTGTGTGTGTGTCCTACAAATATGTCATGCAATTATGGACTATCAGGATCCAAGGTCTGTAGGGTGACTTATAAACATCCGACCCAGAAGAGCTTATTGGTTTTTATTCAAAGGTCAGCAGGCTTGAGACCCAGGAAGAAGCTGAAGTCCTTGCTTAGAGGCTGTCCTCCTTTTTTCATGGCAGGTCAGTCTTTGTGTTCTACTCAAGCCTTCTACTGATTCAAAGAGCTGACCTGCATTGGGGACAAAAATCAGTCTACTTATTTAATTAAATGTTAGTGCCATCCAGAAACACTCTTACAAACACAGCTGGAATAATGTTTGACCAAATATGTGGGCACCCCATGACCCAGTGCAGTAGCACATTAAAATTAACCATCACACTACTGACTTTATTTCACAATAGTTATAGAATATAACTTCTATGACAAGTGTTTGAAATTTGTTGAAGACATAATATTTATGGCCAATTTGTGATCATATTTTATGTGGGCTTGAAATTATTGTTTTCTCCATTAGGAACAAAGTTTAAATATATATGTGTGTTTGTGTGTATTTTGAATTTGTATGTGAAAAAAATATAATTCTGAAAAAGGTAGCAAACAAAATACTGTCAGTCATTTTCATCTAAAATTTATTATGGCTAGGAATATTAGGAACTCAAACCCACAAAAGATAATATTATATTCCTGAGATGCTTTTCAAATATGTTCTGTCCATTAATAAAGTTTTTTTTTAAAAAAAAGCAATTGAGACAGTGTGAGGTGCAGTGACACATGCCTGAAATTCCAGCAGCTCAGCAACCTGACACAGGAAGATCATGAGTTCAAATCCAGCCTTGGCAGTTTAGCACAGAAGGCCCTATGCAACAGCAATATCCTGTCTCAAAATAAAACATAAAAAGGACTGAGGATATGGCTCAGTTGTAAAACGCTCTGGGTTAAATCCTCACTACCAATAAATCAATAAATAATTTATAAAACCAAACAAACAGTTCAGTATCTGTCATCTACCCATTTATTCAATACTTTATTCATGCTATTTTGTGGGTGGTCTTTTTCTTATTCTCAGTCAAGTGTTTTTCCTCCCTATGTAAGGAGACTTAATGAGGGGAAAATATTCTTATTATCTGCTATCTGAAATTATAGCTATTCCCTGAGGCAAAGAATACAGAATATTCTCGTTGACTGGATGGAGAGTTTGATAAATAAAAGGAAATAGAGGAAAAAGTAAATTCCCAAGTAATTTAAAAAATTTTCTAAATTAGATAGAACTTTTCTTTCAGCTAAGGTAAATGAGCCATTCCTACACACAATTTGTTCCTTCCGACTGCAGAATATACCTTTTCAGACTCACATCCTTTTCAAATTTGCTCTGGATGTCAAAATGAACCAGAGTTTACTTATATTCATTTGGTCCTGGTAGGGCTGAGGATATAACATAAATTACCAGGAAGCTGTTGGGGGCAGCCTGATGTAAATCTTGTGTTGTTATCAATAACATCCTCCATACTAATTTTAAAATGTAAACATAAGCAAGCTAATGAAACACATAATGCTCTGGCTAGTACTGAGTCTCATTCTTCTGCGGCTGTCATGCTATACCTCACTTGGCAACCACAGTCTCAAGCTGAAAATTATTATTGAAATGCCTTAACCCTAGTCCACAATGAACAATTCCATGATTTAATAGCTTTTTTCATGACAGCATTACTGATTCATGTTTCGCAGACAGCTCCATCATATGCTGATTGTATCTTTCCATTTGGAGTCTCTGGTAGATACATAAGCATTGCTATTTGTTTAAAAAGAGAAAATAAAAAATCTCTATGTACGTATAGATCCCAACCATGACGCACAGCTTTTGGAAAATTATTTGTTCTTTTTCAAAATTTTTCATATTTTATCTGCCTAAACTTAGTTATATAAAATGTTATAATTGGCTAATTGCAACCCTTAGATACAAATAAGTATTATAGTGGTTAATTTGTTTCCTTACCTAGAACTCCCAGCATTCCCTTTCCCTGTGCTGTGTCTGGGAAGGGCACTCTGTTTGCTTTTGCTTTCAGTACCTTGAGACCTTTCTGGAAGACTGTTGTTATAATTTGGATATGTGGTGTTCCCTAAAAGCTTACGTGAGAGACAGTGCAAGAAGGTTTAGAGGAGAAATGATTGAGTTACAGCCTTGAGCTAATCAGTGAATTAATTCCTGATGAGATTAAATAAGTGGTAACTGGAAACAGGTTGGGTGTGGCTGGAGGAAGTGGTTCATTGGGGGTATGGGTATAAGGTATGCATTTTGTATCTGGAGAGCATATTTTTTTTCTCTTTCCTGCTTTCTGATCATCATGTAAGGTGCTTCCCTCTGCCACCGTCTTCTGTCAAGATGTTCTGCTTCATCTCCAGCCCTGAGGCATGTCCAGCCTTCTATGGACTCAGAACTCTGAAACTGTGAGCCCTCAAATAAACTTTGCCTGCTCTGCAATTGTTCTAGTCAGATCTTTAAGTCACAGTAGTGAAAGAGCTGACTATAACAACTGCCTTACATTTTGGAAGCTTCTTTGCCTCCTAAATGATGCTGCTTAACTGATGTGTGTTGGATGCCAGAGTATGCAAGACCCTGCCCCCTCACCATCCCAGCTCTGGACAGCTGTCAGGCATAATCTGCATTCCATGGTATGTGTGCACAGACATGTTGAAGCTGCTGCTCTGGCACTTGGCCTCAGATGACTTGTCTGCTTGATCACCTCCTTATCCTTCTTCTTCCCCTATCACTTTATTGGTTTTCCCAATACCATTTCCTTATAAATCATCTGCACATGGACCCTCGAATCAGGATTTGCTTCAGTTCACTAAGCATAAAGATATTTAACTTTAAAATTGCAAGTAGAAATTGTCTGTAATCTCATTTATAATTTTATGGAGTTTACTCTTCAACTCCCTGGTTGTTAGTTGGGAAGCTTCATTTTCACATTTTAAACACTAGCACAATTTTATGCTTTGTATGTCATTCATAATTTATTAAGTAATCATTCTAATGTGCAGATGATTCAGAGCCATCGCATTTCAGAGGGTCATTTTATCTGCAGAGCTATAGTAATCCAGACTTGACACAAGATATTACCGAGCACTTTCTAGTGCATACCGCAGAGAGAGCATCACTTGACTCTATTGCATTTTATGCGAGAATGTGAAAAATTCTTTTAGACTTTCTGATCCTTTTCAGAATTCCTGAACTGCTGAAATAAATGGACACTCAGCCCAGTTAGTAAGACAGGTCATCAGCTAGACATGTCACTAAAAAATTATATATTTTTTTCTTTCTTTTAGTGAATTATTTTATATAGTATATGGGAGATGATTTCTTGCAGAAAAAACAATCAGTTATTTGGTGTTGGCTAAGCTCAGGTATTTATAACTGGAAAATTTGGTGGTTTATTGTAATGAATTCACTTATTTTTTTTTTTGTATAGAATACATTCCATTCCCCCCATATATTTACATAATATTTATGAAACATGTAGGTCACAAAATATATCTGAGTAAATTATAAATAGTTCAAGGTTGTGAAAGTCATACTTTATCTGATATTTTATATCAGACAGATCTGTAAGTTAGTTTTGAAAAATAACAAAATAATTAGAAAATCTAACGTGGTGAAAAATACCAATTATAATGTTAAAATCTCAATCCATAAACTTTTCTCAATTTTAAAGTATCTCAAACTAAATATATGCATTATTTTTGAAGAAAAATAATATGACCTTAGATCAAAATATTGTTGAATAAATGATTTTTTTGGTATTAGGTAAGATATTAACTATATTTGAATGAATTACTCAGTCATATCTGTGTTGGTTTAGTAAGCAGAATTCTGAGATATCACACAATATCCCTAATATACATGTAATCTCTTCCCTGTGAACGTACATGAAGTCCATGAATATCACCACATACCATTCTTCTGATTATTTTTTATTGCACAGAAAATTGATTTTCAGGTTGATTTTCCTTCTAGTATTATTAATTCATTGCTGACCTAATTAATCAATTTCTTGAAAAGCATAGCATTTTGTCTCATAGGAGCATACAAAGAAGTCAGCAAGATATACTTCTTTTGGCACTAAAGTTGAAGACATGAGCTGCCATGTTTTGAACTGTCTATGAGGATCAAGTCTCTAGGAATAATGCAGAGACTATGGGACCTCAGGGTAACCTACAGCTTATAGCCAGTAGAAGTCTGGGTCCTGTAGCTATTAGGAAAGAAATTTTGCCAGAACCCTAGATAGATTAGAAGCAAATTCGTTTTGAGTCAAGTTTCCATTTGAGAATGCTGTTTGGCCAATATTTGGATTTCAGTCTGGTGAAATTCTGAGCTGAAGACCCAAATAACTCTAAGTAATGACTTACTGTAACTAAGTATGTTCTTTTTAGTTATTATATTTAATGTAATTTGCTGCACAGTGCTATGGACTGAATGTTTATTCCCTGCCTGTAGGAAATTAAATATACTGAGATCCTAATGCCCAATGTGATAATAGGAAGTGGGGATTTGTGTACATAGGGTGGAGCCCTCATGAGTGGGATTAGTGCCCTTTAAATCCTTCGCCCCTCTACCATGAGAAGACACAGCTAGATGATGGCAGCTAATGCACTAGGAATCAGCCATTCATCAGAATCAGAATCTGACAGCTCCTTGATCCTACAGTTCACAGCTGTTACAACCATGAGCTTTCATCTCTTTTGAATTCATCACTTAACCAAGTCTTAAGCAAGGGGTGAATGAGTTTCATTTGGTTTGTATGTGAAATCAAACATTAATTATTCTTCAAGATGATATTTTAGAAACACATTTCTGGAAGTTAAAATATGATCTATATACAATGTTAATTGAAAAAATAGGTTCTAGTCATGTTTAGTGCTTGATTTCTTTTGATTCTACATATGTGCATATGTGGTCATTAACATATACACAAAAAGGTAAAGGGAAATATTCAGTGGGTTGATGGAACTTAGGTAATTTATATTTTCTACAGTGAATATTATTCCTAGCAAGCTAATCAAACTCTGTCTTACTAGAATTTTATAATTATTTAATGTGAATTCTTGGACATTTTCTTTTCTCTCCTTTTAAAATATTTTGATTACTGTTATTTTCATTGAACCACTAAAAGCGTTTGTAACATCTGCCATAAATATCAGAATAATACTAGTAAGGTTTACTCTCAAACCACACACTTAACAGAAAGGCTACAACATGAGTCCCATGGTACATCTGTCATTTACAAATCAATAGTATGGATGTATTAACACCTCAGCAGTGCCTTTATAAGCACTGGGGACAAGAGCGAGGCAATGTGTCCTTGTCTAGTTGACATTAAAATACTGTTTATGCACAGTACACATTTCTTTGTACTGTATTTACATAGCTTAATGGGGTTTTGAAAGGTCACAATCAGAGCTGTAGACATTTGGAACTGCGAATTACATACAGAGGCATTGTTGAATTCTTAATTATATTATTAAAAGGTTTACACAAGGTTAGTTTCTACCAAAGAATAGATTGTTCTTGGTATACATTAATTTAAAACTTGTATTTTCACTTATCTTTCAGTCTTCTATATACCAGATGAGAAATTTCTATGCTCCAGGCTCATGTCTTATAAAAGCTCTGTCTTCCTGAACAATTCTAAGTTTTCCTGTAGTGTATTTGATTTCTTTCTTTACCTAATCAATGATTACCAAGAATTATCAGTGCTACAAGATAAATGTGTTTTCTGAAAGTATTATGGGAAAACTTTGGGAACACAATGCTAACTGAATAAAAGTACTGATTATTTTAAATTGTTTTTGTATTACTTTAAGTTTCTTATCAGCGTTTAGAAATAATCCCAGAAGAGAACCACAGAAGCAACCAAAGTATCAAGTGACTAAAGAAAAATGACTATGCCAATGGAAATTATACAGGGAATGATTATACAGGGAATTTATAGGCCACAAAACTAGTAAAATTTTTCCAATCATGGTGACTTTATCCTCTTTTATACTGGTTTCTATATGTGAGAATAAAGTTTCCTACATTAAGGATAAAATACATTTATTTCCCACAAGGAATATTTTTTTTCTTAGTCTAGAAATCTCATAAATTGGAAAAGCACAGGTAAATAAGTCAGGAAGGAAGTGAGGCCTTTCCAAGTAAGCAAATCCTTTGTAACATAAAGAAAAAGTGAATATTTGATAGTCAGATGAATTCTCAAAATTATTTTACATTTTATTAAGCTTTGCTTCATGCCTTTATGAGGATTAAATATAATATTTAAGATAACTAAAAATGTTGCTTTAGTTTAAGAAAGAAATATTAATGAAAAGAAATTATTTGATAATTACCAAAGGATAGACTATATATATGTGTGTGTGTGTGTGTGTATAAATATATAAAGGATAAACTATATATATATATGTGTGTGTGTGTGTATGTGTGTGTGTGTGTATGTGTGTGTGTGTGTGTGTGTGTGTGTGTGTGAAATACAAAGATAGTTAATATGCTGAAGGAAAGAACAGAGACTAAAAGGCTTTTGAGAAATTGAATAGGATAGAATCTAATGAATAAAAATATATAGCTTTGTATATAGTTCTAATAATTAACTACTAATTAATTTAGGGAGATTTGATTGGCAAAAATTTGTGTGAATGAGTCTTGAACATGCATTGTTTTTTTCCCTCCATTTGAGCCAACAATCTGAACTCCAAGCTGTGCCAGCTTAAACTATATCAGTATTAGCATGGTCCTTAGATAAAGTGAGAAATCAACCTTCAAGGCTCTGCCCTGATTATACCACATCCATCCTATTCGATTCTGAAAAATTAGTTTACTCTTAGGATAATACAAATGATAGTGAAGATATTCTAATTCTTGATGTATGAAAATAGGTTGAAAGAAACACACTCATTTGGGAAGGAAAGATTTAAAAACACTATGAGTGTTGTATTATTAGAGCACAATACTTAGTCTCCATAATATGAAACCTGGTTTCTTGGATTTGATTTAGAAGTACTGGGCAAGTTACTTAACCTTTAGTGAAGATCTTCAATATCCTTTTTTCCCCACTATCCCACATTTGTAAATGAGCACTGGTGGGTCTATCTTTAGGCTAGTTTTTAGTGTTAAAAAAGATGTGCAAAGTTCAAAGAGCCATTCCTGGAACACAGTGAGCACTTGAATAAAAATTGAAGTTATTAATGATGTTGTTAATATTGTTATCATAAAACATTTGGAAAATTCATATTTAAAGGGAATAAAATACTCTTGAGTTTTATAGGGCAGAAATAATAATGACAGTTTATATTTAACATGAGGAAGAATTTAGTTCAGTGTAAGATCTCTAAAACAAGGTATCATGGTCTTCCTGATGAAGCAGTGAACTCCTGTTTCTGGATAATTTTCTTGAATTAATTTATTTTTAATTGATAAATAAGAATTTTATACATTTATCTTGCAAGCATGTAATCTTGAAATATGCTTACAAGTAAGAAACATAGCTACAGTGAGCTTATTTAGCAAATTAACTCATGCAATACCTCACATTTTATCAATTACTTTTTGTGGAGAGAACACAAAATCTACTCTGGTCACTTTTTAAGAATATAAAACATTGTTATTAAATGTAGTCATCAGGGCATACAATAGATCTCTTGAAATTATTCCTTCCATCTAATTGAAATTTTTTACCTTTTGACCAAGAGTTCTCCATCCTGCTGTGCTCCCAACCAGATGATTTGTAAAAGCAGACTCTTAGGAATCATATATAAGGGAATCCTAGAATGAATGTAAAATTCAATTAGATATTCTTTGTAGTTTATTTCAACTTTGAATTTCTTGTGTTTCTAAGATGTTTTAGAAAACCATTTTCTGCTTGAGAAAATATTTAAAATACTGATTATCATAGTTTATATTAACTAAAATAATAAATATTGTATTTATTTTACTCACTCGTCATTAAAAAGTAAATTTGACGGCTGGAGTTGTGGCTCAGTGTTAGAGCTCTCACCTAGGACGGGCGGGATCCGGGCTCGGTCTCAGCACCATATAAAAATAATGGCATTGTGTTATGTACATCTACAAAAATAACGCTTACTCGAGCTTTAAAAAAGAAAAGAAAAGTAAATTTGATGTTCTATGCTGAAGTTATTCCAGGCCTGTTCCAAAAGCATATCACTGATGGCTTTGACAAAAAACAAGCAAATAAACAACAACCACCACAACAAAACCCTTCAAAATGTTGCTTTGAGACTGAGTAAAGAGTTTGGCTAACAATTATGAAGGAAATTTTCTATTTTTTTCTGAATGATTTGATAAATCATATATTTAAATATAAGAATCCTCATATGTAAAAAGACTATTCACTGTCTACTTTTGTAAGGTTTTTGGAAAGCAAAAATTATATACATATACACACAAATACACACAAACACAATGATTGTTTACAGGTTCACTTGCTTGTGTAGATATTTTCAGGTTGGTCTAATCTAATGGTCTAACCATTTTCTTTACTTATATAAACTCAACAGCTTTCCTATGGTCATCAAGCAGTAAGATATTGAATTGGACATATATTGTAAATGAAATATATTATTGCATTAATTAGACAGAAGATTCCACTTTTAATAAAGTCATGAGTCTTTAACCATAGGAGGGGAACAAAATAATAGCATATGCTGAATATAAACCATGTGTATCTATAAACTCGCACACATTATTGTCTGTGTTTGTGGTTAGAGAGTACAAATAGAATATAAACTGCAATATATAATATTACTATATATTAATATTCTATAACACAAAATATTAATAATATTGCTACAGTAATATAGTATACTGCATATTATATACACAGTATTAAATGTTATTTATAATAGATTAGTGTAAGTATAATAAATATAGCTATATTATATATTACAGATAATGTAGTTATATTAATAGACTGTAAGACAGATAATACCTAATATCTGCTTAAAGTAACTGTGAATAGTTTTGTTATCCTTAATTTTCATTACATTTAAATGAATTCATTTGAAGAGAATTTGTGATATTGAATTTTTCTATGCCTTCCATTTACAAGACATAGAGGGTAGGTATGAAGCACTAGTACAATGAAATAAGACAAAAATTTTTACCTCAAAACCTAATTAAAATTTTTACAAAAAGTAATGAAA
The DNA here is from genome assembly GCF_052094955.1 of Ictidomys tridecemlineatus. NCBI lineage: Eukaryota > Metazoa > Chordata > Mammalia > Rodentia > Sciuridae > Ictidomys > Ictidomys tridecemlineatus. The sequence goes on along the minus strand of NC_135485.1, from coordinate 44,876,574 downwards.
AAATTTTATTAATGAGTAAAAATAATTGAAAATATGCAGTTGCATTTTAATTTATATGTCTACATAGATGGGTTTTTCTCTATAAAGCAATGAAGATGAAACTAGTGGCTTGGTACCACGCACATTACAGCCAATAAAAAGAAAATGAGCTAACTCCCTCAAAGGGGCATTCCTCTTTTTCCGATTGAGCTCTGTATAATGCTGCTCTGTGGAAATTATAATAGTGTCACACAGTGAAGCAAGCAAAGGGACTATAAAACCTTGCACCTTGTCTGTGCTTGAACAGTAACCTAGCATTGATCTTTTAGTACTGATATGCTAACCGCAGGCACAATTAGGAGATTGAACCTAATTTAACACATGGACCTACCAAAGTAGAAAGCAAGCCAAAATCAAGCTATATACTGAATGTATTCTAAATGAATGCATTTCACATTAGCATTTGAATATGTATTTGCTATCTATGGTAAATGTTGTCAAATATATGGCAAAATTTCAGAAGCTTATCTGAGAATTACACATTGAAATATCTGCATTGCTATTGACCATAGAGAACTGTGCTTTTTCTTTGAGATGCATGTGGGTAGCTGTTTAATTTGGGATGATTTCCATTTTTTTTGTTTTTAAAAGTTCATTATCAATTTTCTTCATTTAAAAATGCATTAGTAAAAATAAAGCTGTAATTCATTATATAACAGATTAAATAATTCTTATTTTAAGATAAAAGAAAGAAATATATGTTAAAACTATTGTGAGAACTTCTCTAAAGGTTAGGTTTGTTACATTTGATACCAATTAATCATACATACACACACACAAACACACACACACACATATATATACAAAATTTCATTATGAATTTTAGGTTTTCATTTTAATAAGGTTGGCCTGAAAACAATCCCTGTTTATTGGCCAGAAATAATTCAATGAGATCAATTACTATGAAATTAAAATTACTATGAAATGGAGAAGTTTGAAACTTTTATTAAAAATGAGATAAAAATCTAGAATTTTCAGTAATAACTGGGTTATTTAGCAATTCAGAAAATTGAAACTCAGAAATTGGTACATAAAAAAGATTAAAAAGCAAACAAATAATTTAGTCAAAAGTTTATCTGCATAAGTAAACACAATCATAAAATATTATCAACATTTCTATCTTGGACCCTGATAACTAAATGATTCTAAATTTCTGAGGAGAGTTGCATTAATTCTCTTCATCATCAAGTTATCCTCTTATTCACTTATTTTTGCAACTATTAGCCCATCCAGTTACTAAAGTCTTTATGGGATGGTTAATGTACATAATCTACGATAGTAGTTTGCATACAATTGGCAACATAAGATCCTGTGGTTATAATCATACCAAGTGCAATATGAAATATAAGATTTTCTTATCATGCAACAGTCTCTCCTCCTTGAATCTCAGTTGGCATAACTTGTTTTGTACAAGAGAATGTGGCAGAAGCAATACTGTGACCGTTTTGACAGTTCCAAGAATAGGCCTTGAAAGCCTCATGTTCAAGAATCTCTTTTTAAAAATTTATTTTAATTAGATTTATATGACAGCAGAATGCATTTTGATTCATTGTACACAATTGCAGCACAACTTTACATTTCTATGGTTATACACGATGTAGCGTAGCACCATATGTGCAGTTATACATGTACCTAGGTAATAATGTCCATCTCATTTCACCATCTTTCCTATCCCCACATTCCTTCTCCATACCTTCCTCCTCATTGTCCCATTAAAGATCCTCCATTTTTCCCATGTCCCCTCCATTTGAATGAGCATCCACTTATCAGAGAGAACATTCGGTCATTGTTTTTTGGGGATTGGCTTACTTAGCATGATATTCTCCAACTTTTACCTGCAAATGCCATAATTTTATTTTATTTTAATGCTGAATAATATTTGATTGTGTATATATACCACAGATTCTTAATCCATTCGTCTACTGAAAGGAATCTATTTTGATTCCATAGTTTAGCTATTGTGAATAAAAGTGATGTGGCTGCATTACTATAGTATACTGATTTTAAGTCAAATGGTGGTTTTATTCCAAGTTTTATAAGGAATCTCCTTCCTGCTTTCTAGATTGGTTGCACAAATTTGCAGTCCCACCAGCAATGAATGAGTGTGCCTTTTCCCCCACATTTCCGCCAATATTTATTGTCTATATTCTTGATAACTGCCATTATGACTGAGATGAAATCTTAGAGTAGTTTTGATCTGAATTTCTGTAATTATTAGAGATGTTGTACATTTTTTCATATATTTGTTGATTGTATATCTTCTTCTGAGAAGTTTCTGCTCAGCTCCTTAGCTCATTTATTGATCAGGTTGTTTGTTTTTTTGATGTTAAATTTTTTGAGTTCTTTATGAGAAATCTGTCCACCTACCATGTGAACAATGTGTTTGATCCTGAGAGAAGATGAGATACTCATAGCCCCATCTATTTTGACTCTATAGCCAACAACCAGCCATCCCTTACAAACACAGCTAACTCTTGCCTGCAGACATTTGAGTGACCCCAAGCAACTAAGATTCAGAGAATTACCTAGTTGAGCCCAGTTCTGGCAGATCCACAGAATTATGAACCAAAGGTTATTGTTTTAAGTCATTCCATTGGGGTGGATTGTTATGCAGAAGGAAAACTGTAGAGCTAATTTGATCATCGAAAAAATGATGGGAGTATAGATGTTTAGACAATGTTACTTTTGTAGTTAGTTTTCCCACATTGTCCTTATTGAATCATGTTTTCTGTGTGCAGCTAAAAATACAGATTTAGAAATTAGCAAGTGGTTGTTTTAGGTCATTTTTTTCTTTGCTTTAAATTTAATGCAGCCAAAATGCTGTATATGTTACTATTTTATGACCTCAGGAGGAGTTTTTTCTTATATCACAAACCATACTAACCCATACAGTAATTGGAACATAGCCTGTGGTATTAAAGAGTTCTAGGGGGAGAAAAATCACAAGTGATTGTTTGTAGTTTTAATTTTTCAGGTGAAAAAATGTATATTTTTAAATGTACTCTTCACTTTAATTGATAAATTATAAAGTAGAATTAAAATTTTTGTATCCATTGTTTCTTCTTTTTACAATACAACATATATCACACTATTACTGTGCTGTGTTGCTTTTTTTTAATGGAACAATGAAATTTTTTTCTCTAGTCCTTTTTAAAAACTATTTAATTCTATTTCAAACTCTGCATAAATGGGAAAAATTATATTTCTAAGGAAATATAATTTAAATTAACATGATAAATACTAAAAGACAAGATTAACCATATTGTCAAATAAGTCCAGCTATCAAATTTTCATAACTAGCCAATAATTTTAATTAAAACTATTTAAAATTCTTTAATGTTATTGCAACAATAATTTACAGCAGGAAATATAAAATTTGTGAATGAAAAGAACTTGAACTTCCTGAATGTTTGAAGGGTATAGTTTTCATAATAATGCTTATTCTAAATAAGCAATCTAAATTATAAATGGGAATTAATTTCTTTGTATTATCATCAGTATTTCTTATGGTTCATGAATTTATTTTAAAATAATAATAATTGCTATTATTGTAAGTATTCAGTTAATAAGCCAAAGTTACTTTCCTTGTGAAATATGCTAGGGTTAGTAGAGTGTGTGTGTGTGTGTGTGTGTGTGTGTGTCTATGTGTTTGATATTAATGTAACTTACCAGAGGCTTTTGTTTGCAATACCCTTGGATAGCAACAGATAATATGAATATTTTCAACATATGATAGTCTCTACTGAAATTCTATTGCAGTTATATTTTCAGTAAACATCTTTCAAAATGATGATAGCAAAAGGGACTTGGAGATTGAGAAACATGGTGGCTATTTATCTGTGCTTGTGAAGATACTCATGTTTTTATTTATTGTAGAAACAGAACAAATCTGGGAGTTGTGGCATTTTTCTTTAAGAAGAGATTGATGAGATTTATTCTATTCATTGACAGATGAACTAATTATGGTTTAATAAGTTGAATTTTTTCTAAATTCTGAAAGTATTTGAAATAGTTTCTGATTTTAACTTGATCATTAGATTTATCTGAGATAGATGATTTATAATGTCACACATGTTCCATGCATTTGAATAAAAATAGCTTCATGAAAAAGTACTTTTCTAATTAGTGAGTTTACTAAGACTCTAATTTGGGTTCAAGTTTATGGATGTTGTGAGTCACATATTTCATATTTATGTTTTAAAATTCTAAAAATGTGAATGTACATCATCCCTTTTGAATTATGTAGCAAATGTTCAAATTTTGAATGGTTTTATTTTGAAAGCTTTTTTAATGACAATTGGGAACAAATAAAGATCTGAAATATAATGACTAATTTTTCATAAACTATATTATAGAGTATGTCAAACCAAGACAAAACAGTTACTTGATATAGGGATTTGGAAATGTATGGTTAATAAGCCTTGGCATAAGGAGCTAAGAATTATTTGCTATTTAATACATTATAAACAATAGTTGTCTTATGTCAATTTTTATTATATTTGAAGGAAAATGCAATTATTCCAAAAGTTGATCAAATGTCACTTTTTTTAAAAGGAAAGTATTTTGAAAAGACTGAATGATTGTCTTGTTATAATTGAGTATCTTTAGAAATAATTAAAATTCTCTTAGCATGAAATTGAATATAATTCAGCTTTAAGTCCAGGAATAACTTCCCTTGTTACTTGCTTTATAGTTTTATAAATCATTAGATATGTTGATTTTTAATAGTGTATCTTCTGATTTAAACATTCAAGATACAAATTATTCTAGCACAGTAGAGTATATGTACTATTTAACTATGAAAAATTATTTAAATTTTTTACATTATCCCAAGCTATTCCCATTACTAACATTAACTTTAAAAAAATAAACATTTAATGAAATATGCTAAGGTCAAAGTTGCTTAACTCTGGATCATCTTCATTCAGTGCTATAAAACACAAAGGCTATTTTTATCTCTTTCTCTGTAACATTTTTTTAAAAGAAGAAAATTTTACCAGATTTGCTTTGAAAAATGAAAGTTGTATATTTGTGAATAATATTCTTTGGGGCAAAGTGAAGTGAATTTGAAGAAACTAGTCTCTACCCTGCAACAACTCTATGCTAAGGATAATGCCAAGCAGTTATGTTGGACATAAAGTTATAAGTGAGTTTGTGGTATATGCAATATTTATGTATGGTTGAAAGTATGAACAATAAGACTTAAAAATACATATATGGAGATTTGGAACACTGATCTCAAATCATTTGTCTCATGTATTTCTTATTTTGTATTGATAGCTCCTAAACATTTCCATAAAAATTATTCACAGTTAAAAATCTTGAAAAAGGGAAAGGCTTGCTTAAAGTTTTATATTATATTTCACAGCTGTCCTTTAGAGGTCTATGTATAATGTAAATCATTGGTGGTAGTTTGGTGGACACTTTTGAATTGGTACTAAAAATAACAGTAATATGTGGCAATAATTTTGACAATAATGAGAATGGCTTCATCTAAAAAGTTTGAGCTTTGAATGATCAAACCACATAATTGTAAGTAAAACAAATTAGAAGCCAATCTCTTTGACACACTGCTGTTTTTCTGCTTTCTGATATCTATTCTGAAGCTTATTTTGTAATGCCACCTGTACTCATTTGTAAATATTCAGGCTAAGACCACATGTTTTGTTGTCACAAACAGGGTAATAGCTTGCACCTGGATTAAAAAAAAAAAAAAAAAAAAAAAAAAGCCCAAGAAATCTTTGCTAGAAAAAATTCTGCCTATAAAGGGTGGCTTGTCTAGATTCCCCATACCAAGCCTTTGTGATTATTTATACATCTTTGGAACAGAAGAGATAAATTCTCCTTCACAGTTATTCAGACAAGACTTAAAGGGTAAAGAAATTTCATTTTTTGCCTTTCAGCCTACCTACTGGAATTCATCCTCCTCAATTCCTTGACATTTCTCTCTCTCTAATATACACATAATGACTGTAAAGGAACAACATGTTTTCTCAATGTAGTTTAAACTCAAGATTCTGAACCTTTAGAGGGGTGTGTGCTGAATATGAAACTGAATCAGAAACATTTCTTTTAATGACTATGAGTCACTGTGTGTTATTTTTGGTTATTTTGTCCCTTGTGTGTTTCAAGGTGGAAATGCAATTATCCAGGTGATTGGTCTGTGGGAGGAAATATTATAGGCAGGAATGGGCTTTAACCAAAAATCCCCAAGGGACTCAAAAGGAAAGGGGAACAAAACCATTTCCATAATATTTTCACTTTCCAAATTGTTGGGGGAATGTACTTTCATTATTGCGACTTCTGAAGTCCAATAAGCTGACTAATAATTATAGACAGCTCCGAATAACTCAAGTGGGAACAGTTGTTTCTCACGATTTCCCAGGCAAAATTCTGTGACTGTGAGTTGTTCCATTTTGGTATATACAAGGAGTCACAAATGCTGAATTTTAGCAGGGAATTTATTTTTCCTTATAGAAAACAATGAAAGTGTAGATGAGAACATTACTTTTAAACCTCTTTTACCTTCTTTTAAGTCATGTGATATGACCAAGGGGAGAAAGAAAGAAACTTCCCAGATGACTTTTATATTTTCTTTTGTTAGGTAGCTGATTTGGATATCAGCAACTGAAAAAACCAATCTACGAAATGGACAAACTTGATTGCACTGAATGGCATCCAAGCTGGTTGATGGTTTTCTACAGGGAAAACAGAAAAGCACAGAAGGAAGCAAAAAGAAATATTACTTAATAAAAACACAAAATTAACATACCAGAGAAAGTAATCAAATAACTTAGAGTTTAGATATTAGCATGCTGGAAATTGCAGGAATTCTTCTAAAGTGTTGCTCTTTATAATTTTGGCTTTGTGTTTTTTTTGAAAAAGTAATGTTAATACCAGTTTTCCTTCATAGCATTCTTAGCTGCAGTAAATTATAACAGACTCTGGAATAGCATTGATTAATCCGAACTTAAGGGTTCATTTCTGGTTTCCTGATCTAGGACCACAAGGAATCCACAGATGGTACAGAGACAGGCAGGCTTCTCTTACTGGTTAAAGCTATCAACAGGGAGATCACATCTTCCTAACCTTGTATTGTCAATTCTGACCTGAGTTGTTTACAAACTATTATACATTGTGAAATACCATCTACTCAAATGCAGCTGGTTTATCATCTTTTTCCTTCCTCAGAATTTAAAGATGCTTTACTATTTGCTGATAATATACCCTGGTCAATATCATATGGAAACTAGTGACATTGAATTTTTGGAAATTATTTTATTTTATTTAATTTATTTTTTTTAAAAGATAGAGAGAGAGAGAGGAGAGAGAGAGAATTTTTTAATGTTTATTTTTTAGTTTTCGGTGGACACAACATCTTTGTTTGTATGTGGTGATGAGGATCGGACCTGGGCCGCATGCATGCCAGGCAAGCGCACTACCACTTGAGCCACATCCCCAGCCCAAATTATTGTATTTTAGAGAATATGCTGTACCATCTCCATCTCATCTTAAGTGACTCATAAGGATCAAAGTAGGGTTGGTATTGATCCCCAGAATGACACTGAAAGGTTATCAATTAAATGTTTAAATGGTTTATATAACATATTGGATGAGTTATGATTGATATGGCATTATATTGAAGATGGATATATATGATATTAAGAACACAATCACTTAATCAGAAATGTTCATTAATGAAGGTTCCATAAAATATCCAGGTCCTAAAATTATTTGTGGTGGTTTCACAAAAGCAATAATAATTTTTCCAGGGTGGGATTTTAGGAACTGAGATATTGAGAAATATCAATTTGATAAATGAGCAGAATAATTCATGGTAATATGATCAAATATCATATCTAGAAAGTGAGATTCATACCTATAAAATGTACAATTATATGTTGTGCATATATATTATATTATATAATTAGTATATAGTGTTAATAATAATGAAATTACTCAGAGAATATTTGGTCTGGATGTGTATATTCATTCCTTTCTGTTTTAAGAGAGAAGTCCCTTCACATATTTATATTATTTGCCTGTTTATTAAAGCCATTTTAATTCACAACCTGCAAAATTACTTAAGGTGTCAAAACATGAAGTACACAGACACATGTTAAAAAATTACAATATGAAGTTCCTTATAAGACATTTGTTTACACAAATAGTATTCCTAAAGTCTAATTTTTTAGGCATCACTATTAGTTTATTTTGATAATAAAATTATTGGTTGCCTTTTAGCTTAGAAGTACAGTGCATTTAAATTAAACATCTGGCCTAATTAAGTCTTCAAGCACAATTTTATTTCAGGACCACTCATATTCCTAACAAATTATTGATCTTGATACTTGATAATATCAGGTATTTGGGGAAAATTGTAGTGATCCCCAGTGGCTGTATTCATGATTTCCAACAAAGTGCTGCCACAGGTAGAATTTAGGCAAGAACACCTCTTCATGATTTCAGTTAGATTCCTGGGGAGTTCTCAACCTTTTACCTGAGTTTTCCTTGAGTTAATAAGATGTATGGATAATTTTAGATTTCTGTCATGTGGCTTCCTGGCTGTGTTGCTTTGGCAGATTTATGTACACTCAATATGTATCAGTTTACTGTTGTAGAAAGAAACATCTATAAGCATTGAAGACATCATATGCAATCTGTGTGCTGCATAGCAACATGTCGTGTGCCTGTTATTACTGCACACTAATATGTTGAAGAACATGTTGGAAACCAGTGGACATAAAGCAATGGATAAATCAAAAGTCTTTGCTCTTTTGTTTCACTACACATTACTTATTTATTTAGTTGTTCTGTACATATGTTTCTTTACAGATTTTACTTTGGTTAATGTCACCATTAATTTTCCTTCCCTGAATACAAGCCAACAGATGATAGGGACATAATATCCAGAGTGTCAAAGTACTAGTGGGCATCATTAAATGTTTTCATAGACACCTCACATCTGAATTAGTAGGAAAAAATTATAAGCTCCTGTCAATCCATATTTTAGTTGACACTGAGATGGCATTATACTGTTCCATTGCAGATCTATACCACCTTTATCTGTGTTGTGATATTGTCCAGCTGCTGCAAACAATAAATTGCAACACTGTGCTCTGCAAACAGTAGGTGATAAATAAGTGGTGAAAATTATGAAGAACCCAAGCATTGCTAAGATCTGAATATGGCTTGAGTGTGTTTTCTAAAGTCTCCAGAACTGTGAAATAAACAGACCTCTTTTCTTTGTGATATTTTGTCATAGCAAAGGAAAATGAATTAATACCATTTGAATAAAAAATTTTAACGTCTATCCTCTGATTAGAATAATATTTTCATATATATTTTCTTCTCATTCTGTCACTCATTTGACTTCAAAGCTGGGTTTCTAAGCAGTAGTAAACCCAATATATGCACTGGTCAATGGCAAAGAAATTTGATTTCAATGTGTATACTTGTGTTTGTGTGTGTGTGTGTATGGTGCTAGGGAACAAACCTATGGTCATGTGTGCCAGGCAAACACTTTTCCATTGAGCTATAGTCCCAGCCCATTAATGTGTTTAATCTTGCTTAATTAAAATATATACAGTGTCATGTAAAATAGAGATTAACTTTTCAGCATTTTACTCAATTTCAAAGGACAGCAGGAATTTCTAGATTTGACATGGTAACAGTCTACTTTCTTACTGCATGTGTGAATGTTTATTGTCTCCCTTCCTCTCTAGACTTGGCACAATGTATAAAGAATACTTGTTTCTACATTCTATCACCATCTGTTCTATGGCATTAAGATCAACTGCCCTTTTTTTTTTCTGTTTTATGATGTTAAGATCAATTGCCATTTTTTTCCTGGTATTTTTGAGGTTTTTTCTTTGGCACTCAGGTCATACCATCTGATTCCACTGCTCTCCGCCTGTGGGTAGACATCTGAAAGAGTTGGCTTAAATAAATTTGTGCTTGTTGCTGGTTGAGGTAGAATAACAGTATTCCTCTGTTATTCTCAATTGTTATTTTCTTAGTTTATCTGTTGAAGTAAATTGGTTTCATTCCCATAGAATATCTTCCATTGCACTTGTCAAAGCCATCCAGTTTCTCTTCTAAAATTTTGGTTTCTTTCCAGGTCTTGCAGCTGTAGATTAGTAATATGATTACATTTAAGTTGAATACCCTCAGTTTTCTATCTGTACTTTTAGTTTTGGTAGACTCTTTATATAAAGAATTTAGTAAATAGTTTCTTCTTTATACTGGGCATTATTTACTCAGTAATAATTATATTCTATAAAATAATGCAATATACCTCTTTCTATAATAAAAAAGAGTATATGTTCTGGATTGATGTCAACGTGGGTTTGGAAGACTATTTGGTATTGGTTTGGCTATGTCATGAGATGTAGAAGACCAGTTGAATTTTGTGGTAGTCCTTTGTTAAATTTAATATCTTTATATTTCCTTGATACTTTTCTAGAAAGTCAGTTCCTAATGGTGCACTGTTTACTTGAATGTCTGAAAAATGCCTTCCTCATTTATGTCAACATAGAGCAAGAATATCCTGTACTTGAGGATTTGAGAGGAGATGAGCTAAGATTCAAGGTAGAAAGAGAAGGGCATGAGTAGGATATAGCTAGCACAGATTCCATTATAGGGAAGTGCAGTTTCAACAGAGAAAAAAAAAATGGATGGTTCTGAAAAAAATTTAAGACACTATTTTGAATTATTATCTTAAATATGTTTCGATATTTTCTATTTCAAAATATAGAAAAATGGTCAATCTAGATTCTATTAAGTGATCAGAAAAATAATTATTTATGAAGTATCCAAAATGAGATTTTTCTCTTAAAAATATTAGCTGCATTTAACCATATCTGAAGAAAAAATATAAACACTTGATTCAAAGCAGATCCTGAATACATAAAATTTATCAGTTGTGGTACCCTGGATGTCCAAACCAAGGCTGATTCTCATAAAAGGAACCGTGTTTTCCTGTTGACTCGATAAGTTAATATCTTGAATGATTTGCAATCATTATCTTTATGAATGCCACATTTCACTAACATCTTGGATATGACTTGTAATAAACATTTTTTTTCTGTCTCAGTTTACTGTAAACAGATGATCATGATCAATACTCAGTCTTTGTCTATATTTTTATTATTTACCAAATTAAATAAATAACTTCTTTAAAAAAAACGTTTATTTTCTTCACTGTATTCTTCAAACTAAAAGCAATTTAACCCCCATATATCACCAGGAAATTCCAATAAATTGACAATGACCAATTTCAATCTATTAAAGAAATTGCATGTAGCCCTAAATAATATCTTATAATTATTTCAAGAATTCTTATATGTTTTAATTCACATGCAATAAACTTTAACTATACACTGAAATGCTATATTTTCAGATTTGAGTAGAGAAGAATAACAAAAATATTTAAATTTAAATTTTCATTTTTCTATTTTATAAAACAAATTTATAAGTTAAATTTGTAAAAAAGCAATTTTTAAATGTGGAATTCTTTAAGAAAAAAAATTCATCTTTTGCCTAATTACAGCATTACTTTTCCCCAGATGTTTCTTCTTGAAAGTATGAAAAAATGAAAATCTCAGAATCTTCTAGTAATCTGATGATAATGCCAGCAACCACTCAAGACAGGAAGAGAGATACTAATTAAAGTTTTATTAGAACAGTAAATCTATGAATGGTTAATTGATTGCTGTTGCACCACCCCTAAGGCGTCTCTGATTATTTCAAGAGATGGAATAGAATTCCCAACTTCACCAGGGAAAATTAATTTAAATTCGATTTAAAGCACACACATCAAACCACTACTTTTAAAATTACACTTCTGAAAATTTTAGCCTTTGAAAAAATAAATGTGAATTCAGAAAATGCTATGATCACCTCTGTAATCATAGCTACCAAATTATAAGGAAATATCTTAGTTAGATATTGTTTACTCACACTTGTTGAATAAATGAACAAATGGAACTTGAGATGGAGTGCTTTATAAGCTAGATTACCTTAGGTTGAATCTCAATATCTGACAATGATGATATAATTGAATATATTTGAATTCATAGAAATAAATTTTAAAGAGTATAGTAAAAAAAAAACCTGATAGGTATATTTGTCCTTTTTCTGGTTTTGGAGTTTGGGAAACTAATTAGCTTGGTGCTGGCACAGGCCTCATGCTGCTTCAACCCATGGCAAAGAGCAGAAGGGCAAGTCTTGTGTCAGGAAGAGACAAAATGCAAAGGGCAGCCTAGCTTTGCAGAAACCTCTCTTGCAGTGATGATTTACTCCAGAGAGAATTCGCCACTCCCATGAGAAAGGCATTAAGCCCTCTTAATGACCTAGTGACCTGTGAGTCTCACCTCCATGCACCTTCACAACAACAATCAAATTTCAACACAAGTTCCAAATCATATTCAAATCATAACAGTAGGAACAAGGATTAAGTAAAAAATGGTTGCATATAATTAGTTCTACTACCTAATGTAGACATAGATGAATGAACAGATTTTTTCAGCCTACACATATTTGGACAGGGGAAAAGTTGTGATTTACAACATCCACATTTGAAACATGTCAGTTTGTGAGATGGTCATGAGAAGAGGACCCCATAAACTAAAATAATTTGCTCTAATTCAAACTAAAAATGTTTTAGATTTTTTTATTTTTAGGAATATTACTGCTTTTCACAGCAAATATTAAACATTCTAATTAGCTTATTTACAAAATTACCAGCACAGGAAGAATTAAAAGATTTGCAGGTCTCAGGTCAGTAGAAATAATTCTTTACGAGTTGTACTTGAAAAGTAGCAGTTGAGGAATTCCAGCTATAGTTGGAACTAATTTAAATGATGAGATCCCAGATATCAGTCCTGAAACGGATGCCCTACTTACACAAGACTCTAATAAGAGATCTTGAGCAAAAGGTGATGGTGTTTTGCTCATGAGGACATGAAATATTATAACCAGAGGGTAAACTGTGATGGATTGTAGTTTCCTGGTCTCTGCAGTATTCTAGATCCACATAACCTTCTGGAAGCTTACTATTGTTTTAAGCTACTAAGTATAGAATTATTCTTATATTATTAAAGAATGATCTTTTTGTCCCTTAAAGGAAAATTAAATACAAATTATCACCCTATCCTTACAACAATGTTTGTAGATGTGCAGACTTTTAAAATCTCCTTTTGATTGCTATTTATAAGGAGTTCAAGTAACTTTTGTAAAGATTCAGACTTTGTAATTGCTGAAGTCTGGATTCAAATCTAGGTAAGTAGTCTTGTTCCAGAGGTGAAACAGTTACTAAGTTACATTAAAAAAAACCAAAAAAAAAAAACATGTTTGTTGAACACTTCTGAGGTACTTAGCAATGTACTAAATATTCTGTAAACAAACAACAAACAAGAAATCTCATTAATATTATCATTTAATGGTTAGAGAAGTCAGGACACAAGTACAATTCCTGGCTTGAAGTCAGAGTTTGGGAGTCACAAAAGTAGATGGTGAACCCAAGGAGTCATTTTGGACCTGTACTTTTAAAGAATATCATGCACTGCAGCTGTGGCAAAGGGTTTAGCTCTCTTATCTTTCATTCTTTACAGAAGATCTTAAATTCATTACTTTCTTTTCAAAAAATAGAATAGAAAAACTAGGGTGATAGCAGCACAATTTGGATGTCACTGGATAATTTCTTCTAATTGTAGCCTCAGCTCTCATATAGAGAGATGGTTTGCAATGATGGTCCTTCCCAGGAGGTCTCATTTTTCTTAAATTTCTAGATAATTTTGATAATCATTTAGATTGTGCTAAATATAGATAGAAAGATATTCTGGCAATTGTGTGGTAATTTGAAGTTCATAAATTTCAATGCTTGTCATTAAAAGACACATACCTACTTTGAATTGCCATCCATAGCACTTTTTGTCTTCTGTGCTTCTTATGTTCTTCATAAATTTATTGTATTTTTTTTTAAATTATCCTAATTACTCCACTACTCTGTGAAATCTTTCAGGAACTATGTTATCTTGAATGTAAAGCTTCAATATAAATTTGATAAATAAGTGGAATACTTCATAGTCAATTAATAAGTTATTATATCTGTAATGTGAAGCTAATCCTTCTGGAAATGACATATAAATCATATATTCACATATAGTATATATAATTATATATGTGTGTAGTATATGCACCTAAGCATATTTTTAATTTAACAAATACTTCCCATCCAGGCACTGTTTTGTTCTAAGTGTTGTACAAATGTTAAATCATTTGATTTTTGAAATAACAGTATACAGTAATGACCATTATTTTTCTCATTTTAAAATGGAAGGAACTGATGTATAGAAAATCTGTTATTAGCAATTTGTTCAAAGTCACACACTGGCTAAGTAGGGGACTTAGAATTTGAAGGCAGTTTAGCTTCAAAGCCTACACTTCTGTTAAAATATGATACATATGAGATAGCCCTTACTATTGCATCACCAGGTGATAGATAAATATATTACACCAAACCATCCTGTTTGCCCATAAAAATGTCAAGTTTATGTTTCAACCAATGCAGTTGATGTTAGAATGTGACCAAGGGCGGGGGGTTGGGGGGAAGAAAGGAAATAGCTCTTCTCTGAGAACTAGAAGTCACAATGAGATTGAGATGAAAATAGACAAGGCATAAGATTGTATATCTTCCTAATCCTCTGGTGTCAGCCATATCTTCAAAAAGTGATGTAAAGAGTGATTCTCGAGTGTCTTAACTTTCTAATGAATTTAATAATCCCAGGATGAGCACAGAGAGGAGGCAGCACCAACAGTGGATATATAAACACAGCTGCAGCAATTCAGGCTACCAAAGAGTGGAAGACAAATACAAATAAAAATACAGTTACTGAACATTGACTCTGAACAAATCTCTAAGTCTCATCGTGGCTACTGAATGACACTCCTTGCAAACTGCTCTCAGTGTATAGCATTCAGCATTCCTCCTGGATTCATTCCCATTGGCCACAGTTCACAGAGATGGCCCTGCCATGGAGCAACAGGCATAGCTAAAGTTACTAACATAGCATAAATTATTAATGCTTACTTGGATGAGAATAAAGTGAGGAAATGGATTTTTACAGAAGTGAGTGAAAGTAAACTTTGTCATTGAGGATGTTGACAAAGATGAATCAGACAAAATGTATAGAAGTATGTCCTTATAGACTATATATGATAAATACCTATGTGCCCTATTTCTGTAGTTATAGATTAAAATGTATTTCTATCTTAGTCTAGATGTCAACTTATTTATAATAAATGTATTTAAGACATTTGATCACATAAGCTAAAATATACCTGATTCAACATTTATTTCTTAAACAAAGGCTGAGGCAAACCAAAGAAAAAAATTAAGCATCTCAAAGACAAGCAAGGAAATTCAGTGTATAAATAGCATGGAGAAAAATAATATCTGCCAACAGCATATAAAAAACTAAAGAAGATTGATTCAGAAAATGAGTCCAGTGTTTAAGGAGCATGAAATGAAAAACAATATACAGTGCGCTGTTATAATGTTTTAAAGCGTTATGGATTTTATATTGGTGTGCCTGGCAACATCTAATCTGCCTTAGAAACTTATTTTGACATTGTTTTGTACTCAGAGTGCATGTCAAAGCAGCTTTGCTACCACAAATTTATTGGAATCAGACTCAGGAGTAGACATTGCATATAACTTCTTACTTAGCACACCCAAATTTTATTTTATCAGATTTAAACTATGATGAAAATTTGGATGTTATATAACAGGAGCTAAACAGTTACAAATTTTAGTCAAAAAAATCAAAATATTGATGTGCCTGAGTGAAATACAGTTATTGCCACATTTTGATCGAAATGTCTCTGTTGATTTTCTGAAAATTTATAATGCAATAAAAGTGAATTAGTAATGATGTCTAATACCTTCTTAAGTGAAAGCTGGTTCTGAGTCTTTTTGAAGAGTAAATTTTATTCATTCATCAGTTTTTTTCGTGTATACCAAACGATAACCAGCACTTCCATTCAGCATTTTCATTTTAAGGTGAAGTTAAATAAGAAATCCTTAAAATTCTTTTAAAAATCTTTAAATGCACTTTTAAAAATATGAGCTCCACTTAACAACATGGAAGCATAAGAACTTTCTTTGCATTCTCTGAAAATATAAGTTAAGTAACCAGCTGTTTTACTGGTATATCTATCATGATAAGAAACCAATAAACTATAATATGTGTGTTCCCACTTGAACATTACTATGAAACTTCTGTGGCATACTTCTATAATAAAGCAAGTCAACATATTATAATTCCAAATTTATTATTACTTATTTGTTAATTCTACAAATAACTCTGATAATGACTTTTAAAGTATATTATGTATCAAGGAAGAAAAAAATTTTTTAAACTGTATATCACAATTGTATTCATATTCGTATTCCATGAATAGTTTCATAAATAATAGATGATTTCCATATAAAACTGTTTCAATCTAACTTGATGTTATTCACATTAAAACATACTTTAAACAGTGGTACTTGGCAAAATTAAGTATTACCATGTGTATGACCTCATACCCAGGTCCACAAAGTTTCTGTACCTCAATTTTCTTAGTTAGAAATGAAGGACATTGATTTTTGACAATAAATATATCTAATGATTTTTTACTTAGTAAAAAGATTCAAATTTTTGAAAATGAACTAATGATTACTATACATTCAGAAACAACTCATTGACCTGCCAACTGATTTTTCATCTGTGATTCCAAATAATCTATAAATATTTAAAGAGATCAACAGTAATCACAAAACTTAGGAAGCCTCATTTCTCTTCAGATTTTATTACCTATCTATTTAATGGGGGTAAGACAAGGTGTTAAAAAGTGTGTAATATGAGATATAAGTGATGTATGTATGAGAGTGAGATATCATAATCTTCTTGGTTCTTGATAGCTTACACATTGAGAACTCTTAAGCAAGTTAGGACTGCCTCATTATTCATATGGTCCTTACATTTCAAAGAAGCATAAATACTAATATGCTCTTTAAGATATACCTTATCTTTAAACTGGGCAAAGATGAAAGGGCCTATAAAAATTGATGGAATATGACCTAAGGTCGATCAAAAGACTTTACTTTTTGACTGACATTTACTGAATTACCAAATTGGAAATAAAGCAAGAACTTTACTTTCAGTTTCTGGCTATTTCGTTCTCTGTTTTTCTGTTCCGTGTTCATGTTCTTCCAATGTCACCTCATTAGTTCCCACAAATCTGAGAATAATCTTCATGTTGAGGATGTTCAAATGACAACTTCAGGCACATATATTCACCTTGATCCTCTTATACTTTTTTTTTAATTTTCTTAAAAAAAAAGCTTTACAAAATGTATGGATATTTCATTCTTTTGTGTACTTATTTTGTTTTTGTCTGGTTTCCTTACTGTAATGAAAACACTGAGACTGAAAACCTTATTTGTCTAGTTCACTTAGGTCATAGTAACAATCAATAATTACAGAAACTTCAGAATTAGAATTTTTACAACTCTTGTTTCTTTTGCTTGCCTCTCCTATCCTTGGATCCTCTCCACACTGAGTTTTCTCTGTATCAGTATGTCACTTCAGCAATTTCATAATTAATATTAGCTAGAAAGCTAGTTCCTTACCTTTCCTCCATTATCCCAGTCCATCAATAAAGTTCTACCCATTTAATCTTCCAGGTATTTCCTTTAGATAACTGCTATTTACTTTAGAAGACCATCGTCTCTTTTGCAGACTATGTACTTCTCTTGTATTTGCCTTACTGACCTCTTTACTTACACACTGTACAAAATCAAAAGTGATTTGACTAAACATAAATCTAACCAATGCATTCCATGCGTAAAAATATCAAATGTTTTGTACTATATTATGAATAAAAAGAACCTGAAATAATAATGATGATCTATAATATCCTGATTTGTGATCTCTCATTCCTGTTTTTTTTTCTTTTCAGATGTCCAAAATCATTTCTTGCTATTATTTTTTTCTCTTCTTGACTGTGTCCAGTCATACAAGACTTTCCTCTACTTCTGGAACAAGTCACTCTCTATTCTGTCTGGTGATATTTTTATACATTGTTCCTTCTCCCTAGAACATTCTTGCTCTTTTGCCTGCAGATGGATAGTTCTTAAGCTCTTGGTCTTCCTTTAATATTAACTTTCTAGAAAGATCTTTGCTGATATTTCTCCTTCAATTACACATCTACCCTTCAATACAGTCTTGCTTGTTTCTTTATAAAACTTATAATTAATGGTTAGTTTGGGTCCATTCTCCTCACTATAACGTAAACAGCAACCATGTTGATCCCTGTTTTGTTTGGTTTAGTTTGCCTGGATTATAGTAACTAATAAAAAATTACTGTAATAAATTAATTACTTTTATTTAAAGGATCACCCTGCTCCTATGAACTGCATATAGGCGCCAACTGATTTTTCATCTGTGATTCCAAATAATTTATAAATATTTAAAGAGATCAACAATATATTTTGCTACTTATAGGCATAATGCTTTAATTCCAACCAAACTGATGTTCACATTCAATAGTTTTTCACATCTTCTGATGTGAAAATGTGAAAACTTGAGAAAGTTTAAATTTAAATTTTTTTATTAAGGGCAAAATATATTTTTTTCTACCTAATTATGGCCAAACTCATGTTGAGCTTCATTTCCAATTAAGGCTATGCTTTAACTAAAAAAAAATAAAAATTACAGTTCCAATGGTTCCATGTCACAGAGTCTAACCAGGGTATAAATCAAAGTCAAGTGAATTTTAATTGGCTAAAATTATTTATTGTTTTACATTATGAAATAAACCAAGGATTAGTCTGATTCTGACATGTCTGGATCCAATGCCTCAACTAGCTCTATATTTCTGTTTTTCTCTTTGTCTGCACAGGCTTGAACTCCATGATAGAATAAAAATCCTTGTACTCCCTGAAACGTACATCCTGCCATCCTGGTAATCCCAGGTGAAATAAAACCTTTCAACCAATGCTTTTGGAAGATTAGCCCAAGGAAAATTTTGATTAGCTTACATTGCCCATGTACCCATTTTGAATTAATAAGTTTCCCAAGGGGCACTTCTGCTCTCTTGACCTCAGGTATTGTGTTCATTTGTAAAGAAAAATACACACTACACCCCCCCACACACACACACACACAAAATTGGTTGGCACAGAATAACAGGGATGCTAATAGATGAAAAATAACAATTTGCTAGAAAAAAAGGCAAAAAAATATTTTTTTCTACCTACTTATGGCCAAACTCATTTTAAGCTTCATTTCCAATTAAGGCTATGCTAGGTTAATAACTCAATTTCTTAATAGTTCTGATAAATACACTCTAATAGATAACTTTTTATTCTATTAATATATACTGTTTGCCTACAATGTTCAAAAATATTATATAGGCAGTGTACACTTAATTTACAGGTAAGAACAATCTACTTTGTTTTTTATGTATTGGAGACAAATATCAAAATATTCAAATACAAAGTTTCTGTTTAAAGTGATGCTTTATTGTTGTACTATAAAAGTATGTTAATATCTTCCTATCCAAGGATATTTGAAAAAATTAAAATTTGAACTTTCTCAAGTACTTCAGAAGATGTGAAAAACTATTGAATGTGAACATTAGCTTGGTTGGAATTAAAGCAATATAAGTAGCAATGATACCTTGAGCTTTGAGAAACTAGATTTCCCAGAAGCTTATTGATTTTAGTATTTAATTAAAATAAAATGTAGCAGTGATTAAGAGCATAATAAAACAGAAGAAAAATTTTTCATATATTGTTTCCTACTTTGGTGAGTTGTATTAAAAAATCAAAGTGAGAAATGACAGTTATAAAGAATAGAAAAAAAATCTATTTTCATCATTTTGGTCCTGTCAGTGAGAACTGTTAAAGGAGAGCTTGCCTAAGGACCTAATATCCACCTCCAAACACAGTAATACATTTGGAGACTTCTGAATGGTTATCTGATATTTAAAAGTAGCCTGATTGAAATTTTATTATTAAGTAGAAACTATTTACAGTTCATGGGACGCAATGAATTCAATCTCTAAATCAACCTTAAGAACACAAATCTTGTTGGCTGTCATGTTAGTAAATCAACTCACCTAAATAATCTTGAGACTCGGACAATGATGCAGGCTCTGGGCTTTGAAATTTAGCCATTGCCTCACTGTGAACTTGATCTTCTGACATTTTAATGGATCGAGGTCCTATTTCTGATGGTTCGTTTTATACATGGACATAAACTATTTTGAGTACTTCAGAGCTGAGAGCTAAGAGCTGATGTTCAGGTTGGAGTCAAACTGTCTGTCCTTTGAGTTAAGTAGGGTGAGGTAAAATGGGCACCAAGAGAGTTTCCATTATATATGCAGTTGCTATGCTAAATAGTAAGTACAACAAAACCAAACAAAGTAGTATGAAAATTCTGAATGAGATAATATATTTCCATTAGGTTCTCTCAACTCAAGACAACTATTATTGTGTGTGTATGTTTGTGTGTGTGTTATGTGTGTGTGTGTGTTTTAAATGCATGTTGTTACTTCATGGCATAAAAATAGCTTCTAAGAACAGAGTTTAATGTTTGAAGCCCTTTAATTCTACTTTCTTCCTAGTGTCTGGAATTGTTTGGCAATAAATTGTATTCAATGCTGCTTCAATTTACTACTCTTTCAGATCTGACTGTACTTAATTACTCAAGACATGATCTGCTAAAAGCTACATCTGGAAACAATGTCACTTGGAGTTTTGCATTTGAAAGTTGAACTTACGTTAAATGAATTTTTTTTTTTTTTTTTTTTACTGTAAACTTTGGGAAAAACAATGGTGTCACCAGACATTTTTTTGTAGATTTAGCTTAAAACAAAGAGTGAATGCTATATATTCATTATTTATGTTCCAAGCTGCCCAAGAGCTTCTCTTTACCTTTATCTTATTCCTATCTATGTATGTAACCAGAGTTTCACATATAGTTACTGTCCTATCCCCATTATTAACAGCAGATTATGTCCTTTCTCTCTGTCAATTTTATGTGCTTAGGATAGTTCACAAAGTATTGTACTTAGCTTTTGGGATATCAAAGGCAATAGAGGATGTTCCCATTTAAGGATGACTTTATTTTAGTTTTAGAAACATCATGAGAATTCTTTAGAATTTTTCATCAAGTATTTAAACATGTGTTCTTTTGAGCCCACAGTTACTTGACCTCTTCCCAGAGTACCTGGTGAACATGGTTCAAACCATGGGAAACTGTGGGTTGGGTGGAGTCTATAATAGTTTGGATCCTAAATTTGCTACACCTGTAAACATGCCTGTGCTTTAAAGATTATTAGAGTAATGTTTTTGCTTTTCCTCCTTGGGGTTAAATCAGTCCAAATGTAACAATGTATAAATGTAAAAGCATTTCTTTAGAAACTCAGAGTAATGTAGAAACTAGTTATGAGGATAAAATTTAATGCAAGAGTAAGATACTTTCTATGTCCTTTTATTCCCTAACAGTATTTTTGACTGCTTAATTTTCAATGACATAAAAAGATATATAATTGTGTTTTCCACTTCAACATTATTAGATTATTTTTTGTAGGAAAAAAATCTAGTTTTAGCAGAAACCCTATTTCTTTTATTCTTTTCCTTAACCTTATGAAGGCCATTTTATATCACATCTTATTAAATTGAATGAGGCTAGAAAGATGTAAGAATAAATTACTTCGCCACCTAATTCTTTACTGATATTTGATTTACAAGTTACAGTTAAGCTTGCTGATTAAAAACAAAAGTGAAATCAGAGAAATCTGAATGACACCATTCACTAAGAGAACTTTCTAAGCATTTATATTCCTGATAGTAAGCTAATTGAAAAATAACAATTAGTAAAGAACTGGCAATTGTGATATTTTGGCACTGAAATTAATATTGTTTTTGGCAAAAATCAGATGCTTATTGGCCATCATAGAAGATGATCAGTTTATATTTTCAGAATCTACTGGCTGTATAGCAAGATACTAGAGAGTAAATTGTTTATATTGTTAATTATATCAACAGAGTATTGCATTATATCAGTCTATGCAGCCTGAGATATTTGCTTTGATGGTAATGTATGTATTATACAGTTGAATCAATTTAAAATCAACATTATGCTGCAGTGTAGATTGTATAAATCATATTACCTTAATAGAGCACTTACTGATGGGAAATAATTTAACATTGAATGGTCAACAGAGGTCCTCTCTTTGAATACAACACTTTGAGGCATTAGTGAAATTAGTCAGGAACAAGAGATAAGAGGGATGATGTCTTGGTATCTGTGTTTTTTATTAAACTTTTGCTGCAATTTAAAGCATTTACTGTAGAGCTTGTAAAACTTATCATTGAAGAAGAGCCACTCCTTTAAATAATGTTCTGCAGATATTTGAGGTGATTTTCTGAAGAATATATTAAAGCTATTTTCCCAAGCTTTATGTAACTCTGGAATATGTCTGAAGTATTTTCATGCTACCATGAAAATAATACTTTTTGATATTACAGTTTTACAATTCCTCAATGTCATATAATAATTGTTATATTAATTTTGATTGGAATTAATGGCAAGAACTTGAACACCTCTGAATTTATTTCTTTTTTATTCTTTTCATAAAAGATTGCTGAAGACAACCTCATGTGTATGGGTTCAGTGATTTTGATTGAGTAAAGGGCTGTAGAAAATAATGAATTCAAAGTAGAAATTTCTTCTAATGTGGGTAGGAAAATGCAATACCATAAGATTCAGGGAGTTATGGGATATTGGGATATAACATAGAGAGCATGCCTTTAAAAAGTATATTCTGATTTGCAATTGCTTTTTAGCTTTAACTGCATGACTGCTTTCTGGTCATCTATAGGTAAATTAGAGAAATGAAGCATAATGAATATAAGCAAATATGTTTTATATAACTCACTATCTTGACATAAAACATTAACCACTTCTACAATATTTGTGATCAATTTAAATTGGATCTTTAAGGAACAGAAAGTATTCAGATATTTTATAGAAACAATCTAAATGATTTAGTATTACAGAAATGCATTGCAAGCAGTTAACAAAGACATTTTGGTAAGTATACTATGAGATCTCTGCAGGTATTTTGTTGATAATTTAAATTCTCTCTAGATTGTTACAGTATTATACCATTGCTAAGGTTGCAAGAAGTTATAGCTACACTGAACTTGAAGTAAAATGATACCATAAGGACACTTCAAAAAATGATGTTGTATCTATAACATGCTTTCATCAGGTTTTTAATTTTAGTTAGCTTCAGAATTGTTTTCTTCCATATTTGCACACTACCTTTAACTTTGCCCCTCCTGCACCGTCCCCCACCCCACCCCAGTGTCTCATTCATTATCTTTGGACAAAATGAATGTGTGTTACTCTTCTTTCTGGTGGAACAAAGGGGCAGAAGGCACTCTGTCCTGTCTCCCTGGCCCATTACCTGGTTGCCTTTGGTTTCTCAAGAGGCAACTACAGTTCCTATAACCTTATCCCTGCTTTATTTATCCATAAAACCTTTTATCCTCTATCTCAGTGCCTTTCGTATTTCCCATTTCATCTTCTACCTTTACTTTCTGTATTGTTTTCGTGTGTTCTTTAAATCAAACAGGCTGTTTCTGCAAGGTTAATATCCTATGTACTTTGTTTTTCTTTTTTTTCTTTGATCATTTTCTCCATTTCCCTGGTCTTTTGTATGGATCATTTACAACTTCACATAAAAGTTTATATCTTTGAATTCCCTGAAATCAACCCATGAATACTTTATGTTTTCTTCTGGGCCCTATCCCACTTACAACTCAGTTTTTCAATGTATTTCCTTTAGCGGAACACACATTTATCCTACTGTGTCTTTTTTCCTCCTGGGGTTCATTTGGCAGCTCTTTAAGGACCTTGTGTAGGATTTTTGTTTTGGGACCAACAGATCCAGATTCCAATCAGAATGAAGGTCCTTCAGCTGTTTTATTTTATTTCAAACTTATTTCTTCTGTGGCTGCAGGAAAATTTTCAAAATTACCTCTTACCCACCACAGAGTAAACAGATCTCCGGCAGGGATGAGATCTCTTGTTTTTATATTCTCTCTCTCACTTCCTGCCATGTAAAAGATACTAGAACAGTTATCAAAACCGTGCTTTCACAAGCTGAGTACAGCACATGCAAATAGTGTTGATTCTTTTGCGAAGCTATTTGCTGAGAATTTTAGACGCATAATGGTAAACCGAAAACAACATTTCACTGGGGAACATGGCAAACCAAAACATGCGGATATTCTTGGATTAAATGATATGCAAGGTTGCATTCAGTTCTTTCTCATTAATGATAGAAGATGAATTGACTGCATCATTTCTAAAATAATTTGCAATTAGACTTGTAAAAAATCCATCCTGTCTCCAACCATGAGGGTTTGAGGCTGTGGATAGCATTGCACAAAGATATGGGAAAGTTACTAATACTGACTTTTAAAAGCAGGAAGGTAAATGTTCCTGAAAGGTATGGCTTGTCTGCATATACAGGAGGGGGTTGCATCTCATTGGGAATTCCATTGTCCTGTCCAGCGCTATATATATTCATACATATTTTTTATTTATTAGTATAAAAGTTTTCTTGATCATGAGCCAGAATTTCTGCATGTAAATTTCACTCCTGGGATGATGTTTCAGCAGCAGGATATTGAGTTTATGCTTCCTTCAAACACTTACATTCTGGAGAATAACTTATGTACTAAGAGAATCCAAATAGTGAGGTTCTTAGCTTTTCTTTACTTAATATTACCTAATATAGCTATTCAAATATTTTTTTCAGTCATAGTAAAAATAATATTGCTCTTAAAAATTAATATTCCATATCCATTCTTATTTCCACACTTGTGGAAATATCTCATATATCTTTATATATCTTTATATATCTTATATATAAACATATGGAGGACAGTTTGGATTGATAATTTTTTAAAAATATCTCTTATTTTGTTTATTTTTTAAAGTGGTCCTGAGGATGAAACCCAGTGCCTCACATGTATGAGCCAAGCATTCTGCCACTGAACTACAACCCCCCAGCCCTTATGATTTCTTTTTTGATATTTTGGGGACCAAAGCTGAAGTTTCTTTCTTTTATTTTCCCTTCAACTTATTTACTTACTTCAAAAGCAGTCATAGATAATCTTAAATATTGAAAGTGCCTGTGTGTCAGCTAACTTCATGAGTTTGTAATACAGCTTTCTGATTCTGCCATAAATAAATGTTAGCCTTTACTTTGATAAGTTTGTTTAATAGAAGCATATGAGAATTTTTGTTTCTAAATGTTATTAATAACAAAACAAGTTCAAAGTATTGCTTTTGATTTAATTTTTTTAAAAAACTGAATATCTCCATAAATGTACATTCATTACAAATTTTTGGAAAAATATGACAGCAACTGTTATTAATGTCTACCTTTGTGTTACCTGGCTAGGGATCCTGGTGAGTTGATTGGGAAGAAAGAAAATGTTTATTTAATATCTAAACTATTTGAATGCTTTACCATGAGCAAGTATTGATTTTATAATATTATAAGCTTATTTTCCATTGCTATAAAACAAGGCCAACTTTTAGTAACATTTGAATCAGCAACTTACTTACTATAGAAGTTTATAAGGCTTATTTCCACCAGCATCCCATCTGAGAAACAGAAAATTGTTTACTCATTTGTTTCTCCTCCTATTGCCTCTAAGAAATTATTTATAAACAGAATCTTGTGGTATGAATATTCCAGAATTCCTGATACATAAGACATATGAATGAAACTACCCCATTCCTGTAACCCTTCTTCATTTTTAGCAGTTTCTTTCAAAATAGTTAGCATACAAAATTAACCTTGGTGAATGAACAACCCCTTTTGTCACATTTGTTTATTAAAATTGTTTGGGTAGAGTTAAAGGCAGATGACAGCTGTTAACTTGATGTGTTTGCCACAAGTAGTTCTGTATAGTTACTGCTGTCCTTTTCCTTCTAGCTCTGCATGTCATTGTTGAACCGAAGAATGGGGAATGTCTTTTCTCCTGGTCTGTCAACACTCTAGGTGGGCTGGATGGAGGATTTGGTTTCTGCATATCTTCCAGGCAAAGTAGGGTGATGATGGATCTCAAAGCAGGCAGAATATGCTTAAATCTTGTTCTAGTTTTAACTGCAATGAATTCTTTATTGCAGTAGTAGAGAGGAGGCTGTGGAAGTCTTGCAATATAACTTATTACTGCTCCTTGGGACCGAATCTCCATCTAGGCTCCTGGCCCTCATTATAGCTTTGTAACTAAATCCACCCACATTTTCCTTCACTACAAAGGATCTTCCTGTTAAGTTGGCCCAGCTTCCCATATATACTCCCTCTACTCAGCATCACTTCTCTAACAGAAATGTGAAATTCACTATGTTTTAGTAATTGCTGTAAATATCCAGGAAGGTCTTAGCTTTCTGCCTTTTACAGACATGCTTCCTTTCTCCATGCAGGCTAGTAAGATTGCAAGATCTGAATGAAATTTAGAAATTACAGCCTAGCTTCAAGATCCAATTGTTGGTTTGTCAATCTTCCAAAAGACAAGGAATTAAAGGAAAAAAGCCACAATATAGGAGAATGATTGATAGATAAGTAACCTCTTTTCTTTTACTCAAAGCCTTGAGTTAATGATGCTTGGAGGATATAATGACATCATCATATTAAGCCAATACCATTGTCTTCAGCTGTGGTACCAGATGCACAAATTCTCTATCTTCTGTATCTTACCTCCAGAACCATTCCTCTTTCTAAGAACTGAAATATCAAAGAAAATATTCTTCTTATAAAGATCACTAAATAATGACCATATCAACTTAAAAAGCAGAGTCAGTATTGTGACAGAGTGTCTATATATGAATATCTAGAAAAGAAGACAAAACTGGATCTTCAAAATAGTTCTGAAATGTGGACAGGTATGGCAGCAGTTTCATGCTGGAAGGTTCAAATGACTAGATCATTCTATTTCAATTATATTATACTTATGATTTGCTGTCATTTAATGGACTTCACATTCCAATAAAGAGGATACATATTTTCATCAGAGGAAAATAGAATATTCAAGATTTAAAATACAATGTGTATGATACAAGTATTTCAACTCTTCATTTTATTGAAAAACAAAAATGGCACACACCTGTAATCTCAGTTGCTTGGGAGTCTGAGACAGGAGGATCACTAGTTCAAAGCCAGCCTCAGTAACAGTGATGTACTAAACAACTCAGTGAGATCTTGTCTCTAAATAAGATACAAATAAAATAGGGCTGGGGATGTGGCTCAGTAGTTGAATGCCCCTGAGTTCAATCCCTAATAAAAAATACAAAAAGAACCAACAATAAATATATAAACCAAAAAGAGCTCATTTGGTATTTGGAGGAGTTGGTGATATGTTAATCAATAAAATTCTTCCAGCATAAAGAATGATAGAGTATATGGGTGAGGATTTAAAGAGTTTAAAAATAGTATTGCAAGGAATACAGATTATATCCCTTTAGGTTTTTTTCCAATGTCTATTGTAACTGAACTTTTTAGTTGTTATAATAATCTACTAATGAACACTCTGTTTCAGTCTTGCCAGAATATCTTTCACTCCCAGAAAGGGTCTTTTAAAAAGTCCATCAAATCATGTCACTTGTCTTTATTAAAGGTTTCTTATTATGTAGGGTAAAACTCAAAAACTCAACCCATGTACCATGAACCTTCTGAGGGATATACACTTGTTCCTCTAGTCTTATTGTTATACAACCCTTTCCTGGCTTGCTCTGATGCAGGGAAGAGCTCTTTGTTTACTGTTTTAAAAGTGCCATATAGTCCTTGTATTGGCTTTTGCTGCTGTTTGCTCACCTGCAAGATCCCTGCATTAACTGCCATTTTATCATGTAGATTACAGCTTACATGTCCCTTCTTCAGAGATCCCTCCTTTCATCCTCTGACTAATGGGATCTCCTATTTCCATTTATTTTCTGTCATAGCATCTTGTTTTACATTGCTACTTGAACTGTTTGCCTCATGATTTTTTTACGATTCATTGCTTAATTTCTGTCTTCAACTAGCACATAAGTACTGTAAGAGCAGGGCATCTTTTCTGCCACATATACCCTGCCACTAACATGCTGGACATATAGCAGATGCTTAGTCGAGGTTGAATAAAGAAATTCCATGCTCAATATTTCTTAGAAGGCAGATTTTCATTATATTCATAATCAATTTTTAAAATTGCTAAAGGAGACGACTCAAAAAAGATTAATACATCATTGTGCTTCTTAGTTGTTTATGATTTTAAATGGACAAAACAATTGCTAACATATAAAAATGCTTTCAGAAAAAGAGATAGAATTTTATATAAGGGTCTTGAAAACAGAAGTCAACAAATATACATGGGTTAATTAAATGCAAAGAAGAGTAAAATTTGCAGTAGAGTAGAATTGCTGAGAAGATGGCATGATCTTGCAGATTTAGAAATCCTAGGTCAAAAAGGTACTTTTCTATTTGAGAATGAAAAATTAAAAAGCCCTAACATGTAAGCTAAGGAATCAAGTTATTTTGGACTAAACAAAAATTACAGCATTTAAGATGAAAAGAACCTTAAAATTAAATTAATGACAATGAAACCTGATTTATGTCATGGTATAAAAGTATCTGCATGTTTAGAAATTTCATCATCAGTGTGAAGAGTTCTTTATGGAAATGCCCCTTGTGTTTTTAGTGTCCATTTAAGTTGATGGTTACTTGCTTGTAATCTGGCTCTGGTATGACTCCCATGCAATAATACTAAATTATACTTTTTGTTATTGAATGAATAATGCTTCACTATTGTTGAGTAAATAATAAGTGAATAACAGAAAGGCTTAGGTGAGAAAACACTGGTAGAGGACAGGGCTAAGAGTTAAGTTGGAATGCATAAGGTCAGAGAGATACCATACAAGAACTTAGCAGTAAACTCATCTTGAATTATATTCATTGAAAAAACAGGGGACTACTATATCATTTTCATTGTCTGTACACAATGTTAGAACAAAGTGGAATAAAGTTAATGTCTTCAAGGGAGAGGAATTTGTCATTTTCCTGACTGCAAAACTGCATCCATAATTCTAACAGGACATCCTACAACTTGGAACATATGGCAACAAGCACTGGCATATTGCTGAAAGTAATCTGACTGAGCAGGCAACTTTCACCTCTCTGATGAAAGTAACCATAACTCCTGGAGTTGATGTAATTTTGTGATTTAGGGACCAATCTCAATCATACTTGAACATCCTGTTGCTTTTCCAAGAGCACTATGCAAATTATGCAATGCTATTTGTTCAGATTTTTTTTTCCAAATTGGACTCAAATTGAATACAGCTTAATGCTGTTTTTCCATTTGCCTGCTAGAAATACATTTATATAGGCATATGTTTAAAAAAATGTTGTGAGAGTTTATTACCGTGAAATCCCAGTTTGTTCTGAGAGGAAGTGAAGAGGGTGTTGATGATGTATTTAGTCTATGAGTAATGCATTCTTCCATACTATGAAGATTTTACATACTTTAAATTCATATCTGGGAAGGTTAATGTCATTTTTAGTAGAAAAATAAAATAAAGTACTTTAAAAAATACATTTTGGTAGAAAAATCTGGTAGAGAATATTTCACTGATATTATGGGTAAATATCTCATGTAAAAAAGATTTTTTAAAATTATTTAGAATAAGAAGTTACTCAACAATTGTTGAAAGTAGGATTTTCCTTAAAATTTTAAAGAAATAGAGCAACTAAGCTGCCTTGAAAAATAGTACTTGGACAACTTACTGTCCTTTTATTTTTGTTGTTGATATATTTCCATTCATTTGTAATTTTATGAGATCAGTTGGTATTTTGCTTTAGACTTTTGTTAACAGTTTGTGCATTATGAAAGCTGTCTTTATATATATATTTTAAAGTGTATGTGCCTTAGCTTTGAAGACCATTTTCTTGACAGAGTGCTCTGAGATAAGATGGAATAGTATTCAGTGGACCAGAAGGATTGAAAGTGTTTTCAAGTCAGATTGAAGTTGGATATCAAGAGTGTTAAAATGTGGAATAAGGAGGAAAATAGTGTAAAAAGTCAAAGACACAAAGATAGAGAATGAAACAGTGATTATAGGGGTGGTGGTGGTGAGAAAATGGGGAGTTTTAAGTCAAGGATACAAAGAAGCAAATACATAGAATGAAAAAATCCAGAGATCTTATGTGTAACCCAAGAACCATAGTTAATGATACTTGCATGAAATTCAGGATTTTTCCTAAAAGTGTAGTTTTTAGGTGCTCTTGCCTCTCTCCCACAAGTGTATAGCTATTTAAGATGACAGATGTGTTTATTTGATTGACTATAGGAACCATTTCATTAGGTACATGTATATTAAAACATCATGCAGTACCTTTTAAATGTATGCAATAACATTCTGTAAAAAAAAAGAAAGTAGATAGGATGTTTAGAACACGAAAGCTCAGATTCATGGTAGGAAGGAGGATTGCTGCACATTTATAAGTAAAACTCTAGCTCAGATATAGTAACAGGTTATAAAAATTCAAAATTATATAGCACAACTATCTGAGATTTGGATAATAGAAGATCTTGTGTTGGTAGCAGATTGCAAGAATCTTAGATAAATCTGGTTAACATTTTAAACTAAATGTGCAGATTTAACCAATTTACTATTTTTTAATGTTGAAGTGTAGGATAGCTAGTAACTAGCACTGAAATGAAATATATGTGTTGTAAAATAGCTACTCTTAAAATGTTAACATCTTTGACATGCATAAATTATTACTTTTTGCTTTAAATAAGGAATACTATCTAATAAGAGCTGCATATAGAGGAGACAGCCAGAAGGAGTTCTCCTGAATACTGCTTTGGACCCTGTCTTCTTCCTACTCTCCATTCTTCCATACAGTCTTTTCTTGGTTACATACTATAGAATCTGGAGGACCTGAAGGCAGAGTAGAACATACAAACAACAAAAGATGGCTCTGAGAGGAAGTGATTGGCAAACACCACTTTTTAAATTTCCTTTTGATGCAGGAACAATTTATCATAAACATAGTGGCTAAAAATAATATAAATTATTTTAAATAATTTATATTTAAAATTCTGCAATGGTTTTTACAGGACCAATATCAAGCTGCCAACAGAGCAAGAGGGCAATCTGCTCTTCTCTGCTATGGTTTGAAAGTTTGTGTCCCCCCCACCTCCAAATTCATAGGTTGAAATCCTAATCCACAAGCAAATGGTATTAAAAGGCAGTGACTTTTGACAAATGCTTGTTATATAGGATTGGGCCCTAATGAATGGGTTTGTATCCTTAAAAAAAGAGACCCCAGAGAGCTGCCTTGCATCCTCCACCATGTGAGGGTACTGCTATGAATTACAACCCATGAACCAGAGACCAAGCCCTCACCAGACATCAAATCAGCCAGTATCTGGATCTTGGACTTTCCAGACTTTAGATCTGCAGAATAAATTTCCATTGTTAAGCTATTTAGTTCATGGTGTTTTGTTTTAGCAGGCTGAATAAACCAAGACATTGCCTTTCCTAGCTAATAGAAGCTGTGCAGGATTTCTTGGCAAGTACCCATATCACTCTGAATTCTCATTCCATTTGTCCATCTTTTCTCTCCACACTTATCTCCCTCTCATAAAGACCCTTCTGATTACAAGGGCCCACTTTGATAATCTCATATACTCTCCCTTCTCTGAAGTCCCTTTTGCATTATAAATATAAATAAATTCAAGGGATTATATTTTTATGGCATCTTTGGTGGGGTATTATTCTATCTACCACATCCTTTTCTTCAATTTTATCATTTCATTTTTACTGTATTTTCTTATAATTGAGTCATGTGATATTTTAAGAAAGTAAGGTGATATGTTCCTGATTTCTTGATATTTGGAAATTTTTTGATACTTCAATATAAGCTAACATTATTTGTTTAGCCTATTTTATTTTTTCACAGAGCTGGGATTCAATCTCAGTGATAGGCAAGTTCTTTATCATTGAACTGTATTACCAGTTCCATTGAGCAGGTTTTAACAAAGGGTCTGAAGGACAAATTAATTGTCACTATGTACTGAATGAAGTCTCTGACATAAATTTCAAAGTAGAGGTTAGATATATATATATAAAAACTTAATTTATAAAATTGTGTTAGTTTTAGTACATCAAGAAATTATTATTAATCTATAACATAATAGTGAAAATGACTTTAGTGATATTTCAATAAATTAATTTATGTGGTAATTATTCAAAAAATATTTAAAATGATTGATACCTTCAACAGGAATCTCATCTACTAAAAAGCTTGGCTTATGCGAAAGATGTGATTGTTTTGTACACATTTATGAAATGACAAATAGCATTATCAGTCCCAGTCTTTCTGAAAAATGATGAGTCTCAAGTTACTATTATTTAAGATCTATATAAGCGATCTAAAATTTAAGCTGTTTTTTTTTTATTTTTTCCCTTCACCACATTTTTTTGGGGGATGCTGGTATCCAAACAACATACTTAATTTAAATGAGCAAGGATAAGACTTACCTTTATGGTTTTAGTGAGTCAATCATTGTGATCTGAATCTGCAAAAGCAAAGTTTATATGAGAACCTTTAATATTTTTCCATGAGGTCACTAAAGTGTAGACTCATCCCCATTGTTTTTGATCTTTACTTATATTTTAATTTTTAAATGTGCATATTATTAAATATTGCTACTCTCTAATGTTGAATTGGGTATACAAGGAGTTCTCAACATGCCAGTCACTTGGTTTAAAGGTAAAGCCTAGTAAAAAAACAGGACAAGCTTGATACAAAACTGCAGGTATACCAGAAAAGGACAGGTGTAGAATTTCCAAGTGTGTAAGGAAAAAATAAAAATGCATGTGGTCTTTAACCCACATGGAGAACTAATGAGATGTGCTGTCAGACAGAAAAGAATGCACAATGCTTGACAGAATTGTTTCTATGGTATTAAGAGATGAAGCATTGCAAACTTAGATTCTCTACATAAGAACAGCCTTTCTTTTCTCTCTAATCTCCTGCTTCTCTCACTTTAAAGAATAGTATATTAGAAAGAAAATATAACATCTGTTAAGTAGTGAGCTAACATAATATTAGAACACATTTTACCTTAGGGTAATGACCCCTGTGTCTAAGGTCTGCTGTCATATCTCCTCTCTGAATTGGTGAAGACACTTCTGATCTGTATGTTCGCTGAGGGGAGGAACACTGGTAAGCAGTGAAGGTGATGTGGGAATAGAGTGCATCAGAAATATTAACCATAGTTTTAGGAATATTCACAGAACTGGGTTGAGGGAGGGTGCTTTGCTTATTATAGAACTGTGCTGCTGCCATTTGTAGAGCTACCACATAGTGTCATCTCTCACTGACCTCCATTTTTCTTTCTTCAGCTCCTACTGTCTTGCCATGACTGGAAGGGGTTACTTTGAGGCCTCCTCTTGCTGTTTCTTGGGAGTGTTCTATAACCTTCAAGGTAGAGGGCCATGATCTGAGCTCTGTGGCTTGAAATATTTCTTGATAATGTTTGGTAAGAAATTACTCCTCTGTTTTCTTCTTCATGTCCCCTCCCTTTCTGGATTTTAATCCACTGTTTCAACAGTTGCATTTGAATTTGTTCTTTGTATAACTAGATCAGCCTCTGCATGCAAAGGCCCTATATTAGGGTGATTTCCACCTCTAAGATCTGCCACGCTGACATTGACTGTTTTGTTCTCTGAACTATTCACATTGACTTGTCTGTAGTGTGCAGTCTGAGCTGGGCATGCTGACCCACTTTCATATTCAGATGACAAAGAATTCAACTTTACACTATTTTTGTTAAAGGTCTATCTTGACCATCTTTCTGAAATTCATATTTTTCAACTTCTAATTTCTTTTTTCTTTCAATTTTGCTTATTTCCTTGGGTTTGTTTTTTTTTTTTTTTGGAGGGGCGATGTTTTGGGGCCTCTGGTTTAATTAGCACTGTATGTTTGGGAATTTTATTACTTTCTTTATTTGGTATACGTTTGGATGTAATCTTATCCACTCTTTTCACAGGTCTGTCTGTACAAGGGCAGCATCTAATATGGTTTTCATCTACAACTTTATTTCCTTTCCTGTATCAGTGCAGAAATAATATGTCTGCATGTTTGGATGGGCTGCCCTAAAAGCATATTTGCAATTAATGTTATCCTCCGAGGTTAGCATAGCCATCTGAAAACTAGGTAATAGTATGCTTCCTAGGATACCCTCCTGTTTCTCATTTCTGTAATACAACAGGCAAAGATCAGAAAGCACAAACCAGTGTTTCTTCCACAGCTTCATGCTAGTATTGTCCTGTTTATAAAACCAACCTCATCTGACCACAGGTGCATTAGGATTTCTTTTAATTGAATTTGACCTCTATTTAAAATTGAAACCAGTGATTTTCTGCCTGTAGGGCTCTTTGGATGTACTGCATAATCTGAAATCATGTTATGGTTAGAAGCTTCGTTTATCATACTTATAGGTCTTTCTTTTCTTTAGACATCGTGGTTGCAACAGTTAATTGTGTTAGTTCACTACAAAAATACAGTTGTCCTGTGATGGCTATCCTGTGACTGGATGTTTGCAGGTCATTCCTTTCATTACGGTTTATAGAGTATCTTGCACCTTCAAAAGTTTATGCTTCCTCCCAGCCAGTAGGCAAATCTGTGCTCTGCCGATGGTGTCCAGGTTCAGATCCACCTCTGGGTCTGATCCCCAGCTGCCACTCTCCCCACCTTTTCCTGCTGCTGCAGAGGCTGCTCAGGGAGGACAAACTCATTTCCATTTTAAGCATCATTTCTAAAGCATGAAGGTACACAGAAAAGTGGACCTTCTGGCAGAAGAGATCCAGTGAATCCAACAAGTATTATTTTATCCAAGAAATGCCAAAAAAGCAAAAAGGCTAAGGGGGAAAAAAAACCTCACAGGCAATAGGGGATTAGAGAAATTAAAGATAAGTTATCTGTTACTCAGTTTCCCAACAAAAGGCGGGAGAGTAGCATAATGGTACTGCCAATCACCTGTGCGAAATAGCAGGTAAGCTCAAAAAAGGGCTGGCAGAAAGGTTGCTTTACTCAAAGATACATAGATCTGGAAGCAACCAAGATGCCCTTCAAAGGCTGACTTTATAAACAAACTGTGGTACAGCTATATAATGGAATATTATTCAGTGATAAAAAGAAATGAGCTGTCAAGCTATGAAAAGATTTGGAGGCAACATGCAGACTGGCATTGAGAAAGATGCTGATCTGAAAAGGCTATGTATTATAAAATTCCAACTATATGGTTTTATGAAAAAGACAAAAACTATACAGACAATAAAGCAATCTGTGACTGCTAGGGGTTTGAGGAAGAAGGGAGGCATGGATAGGTAGAACAAAAATGATTTTTAATGGAGTGAATCTATTTTACACTGTCGTGATGGATACCTGACATCATTCATTTCTCAAAATGCACAGAATGTACAACACAAAGAAGGAACGCTAATATAAACTATGGAATTTAATAAGAGTGTATCAATTATCATAACAAATGTGCCACACTAATGCAAGATGTTAATAAGTGAAGAAAGTGAGGAGGGAGAAAGGGATGTATGGGAATTCTCTCAGAAAAAAAAGTATATACATCTGGGGCCTGGCTAGTTGGAAATAATGAACTGCAGAATGGACATAGTGATTCTGACTCTACCTGCGGAGTCAGTTTTCAGTGTTGGTGTGATGGTAGTCTTACTGCTAAGAATCATAGGAGAGTCTGGTTTGTCTTCATAGGATCTAACTCTCCTTTGATTTTTTTTTTTTTTGTGATTGCACTTTGGACTCTCCATGAATTACTTGAAGGCAAGTTGTTTTTATATTTCTTGTTATTTATCTGAAAGCAGAGGGCATATTCCATGAAATTGAGGCATATCCCTTGACCTTTGCCTATTTGCACTATTGCCTTGAGAGTATTTTATTAAGGTCTCTGAGACACCTTGAATTTTTTGGAAGGAGCCAAACTCTGACAATATTTATCTCTTTCTGGTGCCAATTTCTTATGGCAATGGCCTCTAGATTATTCAAAATTATTTCATTGTGTAGATACTACTAGTTCTCATTAATTTATATATAAACTGTAAGCAAGGAGATGAAGTTCCCAGTGTTGATCAAGAGTAATCATTTCACTACTAGGAAATATTGCTAAATTAGCCCAGAGTAAGAGAAGGTTTTCTGTCATCAGTAGGGGTAAATATTTATTTGTATGAGTGAGTTCTTGTGCTCTCTGGGTCAAGAGTTCCATAATAAAATAAAAGTTTTATATAAAAGTTAATTTTTTTCTTAAAGGTGTGTACACAATACAAGAAAACCAGACTCTGAATTTTTTGTTCAGCATTGTCAGATCTGTAAATGAAACAAATTTTTTCTTTTGAAGTTTTTTGATTTTTTGTATAATATTAATTTTATGCTCATGTGGAAATATAATTAATATAATTTTATTTAATTCTACAGAGAATTATTTATAAACTAGCTTTAAAAATCATAAAATTGTAAATGCTGCTCAAAATAAAATGAACAGTTTGGAAAGGCATCTGGTGAAAAATAAAGATTTCCCTCAAAAATCCCCAACTTCTCAGTCACACATTTCAGAGTCTTTTATATAATGATTTCTTGTATATTTTCTAGAATTATCTATGCAGATTCAGGCTTATATATGTAAGTATGTAATGCATACACTTTAGAATGTGATGATTATATAAGTTATATATATATATATATATACACACACACACACACACACACACACATATATGACATTTTAGACATCAGCACATATAAAGCTCTGTTAGTTATGAGTATTGATGTGTGTATAGATGAGGAATGATTTTATGGTTCTGGAATGTGCTTTGGAGAGAAAATTTTTTTTTGAATTTCCTTTAGTTGTTGGAATGAGCCTCTAATGTACTTGTCTAATATAGCAAACAATTCTTTGTCTTGAGTCACACATATAGCTTACATCTCCAGACTAGACTAGAAGTTACTCCAGATGGTTATGGTTGAAGGATGGGCTTCCTGAGCCCATGTCAGCCTTGCAAGGCTTCACTTCATAAATATACGGCAGCCTCACAGTATTCAGAACATGTCACTTACAACACTTCAAAAGTTTATGTTTGGCAGTTAGCCAAAAAACACAATCTTTGTTTGACTGTCAGTGGAAAATATTCAATTAGATGAACGTACAGTGAAATGAGTTCTTCCTACAGGATTTAAACTCAACAAAACATTGCCATATAATTTCAGTGGGACTACATTTCTCATGAAGCAATGCCACTTTGGATCTTAAATGAAATTAAATATGCTTTATTTTCTGGCAATTGCCTTATGGTTATAAACCTCATTCATTCCAAAGATATCTTACTTTTATGGATGAAATCCAAAATTAGAAGGCAGCAAGTTTTGGTCTTTAATATCCTCAGGAGAGGTCTCTGTAAGTGGAACTATTTGTAATTTTGGCTTTATCATAGGGATCTCATTGGTTACACAGTAAAATACTTTATTTTTCCAAATAAGAAACTCTTTGCATATCTATATTTTCTGGAATGTGAAGGTAGATCTAACACTTGTGGATGAGCAGATTTTTATGAAGTCTATTAATAGTAAAGTCTATAGTTAAGAGTGTTAACTGTTTATACCCAGTGGCTTTTTGAGGGGAGGTGTGAGGTGGAGTACCGGCGATTGAACTCAGGGACACTCAACCACTAAGCCACATTCCCAATCCTATTTTGTATTTTATTTAAAGACAGGGTCTCACTGAGTTGCTTAGTGTCTCGCTTTTGCTGAGGCTGGCTTTGAACTCATGATCCTCCAGCCCTAGCTCCCAAGCCATTTAGGATTATAGGCCCAGTGGTTTTTTAGGGCTTACATCCCCTAAAATGTTTTTTTCTCACATATCAGTGCTATCCTATGCCATAAATTAATAACACACATGAATGCACGAGCACGTGGGTGAGTACACACACACACACACACACACACACAGCCCATAAAGGATTAATAAAGAGAACTCAATAATAGTCATTTACCAGAAATAAAAGGCATTTGTTAAAGAGAACAAAGCATGAAATGTGGAAGTCGTAGAAAGGAAAAGGCTGACATTTACTTGCATGACTATAGTTTAATTCAAGCTTGCTTTGAGCTTCAGACATAGAACTTTTGATGGTAGGATAACAGCAATGGGGAATACAAATGAATTGTGAGAAGAGGCTGATGGTTAGGAGAGAAAGGCTTTTTGCTTTTGTATGAGATTCTTAATTGAATCTTTTGGCTTTTTTGCACAGTGATTATATAGCTTGATGTTTTATTGTTGGAACTGCCTGCAGAAATGGCATGTGGTAACTCTAGCTGTTGGAAAAGCTTGCTGGGAATTGGATGCTCTGTTCTATTAACAGGTACAAAGGCAAGATATCAATTTACATAATTTTAACACTGGTGTGGAATAAACAAGTGAGAGCAATATTGGCTTATTCTTTGAAGTGAGGGTCTAACCTCTCAATTCTCCTCAACATTGGTTACTTCAAATACAAGACATCCAAAAAAACTTTATATGCTCAGATAGCTGCAAAAACTGTAACTTTGGGAGATCATTGTCAAAGCTTCTCTTCATTGTACCAGTTATCTCTTTCTTAGTTCTGTTTTCTTCATCCAGGATTATTCAACATTTAGTGCCCGCCCCACCATAGATTGACCTGCTCTGCATGCATCCCTTCATCTTTTGATATTATAAAAGTTCTTCAAATACTAACTAGTTAATTTCACAAAATCCATGTTGGAATGCCAGTGAATGTCAAAAGAGAATGAGGAGGAGCACATCCCCAAAGAGGCACATTTGTTTTCTCAGTTAAAAAAAAAAAGTATATATATTACAAACACACACAAACATATATGCATATATATAATTTATGCATATATATTTCAATTAATTGTAAGGCTAATAAAGTATAAAAGTATGTAAAGATGTAAAGTTCAAATTGTTTTACCTCTAAATGATAAGATCTATTAATTTCATGTCTACCTTGGATCTGTTAATTTAGTGCTACCATTTAAAACATGCCCTACAATAAAAATGAAATTATAATGTTTGTTCTCTGTGATGTTTATTTTCAATTAATATATTTTGAACCATCTTAACATATATGAATCTCCTAAATTCTTTTTAACTATCCTAATAACAGTTTATTGTATAATCTTTATAGTTTAATTGACGTATTACAAGATATTTAGACTTTAACTTAATCAACAAATGATAGCAAAACAACAAACTACAATAACCATATAATGTATGTATCTTTCACGTTTGACTAAATATTTGTTTAGTTAAATTGCCCACAAATTGAGTTACTGTGCAAAGGAAAAATAAAAGATCTGTTACTTAAGATCAATTTTTCCCTCTATTATGTCATTTCTTGTTTGCACTTCACGGAAAAAAAAATTCAAAAGCTCTTTAGAAGAAGACCTTTTCATAGCATTTTGGATATTTGAGATCAAGTAGAAAAGGGAGTTTTTTGTGAGCAAACAGAGGAAAAGAAGATGTTGGTTGTATCTTTTAATTTTTTTGACCCATTTGGCGCATGGAGGACTGTGCCATGGACAGGCTACTTCCAGACAAGAAACTGTGCAATTGAAAAGTATTTTGGCAAATCAATTTTGCGAGATTAACTAATCCTTGATCTTACACATTGTTAATAATTTAAAAAGTTCATGAGTTTGAGGGTAACATTCAGAAGAGAAAGTCAAGCATAAGACTTATCATTATATAAATTATTTAATGCACTCCTTGATTATGAAATGAATTATACTGATTACCTAAGTGATGAGATCTCCGAGTGACAGGGAATCTTGTTACAGGATTTTTATACCAAGAGGGGAAATTCAGAATGTGGAAAATTTATAATGTTACAATGTTATGAATTGGTGAATAATAGGTTATGCTTTTATTCTGGACTATATTACTTAGAGATATATAGAGCATTATGGATTTCTTTTTCAAAAATAGAAAGGAGAGGACCTCTTATAATGTGAATGTTATATCCCTGTCTTTAAGGAAGCAAACTAACATAATCTTTTTGCATTCGGTCCTATTCTACTTCTTTTTGTAGGTGACGAGTAGAAATTTATTTTATCAATGGTTTTAAGCTCTGTATATATTTTTGTAGTGTTTCTCTGTGGTATTTCTGAATTTTAAAAAATATCAAAAACATGCTGAACATTGGAAATTTGGAGATAAAAACATGAGGCTTTAATGGTGCTGTATTGTAATTCACAAATACCTGAACCATGAATCCTGTTAAATCTCTCCTTTCAATTCCATAAGGTTCTTACTATGTAATTAGTCAATTCATTTATTTCCAAATACTCTACTCAGTATCTTTGTAATTTCTTAGTCCACCAATGCAGATTACTGGGAAGGATGAGTCAGAGCATGGCTTCTGTGGGATCTTTGACTCTGCCAAGCCCCTTCACTGCTACTGAAACCTAAGAGGACAAGCAGGGATAGAGAGACACTGAATCAGTGCAGACCTAGCAGGCGGGCATATTTCCCACACAGCCAAGCCATGTTGAGCACGAAATTGAAAAGAAAGGGAGACAAAGACTTTTATTTTTAGGCGAATTGGCAACAGGATTACCACAGAATGCCTAGGTTGTCATCATACTGATAAAAGTAGTATTTAGCATGTGTCATGCACTCTTAAACAGGCATAGCATGTGCATGCACTCTACTGAGCACTTTATTCACAGTATCAATTCATCAAATCTTGATGATAATCCTACAGCATGAAGTACAGAAAAAGAAAATTGAGGTACAATGAAGGTATCTTCCTTAAAATATAAAATATATAAACTGGGATTTGAATCCACACTCTGTCTGTAGAGTCAATGTTCTTCACCATTTTGGTACACTTTGCTTTCCTCCTAGGAAAGAGGTGAGCCCATAGATAGGTGAGACATCATATCTGGTGTAGGTGGATAGAAAGGTGTTTAATTGGACTTAATACTTCCACTCTTATCTAAAATTGATTGAGTTCTTATAACATGG
Organism: Ictidomys tridecemlineatus; assembly: GCF_052094955.1. NCBI lineage: Eukaryota > Metazoa > Chordata > Mammalia > Rodentia > Sciuridae > Ictidomys > Ictidomys tridecemlineatus. The sequence goes on along the minus strand of NC_135485.1, from coordinate 44,835,320 downwards.
TAGGTCAGACTACCTGACATTTATCTTCCTTCATTTAATCCTTGTAGTAATCATTTCAGGTAGTAGATGCTTACTAACCCTATTTTGGAGATGAACAATCTAACCAAAGGCAAAATAAATAATTGATCAAGGAAAAAATGTTGATAAATTTGAAATCAAGATTCATAATTGTGTTTTTATCCACAATATTAGGCTGTTTGGTTAGGCTAGGATAGGAAGAGAGTATCTTTTCCTATTACATCCTGATACTCTTTTCTGAGCTTTTGGATAAACTTGTAAGGACTGTAATCAACCAGAATATGGGGCTCCTTTCTGGTGGGGAGGAGTCTTGTAGTTTTGAATCTACCTGGGTGTGAACTTCTAATATAACTATATCTATGTTATAGTATCTATCTATAGCTGATTCTGTATCTACTCCTGGGATCACTAAAATAGCTCTGTTCTCAGAGCTATTTGTACATTAGTTTGAAAATTGAATCCTTCTTTGATTAACTCTTTCAAATTTTTTGGAATCTTGCTATTCATCTTGTTGCACCAAAAGATTTAAAAGCCCAGAAATGAATTCAATTATACCTTGTTAAAGTGTCCATTAACAAAATGAATCATATCTTGCTATTACATTTTCAGAGAAAAACCAAAATACAAAAATGAAATTCCTTTCCTGATTGGAGAAATTAAATTTCAAAAATATTAAACTCTGAATTCATTCCTAGTGATGACCCTTTTACCAATAGAGGTCATACTTGTATTTTTAAATGAATAACTATAGACTGAGCCTTCTCCCACTCCTAAAGGCAGTCACTCTAGCCCCATACCTTTAATTCTTTTCAGGGATCCAAAACTACCCTGGATGAGAAAACTCTGCAGAAGCTTCACATTCCAATGCAAATTTATTCTTAACTCTTCCTGGTATCAGAGCTTCCACTTTCATTTGGGAGTAGGGCACTTCACATATTCAGTAGTCAACTCTTCAGGCAACATTAATTGTCTTACTTCTGCACACAGCCAAACTCTGGGGCTTATTTCAGGTTTTTTCCAATGAAAACAGGACCTCCAATATTTTATAATGTGCTACGTGGCTTCCCTTCTTATTACCTTCTGAGGAAGTTTCTTCTGAAGCCTTGCTGAACTAACTACAGGGCCATTCTCAACAGCTACCTGAATTCAAAGTGCTGCCTCACATATTTTAAAACTTGTTCTTTCAGAGATTAAGGGGAAGAAGAGGTGCATTTCACAAGGTTGTGCTTCACTTTAGAGTTTTAATTTTCCAAGCCATAAGTATTGTCCATTAACTGTTTCAGAAGCATGAGAAAAGCAGTTTCTATCTCCTTTATCTCTAAAGCAAGGCTTCCATTTCCCAAGGCCTCTGTTTTCCCCTGATTTATCCCAATTCCCCTCCAAATTTCAAGTGTGTTTCAGAAAGTCCAATCTATTTTATTATACGTTTATTCCCTGGTTTGACTAGGAAAAACATATATTACTGGTATAAAATTATTTAAATGTTTCCTTTCCCTTTGTTTTAGATATTTACTTTCTGAACATACATTTAAAAAATACTTTGTCTTGAGTTTTTTTTTTTAAATCAAGTACAAGTAGTTAAGTTTCTCCCAAACCATCCTTTTATTAAAAAATAAAAGAAAATGAAATAAAACTAAACCCTTCCCACTGTCATCCTACTGATGATGGTATTTTCACATAGGAAACAGACTGTTATAATAGGCTATGACAAATCATTTGCCTTCTTTTCATTGGGTTTGTTTCTTTGTATATTTTCACCTTCCCATCTCCTTTACACAGGGCAGAATTGCTTCTCTATCCTCTTAAAACTACCAAGTGTTTTAGGAAGTGGAACTACTATTCTGTGATCTTTTTAGCTTTCCCTTGCTTTCAAGTATACTTGGTTTTAGAAATGTTTCCATTTGTTACTTGGAAACTGAGGCAGTGTGAAGAACCCCATCCGCCCTTTAAACCCCAATTCTTGCCATCAAGGCAGAAAGATCTTAGACATTTCACTCAGAGTAACAGGCATGAGTTTATTAGAAAGGATGGGAAAGGGGGACACTCCTAAGGGAAAGAGTGGGTGCCCTCAGAGAGGAGAGGGACAGTGTGCTTCTCCTGCACTCCAGTTTTATTGGGGATCCCAGAGAATTTTCCAGAGACCCACCCAGGTCCACCTGTTGACTTTTAACTGATAGCAAGATGACATCAGACTTTAAAGTCCGCACTGCCATGACAACTCTAGGTCACTCTGGCTCATGCTGACCAGTTCTAATTGGATTCTTAACCATAAATTCTTATAGATTTTTATGCTTAGGAAGAATTATTTTTATCTCCCTGAGCTTTGGGATCTGGACTGTGAAAAGGGTCACCAAAGTCTCCCCCTTCATAGTAACTTTGGTTTCTCTTATCCACATTATTTCAGGCTTGCATTTCTCCTGTAGATAACAGGTAATTTTCTTAGAAATGTGACATATCCTGTCTTCTTAAGCCAGGTCAAGCTGCAGGTAAATTGCTTCTTGGAAAAGAAAGCATGTGGGGGTCAACAGAGTGAGTTCATTACATAGAATTATTCCTTTAACTTTGTCTTCCTACCACTCACATCTGTGGGTCCCTATCATATTCATCAAACATAATTCCCCCAGTTACTCCAGTTATTAATCTTTTCTCTGTTTTCAAAGAGGGCCTCAAAAATTCATTTATCTTGTTTCCATCTTTTGAAGTCTATTCAGCTTACTTTATGACATCTTACCATTCTATCAAATCAATTTGAGTCTCGAATTGTCTTTATAAACATTTGTATTGAGGTTTATCATTTTTTTCATATTTATTGAGCTTTGCTTCTATCATTTCCATCCTTCCCTAAAGAAATTTCTGTCTTTCTGTAGATCAGTCAGTGTGTATGTCTGCCTTCATTTTTTCTTTCTTTTCTTCCAATCGTTTTTGATAATGCAAAGGAAGTCTTTAAAAAAATTGTATTCCATTATGAATTCCATATTTTTAATCAATGTGAAAATAGAGAAAACATGAAAGACAGAGGTCTTTGGTTAGTTTCTGTTTTATGCCAGACCAGCTGGTATCTAAATTGGCTATCTAAATCTGGATTGATCTTAATAGTGCATTTAATTAAACTATTTAGTTTGTACTTAGGAGTGCCTATTAGAATGCCCACTGGCTTATATCCTGACATCAGATGCTAGGAGAGTTTGATCCCTTTTAATCTTTCTTTCTTGGAATTGGGTTTGAGTTATTAGAAATGGAAAAGTACACATATTACCCTCTGTGTCCTCAAACAATCTTCTGAGTACTTCTCAGCTTCCTAGCCATAATTGAAACCTTGAGGACTAATTTCCACTATGGTACATTTAAGTGGATTTTACCTCATCTGGTCTACGCCGTGAACTTCAAAGCCTAGGAACAGAAGTTGGTAGCTTTCTGTTGCTGCTTCCAGGTCATTATTCCTCTAACTCCTCTGGACTAATTTGCTAGGGCTGCCTTTACAAAATGCCACAGACTGGGTGGCTTCAACAGGAATTCATTTTCTCACAGATACAGAGCATAGTAGTCGGGATGAGGTGTTGGCAAGTGGTTTCTTCCAAGGTCTCTCCCCACCAAATCAATGTGATCTTGCTGAGTTTTCATATTGTCTTCCCTCTGTGGTCATCTGGGATGTAATCTCTTCTTCTTAAAAGTCGCCTTGGACGAGGGTTCACCCTAATGACCTTATAAACTTTAATTACTTCCTTAAAGACCCTATCTCTCCAAGCAGTTCCATTCTGAGTTATTGGGGGTTAAGAGTTCATCTTATGAATTTGGGGGGAACAATTTAGCCAAAAAAAACCTCTCCTACTTATTCGTGCACTTTTAAAAATAAAGTTCTACTACCCAGTTTCTCTCTTGATTGCTGATAACCTCAAACCTGATCTATTTCGAAAATAAATTTATGTTTATATACCCGATTAGCAAGTCTTGAAAAATTCAAATATTATCTATATAATTTCAAAGACACACACACACACACGCACACATTCTTAACAATCTCTAAATTCCTTTTTTTCACCTGGTCCTTCCTTGGCAATATTTCTCATTTTCAGAGAAAATAGAAACCCTCATCCTTTTCAGGGCAAACATTCCCATCTATTTGGAACATACTGTGTATCTGACAACAAGGTGTCTATTTTTACATACTTCAAAGGAACCCCAAAATTATCTTTAACTACTTTCCCCAAAAATCAAACTTTTCCCTTTGTAATATCACTTGTCACAGTGAAGGGTACTTTTGTATTTGTGGTACTAAAAGCTAGAGAGTTTGAAATTCCCTTTCTCTTACTCTTTATATTCCTTTCTCAAGTTTTGTACCTTAGTTTCTAAATATCTCTGGTTTCTTTTTTTTTAAAAATATTTTTTAGTTGTAACGATGAACCTTTTTAAAAATTATTATTATTATTATTTATATGCGGTGCTGAGAATTGAACCCAGTGCCTCACACATGCTAGGCAAGCACTCCACCACTGAGCCATAACCCCAACCCTCTCTTGTATCTTTATATCTTTTACCTCTCTACATTTTCTGCTCATTACCATCACCTGTATCTCCAAGTGTGCTATCTCATTTATATTCTGGCTAATCCCCAGATAATTTTTTCCCACTGCAGAGAGAATAACATTTTCAAAACACAAATATAGCAGTCACTATATTTAAAATTCTTCTAAGTATGCTAGATTTCCCTCCATTCTTGTGTCTTTTTTCCCCCAACCAGTTTTGTCTTATTTATCCTAATACACTGTGAAAAACACAGGAGATTCTCAATATATATTTGATGAATTAAGAACTAAAAGCATGAATGAAAAATAGATCAGTATCTGTACTTTGGGAAAAGAACATTGGAATCAAATTAGTAAGGATATTTTAGGTAGAGAAATGATACACATGTGTATCACACTCATGTAAATGAATAAGTCTTATATGAAAGGTGAATCATCATGCATCAACTATAAAATTCTCTTCACCAATCTTAATGTTGATTTACTTTTTTACCTCTTCATTTATCTTAAATCAAATTTTTTTCGTTATCTTTACGACTATAGCCTTAGTTCAGGTAACTATTCTTTTTCATTATTTTTTCCTGAAGGAATACTCTAACCACTTTTCATAAATATGGTCTCATATTCTTCTAATCCTTTTTCCCCAAATTTTCTATCAGAATGATTTTTTTAAAAATATGAAACATATTAAGTTACTTCCCTAGACCCTCATTGTTTTCCCCTTGTTTTCAGGATGGAATCTGAATCGCCAAGCATGGGTTTTCCATAGCTCTGGCATGATTCTCCACATTTCTTAATATTACATTAAATATTATATTACAAATATAATATTATATTAAAAAATAAATGATGAATTAAATCATTTAAATATTATATTAAAAAAATGAATGATGAATTAAATCATTTAAGATGTTTGTTAAAACAGTGGAAAACAGGGATGGGGATATAGCTCAGTCAGTAGAAGGCTTACCTCAAATGCACAAGTCTCTGAGTTCAATATCCAGTACCACAAATAAAACAAAATAAAAAACAAAACAGTGGAAAACATTATAATACAACATTAAAATTATCTATTTTTCTCTCAATTTTATGTACAATGTATTTAATTTCACTGCTGTGGCATATGAATTGATATTATTAGTCTTTACTAAAGACATGTCTAGGACTACTGAATTCCTACTGATCCAGAATTTATATTATCGGATGTCTCCAAACTATTTTTGTGAAATGGAGGGGGGAAAGGAAATAAAACTTGTTTCTTGTGTTCCCGAATTAACCTGAAATTAGTTAGCTTTGATTTTAGAATCCTGAAATTCTAACAACATATTTTCTCTGCTAGTGGAGGCCTTGCATGAAAATTACTCAAACATGTGTATTAGGTAATTAAGTTAAAAAATGGTTAGAATTAAACAGGCTTTGTTTGGGGTTGATAATAAGTACTCAGGTGATTATTATTTTTTTTAAAGATGAATTTCAGTTTCATAATTATGTTGCTTGTTTTAGATTTTTATATTATTTTTCTCATTTGATACCCAACCAGATATAATATTCCACCAAAATTTGTAATTCCCAATTTTCTCTTTACTTTTTTCCCACAGATATTTAAACTTCAAGAGAGGGTGGTCTTTATGTGCCAATTCATTTAAAAATATTGGAAAGAATTGCAAAATTCTGTTCAAGAATGAAAATAGAATTTGTGGGTAAGAATTCGAGAATGGGCTTTTCGATTTGAGAAGTGACACTTTTTTTTTTTTCCTACTTAGTAATGTAAGGGCACTTGTCTAGCTTGGAAAAAAAACTGGCTATATATATGTTAAAGTCAACTTTCTGCTAGCACTTCCAAATCAAAATAAATACAGGGTAATTTATATCCCAAAATCTATGCTGAAAAATGACTTCAGATGACAACAGTTTGAAGCAGCTGATTATTTTGAGCCTTCTCTGCAATAACCCTCATTTTGGTCTTTCAAATCTGTAGAAGTGACCAGACTGCCTTTACAAATCCAGTTTTAGGGAATCAAATCTGAAAATCTTTCCTTATTTTTATCCTTTATTCTTCCATTTCCACTTGACTTAAATTTTTGGCACTTTTGATATTTTTAGACAAATAACCAGTATTCTAAAGTCATTTTATTTATAGAAAAATAGTAATATGGTATAAAACCATAAAAATGTGAAAACAGCATAGCTTTAATTAAAAGTAATTTATATTCATGGGTTTATAAAATTAATTGTATGGCAGAAAATTCAAATAAAATATCTATTTTTTTGCATTTTGATGTATCAAACATGAAGAGACAATTACCAAGAAGACAAACTTATCTTCTTTTATTTCTAAATTTTTATCTGTTAGGGGGTTACAGAAGAAAACAGCGATAATTAGTTCTTTATACTTATGGACAAAATATTAAAGCTAATAAGCTCAGTCTGAGTATAACTAGTACAGAATGATCTTCATAGGTGGCAGTGAGAGAAATGAGTGGTCTTCAATGTCAAAGAGTTACACTAAAATAGTCAAATAAGAATGATATATAAATAACCGAATATAAACCAATTAATATTCAATGGGAAAAATTAATATCTACAAGACATTATAATAATCAGATATCACTTGCCAAATGCTACAGAATCATTGATGGAATAAGGAAACAGTAAAATTACTGCTTTATTTTCAACTAGCCAATAATTTTGTTGCAACAAAAATTGGCTTCAGTTCAGTGGTTCTTAAACAAGGAAATATAAACACATTACCCAAGCCAGAACAATAGTGGGATGAGGGGTGGGAGGGGGAGGCTGGAGAGTATAAGAGTAGTGGAATTTGCACCATATGCTCTAATTTGGATTTGGACAGCTTTTTGGATGTCTTTGGTAATAAACAGGATTTCTGCTTTTTGTCTTCTTGATGTGAGGTTTATATTTGGAGGAAAAAAACCCCACTAGTTTAAGGAAACAAATGAAGACCTTCTGGTTTGAATATTTATTTTAATGAGAAGAAAGCACATTTGGATAAAAAAAAAAGGTGAAGAAAAAGCAAGTTTATACTCCCTTGATGTTCTCTATGATCACGTCTGTCTTATCCAGCTCTAATTTTCTTTGATTTTAACTCATCTGTATGACCAGACATCTGTGAGTATTTATGCCTTTTTTGGTTATGTGCTGTCCCGTTCTGGCTATCCATCAAATCCAGAACAGACTTCCCAGCAATGTTTTGTACAAAATGTAGAGTAGAATGATAACTGATTAGCATTACGTGATAAATGGACATTCTTCAGCTGAAACTGTAAAGTGCAAAACAGCTGAGACAACATATGAGCAGGAAATACAGTGCACAGTCTGTCTCTTGGTTCACTTTCACACAGCTAATTTTTTATTGCTACGACTCAAAACCATATACAGCTCAGGCACTGTATATTCTATACAGCAAATATAAAATATGGGCTGATGCCCTTTTGTCTGCATATATTTTGGGGAAGATATCTTGATGTTATATTCAAAGAATGATACATTGTTTAGTAGCATATAGAAAAAGATAAGGCTCAAGGTTGCTGCTGACTTTGTCTTTTGCTAAAACTCTTGGTGTGGTTGTTTACCTGTCCCCTAGATGCTGTAAGGTCGAATCTCATGTCTTTTAATTCTTTCAATTTGATTAATCCCTTGATGAAACCCTGGAATACACTTAGATTTGCAAACAAGCCTACAGAGTAAAGGAGAAAATGGTGGGGTGGGGTCTGAGATAATAACTGCTGCTCTAGATTAAAGCCTCAGCTCCTTACCACTGGCCAACTGTTATTCTGCAATAGCATTCAGACCAGTGTTTACAAATATGCATTTCTTTTTTAAGGAAGTTAATAATTCATTTCTTAAAAAAATTATGTTTCCTAATTTAAAAAGTTAACACACACACATACACACACACACACACACACTCATGCACACACATTCTAAATACTCTAAGGGGAGAGATTTAACATGTAGGAATTTGAAACCTCTATTTTGTATAGTTTTTAAATAAACTTTTATTTATATGCGATGACAAATCGTCATTTCATTTATATGGGACTTATAAGAGATGAAAAAATATGTATATAAAAATGTAACTATCAAAGTTTAAGAATAGTCTACATTACATCATATTACAAACTGATTTATTAGGAAGTATCCGTGTTCAATAGAATTATTAAATCAAGTAATAGTCTGTTGTAGTAATTTTTATCAATTACTATTAGTAATTAATTAGTTACTTATTAGTTCATATGTAAATATTCTAACAGATTTTTAAAAAAATCTAACCCACAGTAGAGATGAAAACAATTAGAGTCAAAGATTAGGTGATGAGACAACACTGAAACACTGCAGCACAGTAGGAATAAGCAATTATCTGCACCCAGGTGCTGCTCCCAAATTGTGTCTTGTTGCCCTTTTCACTACATCAAGCTTCTCTAATTGTAATAATGGGAACAAGGTTTAGATTATGACTTACTTAGAACCAACAGTTATAATAAGCCTTTCAGTTTGTAATAGTGAGAATAAGGGAGACATTATGGTTGCCTAACACCAACACTGAAAAGGGGTTTTAAACAAATAGCTTAAGGCAATGTCAAGGAGATTTTTTAAAAAGAACACATTACTTTTTACATCAGATAAGATCAGATCCCAGAAGTGGCAGGGTCATACTTCAGTATGATACATTTTTTTTTAATTTGTAAATGGCAATCTTTGTTAACTTACTTTTTATTTGTTTGTCTAAACAATACAACTGAATTTCTTTCAAGTTGTAAATTTTAGAAATTTTAAAGTCAAGTATACAGACTAGAGTCATTAGCTAATCAAAAGTAGAAATATTTTAGTGTTTTAAAAATTGGTTTCTACAATTAATATTTCTTTTGATTCAGAAATTAAATTGCATTTGTCATTATGGCAGTCTATTCATTAATGTCTAAAATCTAAGAACCATGTCAAAGATTTAACATTTTTAATTGTTGTAATTCTTCTTGGCCTCTGGGTGTTCATTTCCCTCCCATGGATCAGAGTAAATTAAAATTTAGATAATTACATCTATTTCATCAGGAAATAATAGGTTTTTTTTTTCCTTTTCTGTTAAACATAATGCTTGTACATTTGTGAGCATGAAGACTGTGGTTATGTGTCATCTGGTTAAATTATATACTTCTTTCAGATCAATGAACTTACTAGGCTCAGGTAGAATTATGTTAGGTTTCTAGATATTTTATTTGTTTGGATTTGAGAACAATTTGTGATAGAATAAACCCTTTTCGATATTTTAAATTGAAAATTTGAAGATATATTCTAATTTGACATTTAATCTTTTTACAAAAGCATATTTGAAAACTTGTCCATGTTTTTTAAAATTTCATTTCTCCAAATTTTTTTTTTGCATTTTGATAATATTTTTATAAGCCCATTAAGCTTCTAAGATATTTAAGAAAATTTATTATGATGTACAATGGGGTAAAAAAGCATTTTGAGGCAGAGACAGATAATGTATTGAAATGTACATTTTGTTCTCTAAAATATCAATTACTTTATGCTGCTGTAGGAGTTTCAGGGTGCCATAATTTAGATGTCTCATCTTATACATGATTTATATTCTAGCCACAACCACTGTCTCTACCACGTATTTTATGTCCCATTTCCAAAGATCACATAATAACTCAATTTTTAATATGCTAATGACTGTAAAATATTAGGTCAAGTAAGTTTAACAGTGGACTTTTACAAACAGTAAAATCTAATGTAGAAATTGGGTCTCCTAACCATGTTAACCTTGATGCTTCTTCTTGCAGCTGCTAGTGGCAACCAATACAATCTGTCCTCCAACTCTTTTTCAGTATACCTTTTCTCCAATATTAAATCTTACATTATTATGCCTTTGCTTGTTTCTAAAATCCTTGGCTACTGATATGAATACTTTGAAATGTTGGATTGACTTCATCTATCAAACTCGGGTTTTAATACTGTTTCTCTTCTCTTCATTTTTGTATTTCCTCTTTGGCTATAATTTGTAGGAATCCTCTTGAAATAAAATAGGTTTGTGTTAAGCAAAAAGGTGGGGAAATGGATGCATAATCAACATACCCAACAATATTTTTAAAGAGATAATACACAAAATCAAATCATAGAATTTCCATGTTAAAATATTGCTTTGAACCAAAGAAGGTAAACACATACCACCAAAGTAAATTTACTTGCCTTTAATATCAAAAGTTTATATTGATTTTTATGGTGACAAAATAAATTGGTTGATTATTTTGTGAAGTAACTTCATTGCCTTCTCATGAGAATTGTAAGTAAAAATACTTCTAGAAGAATGTATAAAATGTTAGTCATCTCTGTTCTAATATTATCTCTTGAGAGTCTCTAAACAATGTTCCCATGACATTTGGTAAGATTTCATTTCAATGCTTAAACAGTCTTCACTACTATTTCCAGAATCACAGTGTTTTTCCATGGTATTTTGGAATTTTGACTTTATTACAAGTAAAACTATTAATTCTCTGCACATATTGTAGTATATTTGCTGTAAGCTAGGTAATTAATTGCCTCAACTAGTTTTTACAGTTAAAAATATAGTGGTGTAATAAGCAGGTATTAACTTCAAAGATATAGACAAAGGCAAATATTAGATATTGCTTGCGTTTTGTTCTCCCACATGTTACCTGGGGCAGATACAGTGAGGGGAGTTACCAAAACATTGCTGTTGTGTTGCCTCATTCTTCCCTCATTATTTAATAATCATCTTTATTGTTTAATACCTTACATGTTTTTTTCCACCTAGTTTGTCCTCATATAAAAAGTCAATGCATAAACAACAAAGACGCTTTTTATTCATGAACATGCATAGCTCTTTAGTAACATGCAGGAACTCGTATATATTGCAGATGGTGGAGGAGTAACTGAGTGCATATTTATGTTTGTATGTGACTGTGAGTTTGTGCCAACATCTTCCTGTAAACGGAAACCTTCCAGATCATTTATGCTTAGTGAAAAGAACTGCTCAAAGCCTGTTTCATGTGTAAAAAGAAGAGGAATTCAAATATATTTGGGGGGTTCTGGAATGCTAATGTTGCCTTTTCTCCCCACTATCTTTTACCCACTGATCAATTCTTGTGATTCTGCTGTAAGAATTTATTTGCAATGTAACCCTTTTGAGCTTAATGATGATAAAATATTTTGGAAGGTTAATATATAAGTAGTTTATCATTAATGTGAAAGAAAAAGAAATGGAGAACTTTCCTCAGTAAGAGGCTTGTGAACTGATTTTGAGAGTCCTAGCAGTCCTAGAAAAAAAAATGTTGACTATTATAAACATGAAGGAAGGAATTCAAGATACACAATAGGCTTTTGATATTGTTTACCATCTACTTGAGATTTGATGGTATGACAGTAGGGTGCAACAGATAAATGATTTTTAAATTTATACATTTTTACAGTGCTTTATTTGTGACAATATATATTATTTTTCAATAAAATGTAATTAAAATGTAAAGTAAAAAGAGTAGGGGAAAAGAGGGTCATTAAGTGGAAAGAAATCCTTTATGGGAAAAAGCAATCTATAAAGTTTTCATAATTTTACAAATAACTATTCTGTGAGGGCCACAGGGTTGCAATCAAATAAACTTTATGTGACCCATTAATGAAGATTTTGTGAATGCAGTATGTAGGTTGGAAGGTTCAGCTGTGATGATTCCCCAAACAGATGGTATTAAAAATCATTCTGGGATTTAATTTAACCTACTAGTTTAATTAACCTACTATTGTGGTTACATTTTATCATCTGGCACTACATAAGCAACACTGTAGGAGGCCCAACTTCACTCTTGGGTAAAAAACAACAACAATAAAATAAATAATAGGGCATTGACCTTTAAACAATGTTATAATAATGTTAAACTACACTTGTGAAGGGTGGCAAAGATTTTCCATAAACACTAATGGCTTTTAGGTCAATTCCACTTTTTTAGAAAGCAGAGTTGTGTGCCATTCAAATACCAAAGCCCTTGGTTCTATTTTTCATATGACACACAATCCCATTTCTGAAAGGCAAGATAATCTTAAGGAAAAAGTCTGTAGCAGAAAGAAACCCCATGTAATAGAGAGTCTCATTTTTGTATTATATCTGTATTATGGAAATATTATTGACTTGATTAATAATGGAGGGCTGGGGATGTGGTTCAAGCGGTAGCACCACATACAAACAAAGATGTTATGTCTGCCGAAAACTAAAAAATAAAAATATTAAAAATTCTCTCTCTCTCTCTCTCTCTCTCTCTCTCTCTCTCTCTCTCTCTTTCTCTTTCTCTCTCTTAAAAAATAGTAATGGAGAACTTATTGGTAAATTAGAGCACATTGTAATTGCATAATAAAAATACAAAATTTGTGTGTACAATAATTGTATTTATATAGAGAAACATAAATATTAAAGGGAATGTTAAGATGAAAATATTTATGTTTGATAGTGGGATAACTAATAAACATTTTTGTGCATTTATAACTGTTTTCTCCTGAGATAAAAAGCAACCTTACATATGAAGCTGATAGCTCAAACTTATTGTGCAGTTAAGTCTCCTATATGCTTGTGTAAGAAATGGCCCATTTGTATGTTTTTTCTGCTTTTACTTTCAGAGCTGCCCAAATTAACAATCAGTTTATCTTTAGAGATTATGATTTTATAGATCTGAGGTAGTGCATAATATTGGAGTGTTTTAATATTTTCTAACTATATAATTCAGTGATTTTTAGAACATATATAGAGTTGTACATCCATCACCACTATCTAATTTCAGAATACTTTTGTCACCTAAAACAAAACCTTAAACACATTAGTAGTAATTTCTCATTCTCCCATCTTCCAGCCCCTAAAAACTGCTGTTTCACTTTCTGTCTCTTTGGATTTGTCTCCTTAGGATATTTCATATGAATGTTTCCATACAACATCATCTCTTGTGTCTGGCTGCTTTCAATTAGCACACACTCTTCAGGACTCATCCATGTTGTAGCAAGTATCAAACTTTGTTCATTTATAAGGATGACTAATATTCCAGTGTTTAGATATACTGTATTTATGTGTTCATCAATTAATATACATTGGTGTGGTCTCTACTTTTTTTGACTACTATATGAATAACAATGAATATTCATGTCCAAGTATTTGTATAGGCATACATTTTCAATTCTCTTGGATATATTGGTTGGGTGTGTCATATCCAAAATGCTTGAGAAGTGTTTCAGATTTCGAAGCTTTTTGGATTTTGAAATATCTATGTAGACTTCATGGTTGAGCATGAAAATATAAAATACTAAATTCTACAAAATCTGAGACATTTTGCGTGCCAATGTAATGCTCAAAAAATTTCAGATTTCAGGGCATTTTGTATTTTAGGTTTTCAGATTATGAATGTTTAATTTATTAACCTAGAAGTGAAATTGCTGGATCATATCACAAAATCCTGCTTAGCATTTTTAGAAATTGGCAAATTGGTTTCCACAGACCTCTATCATTTTACATTTCCATCTGCAGCATATGAAGATTCCAATTTATCCACATCCTTGCCAGCACTTTTTATTAATTAATCTGATTTTTTGAATGTAGACATTGTATTGGGTGTTTAGTGGTATCTCATTGTGATTTTATTCTTAATTTCCCTGATGACTAATAATGTTGGGCACTTTTCATAGGCCTTATTTTTTGGCAATTTTTGTATATTTTGTGGAGAAATGTCAAATTCAATGACAATTTTTAAATTGTTTTTGTTGTTGTTTAGTTGCAAAGGTTCTTCATATACTATAGAGACAAGTCTCTTCCTTAACAGCTATACTATGGAAAATATTTCCTCCTTTTTCAGACTTGTCATTTAAATTGCTTGCTTTACTTTCATAATTATAGTAATAAGATATAATGTTGTTGACCATAATTATTATAATAAAAACATAATTGGGCAGACCATAATTTTACTTGAGTGGGTAGACATAAGTATGGTAAAGAATTATTAAAGTAATTATTTTATGTTTGTGGGATGAAGAGTAGCTAAACATTTTTGTACTTTTATAACTTTTCAGTTTATTCTTAAAAACAATTTGAGGGATATACATTTATAAGACAATACAAAAAGAAGTCACAAAATTTTATATTTTTATGTTGTCTTATTTATCTAATTTTTTCTTTTGTTGCTTGTGGTTTTCATGTCATATCAAAGAAACAATGGTAACATAAGATCACCAGAGTTTACAGTTCTGTTTCCATTTAATAGTTTTAGCTTTTATATTTATTTCTATGATGCATTTTGAGTTATTTTTGTGTGAGTTGTGACGAAGTTTCCTTGCCAATGTGTTTTTTGTTTTTAAAAACTTTTTTTTGGGGGGGTGGGAAAGAATGGTCTTTCCTTTGTGAATTATCTGGCTCCTTTGTCAAAATTGGTTGACTAAAAGTTTAAGGTCTATATTTGGGTGCTCAATCTATTTCATATATGTACACCAATACCACAACATCTTGATTACTGTGGCTTTGATGTATGTTTTAAAATAATGAAGTATGAGTATTCTCTACTTTTCCAGTTTGTTGTGAATATTATGGGATGCTTGAATTGCTGAATGTTTTGGATTTATTGGTCAATGTCAGCAAGCATTCAACTGGGATATTTATTGGAATTGTCTTGAATCTATAGATCAATTTTGGCAGTACCAGTGCCTGCATTAGTTTCTTTGGATTGCCATACAAAGTACCAGAACCTGAGTGTCCCAAGCCACAGAAATTAATTTTCTCACTGTCATTGAGTTTAGAAGTGTGAGATTTAATTTTTGGAAGGATTGAATCCTTCTCAGGGCTGTGAGGGAAGATGTGTTCCAGTCCTCCTTCTTAGCTTCTGATTTTCTGGCAGTCTGAAATTCATTGTAGGTGGTTGCCCTGTATCTTCACACTGTCTTCCTTCTTTCTCTTCATATAGCATTCTTTTTATAAGGACATCAGGTATACTGGATTAGCGGCTTATTCTTCATCAGTGTGACCTCATTTTAAGTTAATGGATTGCTGCAATAACCCTTTTTCAAAATAAGATCATATTTTGAGTTACTGGTGTTAGGGCTTTAATAGGAATTTTTAATGGATACAATTCAAGTCATAACAACAACTTAACAATATTTATTCTTTTGATTACTGTACATGCAATAATATTTTTCACTTTCCTAAGTCTTTTATTAATTTTATTATAGATGATTTATAGTATTCAGTGTGTAAGCCTTACACTTCTTTTGTTAAATTTGTTTGTAATTTTTCTGTTGATGCTACCCAAATGGAAGTGCTTTCTTAATTTCTTTTTAAGATTTCTCATTGCTCCTGTACAGAAATGCAATGGGTTTGTGATAACTTAGTGTCTTGTTACAAAACTGAACTTATTAGTTCTAATATTTTTAGGTGCATTATTCATAAATTTCTCTATGTAAAATCATGTCACCTATAAGCAGAGATATAGACTACTTCTTTCTTTCCAACATGGATTTCTTTAATTTCTATTTACTAATTGCCCAGGGTAGAAATTCCAATACAATATTAAATACGAGTGGTAAGAATGGACATCCTTATCTTGGTCATGACCATAGTAATATGCTAGCTTTGAGTTTCTCCTCTTAGTTTGATTGGTATTTTAATTGGGAAAGAGAGTCAAGTTTGTTCCAAATGCTTTTTTTTTCTCCATTTAATAGTTAATCATTTATATTGAAAACAGTTTTAGTCAAGGGATGTATTAAAATGATTAACTTTGTATACAGAACAAACCTTGCATTCTGGGCTCAATTCCACTTGGTCATGATAAATAATCCTTTTAATTTATCCAGATTAGGTTTGTGAGTATTTTGTTGAGTATTTTTGCAACTCTATTCACAAGGAATATTTTGGGTGGCCTTTACTGAACACTTTCACAGTGACTCTTCAACACTGGTATTTTTAAAGAGCCCTTCACTTTTTTTAAAGTCTTAGTTTAGTGAACTAAACTGATTTATGTCCATGTATCACAAATTTGAGCTATGCTGATTCTTTACTAAGCAAGAACTAACTTCCTTACCGAACCTGATAGACTTGTAGCATTTTAGTATAATTTACAACTATTAGGATTTAGTTTTCCATTCCTGAGCAGGTCACATCTTTTCCTCTTGCTTCTTTATTTCTTCTCCTCTTATCTGTATTTTGGACTTTCTAATTTCTGCAAGTCTCAGAAAACTTAAGAATATATTCTTCTGGATTAGGGCCAAGTTATTTATTTATTTTTTTTTAAAAAAACCTACCAATATTATGGTACTCATCACAAAATATTACTAAACTGATCCTTCATGTTCTAATAATAATTTTATTTTATACTTATGTGTTCAGGGGTTTGCTTTTTCTGGGAAAATAAACTGTAGAGAAATTATTTAATGTTTTTCTGCCTTTTTTTACCACCCTGGGTGATTTCTCAAATCAACCCAGTGTGTTCAGAAAGAAAATAAGCCCTGTCTAGTATGTTTGAAACAATGTCCTTGGAGTTATGAAGAATCTCTCTTCCATAATCTGTATTCTGTGTGAAGATACTCTCTACTCATTCTGAAATATGTTAAATCCCTAGAAGTCCCTCTGATTTCTAAGAAGCATAGCATTTTCTCAGTTAAAAAAGTATGTTAATACATGTTTTTTTGTTATTTTATGCTCATCTTATTTACCTGTGAATTAAACCCAAAGGTAGAATAGGAAAGCTTGAGTGAGAACTCTGAAAGCAAAATATGATGTGGACAAGCAGAGAATAGGAAGATGAATGTGCTGGTTTATTATGTACTTGGGGAAGGATAATGGAAGAGAGGGGTGGTGCTAGGGATTTGCTTCCCCCAAGAGTGTTATGCATATCTTGGATATTTGTACCCATTGCAGTTGTGAGAAACAGTTCTGCCTGTCTTAATGAAGCTCTCTACTCAGGGGGCTTAAGATTTCCTGGGGTTCTTTGAGAATATTTGCGGTAGATAAATGGATAAGTAAAAGCCACAGATAAATATCTCACAGGATAATAATGTACTCTTACAAAGTGGAACAATGGAGATGCTCCCTTTTCAGAAAAGGGATTAAAATAAAGAATCTTGTCAGTGGAAAATAGAAGGTAAAAGAGAATTGCCAACAACAGCAGTAATGCATAGCTAGGGGAAGAATAATGGAAAGCTTAAGTCTCTTGTTATGTTTTTTTGGTGGGGATTTGCCAGCAGAACCTCTTTGTTTAATGTTACTGTGTTACTGGTGGAGGGAGTCCTGATGGAACACGGGGAGAGCATCAGGGGAATGCCTGTTACATAGGTATTTACCTTCTTGGTTTTATACTTTCCCTGGCTTGATTTATTTTTCCAGTTACTATTTTTATTGTATGGATTTCTTTTTCCCACTCTTTTCTAATTCTGTAAATGCTGTTGTTAGGTCAACAATGAAATCATTGTTCAACCTAGTTCACACTTTCCATCTTACTAATCATATTTAATCTCTTTTCCACATTTAGCACAGTGGATTCCTCTCTTTTTGAAATTCATTGCTTCCTTGGCTTCCAAACCTATTCTAATTCTTCTTCTCTTCCATCATTACTGGCAATTCCATCACTGCATGTCAGACTTTTTTTTTTTGGCTTTTCTTCTTCTCTATCTCTTAACAATAGACTACTGAATGATTTCACCTTTTAACCTCTTCTAACTGGGAGTTCACCTGGCCAATATAAAGGCGATCAACCCCAAATTGTAGCTCCTAAACATCTTCTCTGAGCTTCATACTCATATTTCTAACACCCATTTTGATAATTCCTTCTTGGTGGTAAATAATCTCTTACATCATAATGTCATTACGGTATGCCCTCCATTTCCCATTGGTTCCTCTTCCATGGACTAAACTAATAGAAAATTAAAAATATTAAGAAAAAATGTGCATCTATGCTGAACATACACAGATCTTTGTTGTGTCATTATTGCTTAAACAATACAGTTTAAAAACTTTTTACATAGCATTTGCATTTTATTAGGTCTTGTAAGTAATGTAGAGATAATTTTGTATACAGGAGAATGTGCTTAAGTTATATGCAAATTCTATGGCAATTCTATATGAGAGACTTGGTTTGTGTTTGTGTGTATGTGTGTATATATGTGACCTATAACCAATCTTCATGGGTCCTAAGTGATGGCTGTATGTCTACATTCCCAAATCAGCTTTTCTTCCTGTATTTATTGCTTTGTTTTATGGTACTACTTTCCAACAAATTGGAATGGACCTCACTCTCAGAAGCATGTGTAGCCTACTATCTGCTACTCACTTCCCATAAGCAGTCAGTCACCAGGCTCTGTTCAGTCTAACTTCCATCTCTAAATCCCATTCTTTATTCTCTTGCACTGCTATGGTTAAAGACAAATACCATGGTAAATATTTTTTTATTTTTATTTTTATGAAGCACAGGGAATAAGAATGAGGAAGAAGAGAGGACCAATGACAAAACCATCTTATTGACTGGACTCTAAGTATGACAGTTAGTTGCTGAAAAACACTTCCCCCAAAGTCTTTTATTTTTATCACTTTTTATTAGTTGTTTTAATTATAAATGACAATAGAATATCTTATGACATCATTGTAAAAGCATGAAATACAGTTTGTTCTAATTGAGTCTCCAGCATTTCCCCTTCCCTCTCTTCTTCCCACAGATGTCTTACAACCCATATTTAAGGACTGGGAAGAGAGAGGTTCAGGAAATGTGATTATTTATCAACCCAATTTGTTTTCTTTTGTAGTCAAAGATTTTTCTAGGACTTTCACAAATTTCCACTTACTGGTTATATATTTGTTTTTACAAAATGGGACCACAAAGATCAACAGGAATGCCTCAACACCAGAAGCCCAAGACATATGACCAGTAAAAGACATGGAAGTGCTTTAGGTTGTGAACGCCTGACTCATGCAGAGAAAACTGAGCCTCAGAGGATCTGAGATGTTTTATAAGTGGTGTCTAATATACTTCCTAACTTCTTTTCCATTAATTTATCCTCTCTGTTTTCTGCAATGTCATCAGCCTAATCTTTTGAATTGCTAATTCTACCAATATAGTCCTAAATCCTTTGGTTACTCTACATAACTCCTGATAAATTTACAGATTCTTCATACCAAATACAAGGGATTTATAATCCAATTCTTACTAATCTTCTCAGCATTCACAATACTACTGTACATTTCCCTAAAAAATGACCATGGGCAAGGACCAGCATTTTACATCTGTTTATCAACTTGTGATTTCTTCTGCTTAGAAATCTCTCAAATTCAGTATTTAAAGTGGCTCAAATATAACTTTTTTTGTGATATGTTCTCTAACATCCTACATAACTGTCATTCTTTTCCTGAATTTTTTAAACTACTGGTTCATACTGTAATACAGCATGCAAGAAAATGGCTCAAGAATTGGTTTACACATATAGGATAGATACTGCATTCTATTTCTTTTGCTATTATCTGAGACTAACAAGAAATCTAAAAGGTATGAAAATTGTACTTAATATGGTAGATTATCTGAATGAATAAAACTTAGATAAATCTCTACCATAAATAATTTTATCTTATATTTCAATCTGTAGCAATCACCTTTCTCTGTTACTTTATGCACACTTTTGTATATCTTTTATGAAGTTATTTTTCCCACATCCATTTATATTTCAAATTTTAATTATTCAGCTGAATTATGATTTCTTTCAAAAACAGGATCATTTCTCTTCTTTATACTTTTCATTCCATTGTGCATAGAAAATAAGCTCAGTAGTCAGTATCAAATTCATTCAGCAAATGAATAAAGTAAATGAAGAATATTTCACTTTCATTGAAATTTTGAATTGCTGCTTCATTTAAAAAATAATTTTCTTCAAGGGTTTGAGGACAATTTAAGAATGACTTCTCTTCTTATTCTTTCTTTGCTCAAGCTGTTTTACTCTGTTAGTTTATGAAATTGCTGTAAAATATTATCAGTAGTTTCTTCTGCATTCTGTAAGGGGTCTAGACATTAATACATTTTAGCACTGCATTAAGATCCTCACATGAATGTAGGACTCTTAAGGATCATTAAATAATTGGTAATAATGGCTATTATAGAATTTGGGGGCTGAGCTATTGTTTAGGAATTATTCTGTGTAGTTTCTACATGTATAGGAATGATAACCTCTCATTATTTTTGATGTAATGAAAAGAATATTGTGTTCCCTGTTAGAATCTCTCTGCATATAATTTTCATTCTCCTTTCTTCAATATATTTTGGAAATATCTATTACATATCCTTACAAAAACGATATATCATATATGCAATATGAGATAGAGAAGCAGTGCTAATTTGAGGATTTGAATAGTTCTGTTCATATAGTGAAGTCACTGAATATAAATCCATGTCCCTTTTTTCTATCTGTACAACAATTGCCTCATTATTTAGAAAGTTTTCAAGTTACAGAAATATGATACCTAAAGTAAAGTGCATGAGCTC
Organism: Ictidomys tridecemlineatus; assembly: GCF_052094955.1. Taxonomy (NCBI): domain Eukaryota; kingdom Metazoa; phylum Chordata; class Mammalia; order Rodentia; family Sciuridae; genus Ictidomys; species Ictidomys tridecemlineatus. Next base: position 44,814,268 of record NC_135485.1, on the reverse strand, counting down.
TCAGATTAACAAATAAAACTGTCTTTAGTAGTATTTTTTAAATTATGTGTACGAACCAGGGAGAATAACTTTTAAAAAGGACAATGTTAAAAAGGAAAATTTTGTACTGTCTCGTTTGCTCCTGTGGTATCTATAGTATAGCAAATAATAACTCGTTCCTTCTCTTTCTTTTTTCTTCTTTTCCTCTGTCTTTTCTGAGGATAACATTGATTTAGGGCAGCTTGCAGAGAAGGCTATCAGGAAAAAAATCACTTTTTTTTAAACCCTGAATTTATTTTAATGTGTTTATTTCTTTATTGAGTATTCTTATTACTAGTGTCTTATGAATTAACCATTAATTTTTTGAATGATCTCTGTAAGCAAAAGGAATAGCCTCTATTTATATTCCCTAAATGTCTTACTGCAAGAACTGTCTTACTATAAGAACTTTGGTTTGGGAGCCTGGAAGGCTATGTCAATATTTTAATCAAGAAGTAAGTAGCAGATACTTGGACTGAAAAAAGTTAATATGAGGTGTTTTATAACATATGGTTTCTGGCTGCTGTTGAAAAGGTATGCACACTTATTTCCATCTCTATAGCTACTCAACTTTAAAAGGAGTAGTACAAATTTCTCTAGTCACATAAAAAATACCTCCTAAATGACCGATAAGTGTAATCAACCTTATTGATGAGAAAATTATATATTGGAATTTTAAGAATATTTCTTATTCATATTGAACTTCAAAACTAAAAATAAAAATACGATAATGACTTTATGTAAATTATTTAATAAACATAAAGCAGGTATAAATATCCTGATAAGAGTATATCTAATTCTTTGCTGAAGTACATTGAATGAAAACCATTTAAAATATGTCATTAAGAAGGTATTGGATTTACTTCAACTATATTTATTTAAAATTGCTTAGTCATTTACTTTTGAGGTAAAAATGTGGATTTTAGGGGAAAAAGTCAAATTATGTTATTATTAAGAATTACATTTGTGAGAACTTCATTATCTGAAGTTAATATATAACAGGTACAATAACAACTTAACTTCATTTACATTTCTCATCTTAAACTTGTTGCTTAGGAATAATTCCAAATAAAGTCTCACAAACTAGATGGAGATTCAATAGAATGATTAGGCCTAAATATGAACAAGTAGAAGGGCCCATAGTTTTTCTTGTATTAACTGCAATTCGATCATAACTTGACAAAGACATGGCAGAAAAAATAGAAATACTGCTAATCTTCATGCATTACTTCATGGAGAACAGTTTTATATTTACAGAAAACTTTTTTTTTTTCTCTGAGTCACGGTCATTTCTAATTTTAGTGTTTAGTCTTTATTTGAGAATCAATGAACCATTTATAAGCCTCATAGATCTTTGCTTAGTCACAATCATAAATGTGGCTCCAGAGTGACACAATGGTCATTATCATTGCACTGTAAAATAGTCTAACTAGAGAAAATACAATTATAACTGTAGACATAACTTGATTATTTTTCTACCTATCTTATATCCCTTTATTCTTCTTTATTATATTAATTTCAGAGTACTCCATTAAAAAATTACACTTGTAATACTTGTCAGCATCTCTTATTACCATTATCTACTAAGAAATCTCAAATACATTAATTTTAAAACTGCTATCTCTGTTGAAAGGATGTTTTATCTGGCCACATATTGTCATATGGTCTAACATAAAGTCTACAGTAAATATTTGTAATTTTTCTTTTAAAACTTTATCTACCTCAGTATTCCATCTCAGTGAAAAGAAATATTTTCTCAGCAGTTACTCAAGTAAAATTTTTTTCTTTTAACTTATTAATCATCTAATCTTTTGCTTCAAACATATGTTCCATATTTATCCACTTATTTCCACCTCAACAAGTACTACTTGAGTTTGAGTTACTCCCATTTCTCTCCTGGATAACTCCAATATCACCTTTTCCTAATTACTCTTACTCTGTGTTTCTTACCCACTTCCTCCTGCCAAGGAATTCAGAGGGATACTTTAAAGCTGAATATAGACTATGTGGCTTTTCTGTTAAAAATCTCCAAATGACTCATTACTGGACTCGTAGTTAGGCTTCAACTCCTTAAATTCATTGTTTTTCTACGTGACTTCTCTTTGTTGAATTTGGCTACACTGAACTTCTTACTGTTGTTTATATACAGCAAATTTGCTTAAATTTGACCTATATATCCTATTTGAAGAAACTTCTATGGGTACCCATAGTTGAATTGATTTTCATTAAAGTTCTATATTATCTGAGATGGAAAAACAGATTCAATGATCTGACATATACACAGTTGTATTATGGTCATTACAGCAGTCCTGCCTTACCTGGGTTTTTGCTTTCTGTGATTTCAGTTATCTGCAGTCACCGTGATCTGAAAATTTAAATGGAAGATTCCAGAAATAAAAAAAAAATCACAAGTTTTAAATAACTTTAATCACAGCATATTGTTATAATTGTCCCATTTTATTATTAGTTATTGTTAATCTTTTACTAACACTATAGTATTAAACTTTAAAAATTAAATTTCATCACAAGTACTTAGGTATAGAAACAACATCATACTCTATAGACTCCAAAGAGAACACACTCTGTGCTCTCTGCAGCTTCAGGTGTCTGTCTGCTGGGGCTCTTGGAATGTATGCTCTGTGGGCACCTGATTTTTTTATATTCTCTTTTATGTGTGGCAATTATTAAGCCATTCTCTCTCAGCTTCAAGTCCACCTTTTCATACTCAGTTTGTGATGCTGGGGCTAACACAACATCCCTATGTTGCCTCCTCTGCTGGCTAGTCTCTGTTAGGCTCAGTGGGAGGTGATGCAGGAGTTTCCTGTTAGTGCCAGTGTCTCCTATGCAGCACTTCTTCACTCAGCAGCAGCAGTTTGCTACAACAGAAGCAGCGAATTCCAGGTCATAGTTTTCTAACAGTTCTAAAAGAGCTTCATTAGAGACAAGCTTCTTGGAGTTCTGAATCCCACCTCTGTAAGGCCCCTCTCCTGAGTTCCCCAGGCTCCAACACTGTCCAAGCCATGTGCCTTTCCCAGAAATTTGAATTGTGTTTCTACTGGCTCCTTTTCCAAGATTCTAAACTTTAATACTCTTAACCTTCCTTTGTTTTTCCAGCCCTGGGTTAGCATCTGCTTCCTGCAGTTATTACTTCATGATACTTCAGAATGGCCTTTTCCTTTCCAGTTTGCTAATGCCAGGTTAACAATTATTCACATTAAATTCTCTCTGTTAACATAACTTCTGTGTCTCCTATCTCCTGACTGGATTCTGACTAACAGAGTAGGACTGAATCATTGCCTAATTAAAATGTCTAAGGAGAGGACAGGGTTGTATTTCAACTTCTAAAGGAGCTCTTAGAGTATAGGAGGAAAAACTTAAGTGGTATTCTAATGTCGGTCCCAAAGGCACAAATTTCAACTCTTTGGTAAAATTTTTTTTTTCTTTATAATGATCTCATTCTTGCCAGACATCCATATAATCTTGAATTGTCTGGTCAGGATTTTCATTGCAGAAAAGGCAGAGCAATAAGTGGTACTCATTATGAAAAGGGTACAGCCAAGAAGGAAGCATGATGAACAAATTATAGGGATTAGAAAAGGGATCAGTGGCGGGAGCTGTTTATGAACTTATAAAAGTACATTCAATTTTGATTACACTGTTCTTCTAAAACAGTAAAATAGTTATTCACGCACTATTTATGTGGTATGCTTATTGACATATATAAGGAATGATCTAACTAAAAATATTTTGAGAAATATGAACTGCTAATTTGGATGTATATGCGTTTTAAAAATAATTTAGAATGTATAAGGAAGGGTATGGGTATTCAACTTTTGGTGTCTGTTTTCATCATTCTATCCTTAAAACCAAGAATTATACGCAAATACTTTATTTAGCATTTCTTCATATATATCTGTTATTATAACATGAATTTCTATTTGAAATGCTACTATCTGAAAGTCAGAACCTTTGCTCCATTTAGTTATTCAATTACTCTTAGACAATATCCTTTACACCACAGAAAAAAATGTGGTTTTTCATGGTTATGATGCTTCTAACACCAAGTACTAAGTTACACTTACAAATATACATATCAGTTTTGAGAAAATAAATGACGTGGTATATCAATATTTGGATTCAGAATTTAAAAAAAAAGAAATAATAAATTTAAAGTGCTTTGTAAGTAATTAGCATGTAATACATCCTTAAAACATTAAATTGGTTTCTAATATTTTTAACATTTTCTTTCATTTGAAGATATATTAACACAACACTGTGGTGATTTTTATTCTTCTGTCAAGGTTAGGCTGGAAGGTCAATAATATAGTGACATCAAATGACCTGAAGCTAAAATGTCAGTTGTGGAAAATACTATTTCCTTGGTTCTCTAATTTTTTAGAAAAAGTCTTTTATTTTTCTCTTAGAAAATAAATGAAGAACTATAGACTGCTAAAAACTTGCGTGACATCCTAAGAGTTTGGGGGACTAAACATTTAGAAATTGCATTTGGACATAATTTTATCCTTCCTGCTTCTGAGAATTGGTAGTGGTATCTGCAGAGGGTGTCAGCTGTGGCTCTACCAACTGGTGCCAAGAGAAGGCTAATGTGGAAGTATATAGAAACTTTCCATTTTGGAAACAAATTCTACATTTTTTGCCAGATTTTGTGCCAGAAAAAAATTATGAATGCAGTCCTTATCTACAGCACACCAAATATAGGACAAATTCCTCCTAAGCACGGCAGAAAACATTATTTATTGAACAAGTGATAATCCTGGGCCTTCCCCCAAATCAACCTTTACAGCATGAGGAACATACTTGGGTGAGACCCAACCCTTCCTAAATAAGAGGCATTGACAATAAAGCACCACGTCTACCATTCTCAGCCCCTGAACGCCAGGTGAATCTGAAAATCCTGCTATTGCTGTCCTCCTGTTTGCATTACCCTCCGCCTCCATTCTGAACAGGCACAATGGCAGAGAGCCTCAGTTATTGCAGTTGTCTTGGCACGAGCATTCAGATATTCTGTTCTCTGGCTGCTCACTCTGTCTATTGGCAGACAGAGGATGAACAGGCTGCAGAATCAACCCCATTAGTGTCAACCTAATCCCCCATAATGGGATCTGTACTGGCCAAGACTAGGCACCGGTCCCTATCTCCATCCTTATGTGCAGTGCATCTTATCCTGGAACAACGTCGAGCAGTTAGTAGATGGGATGATAGCATTGTGTTTGCCGCCACCTTTTGAAGAAAACCAGAACATATGCCATGGGAGTTTGATGGTGCACATTAGGAGATTGGGAAAAATAGGTATTTCATAGTGAAAGGAGGTTATTGAGTTATATTTACCTACATATTTTTAGCCATGCCTTTTATAGAACAATAAATACTGTTGGAGCTGTTGGTCTCATGGAACAGTACCAAGATCAAGGGAAAATGAAAGCATTTTGAGCAGGATTTTGTAAGTATTATATGTCTGTAAGGGTGGGTGGAGAGAGAGAGAGAGAGAGAGAGAGAGAGAGAGAGAGAGAGAGAGAGAGAGAAGAGGGAAGAAAGGACGATGAACACTCATATAATATTTTTACCAGGGAGGGACAGGGGAACAGGTAGAAGGGCAGGGAGAGGCAGAGGTTTGTCAATGTTTGTTGGGGGTAGAGTTTTTGAGATTGACGACAGGCGGTACATAGCATTCCTGATCACTAAAAGTTCTTGAGAATCTTTTGTTAGGTGAGAAATGAATCCGTTAAAAGATTAAGTTCTTGATGAATTTGATCTTGATGAATTTCTGTGGTTCCTTCCTGGAGAGTTAAAATTGCCTGTAAGAGCTCACTCCACTTTTGTCCCCCTTTTCTGCCTTTCTGTCTCAGAATATTTTGAAAATAAGAATACAGAAGAACATGGAAAAAAGCTGTTTTTGGCAGTAACAACAAACAAAGTCTAAGCATCAGCAGAAAAACAATAAGTCACTTGCACTCCCCAAAACAAAGTGAGCACTGAACAATGGAGAGGGAAACATCAGAAGCTGAGCAGCCTGCCTCTGGGCTCTTCAGCGATGACAACCTGGCTTCTAACAGTCCTAAGGCCTTGGAGTATCCAAGTTCTGTTTTTGGAGTTAGGATCCGTACTTCATATACTCTAGTAAACCCTGGAACTCTTATGGTTCAGCTGCTCTTGTTGAAGCACCTGTCTGTGTATGTACCTATAGGCCTCAAAATAGCAACAACCCAGGCAGCAAACCCTGTGGTGCTCACAGTTTGTGTTTCCATATAACTCCTTGTTAGGACACCCACTTAACACACGTTCTCATATTTTATGGGCAGCTGCAGCATTGGTTTCTTATTTCTTTCCATGTGAGGGTTTCCCCCGCCCCTTAAGAATTTTAAGTTTTCAAGAGCTGAGTCATCTTTGCCCAAGTTTTCAGAATTATGTGGGGCTCCTCTGGAGGTTTTGCATAATAAAAGTTTTTTTAATTGGAAGATACAGGGAATAGTGAATAGATCAAAATCACCGTAATGAAAAGTAATTGAGATCCTCATTTGGAGACATCTGAGCTCAGAAGGAACAGCCAAAGAATATACTTTAAATGGTCTTCGTTTACTTCCCACCCCATAAAACTGGGGAGAATAGGAAAATTTTTTACTTTATTGAGAAATGTGCTCAGTTTGGACCCTTAGCAAAGCTCTAAAAACTCCCATTTACTAGCTTTTTCCCTCTGAGTTCAGGATCTTTTACATCAACTATGGTGCCACCCAATTTAGTCATTGGTTGAACAAGTGAAGGTCAATGGGTATGAAGGAAGACATAATTTCTAAAACAGCTGCCTCCAAAGATATGCAGGTATGAAAGATCTGAGCACAATATAAGGGAATAGAGTAGAGAATTTTATTTCCAACCTCAGAAGTCTTCCTTCTTACAAAAATGTCCCGCTGTACCTTTTGAATCTAGTTTTGTGATGAGAATTCCACCAAAGAGTTTCAAATTTATGAGACAAGGCAGATTACATCTTCTTCTACCTCCTAAGAAATTGCAACTTGAACATAAATTGTGGTGAAATGAGTGAGCAGTAATATACAACTTAGCAAGGAACCTCAAAATATCTAAACTCAGAACTTTAATATTTTTAGTTGTAGATGGACACAATACCTTTATAGTGTTTATTTATTTTTCATGTGATGCCAAGGATCAAACCCAGTGCCTCAAATGTGTGAGATATGCATTCTACCACGGAGCTACAACCCTAGACCAGCACTTACTCTTGATTATTTCTTACGGTCCCTTCATCCTGCTCTTCCCTATGATCACCTTTGATACCTTCTGTGTTTGCACTCAGCACTAGAAATATAGCACGGATGTCTTTTGGGTCATCTCCTGACAGATGCTCAGGAGGCAAAGTTTATTTTAGCAGAGCAGAATCATTGTTGTGCTGAGAGAAAGCAACTGACTTACATATAACCTCTGCCCTTCTCTTGGGCATTTTCAGGACTTTCTATGACATCATAAATATAGAGTTGTTGTCCTAATCTAATCTGAAATAGTTTTTATAATACTCTTTAGTTATCTTCTGCCTCTCTTGTATTGGAAAAGAATTAAAGGAGTTTAAGCTATGGATAATTCTGGCTTATTGCATATATATTAACATAATGATAGCTCATTCCTTATTTTGTCTAACAATGTATTAGAGACTCCTGTTGTTGACTGAATCAATACTTTATTTTGTAAGTAGCCTAAATAGCTTATATTATTACATTGCATATATATAACATGTCATCCATTCTTATAATAGACATTTGGGTTGTTTCCACTTGTGGCTGTTATGAACATTTTTGCACAACTCTTTTTGTGTACATATGTCTTCACTGTCTTGGGTAAAAGCATGAGAGATAGAATTATTGGGATCTAGAGTAGGTGTTGAAATAATTAGTTTTCTGAAGACGTCCTTTTAACAGATTCAACAGATAATTTATATATTTATTTATATATTTATTTATTTATTTATCTTTATGTGATGCTGAGGATCAAACCCAGTGCCTCACATAGACTAGGCAAGTACTCTACCACTGAGCCACAATCCCACCCCAAAAGATAGTTGAGTGTTTTATTTTGATGAAGTCTAATTTATCATTTCATTTTATGATTTTTTTTGCAGTGTCTTCTCAAGGAAATTTTGTCTACTTCAAGCTCATGAAGATACTAGGCTTTCCCTGTGGAGTTTATATTTTTAACATTATTGGTTGGTCTTTGATGGATTTCAAATTAACTTTTGCATAGTGTTTGGAAGGACTTTCTTTTTATATATTCATTCAATTGTTATAGTACAATTTGTTGATTTCTCTTTCCCCACTGAATTGCACTGCACTTTTGATGAAAATTGTTTCTGCAAGTTTTACTCCTAAATGCTCTCTTTGTGCCTATTGAATTATGTTTCTCTCCCCATACCAAGACTATAGTGTGTCATTACAATGCCTTTTTAGAAATTCTTAAATTCAGGCAGTGACAGTTTCCCAGACATATTCTTTTAAAAAATGTTGTATTGCTTAATCTAGATCTCTGCTTTTCTATCTAAATTTTAAATCCGCTTCTCAACTGATGCCAACAATTCATTTGTACTTTTGACTGGGTCTACGTTGAAGCATACAGATCAATGTGGCACACCAAGAACATTGTCTTAAAGTCCATGAATATGGTATATGTCTCCATTTCATTGGATTGCCTTTAATTTCTTTTAGCAGTGTTCTTTTCAGTGTAGAGACTGACTTTTCTTTCATTAACTCTATTCCTAAGTGGTTTATGTGAGCTTATAAGTGTTTTTAAGAAACACAGTTCCATTTCTGAAAGTTGCCTCATATATTTTGTCTAGTGTTTTATTTTGTATTCCAGGAGGTCACAACCAGTTACTTTGTCATGGCCACAAGTGAAAATGCTGCAGCAATCTTTTTATAAGAGAAAACAGAAAACATTTTATGTTACCTTCTATTCGAATTTCAATTACAGTGGAAGACCTTACAAGTCCTCAAGGGATCCTGTGGTTACGCACCATTCCTAACCTCACAACTCACTACTACTTCTCCCATTGTGATCATCATTCCAGTCATTACTCATTGTTCCTCAGAATTACCAGGAAAAATACAATATGTCCTTTTCTGAAATGCTCTCTGTGTCTGTGACAATCCTATTTGGATTTCTATGAGGCTGATTCTCCCCTCTCCTTTTTTGGCCTAATCTTATCCTCTCAATGGGGTCTACTCTAAAAACCTCATTTAGTACTATAAACTAGGCTTTCCAAACTGGAAATAACAATCCTTGCTAGCTTACTCTTTTTTTCCTTTTTGCCACTGACATTTTTGTCTTCTTCTAACACACTTGAAGCTTATTTTTCTACTATGTCAGTTTCTTATTGTCTTTCTTAGTGTGGCATATCTGTCTGGGCTCTAACCAAGACCTATAAACCTTTTATAGTACTCATGCTCCTACCCAAGTGCCATTATTTTTTTGCATCTCTGGACTTTAGTACTTTCCTCCAGAACTATAGAAGACTGTTCTGTGTGCAGCAGACTGAATATGTGGAGAAATTAACACCTTCCAAGCACTTCTCCAATGACTCACATGAGTTAGTCCATAAATACTTTAGTTTTCTCAGTTCCCCTGTGGATAATTCTCAAACCTGTGTTTTCAACATTTTCTAAAAGTTTCCACTCAAGAGTAAGTGGCAGTTGCTCATTGTGATAACTGATTTAATAATCCATGACTGATTGGTTGCCTTTCTATCCCTCATTTAATCGATCACTACTGTGCCTTCCAAATAATGTACTTCTAAATAAATTATTTCCACTCAAATCCTTTATTCAAGATCTGCTCCTGAAGCAAACTGAACTAAGATATCAGATAGAGTGTAAGTTCCATGGAGGCAGGGATCCTTGACTTTTAAAAATTATTATCACTTTTAATTGATGTATCTCAAATGCCTACAACAATGTTGAGTGCAGAGTACATATGCAAATATTTGTGGAATGACTTAATGAATGTAGAAAATAGTTTCTAAAAGTATTCTTCAGTAGTGAGACTTACAAAAAGCATCTGTTTTATCTGTTTCAATTTCTTGGTTGCCAATTTTCCAGTTTTATAAATCAACCTCATTTCTTTTTGCACTATAATTTTTTTAAAAAAATTGGTAATTTTGGATTTTTAAGGGACTCTTACAGCTAAGATATTTATAATTTATGCAAATTATAAATTTTACATTTATAATTATGTAAAATTATATTTTATATTTTGAATTGTTCTTTAAAAATTTCTTTTTGGGGGACTGATAAGTTAAATACTTTTTGCAAGTTTTTTTCTTTATGCTTTTAATCTTTCAATTTATTCTATGCCTAAAATTTTATATTTGTCTAGGTAGATCTTCCTTGTGATTCTCTGTATGCCTATACTCAAAATATTCAGATAGTAACCTGTGTATTCTGCTTTTATGTTATCTTTTAAAGTGGATGTTTATTCTTTATTTTCCCTAGAATTAAATGAGGTTTTCCCTTTGATATAGATAATTATTACCTTCACACTCTTTCTTGAATATAGTAAGCCATATTTTGAAGAATGGGGATTAACCATAAAGATAAGAAAGGGAACAAATTTTTCAGCAAATGGAACCATATGGTGAGAGACAAAAATATAAGTAAGAAAATAATGGGACCCAGGATCTACAATAATTTAGCACATTGCTGGAAAAGTGAGTTTGGACCTCCGTATTTAGTTTGGGACCTCAGTCTTATTATAGCACTATGTGTTGTAAAGGATTTGATAGTCCCTGTGGTAGAGATGGTCCACGTGCTACCCTACATTTCCTGTCCTTCCTTTCAATTATATTAGGACCATATGATTAATTCTGTACTTAGGACTGTCAGAGGAAATGATGTGGGTCAAATCTGAGCTGACACAATCAAAAGCATGTGTTACATTCCATCTCCACTTTGTTGTATGGAACAGCCAAAGGCCTGTGTTTCAAATAATAGCTAAAAGGGGCAGAGTCTTCAACAGCCTAGAACAGTATAGACAAAATTCCCAGGTAATCTGTGTGGGACACATAATGAATCTGAGTTCTCAGATGTGGGAGATAACATTCTGCATCATGGAGCACCCCACCTATACTAAAACGAGAAAAATGAAACAGAATTCATTTTTTATTACTCCAAATCCATTATCCCATTCAATTTTCTGATTTCTGTTCATGGTAAACTGGTTCTTGCCTTTTTAGGAATGTTTTGAGGAATATATAAATAAGTATATTTTGGCACTTAAAATTTAGCAATCTTTCAGTTAGTGTTTGATATCATTGTTGTTAGCTACCTGAGTGCAGAATATTGGACTTTCTTGTCTTAAACCTTTTTCTCATTTAGTTAGTTATAAATACATTTTTTTCTATCTCCTAAATTCAGCATTAAATCAAGCTCACTTCCATTTCTCCTCCTGCTCTCTTAGTTTAAGCTTGACTTAGTCAATTCTAATAGTCTTATAACTAGTTTGCCTTCTGTTACAAGATTTATATTATTATTACTCATGCAATCATATTCCTCTCAAGCTTCAATTGTTGCATGCTTTCCTATGGCATACTAAGACTAAATTTTCATCTCAGGTTCTATGTGATTTAAGTCCAAGTTACACTCAAGCTTGATCTTATGCCATTCTTGTGAACCTTTTTCTTGTATTACTGAACCAAACACACCTCATTTATTTTTTATTTTGTGCTTATGGAGGTGATAGCTTTAAACACTATATCAAATGCACCAACTCTTGTTTGAGTTCCAACTTGAATATTACTTCTTCCCGATAACCTTCCATGATTTTCCTAGTTAAAAGTAACCTTTTTTTTTTTCCTGCTGATCTTTCAAGGCACATTGCATCTTACTGTATTCCAATAAATATCATATCTTTAAGAATCTACATACTTAACTCATTTTTGGTTTTTAATTGTCGCTTAAAATAGTATCTTGGATCTCTTGAGTGAACAGTATATATTTCTTGATACAGACTGAGCAGTCCCAAGGTGATTTTATGTTAGAAACTTTACATGCCAAGTTCTTCATAATCTGTGTTTTCTTTGCAGAACTTAGCTGTTGCTTATTTATTTAAATAGGGGCCTATTTTTAAATCAACTCATTGAATTGTGTCCATTGCAATTTAGTAGTTATTAAATAAAACATTCAAGTTATTTGCTTTTATTTTTCTACAAGGTGACATTCATGCCATTATCCACTACAGACTGTAATTTCTTATGTGGAAAGGTCTAGATTAAGGAAGTACACTTTCAAAGGCCAAGGAGAATAGCATAAGTTAGGAAAAAATTATTAGGGGCCTTAAAGATAAATAAAAAAAAATATTAGGGGCCTTAAAAATAGGACAGTATGGAATATCCTCTGAAGCAGCTGCAACTAAAAATGTTAATAAGAATCCATGAAAGAACAAAAACTGTAAATGAGTCTTTTAACAGGTAGAAATACAATAAATTGCACTACTCTGGATAATCACAATTAGCAAAATGGAGAATAATTAACAAAACCAAATGAGAGCACATATAGTGATAAACGAGGTTAGACTCATTAAGAACTGTGTCATTAGCAGATTCTTTCTGCTGGTGGGTAAAAGAATAAGGAGAGAAAGTTTTCATGAAAATAAAAGGTGGATGTCCATGCCCTATTACACTTAATGAAATAGTGGTCTAACAGTGAGCTGTCCACAGGGATGAAAATCTACAACTAGGCAAATGTTCCTGAGCCCTCAGGGAGGCAGCCTCTGTCGCACAACTGTCACTCAAGTAAGTACTTAGAAGATTCAGGTCACTAAATACTAACCTTTTCCTGCCCGTGTTTTCCTTTGCAGAGAGTGGCTATGAATTACACAGCAGGAGAGGTGCGTGTCTGTGCTTATTAAAGTCAGGGAGGCTTGATCATGTGTTTTCTGATACTGAAGGTTAACTGTGCTAACTCTCTAGAATATTCGTAAGAAAATAGTGTAATTCCATATCAATAATCCCTAAAAATATTATTGAAATGGTATACATTCTCAGAGTTATCCTTGATTTATCAGAAACAATATGAGAATTGACTGTTTTGGCTAAGCAGCATGCTCTCATCCCAAAGTCCGGGATTTGTGTTGAGTGCCACCTCTGAAATAATGGAAATGTCAGGCCTGTGCCTGGAGCCTTCCAGGACTGAGTTTATCAGTGTAATCTGGTAGAAATGGGTGTACTAAGTTGTTTTGTTCAGTTCTCCTGATCAAATTACTTTAGAGTCATACCCTTAAATGACTAGAAGTTACAGCTAGTGCCCACGTGAGTAGCTCAACACTTTTTAACTCTGGAACACTGCTTTGCCCTAATGTCTGTTACTTTCAGTAACTGCCTACCTGCTACAGTTGTTTGGTCTGTGAAGGATACACTGGTTAGAAAATACATACAGTTTCCAAATATACAAAATTCATGACATCTATGTTGTTCACAGATATCTAAATGAATTTGTGGTAATTACCAAATTATATAAATCTCCTAGACTATCCCAAGCTGCTATTTCAATAATTTCCTGAAGAGAACAGTTCCTGTTCAAATATCTGATCCTATTTTCTTGTCTGTTATGAGTCGATAAATGTACATGTATTTGCATTTTGCTTCTTCAACATGTATGGAGAGTCTCCATAAGGTAAGCACTGGTTTAAGCATTAGAAATAGGAGATTGAATAAGAAACAAATTTTTGTGTAAAGATTATTTTTAATGGGGGAAGATAGACAATAAACAGATGAACATACAACATTCCGTACAATGTATTGAATATAAAACAGGATGTTATGCTAGAGTTTAAGTGGTCAGGAAAGTCTTTCCTTCCTGAGAAGATAACATTGGAAGGTGATTCTGAATTTAGATGAGTAAACATTTAAATGTTCTAGAAGACCCTAAGATTTGAATGATATAGTTGTATTTGAAGAACAGAAAAATCAGTATTGTTAGAGTGTTCTGAGCAAGGCACAGCATGGTGTTATATAGGTCTGAAGTTGGCAAAGGATCCAGTAGTTTGGTATATTGCATGTGAATTTTTTTCTAAGTGTAGTGGGGAGCATTTAGTTAATTTTAAGGGGAGAAACATAATAGTATGATTCCATTTTTCATCTGTACTTGGGATTGCACCCACAGCCTTTTATTAAAAGGGAGAGAGAGAGAGAGAGAATTTTTTTTTAATATTTAATTTTTAGTTTTCGGTGGACACAACATCTTTGTATGTGGTGCTGAGGATCGAACCTGGGCCACATGCATGCCAGGCGAGTGCGCTACCGCTTGAGCCACATCCCCAGCTCTGCACCCAGAACCTTTTGCATGCTAGGTAAACACCTTGCTACTGAGATATATCCCTAGATTCTTGATTTCTATTTTGGTTGTTCTGTTGAGAAGGATTGGAAAGGGACAAGAGTGGAAAAGGAGAAATCATTTACAGTAATCTAGATCAGAGTTGAGAACAGCAAAAATAATGTAAGGTTAGGTTAATCAGAATTATTCGAGAGAGGGGTTGGAGGACAATAAAAACATTTTTTCTTTAAACTTGTTAATTATGAGATGCCTATTAAAAATCCAAGTGGATGGATCATATAGATAGTTGGAGTCTGAGTTTTCAATTCAGAAAATATCTTAGGACTGAATGTATACATTGGAGGTCAAAGACACATCAATTTATTTTAAACTTGAGCTAAATGAGATTGTCAAAGGAAAGATGGATAAAAGAATGAGGCCAGGATAGTACCCATGAATAATGAGAAATTGAGTAGAAGTGTAGAAGCCAGCAAAGGACAGTGAAAAGGAATAGTCAGTAAGGAAGGAGGAGAACGAGGAATGCCTGAGATGAAATAATTACAAGAAACAAAGGATGTCTCATTGTGTTACATCTTTCTGAGCAGTCAAAATATGTAAGAGAGTATCCTAGAACCAACGGGGAGGGAAGCGGTGTAGTGATTATAGGAGAATAGAGAGATAAGCAGGACTTATTTTATTCAAGAGTGCTTGCATGCCATGGTAATGCTCCCACAGAGATAAATTGCTGGTGCAAAAAAAAGAAGTCATTGCAAAGCTTCATATAAATTTTGTAGGGACTTGTCTGAATAGATCACGTTCAGCTTGTGCACTGCAAAATTAAGAACAAAACTTGGAATTACCAGTACAGTACTAATCCTGGGAAAATGAACCTGAATCGGCTATTTAACGTGATTCACTGTGTTTCTGCATAGTAGGCACTCTGAATGTTGTTGTTTGGCATGGATTATTTTACCACTATCATTGTACAGTGTGGTAATTTTGTGAAATAAAATTAAAGTTTTGCTAAGTTTAAATTATTTAATCAGGAAGAGTAATATAGTGAAGATAAAATATTTCAGTTCATAACATAACTTAGAGAATATCTATTGTCTTGAATTGTAATAGGTGGAAACTTGGCTATAAAATGTCAAATGTCACATATATCAGTTATAGCTATTAGAGAAGTTATGGAAACAAGATCTGCAGATATCTTTGCTTTGTAACCTGCCATCCAATCAATATGTAAATAAAATATGGTGATGTATATCTGTGAATCATTTTTTAATGCTTCTTTACATATATATGTATATCTTTAGAAAACATGTTTTTGATTTGCTGAAAATAATAAGGATGTTTCTTCCCCAACCCCACACACATACACACACACACACACACACACACACACACACACACACACACATAGATTAGGGTTTTTTTTGTCTGTTTTATGTTCTTTTCATGTATTTTCAGCAGTGCATTTTATGTGAATGAATGTCATAAAGTGGTAAAGATTTCTAACAACTGCTCTTTGAAGTAGTCTTTACTCATCAGCCCTGTTTTTCAGACCATACAGCCATGTTGTATGGTCTGTATACATTACCTTGAATCTTGACAAAGGCCAACAGGTAAGTTATTATGATGTAACTTTATAGACTGAGGAAGTATGAGTCCATGTGGTTGAAGATATTTTCCTAAATTCACTCACATTGTTGGTGAATTAATGTAGATTTGAACTGTTGTATGTCTGATTTGTCATTCTGTTTATCAATGACTACCTTTCTTATTGCAAAAGCTTAAGTATATAAGTGCCAATCTATTTAGTTTATTTAAATATAATTTTTATACTTGGAAAAATCAAAATTATTTTCTTCCTGAGAGAAAATGGTATAAGAGAAGAAACATGTTTAAAAAGTCCATCATCTGTCAGAAAAAAGTGAAATATGAGGGGCTGGGATTGTGGCTCAGTGGTAGAATGCTCGCCTTGCACGTGAGAGACCCTGGGTTCGATTCTCAGCACCACATAAAAATAAACATTTTTTTAAAAAGTGAAATATGATAAAAAAATACTTATCTGGATTTTTGTCTTTGTTCAACAATATAATGTGCAATCTTAGCCAAATTGACTCTCTGAACCTGATTTCGTCATCAGCAAAAGCTTGTTATTAACTATTTCAGATTTTGTGAAGTTTAAATTATATATATTTTGACTGTGTTTAGGGGCATAATGTGCTATTCTTCAAAATTCAAGATAAAGTAATGTTCTGAAACTAAAATAATGGTAAGGCCACATAAAAGTAATATTTATTGAGGAAACAAAAGTTATGTGTTAATAGGAATTTAATGGCAGCAAAAGCATTTTGGAAGACTCAAAGTCCAATCAAAAATTTAATATTCAAGTTTGTAGATATTGTTGAAAATACAAAAACTTAACACCCAGAAATCAGCCACAGAGTAATCTGAACAGTTGAAATAAAAATAATTTAGTCTCTTTGTTTGCAGGATAGTTCCCATAAAAATGGATCTGAATACTCTACATATGAGGAGGTACATACTGATTAAAGAGGGAATAGATAAACAGGCTTATGCATCTTAGCCTAAAGTAAATAAATGTTAAGTTTTTCTGTCATTTTTTTATTACAAGTAATGAAATGAACATTGAGTTCATACTAGAAAGGTAGGTAATGCATGTGTATTTCCTTATTAACAAATCTATTAAGATATAACTGATATACGAAGAACTTCATGTATTTAAAGTTGACAATTTGTTAAGTTTTGACTTATGAATACACTCAGGAAATAATCACTATAACCAAGGCAATGAGCATATCTATCACCCCCAGAGTTTCACTGATGCTCATTTAAAATCCCTCTTTCCTATTCCTCCCACTTCCTCCCACTGCCCAAATATTCATTTCCTTCCTGTCACTATAAATGCGTTTGCATTTCCTATGAATTATATAAATGGAATCATACAGACTTTACTCATTTTTGCCTGCATTTTAAAATTGTCATAATTATTTTGAGATAATGAATAGGCACATCTTGTGTGTATAGTTACTTCATTATATTTTATATTTGATTAGTATTGTATTGTAATAGTTTATACATTTGCCTTTTAATTGATATTTGTGTTTTATTCCAGTTTCAAGCTATTACAAATAAAGCCATTATAAAGATTTATGAATAATTATTTATATACTAATATGCTTTCGGTTTTTTCTTGGTGAATACCTGGAAGTGGAAATTCTCAGTCAAAATTTAGGAGGGTACCATTAATTTTATAAGTTACTACTAAAATGTTTACCAAAGTGGTTGTAACATTTTACATTTCACCAACAATGTAGGGAAATTCTTGTTGTTCACATCTTCACTGACTCTTGAAATGCTTAATATTTTTAATATTAACTATTCAAATAAATGGGTAACAATGTTTCATGGTGGATTTACCTTACTTTTTTCTAATATCTAATAATGTTGAACATTTTTATGAGCTTATTTAACATCCCTATAACTTCTTTGGTAAAATTTCTGTTTAATTCTTTTGTCCATTCCTTAAATTGGATTACTGATTATGTTATTGAATTTGTAAGGTTATTTTGTACATTCTTGGTAATATTATATCAAATACGTAGTTTGCAATAGTTTTGTTAGTGGTACCTTATTTTTTTCATGCCCTTATTAGTATCTTTAAACTAACATTTTTTTCATGAAGTCTGATTTTTCATTTTTTTGTGTGTGGATTATGCATTTGAAACTGTATGTAGCTGAGATAATTGCCTGAACAAGTTTGCAAGTATTTACTTGTAGGTTTTCCCCAGATTTCTAGAAATTTGGCTATTTTTTTTTCTTGTTGTTGTTGTTATGACACTTCCAGTACATACACAAGTTGGGGACATAGTATGATGAACTTTCATGCATTTATAATCTGTTTTATTAATTAACTCATTGCAGATCTTGTTTTATCTGTATTCCTCCCTACTTCTACTTACCCTCAAGTTATTAATGGATTTTAAAAATTTTATTGACATACAATCCATATACAGAGAAGTCTACAAATCATAAATGTGTAGCTTAATCAATTTTTAAAAAGTCAGACATTTGTATAATCAGCATCCCAATCAAGAATGTCAATATTACCAGTCCTTCAGAAATTCCCTTATGTTCCAAAAGGAACTCCTACTCTTAATTCTGATATGATGCATAATTCTGGCCTGTAGCCAAACTTACAAAATGTAATCTGTAATATATTCACTCCAATCTCTTAGCTCTTTCATATGTCACTATGTTTATAAATTTATTCATGTTGTTTCTTGTAGTAAATAATTTTTTTCATTTATTATTCCATTGTATAAATATATTATAATTTATTTGTACAGTCAGTTCTTGGTGGGCCTTTGGATTGTTTTTATTTTCTACTTCTTACATACAGTGCTGCTCTGAACATTTTTGTGCAATTTTGTTTTTAATTATACATATGCAGTGTATGTGTGTGTGTATCATAACATTGAGTCCAAAACTAAAGGTAGAATTGTTGGGTAGTCAAGTATATGTATAATAAGCTTTAGTAGACATTGACACTTTTTATATAAGTAGTTGCCTCAACAATGTATGAAAGAATATTGTATACATATATGCCATGTAATCTTCAGGATGATAAATTTTAATCCCTAAATTCTTTGTTTAAGTATTTCTGCACCTGTAAGCAGTAGAAAATCATTTGATGCCATTTGCACTTGTTTTTTTTATGAGTGATTTCTCTGAACTTATTCAATTTTTTGGTCCAACAATTGAATTTCTGGCTATAATGTTGAGACTGGGTCTGTACATGAAGAAACCAACCAAAGATTTTCCATTTCCTGATACTTCAATAAAGTGCTATTTGGTCTCCCTAGAAATTATTTTTGGTTCATTTTATTATAGCTGCAACAGTTTGTTTAAAAAAAAAAAGGAAAAAAAAAACTCTTCTAAAGCCTAGTACATAGATATACAATAAATGTGATTCTCTTTCCTTCTATTACCGTAATCTTTTTACAATTTCCTTTAGCCTTTTCATTATTGTTAACATCTAGCTTTTTACAAAAAGTACCTCCATGGCCAAATCTAGACAAAAAGTAGAAATCCATCACCATGTAAGCCTTCAAGCTTCAATGACAAATCAATACCACATCTCTATGAAACAAGTATATCTTAACGTATTTTCACAAAGGTCCTGACCCACCCTATCTTTATGTAAGTTTGGGCCCAATCCAATAAAATTGTAGATCTGAAAAAAAAAATCTTCCCTATCAAGTAATGCTGTTGAAGGCTTTGAGATAAATTCATAACAGCAAAAAAATCACTCTTTTGAAAATCTGAATGCCTCATTTTCATTAATATAAAAAATAAGTTGCTGATTTGTGTTTTTAGTATGATAACAGGAAGTATTTGAATTATACACATGAACATACTTTATGCATAACTAGTTATTATTTAAAATGGTTACATTTTTGTGTGTGCCTGCCTCTCTATTTTGATATTTAATCTAGTTAACAGCTAGAAGGCAGAGAACATTGTGAATATAGAATCAGCAATTGTATGGTTTGTATGACTTTACTAATCACTGCTACTTGTGAATAGACATTTTCACATTGGGTAACGAATGGCAAAATTGATTACAGGTGATAAGCCAATTAAGTGGCACTGAGGTAATTGAGGGACATGTGAATAATGCTAAAATAAATATGAGGTCTGATTTGCACATTCACAATATATCTCAAGATCTGTTATTAATAGTAAGGTGGAGCCACTTGTGTTTTTCAAAAAATCCACTTATTTATGTGCAACTCTGTAATATAACTTACTTCAAAACAAGGGGCAAATTATGGAACTTGATCTTTTGGTATTTTTATTTATTTATTTATTTATTTAATTAGTTGTTCAAGACAATACAATGATCTTGACATATCATACATTTGATTCAAATAGGGTATGAATTCTCATTTTTCCACGTGTACAGATTACAGGATTACATTGGTTATACATCCATGTGTATTTTTGGAAGTATCTTTAGACCAAACAGAGAGGAGAAAAAAAGGGGGAAATTAAAAGCAAAATAGTTTCTCTCAGAAAGTTTATGTTGTGGTAGATCACATGTAATATATATTTACTGGGAAAGAAAATTTAAGATATGCCAAAGTTTCTGAAATGTTGAGTTTAATATTTAACATTCATTTTACTGAATTTTAAATAAGAGATGTCAACTATTATGTTTTATTTAAAATTTAACCTATTTAAGAAAGTCTTTTTGATTTATTCTGTGTCTTAAGAGTTATTTTTTCCCCTGTGTATTATAGGGCTATTCAGTAGTCTCTTTAGTTAGTACCTGTTGAATCAATTTACTGCTAATTTAGCAGAATCATTGTACAATGGTAAAATACAGAATCCTTAACTTTACAACTGAACTAAAAAAGGTTTAGGGCAGTGGCTTTGTCATTTGTACTTTTCTAGATGTTCCATAGAAAGTTCTGATTCCAAAGGCTAGTTTGCCATTCCTTACACTTAGGTGCCTGGTACACTTAGGGGGGTGGTCCCTGATGCTGTGTGTGTGGGGGTCTCTCCCATATCTCCATGGCAGTGAATACTAACAGCTACATACCAGAATCATTGCCCTAATAATAAGATTAGACCAAGTGACTTTGTTTCAGTCAAAGTGGTAGGAACAGATGTGATGCCAATTATGATATGAACAGATATGATTTGTGATTTCAACTAAAATATTTTTTTCACTGAGTCTTCCACTCCCTTCCCTGACAATTGGATGATTTTCCCATTATTAAACTTTATAGTCAGGAGTTGGATTCCAGACTCTCTATCAGTCCATGTGCTTAAATCATTGTGTGGAGGAGAACCCCTTTACTGATACCTTATAAGACAATATCAAACTTCTTCTAATGTATTGGATCTATTGTTTACATTTGGAGGCAAATTTAACTTACTCTAACAAACATTTTATCAAGGAATCTGATGCTTACAAAAATACATAGGAGAGGGTATTATTTCTGTTCTTTTCAAAGACCACAGAATAAGAGTAGAATAAACAAATAATGGTGTACAACATGAAAAGTTCTTTGATTGTGTGAAAAGTATAGATAGGAATGTGACCTTTCCTAGGGAGGAAGGTGAATGGTCAAAAATCAGGAAGCCCTAAAAAGGAAGTATTTTTGGAATATCATCTAGGGAATAAATATGAATTTTCCAGGTAGAGAAGGCACTTTATGGAGTATTCAAAGACAGACTGCTTTCAGGAGCAGGGGTTAAGTTGCAGGACTGAAGACCCAGCAGCAGGAACTAATGGAAAGGAATAGATCAGGTGGTGATCTTTATGCCATACTAAAGAGTAGGGCACTTATTTAAAGAGCAATCAGTGTATACTGGTTTTGGAAAAAAATTAACAGGGTAATCTGTGTTTTGAGCAACACCACTTTTAAGTAAGAAAAGAAAATGGAGACAGAGAACATGATTTGGATGTTTTAAAATAACATCTGAAATTAAGTGACAGCATTAACAATGGGAAGGAGAGAAGAAGCTACAGAAGATTTTTAGCAGAAGATGAAAAATCATTTGGTAAAGAACCAAATATCTGAATAGTGATGAAGATTCAGGTTTGGCAAATGAGCAGACATTGGTGGTGGTCACTGAAAAAGGGAGGTTGGCAATGAAGTTAGTAACAAAAATGGCAGCTTTATCTGATCCTTCACATGTATTGTGCCAAGTCGTTTAAATGTACTAACCTATAAAATGTTCATACCTCCTCTGTGAAGTTAGTACTATCCTTTATGGATTTTGTAGATACAGTTATGGAGAGGTGATGCATTTTAAAACATGCTGGTGGTGATATAAAGTAGTCAATGGAGAAGCCGGTGTGCATAGAGTCTAGGTCCAGGTCAAGCTCTTAATCACCACACTGTAATGTGTGAGTGCCTGAGAATTGAAAAGATAAAAAGTCTGTTTGGGTTTTGTTGAATTAGAAATGTTTGTGAGTCATTTGGTGGAGAATTTGTGACCATCTAAAACATAATGTTCTGTTTTGTGACAGAAGAGAGTCAACACTAGCTATGAGAGTTAATGATGCAAAAGTTGAAGAGATGTCACAGTAAGAAAAAATATAATGAAAAAAAATAAGAGAGGTAGAGGATGGTTAATTAGTGAAGACAAATATATAGACATAATAAGAAAGGGATAAATGTCAGCACACCAAGAATCAAAAAACTAAAAAGAAATTTAAAAAGAGCCTATTTTAATGAGAAAAGAAGAGTTCATAAAAAAAGTAGTTAAACAACATGCCAGATGTAGCAGAGACTTCAAGCAATATAAGATTGGGAAAAAATAAGTGGCAACCTTAGCTAGATTAATGTTAATATGTGGGAATTGAGATCAGAGTGGAAAGAGTTGAAAATTCATTTGTGAGAAATCAAGGAATAAAGGGAAAAAATCTTTCAGATTTTTGAATAGATAAGTTTTCAGGGAAGGAATTTTTAAGATGAATACATCTTGAATCTGTTTTAAGTTGTACTTTCATAATTTATCAGTTGCTTTATGTAATAAATACATCCAGAATTTTGACACTGGTCTAAAACATCTATTGCTGTAACATCTATTTTGTCATATAACTCCCAGCAATAGTTCTTCCATTTGTTTTCCTTACATTTCTTCTTCTGGAGTTTGACACTCATTTTCTTCTTCTATATGAGAGGACTGTTTCTTACTATTTCCAGTTTTTTGCAAATATAGTTGACTACTTCCAATTTAAATTAACTTCTTGAACTAGGAAAATGCTAACTGGAAATATTTCCAAGTTAGAAGGCATTATAAAGTCTTAACTTGGAAAAAAAAACACAGATAAAAAAGGATTAAAACACAATGAAAAATGCAAGTAGAAATTTTTCTTAATGCATTAAATAAAATTCCAAAACAAAAGTTTATTACTATGCAGTATAAAGATTATCAGAAATTAGCACATGTTCAACCAAATTAATAAAAGCATATCTTCCTTAAATTATTAAAATTTTCTTTGGTTTAATATGTAACTAACAAGGGCAATTACAATTACATGAACATGAGCGTTCCAAGAGTTTTATACAAAGTAAAAGCTGGAAATTGATCTTTGTTTTTATTTGGATCTGAGGATGCAGAAAAGGAAAAAAATGTACAAAAATGCCAATCACATTATCTTCATTGTGAATTTATTCTTTTATGTATTTATTTATGATAATCAGGCCATACAAATTCAGATGAAAATACATATTGGTCTTAGAAATGGTGAAGATGAAACAAAGAGAAAAAAATGTTTAACAATGTGACAACCTGGAGTAATGGAGGAAAGGCAGAGTTACTTTAGTTCTGGAAAACTTAGATCTGCCTCCCACATATTCTGTTGTATTCTCAATGGCCAAATTAAAAAAAAAGAATAAAAATATCTCCCATAGTTTATTATATTAGAATCTAAAAGAAGATGGTGTGGGTGGGGTGGGAAGGGAGGACTGCTAAGACATAAATATAACCAAGAAGTCTGCCCACTTTATTACTAAACAAGAGAATCTAATGGTACTATGTATGACATTTGTGGGACTTTACTGACTCTTGAGCTATGTCTAAATATCTCAAATTTGAAAACCAGTAAGGAGATATTATATAGCAATTCTAGAAAATTAGTAAAGCAATTAAGTTTCCTGCGCAAGTATTTTGGAGACAAGTGATGAAAACCATAGCTGAAAGTGAAAATTTTGCAAAGAAAAGGGCGACTTGAAATTTAAAAAAAATCTATCAATAGCACCAAGTTAGGAATGAAATTGTTTGTTAGAGAAGAGGTAGATGCCCAGGAACTCAGGAATTCCTGTCTTGAGTAATATTAGAAGCAATGGGCAGATGAGTTTAAAGGAATTACACTGAGTCTGAGGTATCTATGGGAAAACTGAAGTCTGACCTATGTGAGGTAGAAGTCACTAAAAAGTCACAGAAGTTTATATATATATATATAAACATGCTGTCTACCAATATTAAATAAACTACACCTTAATTTGTGAACATGAACAACTGTAGAAAAAGAAGACCAGACTTCTTTAAAACAAAAGAGGAAAAAAATTAAAAATTATAAAGCTTATAGAAATATTTGACTCATATATTGCATATCAGAAAAACATTTCACAAACTCTTATAAAAGTTTTTTTTTCGAATACAAATACAAAACACATTATAAATTTTAAAAATATTTGACATAAGTATGAAATAAATAAACCTGTGAAGTGAACGAATTAAAGGAGAAAGAAATAATAAAATTCTACTTGAAGAAAGAGATTAAAAATGAAGAAATTTTGAAAGAAAAAATAAAATTTAGAAAAAGGTAATTTGTTATTTGTGTATTTTCATAAATAAAGAGTGAAGTAGAGTTGGAAGACCATCAATAATAAAAAAAGAGAAGGAAGTATTACAAAACAGCCAATAATACGTGATTTTTACATTATTTGTTGAGCAGGATTAACATTACAAATAGCTGTACTTGATTACCAATGGCATCTCTTTATTTTTGAGATAAAATGGAATTTTCAAAAATATAAAAAGACACAAATTCTTACAAAAACTCATACAGTAAATAAATAATTGTCAGTAAATATATCTGTAAATAAAGACTAATGACAGGACTGTTTATAATATACATTTTGATAACAAAATTTAGATGATGTGGAACAATATTTCTAGATTTTTGAGTCTCTTGTTTTCTATATGTGGTAAAACTATTTTTCTTTTGTGAAGCTGATTTTACAAAAGGAGATTTGTCTCCCATTTGTGCATTATGTATTTGTGAATTTGCCTGCTTTCTGAAATTTGCTTGTAGCCACTAAATGAAAACTAATGATGTTTTTATGGTCACTTGTTGATATATACATTTGAAACTCAAAAAAAAAAAAATTGAGTAACCCGAGGTCAGTGTTCCCATTTGAAGATAAGCAAGGCAGCAGTTTACCTTTTTGTTTTAGTTCTCAGACTAAGAATAGGTATCCTTCTCAATGTCTATCCATTGCCACATTTTCATCATTTTTCTGCTCTGTGTGTGTGTGTGTGTGTGTGTGTGTGTGTGTGTGTGTTTGTTGTTTGAAAATTTTCTCTTGTCTATTATTCCTAAGTGCAAGACAACTTTAATGTGCCTTACAGGAAAAAAAATGTCTTAAATAAATTTTTTTAGGTCCAAGTATAGATTATATCTGTGATTCAATTTATATAAATTTTTTAAAGATAGCTAAGATGCTGTAAATATTGTTGAAATGTAAATGTATATAAATTAAAGTTCAGACAGAATGCATGGAAATAACATGAAGCTCATGAGTGTAGATTCTTTTGGGATGAGAAGAGAAAATTAAACAAAAACATCTAAGAATTTTCAATTACAATACTTAATTTCTTAAGGTGAATGCTGGTTACCATATCATACCATCATTTTATATTTTAGGTGAAATGTTGCATTCTAATAAAACAGCATACTTTACACCAAATCTGTGCAGAAAAGTCCTGATTCTGTCAGGAAATATAGGCAGCTTAAATATATGAAAGTAAATTATTTAAAAACTCATTTATATTTCTATATGACACTAAGATACAGCATTAAAAGTAAGAGAAAGTATTAGAAACTATTAGAAACAGCTTTTAAAGTATATGTTTTGTCAAGAGAAAATGAATGCCTGCTGTAGTTGAACTTATCACTTCAAGAAATTTTCAGCCATTAATAAATAAACTCATATCGGTGGTCACCATCAGACTATTAAGATAATCTTGAAATTTTATGAAACAGTAGAGATAAACTAGCTTGAGTATGGCTTACATGGAGAACCTTTCCTGAGTCTTTTTGAGTTTCAATGTCTGTATTTATAAAACTGGTATTTAAAAGCATTTACTACATGAGTGAGTAATAAGGATTAACTAGTAAAGAACATAAATACTTAAGTGTAAAAGTGCCACATGAATGCTATAGAATAATGTAAAACATTTGTCTACCGTAGGTGTTTTGTTGATATTTGTTCAACAATATACAATTATGTGATTTCATATACTACTAAGGCAGAGTGAGTTTGTTTGCTTTTTTTGCTTTTTTAGTCATTGTTACTATTGGTAAAAATTCCAGATAAAACAAGAAAAAGTTCTTGATTCAGGGTAAGAACAGTGAGTTCATCTTTTTCTTACAGAGTTTAGAAAGAATCCAGTCCTCCATAACAATGGGAAAAAAATGAATATGAAGGATTCCTCTCTCCTCCTCAAGTGCTTTTAAAACTCAAGCTGATCACTTCTGTAACAAGGATGTGAGTCTAAGTGGACCATTAATATGACTTGATGGGGAATCCTTTCCTCACATGCTCAAATAAGCTGGCTTTCTTTGAAATATAACCTTTAGCATGTATTCTTGGAGACATGCAGCAATCTGTAGACAAGCATGGGATAATGACAACTCTTACTCATGTTGGCAATCATCTCTTCCTTTGGTGTTTTAGCTAGTTATTACTCATGCCATCCTCTACCATTTCCAACTAGACAACACATGTTAATTTTTATAACATGAATATAGGCTGCCACAGGAAAAAAATGCTAATAAAATAAGAATCAATAAATAAAAGAAAAGGGTTTTCTAAACACTTTTCTTGACCTGGCATGCTTTATGTTTCCTATTTGCTTCCAGCTATTAAAATGTTATACAAAACAGCAGGCTAAATAAGACAGATTTCCAAGGAGCTGAGCTATAAATTTCTTGACATATTATTTGATGAAGGTAAATAGTGTCATTTTCTACTTTATTAACTTCATGTGATATGCACTCTGATCTTTAAAAATTTATTATATTTGGAAGAGAGAGGAGATAGCTTGTTTAAAATCCCCTCTACCTATAATTTATTGGGCCTCTTATGACGGTTGTGCATCTCACACTCTGATCTATTCACATTATCTAGTATTTGGGTAATTGGATGTATTTTGGTTTTTCTTTATCTAAAATATGACAAAATAAGAATAAGAGATGTCTTTTTAAAGGGCAATGGGATTTATGAATCATCAAACAGGTAAATCAGGATTTTTCTTTTTTTGTAACACTCCATGTCTATTTAAAAGATTGTCATTATCCTAGTTCTGTCATAGTTTTTTCTTCTTATTGTAAATTCTGGCATTTATGAGCAATATGTGTGAATTTGACCTTGACAGTATTAATCCTGGCTGTGTTTGTCACAACTTTATCTTCATTTCCTCCCAAGCAGCCTGAGTAAGTAGACTGTGATTAACCAGGCAAAAGAACAATTTTCAGCTTCTATTTTCTTGAGCCTAAGAAGTTGAATTACCTCCTAAATCCCTGGGAATTATTAAACAGGATGCCCATCAAAATTAGTGAATGTGTGCAGCACTTTTCCTTAATGAGGATACTGAATGTCTATTTTCTATAGGAAGAGATAATTCCTCTGGTTTAGCAGTTCTCACAATTTATTGTTTTCTGCAGAGTCACAATTTATTGTTTTCTGCAGAGTCACACTTGACGAGATGATAGTCCCATGACCAACATGCCCCCATGAACTTATAGAGAAGGGCATTCAGTCCCCTACATGAGCCCACCCATTCCCACTTGTATAAATGCTCTACTCAATGCCAGGGTACATGATGCTGTTGTAGGAGTGACAACAAATAATTTATTTTTTCCCAAGGTAAATGAACTGAGAAAGGCAATGTTATGAATATTTGCAGTAACAAATCAGAAACATTCCTTTTTCACCAGTGCGATACCCAGTGTCTTGATTTCAGAATTGAGTATGGCAGCTCTAGATAGTATGTAAGATGTAAGATTTAGAACTTAACTAAACTAGTATGTAAGATTTTAGAACTTAACTAAACACACAAAACTCAAGGATTCATAAAGTGCTTGTTTTCAATGCCTTTTAAAATATAATATGCTCTTATGAAATTGGTAGTATTTCATATTAAGAAGGTGAGGAAAATGGACAAATCTTATACTTCTTGGTGAAAATAGTACAGTAATGGAAGAGTATTAATCATGCTTCTGTTTTTGATTATACTAAGACTTTCCACCACCAAAATGAAAGAATGTGAATCTTACCAACTTGGAATAATCTAAGGGTATCATGGTACTGATTACTAAAAGAAAACAAATACAAAATAAAAATATTTCCTTATTATAATGAAATTCTGATTACCAGAGAAATGATCTGCTTGAAATTGTGTCTTAGGCAAAGCATGCTTTTAAGTATTTGCTGACATTACTAGGTGCTGTGTTTTTTAATAATTCTGTGACATCTCCCATTCTCAGGTAACAGTAAGGTGAATGAAAGACCACTTAAAGCAGCTCTTTTCATTCTATAGATAAATAACTGTGAGCAGTACAAAGAGCACATCTAAAGAGGACAGAAATGAATCTTTATATCAGGCTTCAATGACTTCCTGAGCCCTGGGAATCAGTGTGCATAATCATAGTTATATGGACATTTAGGGGGAGGAGTCCATAACTTTGTTCTTTTCTTAAATGGGGTTAATGATCTACTTAAGAAACTAAGGACCAAACAATTTTAGTATTAATGTTTTATAAGAGACTGAGAATAATCACATTGGCGGACTGGGGAATGGAAAGGATGTGGTTTGCCAAGCTAGATGACTTTCTTCTCATTCTGACTTGAATAGACCACAACAGTGTTTCCTCTTTAGTTGAAGTCAGTTGGATAAAAACAAACATAATCACAAAACTTTGCAATGTCAAATATAAAGTATTCTAGGGCTAATCATCTTTGGGGCATTCCACTTTTGCTTCTCTTCACTGGGTTCAACCAAGAGTTAGCAAACTATATTCTGTGGGCTGAATATGGCCCAGAGTCTATACTGATAATATTTGCCAGCTAATAAAACTTTCATATATTTTTTTCAGAGACATAGACAGAAGTTTCTTTAGGAAAGCAGAAACATATTCAAGGAAGAATGTGGAGTCTTGAGAGTAGGAAGGTCTTGGGGGTAAAGCAAAAGGTACATATCCAAGGGGGTATACAAACCTTCTCCAGGGGGAGAAAAAGCTGAAAACTTTTATATTTTTAAAGAGCATGTAACAGAAAACGTACGTGGTCTGTAAATTATAAACTATGTACTATCTGACTTTTTATAGAGAAAGTTGACCTTGGTCAGCCATGGATTAGACAAATCATTAAGTTATTTGAACAATAACTAATGTTTTCGAAGGGTTATCAAGCATCTGATGAGATTTTAGAGCTGATAATACATCAGTGGAAAAAAATGACCTAAGTACCTACTTTAGAAAATCTCACATCTATTTAAAGAAGAAAAAATAAAGGTAGTAAAGGAATTAATATGTAGCATATTGTAAGTAATAAATGTGGGGAAAATAGAGCAGAGTATGGGATTTGGGGAGCAGTTGGGACAGGTGGGATGTGTTCTTATAAGGAGTGCCTCGAGTTAAGTTCACTGAGAAAGTACTTTCAGTGCAGACTTGATAGAGATAAGGTAGTAAGTCCTGAAGGTCTTCAAAGGAAGAGTGCAGTAAGCAGGTCAATGCAAAGGCCCTGATGTGGGATATTTTGTTGCAGGAAGATGGAGAACAACACTTTAGAATTGACTTTGTATCAATAATCCATGCTTTAAGTCTCCCAGGCATAATTTATCTATAACATATTTATTTTAAATTTTCGTAACATGTAAATCTATCTTTGTTTTACCAATATCTACACAAACATAATGACACATCTTGATTTATGATTTAAGTGCTATCCACAAGTGGACTGACATTGTAATTTCATTAAACTTCTCAGATCTTATGAGGGTATCAGTATAATAAGTCATAGATGAAAAATTTAAACTGTCATGAATTATGTTTAGGATATTTTAATGTGTAAGGAGTGAATGCAATTGTGCAAAATAGCTGCTCGTGTACACCATATATGAAGAAAAAATTATCATTAAGCATGCAAAAAATATTTAATTGCTTTCAAAGAACCATGCCTGAATGAGTTCCTGATGATTTGTGTAGAAGACTTTTAATTCTGCACTGTCCAGTATAATAGCCATTGGCAACATGTGTCCATTTTAATTTAAGTTGAAGTTGTTAAAGACAACAAAACATTCAGCTCTTTAGGTGTACTGGCCACATTCCACGTGTATGGTAGCCACACGTGGCTACTGTATTGAACAGCACAGATTATAGAACCTTTCCACCCTAAGGTTGCTTTGACAGAAATAGTGAATTTGATTATGCTTAATAGAACTTACCTGAGGAATTGGGACTTTAGATATAGAAGAATGAGGATGACTCCAAAGATATATATTTCATGTAGGGGAATAATATATGGGCAAAACCAATCAATTGATTAGTGCAGACAATGTTTTTAGGTTATACCAATTAAAATTAACCAATGAATGTAATATAAATTACATCAAGAAATAAATGAATGATGGCTACGAATCATTCTGCAATTTCAAAACTTATTCTGACAATTTTCTTGAAAGCTAATCTAGCAAATCAACTTAATCATATTAAGTATTGTTGTTAAGAACCGGTTTGTTGACTCTTCATCCCCTTTTATATGTTACATACACAAATGTGATCTTTATTCAAAACTTTGGCCAGAATAAATATAATAATAAAATATTTTATATCTACCTAAAGATGGTCATTTATACTCCTTGAAGTTGAATGTTTGGTGCTCCAAGATAGCAGTGTGATTCCCTTAATTAGAGAAGATAATTTTCTAGCACCATAAATAAGGCCAGCAACAGAGCAGGAAGTCATGTTGGCTCTGAATTAAAGAAACATACACTTAAATGCTTGTTCCCTGGGGATTCAAAAGGCAAGTAGCTAAAAGATAAACTTCAAAGCACCAACCCCATAGATTGTGATAGTCTTTGAAGAAGCCTAGACACTCCAAAGTTCTTCTGCTCTTGCAAAATTTGAGATGGATAACAAAAAGAGGGTGAATGAAGTTTTTCATATATGGGGCAATTAAATGTCAAGGCCCTGAGATTTGTAGTTTAGATTGGCTGTTACTGGTGCTCCATTGTAAAAGAAACCACAAATATAATTAATTAACTCAAGCTGAAGAGAATCTTGATTTTTAAAAAGTAAATTGATAAAGATATACTGAAGAGTCACAGTTACTATTTTCATAATTTTCTTTCCCAGATTCATGAAAAAATGTGAAAATGAATGATGATTTAATTATGAAATGTTAAGGCTTTGATACCTGCATACCATAGTATTTATAAGCTGGAACCTGGCACAGTGTAATTCATATTCAGGTCATTGCTTGATATTCTAAGAAACATGTTCACATACTGAATGGCAAATGTTCAGGGCACTGATGATTTATTTGGTGTGAGAAAAAATATTTTCATATAAAATGTGCATTTGGAAACTTGAAATATCAACAATAGGATTATGAATAACCTGTTCTGTATGTCTATATCCATCTTTCAAATTTCATACAATAAGCAGTTATTTATTTTATAAACAGAGGAGAATATAGAATTGGAAATATTATAATTGGAAGCCTTTCTTATTTTATGATACTTTTCTTTTTATCTCAATAGAAATATGTAGAAAAAATAACAAGGAGTACAGATCTTGAAACTTTCTGTGAAGTTTTATCATGATAGTGAGAAAAGATGCTGCTTTATTATCATATGTACATTTCCAGGTAGATCTGATATTTTCATATTATTAAGTTACTAATATTTTTAATATTATTCATAGAGAATTTCACTTTATTCATAATTTAAAATTATGAATAAAGTTAATATATTTTCATATTATTAAGATAAGTCATTGTTTGGAATATAAACTATCATATTTTCAGCAAAATATTAAAATGAAAAGCAGAACAAAACTACCAAGCAAAGTATTTTGATCCTGAATATTTTCTCTTCAACCTCTCATCTCATTCTTTGGTCAGTAAAATTCTTCTAGATTATAATACCTGATATTTTCATTGAAATGTGCTACATTTATGCTCTGGGTCTAAAACATTGGGCAAGAAAGACAAATGGAAAAATGTTGGGAAAGAAAAAAAGAGGGGGAAAAAACCCCTAAATCCTAGGCAGACTTGCAACTTAGAAATATAACATGAAATTGTTACAAAATGCTTTTGTTGCAGGACAGATGATGGTGGGAGCAAATACAGTCTTAATTCAGGTGGCATAATCATTTTCCGTTAAATGCTAAGAAGTCCTGCTTTCTTCCACAGCACAACAATTACACAGCAGAACATAATTATTTTACAGTCAATTGAGTTCACCAAATGGGCATATTTATGAAACCTGATTTATCCCTCATACTTGCAACACTACATGGAGCGTGGCTTCACCTCCCACCAAACCTGCAGCCAGTAAAG
The DNA here is from genome assembly GCF_052094955.1 of Ictidomys tridecemlineatus. Classification (NCBI taxonomy): domain Eukaryota; kingdom Metazoa; phylum Chordata; class Mammalia; order Rodentia; family Sciuridae; genus Ictidomys; species Ictidomys tridecemlineatus. The sequence goes on along the minus strand of NC_135485.1, from coordinate 44,781,525 downwards.
CTATCAGAAAGACTCTGCTTCAGCCCCACAGCAAAATAATTTCAGTTTGAGCACTCCTTTTGAATGTTGGTACTGCACTTAGCTTTTTTCTATCAAGTTTACTGCAAAGAGTAAAGGCAAAGCAAGCAATGTGGTATCTGTGGAGAAGCTCCATAAAAGTTTTATGGCTTTAGTTCATGCCCTGATTCTTGCTGTGGTGAGTGAGTACATTTTTCATTAGCCTACCCCACAAAGCAATGAGACCGTCTACATTTAAGTAATGACCTTCTCCATATAAACTCAAATTTGTTTTCCTTGTGCTTCAATAGCCAAAAATTATTTATGAAGGTTTTCATAATTACCCAAGGTGGTTCAGGAGTTTGATCACGTTGTGACCTTCCTAAGAACTTCTCTGAATATGTTAGTTCTAAGATTTTGAAGACATTAGACTCTTGCTCCTTTTTCAGAATGATATCCTTTTCTCACTGATTTGTACAATTTGCAAGGCTTCAACTGTTTGTAGTGATGGTTTTTTAGTGCCATCAGTGAATTTTGTATTGCCTCTGTAATGCATGTAGATCTAGTATTTTTTACATGCAAAAAAAAATATCAGGTTGATATGCTGAGACTATTTCAAAAGTCACATAATAAGTCTCATAATAAGGATTACATAATAAGTGACTTTGTTGATTGGCTGATTAACTATATGCAGTGTATATGTTTTTCTTGTTAATTGCTTCATTTTAGACAATTGCATGAGAGTATAAAGTCTTCTTATAACTCAAGACTGAAAAGAAAAGGAAGTACTTATTCAGCATTAACTAGAGCACTGTGTGGTCTCTGGTCTCTCTGTAATTTTTTATCTCCAATCTCTTAGCACAACCTAATATGGAGACTGTAAGACATGATTCCTCTATCTAACTTTGACTTCCAAATGAAAAAAGATTTTTCACTTCTTTTATAATACCTGTGAAAATCGGCTCATGTTGATGGCCTCCAAGCACAGTAAACTAACACATAAGGGTAAACAGATGTTTTCTCTATTAACAGCATCAACCACCTGGCTGCAGGCCAAGTCTAGTCTGGGGAGTAATTTCAACTGGCCTGCTTGTTAATGTGAAAACTGACTAAACACTTTCTCTTGTTAATCTTCTCATCCTGAAGTTGATGTTTCTTCCAGTGTATGATTCACAGGAAGGAGGGAGATCATTTCAGAGATTTAATTAATTCTTAGTTGAAATTTTATTCAATTACCTGTTTAAAATATAAAATGCATAGCATTTGAGATGTTAGAATCTAAACTAAATATGATTTGGAGAATTAGGGAAAACAGAGATAAATTTTCCTAAACACTGGAATCAGCTGTGGTATTTAATTTAATCTTTATTTAAACAACCTCAGTTCCTGGGAGACTATGAAACTAGGTTGCAGACTGTCTACTAAACAGTAAAGGAGTGAAAGTAACTTTTGTGAAGAGTAGGTCATATCACATATTATTTAGTTTTAATCAATGAATATATTATATTTTCCCAAATAGAATTGCCTTAATTCTAAATTTTAATGTTTTCTTTAGTAAAGACTCTTGAACAACATGAATGTATTGTGCTCTTAATGAACCCTAAATTATTTGAATTAAAAGTTACAATTTATAGCAGTATTATTTTCACAGACGTAAAATTGTCATGATTTAGGACAAATATCAGTGTTTTTTTATTCATGGGTATTTGTTATAAATATCCACCTTTGCAGAATTTCTCTTTTTTTTTCTTATTTATGGCTAAGAATTTCAACATATGAATTTGGGGGGATGTACAATTCAGTTTGTTGCATTCAGTGTTTTTTTTTTTCTTCAGACTGCTTTAAAGTGGGTGCAGTGAATCATAATCCCAGCAACTCAGGATGCTGAGGCATGAGGATGGCAAATTCAAAGCTAGCCTCAGCAACTTATTGAGGCCCTATGCAATTTAGTGAGATCTTATCTTAAAATAAAATATAAAAAGGGCTGGAGATTTGACAAATGTATATTTTTAGTTGAAATATATGGAGTTTACTTTCCTATTATACTTTTCTTTTTTAAACCCATGAACTACATTACAGAAATGTCCATGATTTCCAAATAATCTTGGAAACTATTTAGAGAGGTACCATAGTGAGTTTACTGAAATGTGCAATTGATATTTCTTAAACATAGGTTGTTAATTTTGACTTTGTCATTAATTAGTTAATTTAATGGTCTTAAGTCAGTCAATTATTCTCCTTAAGCCTTGATTTCCTTATATTGAGAGGAAAAAAAGTTGCCTTTCAAGTCCTTTTCGCTTGAACTTTTATGAGAACAACAGTTTGAGTTTGAGAAAGGAAGAGTTGGTAAAAGGGAAAAACAAAGATAATAAAAGATTTCAATTTTGCCGAGGGCTAGGCCTGAGTCTTTTGCATGTTAAATCACGTAGTTCCTTCACTGGATTAGTGAGTAGGTAGATAGAGTTATTGATTAGGACACTAGTGATTATCCAGTAAATTATGCATGACTGAGTTTAAGTAGACCAACAGGATACTTTTGGACTGTTTCCCACAAGACAAACTAACATTGACAGCTCATTTTCTGGAATCATGTGGGATTGTTCAAGTCTTTACAAATGGGCAATCATGGGTATTTTAAATTTTTAATCCTAAAATAAATAGAACTAAGAGTCTAGAAAAATGAATTCCAACATTATTTGAATTTAAAAAAAGTTAGGAAGGTAGAGACTTGCATTTGCCTCTCCATTTTCTATATAATCTGGAAACAGTTGCTAAATATTTGTGTTGTTTAAAATATGGTAATGATAGTAAAAGAACACAGGTAAAATTTTAGGCATTTGGATTTGGAGTCAAGTAGATAAGTTTAAATCAAATGACTAAAACATAATAGCTTTGTGATATTTGGCAAGAGTTATGTCCACATTTGTAAAATGTAGCTATTACAATTTGTGGATTTATAGGATTGTGATGAGAATCAATTGAGATGAATACTTACCTCATCCTTTATTGTGCCCTAGCTACACAGCTTTCCTTTCATTCTCTGATTGCATTACATTCTCTTCAGCCACAGAGTTTGTGAAAAATGCTGTAGATTGATTGGCTCCTTCAACTTCCCTTGTACAGAAGTTGAAAAGCTAGACTCTTTTCTAGGATTTAAATGTATCCAGAATTCCATAGACTTACTTCTACCAAACAGACCCACGCAAATGAGAACAGGAGGGCAAAAATAAACATTGGGAGATAAAAGCTAGTTTTTAAAAAGAAGTTTTATCTTTACTTTTGGTTAACATGTAGAAATTGTACATTTTAATAGAGTTCAGTGAGATATTTTAATGTACACATTTGTGTACAAATTAAACTTTAACCTTTTTTTTTTAAACCCTGTCTCAGGCCCCCACCTTTCCCAACCTCTAGTAATTACTATTCTGCTTTTGATCAATATTCCTTTTTTAGCTTCCACATATGAGAAAGAATATGCAGTACATGTATTTCTGTGTCTGACCTATTTTACCTAACATGTCTTTAGTTTCAAACATTTTACTGCAAATGGCTGGATTTTGTTCTTTTTTATGGTGGAATAGTGTTCCACATTCTCTTTATCCATTGATGTATTATAGATGGGCATCTAGGTTGGTTCCATGTCTTAGCTATTCTGAAGTACTATATAATAAACATGGTATGCTAATTTCATTTTCTTTGAATATATACTCATAAATGGAATATAGCTACCCACTATCATATAGTAGATCCATTCCATTGCTACGTTTTTGAGGATACTTCATACTGTTGTGCATAATGATCACATTCATTTACATTCTCACCAACAGTATATGAGAATTACTTTTTGTCCAGATCCTCACCAGCATTTGTCATTATTTTTGTTGTTGTTATTTTTACACAGGTAAGAAGGATTTTTATTCCTGAAATATCTGAGAGGATCTTATGTCTAATCCTTTGCTCTCTAGGACCACTGAATGCAGATGGTAGCAACAATGAGGTTTCTGGTGGTAGTGTTGGGTATAGCTTCTGGTTGAGTCACCTGGTTGTTTAGCATCAGTTTTACCTCCTTGATGTCCCCCAAATTCTATGCATTATTAATAAGCTCTTATATGTGCTCTTCATTTTAAACTAGCTGGAGTAGGTGCTGTTGATTGTAATTAAAAATCTTAAAAGTACTACAGAGATTTTGAACATTAAAAGAATTCCATTAAAGCCTCTGGCTACAGGAAAATCTTTATTTGTATATGTATCCTTTCAAAATAATTATTTAACAAAAGACATTGTGTTAAATGCTGCCAATCTACTGAACAAATTAAAACATGTTATCCTTAGATGTAGAAGTTAAAAACCATTAGGGGAAACAGATTATTAACAAGTGACTAAACAAATAAATGTATGCTAAAATAGTAATTGTGATGTGAATTAAATAGGTGAGCTGAAGTGACATAATAGGAGAAGAAGCCCAGTTATGTTGAAAGAGATTGCCTGAGGAAGAGAAGAAGTCAGAGAGTAAGAGTGTGAGAAGAGAATATCTCAGCTTTTGAGGTAAAAATTGTGTTTGGTGCACTAAGAACTTCTGGTGAATTTTACAGGTGTCCATTACATAGCAAGGAGTTAAGTTAAAAATTTTTAAAATAGAGAAAATCTACAGTATGGCGGTAACTGATATATAGTTATTAATGAAATGTAATTCTGATAACATGACAAAAGCAGAAAAAGTGACCTATTTCTAATAGTTGGATACCTACATAATTGTTTCCAGATATTTTTTAAATGCTTCTTTGATATTTTTTTAAAGCAATGAGGATAGTGATTATCTCTCTACTAACTAGCTCCTCTAATAACACATTACTCAAGTTAAAGTCATACTTTTATTAAAAACCATATACTTTATATACAAAGATATGAAAAATTGTGCTCTATATGTGTAATAAGAATTGTAATGCATTCCACTGTCATGTATTTAAAAAATAAAATCAATTAAATAAAAAAATCATATGACATATCTATGGTGGTGGGAATCCTATGATCACATATGGTAGAAAAATAAGGTGAGGAACAAATCTAGTTATGAACAGCAAAATGAGCAAGCTAACAAATTTGGAATGACCCAGTAGCTGCACACTATCATTTACCACTGTCGGGAAGACTGTGATTACTGGGTTCTCTATAATTCTTCTTCCACATTACTACTAATTTTAAAGATAAATTTTGTCTTTAGTATATTAATTTACCTTTTACCAGGGCTCACTGCTCTTAAAATTTAAAGTGATACTTTAGGGTCAGCAGTTAGTTCCTGCAGTTTTAATCAGAGAGAACTGTGATTAACACAACTGGGAACAAACTGGATCTTGAAGCTTTTTTAAAGACTTGGCTCATACTAATCAAACGGTGTGATGTGTTTTCAGTATTCACAGTTTAACTGCGTCTTCAACAATCAGGAGTTGTTTTATTTATTTTGTTTTTTCATTTTTACCTTAAGATGCTTATTTGTATAGGAAACAAATTTTCTCTTTAATCTGTCTTTGGCTGGTACCTTGGTCCAGCTAAGCCTAGCGGAGTGTTCTTTGGATGGGCACACTGCCATCATGGCAGATGGACCTGGTGCAGCTAGTTCAAAAGCCAGAACATATATTGTATTTGACAAAGAAGGGCACCATGACACGGGTGTGTATGGAAATAGCACTTGGTGTTCAATCTCCCTCCCTGTGGCTGAGGAGACATGACCCACTAATCTAGCTGACCAATGAATTAACTTCATAATCGAAAACATTTAAGCCTAATCACTACAGCCCTATTGCCTAGGAAAGTTACAGATGGGATTCAGTGTATGTTGGGAGAGATGAAAATGTAAAGTTTTGTCTCAAGATATTCTTTGAAGAAAATATTTGACATAGATATTTCATCAAAAAAGGATTCTTATCATCTACAAATATCATATTGATCATATACTCAATTCATGCTACTTGTAAGGTACTATATCTTATAAACAAACTCTTAGAGAAAAGATTTATGATTTGTTTTCTTCACATAAGCAAAAGTGCATTATCTGAGCAATAGAAATTTTATACTTTATATCTCTTTCATTTTTATATATCCTATTAATATATTCCAGGCTCTCCTCTTTAATTTCTTCAATGCCATCTTTCCTCTTCAAATGCTTTACTGTATATTATATTACACTTCACCAAGAATGAATATTTTGCAAAATATCTTTTAAAGCATTTACCTACCCCACTTCCATCCTCTTAATCCTGCTTTTGTGATTTCTGGCAATGGTGTTACAATTACCCTGGTTTGAAACATCAAGGTCATCTCTGATATTCACTTACTTTCATTTACATACCTAAATATTATTCAAATTTTGCCAATTGTATCACCAAATTACCTTTTCAGTTAATCTTCTTCTTCCCACGCACAACTTTGTTATTTTAATCTTTAACCACATTATCTCTTACCTGGATCAAGAAAATATTCTCTTAAGTACTTACCATAATGACTTTGAAATAAGATTTGTTATTAATTCTGGTGAAACCATTTTGATGTCTAGTCAGAGTAAGTGCTGTTGATTGTAATTAAAAATCTTAAATGCACTACAGAGATTTTGAACATTCTTCATCCTGAAGAATTTGTAAAACAATATTTATCTCTAAAAATTGGGGAGGGAGGAGGAAGATAAAATAGCAATATGTATATGAATATAAATATGTAAATATTAACTAAAATAAATGGTTACTGTATTTGCTATTATTAGCATCGTTATTAATATATTTTCTGGTTTCTTCTCTCTTATTGCTATGATTCATTAGTTAGATGCCACATCTAAACATATAATGACCAAACACCACTTCTACCCTCTACTTCAAACTTGCCTAAGATATCCTCCCCATTTTTATTAAATAAAATGGAAACACCTAAGTATGTACTGCAGCAGATAATAAGGTTTTGGTGCCTAGAATACCATATTAAGATCTTAGCTTGGGGGTTTTTTGAAAAAAAAGTATTGGTGACCTATTGCTTACATGGGACTTTGCTGAAGACTAAAAATAGAAAAGTCAACCAAACAAACATAATTACCCTCTTTTATCAATTTTGAATCTCAATTTATGTTGCTAATCTGGTGTCTACTGTCTCTATTTATAAAATAAGGGATAATATTTTAAACTGTGAAGCTCTTTGAAAGGTTTCATGTAATAAGAGTTAATGTTGTTATCATTAATGATTTTTAAAAGAATACACAGTGAAAATCAAGAGTAATCAGATATGGGACTGGAGTGGTAGAGTGAAAAAAAAAGGTAATACATATATAGACGCTGAAGTTCACCTTCATAAAGTTGAGGGAGTGCTCTAGATAGAGGAAGAAGGAATAAAACAAATGTAAAACCTAAAATACAACTGAACATTGTATTTATGACCATAGATGCAAAGAAAGTCTTTAAAAAGATCATTTGGACATACATATAACTATCAGCTTTTGTTTGTGGTTGGTTGCTTACTTTAAAACATATTTGCACTATGTGTATTACTTTTATCTTTCAACTTCTCTTACTGTTTTTGTTCAATATTTAAGTGTTAGTAAGTTTGCATATTATTATTTTGTATAAAAATAAAATTGAATCATAACTATAATGCTAATAAAATAATAAAAAGTGGGTTGGAACCATGTAGAAGTTTGGAACTCATAAAAAGAATGAATTTTGTTATTGTAACAGGAGAGAATTTTGGGGGGAGATAATATGAGGGAATCTAGGCTTTAATTAGTTTGCACATTTGTAAAGAACAGAAGGTAGTAAGGCATGACAATAGTTTAAGGAACAGTTAGAGGGAGGCCCACTAGGAGTTGGTGGTGGTAAAGTGGTAATGGTAAAAAGGTAATGAAATTCTGCATATGTATGTAAAGTAGACATAATGAATTTGCTAACTGGTAGAAAGTGGGACTTGAGAAAAGTATGTGAGTGGAAGATGACTCCAAATAATAAATAGTAAGGAACTGCCCTTTGCTGAGAAGTGTTGGACTGAAAGGGGAACAAGTTCTGAAAGGTGAAGTGGTTATACTGCATTTGGCATAGTCTCAAATATTATGAAAAACCAGCCTCTATCTCAGAGCAAAGCCTGTCCAAGGAAGGGACATGACCTTAGTCCTTGGAAAGACCCACAGAGCACTCCTAAGCACATTCCCACCCTGCTAAGTGATTTAACTACAAATAACAGAGAGATCGCTGCGCCAGGTGTCCCTGACTCAGTCATGCTAGGTGGGGACCCATAGCAGCCCCCTAGCAGCCACCAATCAGCATGAGTCAGGGAAATACCTGGGATGCTAGATGACCCTCCCAGTAGTTTATGGTGGTTGATAACATATTGGGAAACCATGTAGTTCAGCACTACACCCCTCTTGGCTTAAACCAATCAGTTCAAATGAATACCCCTTTTGTACTGACCAATCACCCCTACCCAACTTGTTCCCGCCAGTGAATGTGCTAATCATGTTTCAGAGTTGTTATTTGATTTTCCCTTGGTGTTTAATGATTTGCTATGATGTATGTGAAGTCCCTGCCCTCTCCAAAGAATGTATAAAACTGCTGCAAACCCTGGACTCGGGGCCTCTCAGTGTCACCAGTTGCTGTGTGTGCATGCGGAGGACCAAGCTAGCTCGCAATAAACACCTCTTTGCTGCTTACATTGATCTTGGGTCTCTGGTAGTCTTTGGGGGTCCCGAATTCGAGCATAACAATTACAGATCCTCTTCTGTGAAAATAATAGGATTACACTTCCCTATCTTTCTTAGGGCATGTCCATATAATTTGTTTTAGCTAAAAAAAATATGAATGGAAGTGATAGATGTCATTTCCAGATGGAAACTTTTAAGGACCCCTACTTGATTCTACATTTTACAGAGTTTTTTAGACTTGAACATAGAGACTGAGGTTAAGATGAAGTGTCCGGATATATTTGCTATGAATCTTCATCCACATACATAAGCAACTACAATTATTTTAACTTCCTGTTAATCCATTTTGGAAGTGTAGCAAAACCCAGAAGTGATTTTTTTGTTATGCTAGACCACTGAGATTTGGGGGCTTTTCACCACTGCAACATATCATATCTTATCTTGATTGACACTAGAGAAGAATGGCAGAAACTAAATTTTGAAATTGCTATGTGTGCAGTGTTATTAGATATATGACTGAAGATGTCAAGATGGATATATCTGAATTTTGAGAGACAAGACTAGAGATATAGATGTGGAAGTCATCAGGATATAAATCATTTTTATGGCACAGTGGTGGATGAGATCACTAAAAGAATAATGTAGAAAGAAAAAAAAAGTGTCTAAAACCTGAGTTTTGAGCCTTGCTATTCTAAAAAATCCAGAAAGAAAGATGGAGCCTGCAGATAAAACTTAGAGGAGCAAGCAGTATGATTCTGGCATTATGCATGCCAAGTAAGGATAGAGTAATCAAGAGAATAGATTGATAAGCTGCCAAAAGCTGATGGTGGGTTAGTTAAGATAAAAAATAAAAATTTGCTACTGAATTTAACAAAATGAAAGTTACTTGTGTGCTTGAAAAGGAAAATTTTGGTGGCATGGAAGAAAAAAACTTGCCTTCCTACTTTTATCTTCCTTTTCTGTCACTGCCTGATATTCATTCACTCATACAATCATTTAAATTGTTTGTCTATCCAACTAGAATGATCCTAGGTCTTTGTCTTTTATGTTTGCCTTTTTATTTCTAATGACTAGAATAATTCTTCAATAATTATTTGCTGAAAGAAAAGATAAACATCAAAAGCCCAAGAAGATTCAAAGAACAGATGAATATGGCTTTTCTACTCTTATCAAGAATTAATACTTTGTCACATATTTTTTAAACTCCAGGATCTTTTCATTAGCACTTTTGCTAGAATTGAGACACTAATTATTTAGCCAGCAGGCCACTGCATCTTCCTTATCACATTCAGGACAGAAGTTATGAATTAATCATAGAACTTTGAATATTAGTCAACATGCTCTCATAATCCTTCTCAACCCCTTGCTCTATGTAGTCACAATCAATTGGGTGGAAATTGTATACGGTATTATTTAAAACTTATTTATTGAGAGGTACCACTAACTAGAAATAGATATTACAAGTAATGGTGTTATACAATGTACAAAAGCCATATATGTCTGTAACATCAGTAAATTTTTTATCTCTTTAGGAAAATAGACAATAAACAAATGTATAGTATATTTAGATAGAGATCAGGGGATTTTTGTTGTATATAGGTTGGTGTATCATTTGAAGTATACATAGTTCTTGCAACAGACAAATGTTGAAATCTCATTTAAATTTGTTTCTTCTTCATAATTGTAAATGACAGAAACTATGTATGCTCAACTCTTTGTAGTCATTCGGAGATCTAGACTAATGTGTGTCCTACTGTTTTCAAAGTGTGAGTCCCAGTGTTAACTTGGGCAGCAGAATCTAGATGGCAGATAAGAAATGAGGATGTAGCAATTTCACAGATTTTTATGTGGTGGGCACAGAGTGGTGGGTCACCTCTCCCACTCCCCCCTTTCTCTCTGTATTATGAAATTACATGATTGCAGTAGGTTGAAGGGATGTTGGCAACTGTAGTCCTTGCCTGGGCAACCACTTGCTGTGCTGGTAATCATGGAAGATGAAAACCATTTTTGATATATTGGGTCTGGCAATTGTTGACTGAGAGTTCAGCATTTGAAAGGAAAGCTGGAAGTAATGGTAGGGTAAACACATAGCTTTCTCCATGAAGAACTAGTAGGCACAGAGAATAACAGATATAAAGCTCCTGAAAAGGGAAAGAGGTGTTCTTTGGGAGAAATAGCAAGATAAGCAAGAAAATGAGTATCTCATGAACAAAGGAAGAGCCAGAAGACACAATATTAGAGGTGACCTGAGCAGATTCTGAGCAGATCCTAAGGTCAAAGAAACTGTGGTCAGAATTTCACTTTTTACTCTGAGAGATATAAGTAGTCACAGGAAGGAACATAGGAGTGGTGAGTTATAGTTTGGAAGAGAACTACTCTACTATAGAGAATAGATTATAGAGGCCCATGAGCAAAAGTAGGAAGAGTTATGATATTATATTAATTCTAAAGCTCACACAGGTTGAGAAAAAGTGGCTAAGAACAAGCAGGTAGAGTTGAGTGGGTATCCTAAGAAGTGATTCTGGGGAAAAATAGGTTGTAGAATCATCACTTGTATCAGACTTTTTATTCTAACATCTTAAACCCAGAGAATATTGAAATAACAGTAAAATAAATCAGAGTATATTTAACTTTCAATTTGATTCACCAATTGTTATTATTTTACTGTAGTTGCTTTAGCTTTATCTACTTCTGACTATGTGTGTATGTATGTTCACATTCAAGTTCTGTTTTTATTTTTTTGGCTCAATTAATTTAAAAGTAGTTTGTAAACAAATTCATGACCTAGCATTCCTCAATGCTTCATACTACAGTTCTTAAGGATAAAAAAATTAGCCTACTTTACAATAATACTGCAAATATTTTGAAAGCACAACTGACAAGATTTCCTGATGGATATTTGTGGGATGTAAGAGAAAGACATAATCAAAAATGATTCCAAAGATTTTGGCAGGAGCAACTAGAAGCATGGAGATGCAGTTTACATACACAAGGAAAACTGCAAGAGAAGCTGGTTTTAAGCCCAAGAGATTAAACTTCCTGCCATCCTTGTCTAGACTTCGTTGGGCAAGGTTATGCTTTAAAACCTTGGGGGTATGTATGGTGCTGTACAAAACTACATGATCCTGGTGTCATAATATTTTTAGTAAAATATTTTTATAGGAAACTCAAATGGAAAATGAAGGTATGTCATTTGTAATCTGTAACAGAATTCTAAACTCAAACTGCTGTAACCTCTGAAAAACTATTAATTCTAATATGAAGAAATGCAGAGTAGTGTAGTTTGCAGAGTTGACTGAGTTGATGGTTAGAAGTATTTCTAGTTTTCCATCCTATCATGCTAACTATAGATTTTATTTTGATAATGATTCCCATTGTGTTCAAGAAACAGCTATTAGAAATACCTAAAGCAATGTTTACTTGTTCTTGTCCAGTGAAATAGCAAGAGAGGAGGCTTGGTTTGTAATTCTCTGTTTTAATAATGCTTGATTGTATAAGGAAGATGAAGGAGTAGGCAAATAACAGAGTCCATTACTCAAAATGCTTTCATACATCGTCACCCAATATTGCCTTTTTTTATGATAGATTATTATCTTTTGATCAAGAAGTACATAAAAATTTAACCATATAGTATATACTCATTTGGTATGGTTTCTTTGGTCATGCATAATCTCTGTGATATTTATTTATTCCTTTATGTGGTATGTGTATACACACACAAGATATATCTATTCTTTGTGTTTTTGAATATTAGTACACAGTATGAATATACTATATGAATATTTTGGTTAATGACTAAATGACCCAACCAGAACAACTTCAGAGGAGCAAAATTTTATTTGAGGGCTCATGGTTTCAGAGGTCTTAATCCATAGAAGGCCAGCTCCATTCCTTGGGACTCCCGGTGAGGCAGACTATCATGGCAGAAGAGTGTGGCAGAGGGAAACAGCTCGCATGTTAATCAGAAAGCAGAGAGAGACTTCACTTTCTAGATACAAAGATACATGGCAAAGCAATATCCCAATTCCCACCTCCTCTAGCCACACTCTATCACTTCAGTTACCACTCAGTTGATCCCTATCAGGGGATTAAATCTTGATTGGGTTCAGACTCTCACAACCCAATCATTTCTTCTCTGAACCTTTTTGCATTGTCTAACACATGAGCTTTTGAGGGGACACCATATCTACACCATAACAATGGATGTTAGACCATTAGCAGTTTTTGGTAATTTTGATTAATGCTACTATGAACTTTGGGGAACTATGCATATTTTCATTTCTGTTGGGTAAATACCCAGGAGCAGAACTGCTGAGTCACACCAAAGGTGAACGTGTAACTTTGTAAGAAACTGCCAAAACATTTTTCGAAGTGAAGTCTTGGAAATAACAGAAGCACAAAGAAGGTATTAGCATTTGTGGTTATGGATTATTTAATACAAAACTTAAATTATTGTATGAACTGTTAATTCTTAATTTCCAAATTACTGTATGTAGAGAAAGGAGTAAGGCATAGGTCTTATTTACTGAAGGCATGCACTGATTCTTTCCAAGGTTGGCCAATGCAAAACTGCTGGCATATGATATTTGAATCTCAGAAAGAATAGTGTAAATGGATCTTCCTGATGGAAAGAATACTCAATATTGTCTTAGAGATTCAGAAACTGAATCATCAACTTACTAGAGCCAAGAAAGGGCCATGGCACAGGACTGGAGCCTGATCTTTAAAATAATGTTAAACTCCAAGAACTGTTACAAGAACTGTTACATTTCCTGAATGGAATGTGTTTTCTCTGAGTTAGGAAAGGTCTGGTCACTTGTTAAATCATGGAGATTAGTGAGTTGTCATCTCCATGCTGTGAGTACCGGTACCAACCCTGCAAGGTCACTTCTGACTCACCTACTACCCCTTTACCAGGTGCACTTTTACTGCCTGTCTATTCATAGGGCAGCATCCATCTTGGGGGGGGGCGGCATCAAAGATGTGCAATTCCAATACAAATATAAAATGCAAGCAAGTTTATTTGTTATGGCCCAGTTAGTTTACTTTTCTCGGCCAACACTTTTTCTCTTATAAATCTTGAAAAATGGCTGTTGTAGATAATAAGCCCTTTCATTGTTCTTCATTTCTTTCTTCTCTACTTTCTACTAACAATTATTTATAGCTGGTTTTATTCTGTATGCCCTACTTTTCATGACTTGTAAATATGCAACTGTGTACTTCTTTGACTTTTTCTTATCTTCTAGACGAAAAGAATTTGTTCTATAGGACTCTTTGCTTCCCAACATATTTAACAAGTGCCAGGATCAGCTCACAAATGTATTCTCATTATTTTGTATGTATACTCATTGACTTTTGGTCACTAAATGAGAGCCCATTTGCAGCCAAACTTTAAGAATGGCAGCACTACTTAATATTGGTTTCTTTTCCTTTATGTACATGTTGCTACAATTTGTCATTGGCAGCAAAGTGAAATATTTGCAGGCCTAGGGTGAAATTTTTTCCCCACTCTTTTTTTGAATAAATCCCTTGGCTTGAGGTCATTATTTTTAATAGAGAAAGTGATAATGTGATTGTCATATTTCCAATTTGGAACCAGGGTGTTTTGATGTATTGGCTACATAGGATATACTTACTTGACTATTACAAGTGTTAACTTGGGCTCTTTCTATAATTATTGGTGTGGGGTGAAGTGGAGAGGTATCCATCCTTCTTTATAACCCAATTGTTAAAATAATTAAAAATCCCTGATTCTATATTTTTCATTGACTCAATAGATATGTGGTTAATAAATGGATAGTTAGGTCAATCTATTGATCTAATTTCCTGGTGTCATTTCTGTATTTCTCATCAATTGCAGAGTTCAGTCTTACAATTCTGAGAAGTCATTGCCTCTGGATTCACCATGTTAGGCTCAGTGTTTTCATTGTTCTAGTTTTTGCAACTGCTTCATCGTAGGCCAAACCAGCTTGGTTCTTCCCTTTCTTTCCTAAAACACCACTCATATAAGTTTGTGCATCTAATAGACCCTTAACAATAGGATAACAGACAGTAGTTAGATCTCACAGAACCTTTTATGTTAAAATAGAAACCAAGACTACAATACCCTCCTACATTGCATCATCTCTTCCCTATCATGGAATAATTTTTGCTGACTTTTTTGCCTCATTAGACCTCAGCTCAGTACCATTGCCTTGGGCCTGTTTCTCTACCTGCTTTCCTTAGCCACTTCCAGGCTATCAAATGCAGACCTCCACATTGCTTTCCTGGTGCAGAAATTTTATCTTCTTTCTCCTACTCTTGCTCATATATATCCAGAGACCCCCTACTTTACTAATATTGTAGACTCATCAAGTTTCTACAAGTGTTTAATACATTGAAACAAGGAAAATACTTTTGTTTTCTTTGATAAAAGAAATATTTGATCCATATTTGGCTATAAACATACCTCTTTTTTATATCTATTGAGATTCCTTATCCATTACCTCACTCTGATTATAATTTGAATCAGATTTCTGAGCTCCGTGATTTAAATCATTTTTTATCATCTCAGCACAGAAAGCAGTGAATATGAACTATATTGCACTCAGATTAAATTTTTCTAAGATTGCCCAAAGTGTTTTCTCTTCATATTTAACTATTAAACTGAGCATATCAAAAGAGATTATCAAGTGATAAAAAACAATTTTTAACCTAATACTAAATCATAGTAAATTGAAGTGCCATTCTTGTACCATTTCATCATTTTGTAAAGGGAATGGTAAATTTTAAAATTTGGGTCATGAACCAAATACATCCCTTCTGCACAGCTAGGCCATGCTTTTGCCACTTTGTTCCTGAAGTCCAACACAGGAAAACTGACTGAAAACTACCCTCCTAAGTCCCATTATTTTTTTCATAAACTAAATACCCAGTGTTTTAGTCTTTTGGGGCTACTAGTTTTAATTTTTTTAAGCTGAGCTGCTTAAAATATATAGAAAGCTCATTTTCACAGGTTTGGAGCCTGGGAAGCCAAAGCCAAGGGACTGGCAGGTTCAGTGTCAGGTCTGCTTCCTGGCTGATGATTCCTTCTGGTGAACTTACATGTGACAGAGACAAACAAACTCTTTAGGATTCTTTTCTAAGGTCACTAATCCTATTCACAAGGGTTCAGTTCTCATGACACAATTGCCTCCCAAAGTCCTACCTATTACTATGTACCACCTTGGGGGTTAGGAGTGTAACAAATGAATTTGTGGGAGACACACACATTCAGATCATGTAGCACTGGGGAGAATAAGGCTCTTTTACAATCTCTGAGCACCTTGTAAAGAGGAGGTTACTCAGGATCTCACTTTTGCAAAGCACTTAGAAGACACCTAGAAAGTACTTAAATGGTGTTGGCTATCAGGATTAATGAAAGGTAACATCACAATAGTTATAAGACTGACCTCTGGAATAAAACTGCCTATATTCAAATCTTGGCATACCTTACTTACTACTTGCTGTGATTTGGGGGCAGTATTCTTATATTCTCTGGGTCTGATTTTATTGTCTATGAATAAAATGTTATAATCATGAAAAGTATATCAGGATATTGATCAGAGGATGAAATCACTTACTACATGTGATGTACTTAGAAATGTGTTGGTGCATATAAGTACTAAATGAGAAGAGTTCCTCTCTTTGTTCTTTCTTTTGCCAGAGGCTGCCTAAAATCACTTCCAGTGGCCTAGAATCACTTCATCTGTGCTCTGTGGCTTTGATGATTTCATAAGTTGCTGAGAAATATGAAACTGTGGTGATACTGTATCTGAATAACAGTAAAGGAAAAGATCTGGTGTTATCAACACTGTTTTTTTTTTTTTTACTGGTTTTATTTTTTTAAATACATGAAAGTGGAATGCATACTGTAGATACTACAGATCAAGTGGAGCTCTGTCTAGAAAATTTTAAAAGGGTATCTCATAGGGTATCTAAAGTATGTGTGTGCTGATCCAGGGGACACTTGGTAATGTATATTCATAGTTCAAGCTAAACCATAAAATTTTAAATGAAGTAAAATATATTTTCACCTGGGATTTAAGGGTACTTACAACTCTACTAATTATAGAAAGGAATCAATGGCAATTTTGTCATGCACACTATTTCTGATGCTTTTCATTAATGTTCAGATTTGGAAATTCGGCTGATCTAAATATGTATAATGCATCAGGTTCTTTCATGTTTTGGCAAATGGAAGCCATGAGGATTTTATTAGGGTTTTCTGGGCATGTTGAGTCTCTCTGCCAGTGTTTCCTCCAGCTACTGGCACTTCTCTGTGGTTTTGGTCCCTGGATTGGGTCAGGTGAACCTTGGGAAGGGTTAGTTCATCTCACTGGGAATCTTACCTTGGTATTATTCAATTCCAAGAGTCTTTTATTCTTCAGGTTCAGGAATGTGGGTCTCGGATTTGTTGGCTCTGTTTGGCAGTATACAGGTTCTGATTTGTAATAGAGGTCTGGGAAAATATTCAGGCATCTGTTGGAAGGCAGGAACTGAGCCAGGGTAACTGCTGGAAAGCAATTGACTCTTTGACAACAAAAACTGCTTGTCTTTGCTTCCACATATGCAACTCTGTGAACAAAGGTAGAGATGGGAGTAATGAGTGGTGTGTGGCTTCTTATTTACCAGGAAGGGACTGGGCAATTTACTAGCATCTCCAAAAATCTAGCTGTGTGATTCTGTGGATGTATGTATGGAAGTGGTTATAAAGCTGAGTAAATAGGCAACAATGAGCAAAAGATCCCAGCATCTTTCAGAGTTGGCTGAATTAAGTGAAGTGGCCTCTATATCATGCAGAACAAAAGATGGATTCAGAAGAGGAAGAAAGCCAATGCCCCATGATTCTACAAGACCCAAACGGAACGTGTGATCTTTTACCATGCTGCTACAATATTTTAAAAGGAACACATAACATAAAAGTGCCAAGGGCAGAGTTTTACATAAACTTTTCTTTTACATTATTTTGCAATCAACTTGCATGTTTCAATTAAGATGACACTTTAATGCTTAATGTGTAGAGATTTACACTATTAAATGAGAATTCCATGGTAATTTTTTTTGAATGTGTTAGGAAAAGTACTCCATGAATTATTTTAGGTCATTTAGTTAATGATAAGGAAAGGATTTACTTCACTTCGGTCTAAAAATATCAGTTAAGAGTTTACTATTGGGAAAAGATATGGCTTTAGAACATATTCCTTTGGTTGGGTTTAAGAAGGTTACAAGTGTACTGTTCATGGTGGTTCACACCCATAATTCCAGCTACTCAGGAGGAGGAGTTAGGTAGATCACAATTTTTAGATCTGCCTGGGCAACTGTCTCAAAAAAAAAAAAAACATAAAAAAAGAGCTGAAGATATAGCTCAGTGCTAAAGTATCCCTGGGTTCAATCCCTAGTACAAAAAAAAAAAAAAAAGAAAGAAAAGAAAATGTAAGAATTGGGACATTTAGTTCAATTTATAATCCATCACGTCCATTATTCATTAACAAATATTTATTGAGTGACATCTACACACAAAGCTCTTTCTTGGCTCTAGAGTTACTTCTGTGTAAGACTAGTTTCCTGGTCTGAAGAATATCAAAATCTGATGAAAACTAATGCTTAACAAGTAATCTTGATAAAACAGAATTATGTAGTCTCTGACAAGAGACATCAAAGATGAATGTGCAGGCTGTCACAACTGGGGTTCCACTTCAGCTTTCAATGCTTACAAGTGCTTTGATCTTTGGTTAGTTATTTATCTCTCTGAGCTTCCATTTCCTATCTCTCAAATGGAGATAAAATTATCATTTAAGGAAGTTTCTTGGTATTGTTAATAATATTAAATTAAAAAAAACTTCATTAGATGTGTATAGTATCCAGCATATAGTAAGTGATATTCATGATTCCTCCACCACAAACAGTTTGTAATAAATGATTTGTAAGTAATACTGGCACAATTTTGTTTTTTAAAAGGAGCTTTACATAATGGTCCCATACATCACTGTTTGTGCAAAACAATTTGATATAAAGTCTGCAACAATTAGGTGGTGGAATTAAGTAACATTAAGAAGGTAACAATAAGAAGGCCTGAGAAAATGGATATTGGAAGAACATAAATTCATCTCTCAGGTACTTTCAATGAAGCTAAAAGAGAGAAAAACAATGGATTCCAAAGTTGACTGCCACCTACTGGGTAGATGACTTTGGAAATATGCTTTTTTATGTTTAATTTACTTCTCAGGAATATAGGTCTGTTTCAGAAACAAACAGGATAGTTTATGTAAGCACTTGAGACAGTGCTGTGTGCATAGGAAGTGATTATTTCAGTGTGTGGAAAGCCACAGGAGAAGATGGTGGAAGAATGCCATAATCTGTCCAAAATGTTGAAGTGATTATTCTATCTGATAATGAAAAGCAATAAATAAATGGAAGGAAGAGATGTATAGAAGTGTGGAAAAGAGCAAAGAGGACTACAGCAAAAGGACTACTACAGGGAACTGAGTGGTGTCAGTAGAGTTTTGAGGGGAAATTATGTTTTAGGATGTTTATATATTTGATGGTGAGCAAATAGGATTTACTGATATGGGCTGAGAGAAAAGAGTTAAGATGTTTAGAAAAATTGGGTTTGAACATCCTGTTGTCCCTTTTTATCACTATGTTATTATAACCATTACTTCCCCCAAGTTTACACCATATGCACTATACTGTCTTGCACGTAGTAAGGGCTTAGTAAAAATTTAAGAACACTGTGGTAGTTTTTCTTTCTGTAAAATGCTTTAAATGCAAAGACTCTTAAAAATAAGTGATATTGTTTTAAACATTAGAGACAAGATATTGAAGTGGAAACAACAGAAATTTGTGAAAAGGCAAACTGAGGTTCAACTCTGAGGTTAAATATTTAAGTTTTCTTAGGACCTATGTTGAGTCCTAGGTTCTGATTCAGTTCTCTGTCTAGTACATTCTCCGAGATGGCATATGCCTACAATTTTAGTTGTTGTTTTTATGCCATCCCTTTAAGTTATTATTAAGCAGTATGTTAAATTTTGGTTCCCTATTATTTTTCTTTAATATTTTAGGATGATCACATTTTCTTCCTGTATCCAGTGACCCCTAACATTATTTGATCCTTACCCTTTTTTAGGTGACCTCTTGTGGATGTAGGCTTGCAGGATTTTTTTTGTCTTGTGTTTTCATAGCTTTCCTCCTCCTCCTCCTCCTCCTCCTCCTCCTCCTCCTCCTCCTTCTCCTCTCCTTCATCAATGGATGGATTGCTTAAATTTGAGATTTTTCTTTCATTTTTTTTCTTTTCATCTCCTAGGACTCTAATTATCTGATATGGACATATCTATCTCTATGTAATTCTCTACCTGCTTCTGATGACTTTGGGGCAGTGTATTCATCTGGTCTAACTCACTAATTTCTCCTTCTGCAAGAGTCCATCTTACCACGTATTCAACATATTGTTTCCTCTAATTTTTCTGATTTAATTTTTCTCAGATCTTCTCTTATCTCCTAAATATAAAAGGTATATTATTGTTATTTTAAATTATCTGTAACTGTACTTTGAATGATAGGTTTCTGAGGAATTAGCTTTGTATTTAAAGGGCTCTAGCCAGGCTGTGTTGGTCTCATGAAGTTTAGGGAGAAATGAATCAGTTTTGAGTATTAGTGTGGGTGATCCCCATCTTCACAAAATGCCAATAAATATCTTATGTCAGGTTGTCCTTACAAACCTTTAGAAAGAAGAAATTTTGAGTTAACCAGTGTCCCCCAAACTGTAATCCTACCATGTTGGGTTCCCAAAAGGGGAACTTTCATGGTTTTCTAGTTAATCCTCTCGCATTCCTTTCACACAGTTCTACTCTGAGTTCTGTACAGCTGCTGCGACTGATTGCTCTGGTGAAGGCGCTGAGTATGATGCTCCACAAGCTGTGCTGGACAGAGTCAAGAACAGCATGCAAACTATGCTTTCACCCTTTTCTTGCCACCAGTGACTGTCCTTAGTCCTGAGTTGGAGGTCCACTGACCCTTATTCTTTGTGCATTCAGCACACATCAGTTCAAGAAAAAAGGCTTCCCAAATCTATTGCTTGTGTTTTTGTTGTTTAGTTTGTTAATTCTTGAAGTCCAAGCCCATTTCTGTTTTCTATAACTTCTCCGGATTGATTTAATAAGAGAAAGCAAACAGTTCACTGCAGTTCCTTATCTTGTATGGTGCTCTACCCTTTAAGACAATACTCAGGCTTTCCCAAATCCTGAGGAAACACATGCAAATTGAACATGATTATTCATTACAATATAACTTTTCATTTGCATATTTAGATTGTAATTTTATTTTTAGTTTTACTCAATGTCCCTCCTTCAAAAAATAAAATTTTGTCTTGCATTTATTCTCATCATTGAACATTGAGGAGCATGTAATATTTGCTTGTAAAACTGCCTGTACTTATGTACCTTAAAAAATGACTTTCTAAAATATAAGCTCTATTTCTGTTGTCACACTTGTGAGATGATAAAACAGGAGGCCTGCAATGTGATGCGTTATAGTTAGTTTTTTTTTTTTTTTTGTCTCTTATTGCTGTGGCCTTGCAAAAACAAATACTTCACCAACAAATAAAGTAGACAAAATAGGCTTGGATATAGAAAATGCAGCAAATGAAGTTAGAGAAAGTGACAGCTCACTGCTCTTCAAAATATTATGGGAACAATTGCTCTGAAAAGAGATTGTTGTGTGTGTTTTTTTTTAACCTGCCTATTTATTTATACTCCTTTCATTTGTTGAAATGGGTTTTTATTTGATTACGATACATATATATGTATATATATTTCAATGACTCAAGCACAATATAGGACATTAGGTACTTGAAGAATCATTTAATGCTTTTTAAAATTTTTTTGCTTCAGGAGTTCAAAGCCAATTACAATCATAATATATTCATTAATGTGCTTATCTAGATGAGGCTAATGGACATGATTCATTGGAATTTAAAGAAGCAAATTAAATAATAATGGGAATTTCTTAATGATTAAGAAACATCATAGACTCTACTAGAAAGTGAGAAGTGGAAGGGAGGAAACAGATTTGTGCCAGCTTTCTAGCCTAGCTCCTTCCTCTGCTATGTAATTTGGAAGTTAACCTGGCATATTCTGCAGTTGTTTTGAACACATTTATTGAATGTTTTACAATTACGTGTTTTCCCTGTTTGCTTGGGTAGGTGACCTTTGGTTCGGCTTCTGTGTGTACACACAATCTAATTGAAGCTTTTAGAGAGTTCCAAGGAAATGGAATTAGTTTTCCAGATGTTGTCTCTCAGAGAAATCTAGCCAGGAGGTGTGAAGGTTCTGGGGTTAAATACCTGCCTTTTAATGGTAAGACTATATCGTTTATTCTCTCTATTCCATTTCCTTTCCTTTTCTCTCTTTCCATATACTATATTTTCTTGTTGTTGGTGAGAAACTACTGTGATTCAACTAGAAACCAGAACTAAAAGAATCGGGATGTTTATCTGACCTTAAACAATCAGTTTCAGATTAGGTAGGTGTTAAAGCAAATGAATTAATTTTATATATCATGAATATTACAGCCATGAAATATGGTAGAGCTAAATGAAGTTGGATTTAAGAAAGCCAATAGCAAAGTAAATGTTTAGGAGTTATTGTCAAAGACAATTCTATTTTTTTAAAAAAATGCTTTTTGTACAAAAAAACATTTATATGAGATGCATTGAGAATTTTTTTTAAACTGAGAAATTTGTTCAAAACAAAAATCTGATAAATAATATAATCATCAAATTATTTTACTGTTGGTAATGACTTTAAAGCCTTCCTTTAAAAAATGTAATTTTGAAAAAGGAATGCTTTCTGTGTGCTCTAAACTGATGGAGAGCAGTTCCTGAAAGAGAAGCTCCCGTGTGATCAAGCACAAATAACGTAATTAATATAATGTCTAGATTTCCCAGGAGTCAGTAGTCAGCACGTATATTTGTGTATTTAGGTCCTAGTGTGTTTATGACTAAATCAGGCCTATCCTCATAAAGTCACATTGTGTATGTTTGTGCAGTTAAGGTTATGATACTACCTATTCATTTCATGTATTGTGAAAAAGGATGGGGGAAAAGAAAAGAGTGGTGTTAAGAACAATTTATATGCAATAAAATTCAGCTGGATTGAAAGCTTTGAAGCAAAGGAACAAATTTCCAGGCAAGAATAATATGTTACCCAATGATTATAACAGATGCACTGAATTTGATGGCTATCACATGACAAAAACATTGTCAATGTCTATCAGCTTTTTTTTATTACATTCCAGAAATATGGAAAATAGAGTTAGATGCTTAAAGGACAAGGAAGAAGAAAAATACAGTCTAATCTGTTCAAAGTTATCCACAAGCAGAATAATAGTATTTGCATATGAATACCAAAGGAAATCTCTACTGCCTAGTCCATTGATTTGTAATGTAAAATATTATTGAACTTTTTCCACCTCTAAGATTTTTTCTTGCTAATATATAGTGCTGATGTTCTATGCATCTTTTTATCTTTAAGACAAAAACAAGCAAAAAACAGTTTTTAGTACCAAATAGCAAGGAAATGTCTTCCTTCCTTCCTCTTTTCCTTTCCTTTCCTTTCCTTTCCTTTCCTTTCCTTTCCTTTCCTTTCCTTTCCTTTCCTTTCCTTTCCTTTCCTTTCCTTTCCTTTCCTTTCCTTTCCTTTCCTTTCCTTTCCTCCCTCCCTCCCTCCCTCCCTCCCTCCCTCCCTCTCTCTCTCTCTCTCTCTCTCTTTCTTCTTTCTTTCTTTCTTTCTTTCTTTCTTTCCTTCCTTCCTTCCTTCTTTCTTTCTTTCTTTCTTTCTTTCTTTCTTTCTTTCTTTCTTTCTTTCTTTCTTTCTTTCTTTCTTTCTTTCTTCTTTCTTTCTTTTTCTTTCTTTCTTTTTTTTCTCTGCCCAGCCTATGAATTCCTTCTTATGGTAAGTATAGACTGCATCATGAAATACTCTATGGAGCTTTGTCAGGCAGAGTCTGTAGGTACAGGTTCTGATAAAACCTTTGGACCTTTGTGGCAGTCAAAACATGAACATGACATAGTATCAGTAATCAGGGCTTGGTAATGGGGCCAGGGACAGGGGTGCATTCATTTTGCCCATGGACCAGAAAACCTTTGTCATTTCTAGGGGAAAACATGGCATGGTGCCAGCAGCTGCATCCAATGTCTGGTGGTGGT
The DNA here is from genome assembly GCF_052094955.1 of Ictidomys tridecemlineatus. Taxonomy (NCBI): domain Eukaryota; kingdom Metazoa; phylum Chordata; class Mammalia; order Rodentia; family Sciuridae; genus Ictidomys; species Ictidomys tridecemlineatus. The sequence continues at coordinate 44,757,637 of NC_135485.1, read as the reverse complement.
AAGTGTAGAAACCAATGTAGGGGAGATAGGTTGGTTAAGATCCTTGGACTGGCAAGATTTTCATTTTAGTTATTTATTGAGCTCTTACTGTGTCTCCAGCACTGATCTAAATACTATCCATTGATTTAACTCATTTATTTTTATAAAAATTATGTAGGTAGATACTGTTTTATTGCCATTACACAGATGAATTAATAAGGAATAGGAAAGATGAGCAGTTAGACTTAAGTAGGCAGACGTAGGGATCAAACACAAGTATCATGTCATTGGCACCTAAGTGGTTAGCCTCTTTGCTTTCTGGTCTTCCTTTGCTCCTGTATGTTCCATGTCTCATGTGAGAACCTTCCAATCGTTCTAATATATATATATATATATATATATATACACACACACACACACACACACACACACACACACTAGGGTTTGAACTCAGAAGCACTCAAACAGTGATCCACATCCCCAGCCCTATATTGCATTTTTATTTAGAGACATGGTCTCACTGAGTTGCCTAGTGCCTCGCCCTTGCTAAGGCTGGCTTTGAACTTGTGATCCTCCTGCCTCAGCCTCCCTAGCCACTGGGATTACAGGAGTGCACCACTGCACTAGCTCCAGTATTCTTTTAATATGCTATTTTTATGCTCAAAATATCCAGTGAGCTTCAGTTGCTAACAGTTAAGATCCCTACCTGATACCATAATTATTTTATAAGTGAATTAGTTGTACAATCATAAGCAGACCCATTAATCTATTGAATCACATATATGTGTATGTACACATATATACGTACATATGAAAATTTATGAGTGTTCTTATTTTCTTACCCTTCAAGCTTTCAAAGAATAATAAAATACTGTTTAGAGAATTACTTTATAAACTAATATTATTAAACTCACTAATTTCATCTGCACCAGCATGACTTCTAACCTCTTGGATGTAAACACCTTATAGTAGATATAAACTGCATCATAGTAGATATGGCCCATCGACTATCACAATATACCAGTTATTGCCCAGAATGGAAAACAGGAACTACTATGGATATTGTCAGTAACTGTTATAAAAATTTTGGAAGGACTTGAGAAGCAAAATGATGGACTCTTACTCTATTTAGACTTCAATAATTACAGGAAGTCCCTGCTGTGCCTGTTGTTGGAGGAATGAAAGTGATGAAGCATGAGTCAGCAATTAGAAGTTACAGAAAGCTGGTGCTCTCCCGGTGGCTGGAGACTTGTTATGGGGATTAGTATCAAAAGATAATATTTGACACATTACATTTAATTCTAGAAACTTTTTAATGTGTAATTATTAAAATTTATTTTGCTTAGCAAGTTATTTTTATCTATAATATTATTAAATTGTTATTGGTGGCAAGCAAATGTTAGGAGGAATTCTGCTAACAATGGTACCATTCTCTGCCTTATTTCAATTAGAAAGTGGATAAGATTATTGAAAATGTTCATTGATATTTCATCAATTCCATGTGGGGTTATCTTTTCATCAAACTTTATAGTCTTGCTAAGATTATAATTAGTCTTCAAATCCAGTACCACAATATTATCAAACTTTAGAGGGGTGAAAAAGTCTTTAAGACTTTCTGGTTTAATTTAGTATGTTATAGAACTCACTGGTCAGGCTGTGACTGTAAGTCCCTTCTGATACTTCCATTCAATTTCTGTGTCCCAAATGTGGTACAGGGAATATAGTTTATATCTATGAAAGCTGCCAGGGAAAGCTCTGGTAACTGTCCATGGTCAGGCCTCAAAAATGAAATATAGGGTTTTGTCTAGGAACCAGACTTCTCAGAGGTGAGAGGGGTGTAATGTTCCTGTCAGTTGTTCTAATTAGTTATACTTGATAGTTGAATGTATTAAGACATACTGTATGGTGTATAATGTCTCATTATTCTGGTTGTACATGATGTAGAATTACATTTATCATGTAATCATACATGCACACAGGATAGTAATGTTCATTTTTTTTCTACTATCTCCCATTTTCTCATTCTCCCGACCGACCGTCCCTTCATTTCCATTTCTCTAATCCAAAGCACTTCTATTTTTCCCTAACTGCCCTCACTTGTTGTAAACTAGAATCTGTATATCAGAGAAAACATTCACCCTTTGATGTTTTGGGTTGGCTTATTTTACCTAGCATGATATTCTCCAGTTCCATCCATTTACAGGCAAATGCCATAATTCCATTTTTTAAATGGCTGAGTGATATTCCATTGTGTATATATACCAGAGTTTCTTTATCATTCACCTATTAAAGGGCATTTAGTTTGGTTCCACAGTTCAGCTATTGTGAATTGAGCTGCTATAAACATTGACTTGGCTGTGTCACTGTAGTATGATGATTTTAATTCCTTTGGGTATGAACAAAGGAGTGGGATAACTGGGTCAAATGGTGGTTCTATTCCAAGTTTTCTGAGGAATCTTCATATTGATTCCCATAATGGTTATACCAATTTGCAGTCCCACCAGCAATGTAAGAGTGTACCTTTTTCCCCACATCCTCACCAATATTTGTTGCTGTTTGTATTCTTGACAATTGCCATGCAGACTGAGTGAGATGAAAGGAATTAAACTAAAAAGCTTTTTCTCAGAAAAATAAAACAATCAGTAATGTGAAGAGAGAGCCCACAGAATAGAAAAAAATCTGTTCTACACCTGCACCTCAGATAGAGCATTAATCTCAAGGACATATAAAGAACTAAAAACACTTCACACACACACACACACACAAAAAAAAAAAAACAAAACAAAACAAATAACCCAACCAATACATGGGCAAAGCAAGTGAACAGATGCTTCGTGGAAGAAGAAATACGATCAATGAACAAATAAATGAAAAAAAGTTTAATATCTCTAGCAATTAGTGAAATGCAAATTAAAACTTCACTGAAATTTCGTCTCACTCCCTTAGATGATGCTTCTAAATGCATCATCTAAGGTATAGTGTGAATAGGAATTAGGAAAATTAATCCACAGAGAGTAATACCTTCAGTCACAGGGTGCCAAACTGTGAAGGACCAAACATGGGATGAAATAATAGTTTGAGGCATCATAGAATATCTTTTCTCTCTCTAATTGATGTGGAAGATGTCTCAGGGACGAAGAACATATAATGTCTTTTTGTGGCTTTTTTCCTCCTAAAATATGAAACCCTGAAGTAGAGAAAGTATTTAAAACAGTGGGAGGAGGACAAAAGGATAATTTTCTTGTTACAAAATAGATTACTTTGGCATTAAAAACAGGAAAGAAAAAGCACATGCCAAAAGAAGGGTGATGGCAGGAGATATCTCTGCGGAGAGAAGGCAGCTGACCAGTATTTCCCTGCCCTAAAGGAAGTAGAAAGTATAAATGGTGACAGAGGAACTTATTTCCACAGCCTTCAGTCTTTTTTTGTTTGTTTGTTTTGTTTTTGGTCCTGGAGATTGAACGTAAGACTGCTTAACCACTGGGCCATACCCCCAACACGTTTTTATATTTTTATTTACAGGCAGGGTCTTGCTAAGTTCCTTAGGGCCTCACTAAATTGCTGAAGCTGGCTTTGAACTCATAATCCCCCTGCCTCAGCTTCCTGAGCTTCTGGGATTACAGGCATGCACCACTGTGCCCAGTTTACAGACTCCTGCACTACCAAGAGCTTGCCACTACATCTGGTTCCAGTCCTCTAACAAGTCCTGGTATAGAAGGGAGAACTGAGGTTAAGTGTTTAGATTTGAAATACAGCTGAGCTTGAAAAAAATGTTATAATGTGGGCTGAGATTAACATGTTCTCTGTGAAACTGACATAAATTCTTTAATAATATGCACTTAGTTTTAATGAACATTTATTGTATGCCTGATATTTTAGGAATAACATTTAATGATGTTCATGAAAACCCATTGGACACATATAATTAACATCTACTCTATCCAGTTGAGAATATTGAGGCTTGGTTATGTAAAATGACTTCCCCATACTTTGCAAAGTTGGCAGGTGGCTGATGTCAGGCTTCATCATAAGTATACACCTCTAGAGATTTTGCTGTTAGCTTTTATAACACTGAAGTTATCAGGTGAAAAACAAGACTGTTCCTTACCAAGACAGGTAATATTTCTCTAATAGTATATAAAAAATGAAGTCAAGCTTTCAGTTTTGAAGGCTGGGCTTGCCCTGGAGATAAAGGTTATACTGGTCCTTGTGGATATAGATTAGATAATCTGAGAAAAAATAAATTTAGATGGAGGGGCTAGAGATTGCATCTGTTAATGATCACTAATCAGTGTGTCCCCACTGCAAGCACAGTGCTGGGAATGAGAAACAAAATACTATAGAGATTCGTACCCTCACATGTAGAGAGAGAGAGAGAGAGAGAGAGAGAGAGAGAGAGAGAGAGAGAGAGAGATCCCATTTGCACAAAAGAAGTGTGAGCACACAGTAATATGGCAGCCTCCTACAAATGAAGAGAAGTCACAATAAAATTTACCTTTCCAGCACCTTGATCTTAGACTTCCAATCGGCATAACTCTAAGGAATCATTTATATTGTTAAGCCATCCAGTTTATAGTATTTTGTCATGGTAATTTGAGCAGATTAATACGCAGGTATTTCAATTTACCATGCTCTAACTTAATTCTAACTTAATACAAGAGAAATGTTTAGAAAAACTACTCTCTAAAAAGTTAGTCTGTTCTTTAGACTGTCTCCTTGAAATACGACGTGTTTGCATAGAGGTTTTGGAAAGTGTTGGATCACATATTATTCAAGGTTTAATTATTTATTCTATAAAACCTGTCCTGTGAAATGGTTGAGAGAGCAATACTTTCTTTTTTATAGCTGCTTAAATTTCACAAAACACTTTTTCTAATATCATCTTATCTGATCCTAAAACAGCCTTGTGTTGCAATCTTTTCCCACTTTTCAGATAAAAAAATAAGGTCCTTAAAGGAAAGTAGATTGCCAGAGATTAGTTTATTTTTTTTTCAACTGACATTAAATATACATTCACTGACTTTTTCTTTTTTTATTCCAGGCACTGTGCTTGCAATGGGGACACATTGACTAGTGATCATAAACAGATGTGATCTCTAGCCCCATGGGGACTCTACCTTCATGACCTCATCTAACCAAAACTGCCTCCCCTAGGCCCCATCTCCAAATCCCATTACATTGGAGGGTTACAGCTCTGATATATGAATTTTGGGAAGACAAAATTCAGTCCTTAGCAAATGGATTTCTTGTGTTATCATTTAGTTTTGTGTTCTGGGCTTTATCTTCCAAAGCTTATTACAGGACATGGCCTTTTGAAGAATGATTACATATCCTCATTTGATTATATCTGAAAACCCTGTTGGCCATGATAACTTTATATCTGGAAGCACAAGGTAGGTACTGACATGACTTAGGCTCAAAGGAAGTTTATGCTCTCAAAATTCACTCCTGGGTTCCTATCTGTCTAACAATGAAGTCTCTACCTAATGCATTTTTATTGTCTTCAATGCCAGGGGGGAAAAGGGCTAAAATCAGAGTTTTGTTTTTATAAGCAATTTATCTTATGTCCCTGATTTAGTTTTGTACTGTCTTGATCATTTATGTAATTTCTAGTGTATCTTGGGCACTTGCTGTTTAAAAAAAATCATTATTGTTTATTATTGTTCTTACATTTGCTTATTTTCTATAAAAATTTCAAGATTTTTAAGCTGCTATGAAAAAAAAAAAATCAACCCAGAGCTTGGCAGACAGCAAACTTAAAAGAAAAAGACATATGCATTCATCTCCCACTGTGGTTCTCTGAGACTCAGGTCTTCCTACTGCCTTGTTTTATTTTTCACATTAATAAATTTAGGAGAGGGATTGTGGTGACCTATTTATCATACAATATTGGGAGAAGATAATTTTATAAATTACAACACTCTAAAGAACCAGAGGGCTTAAATTCTAGGAGCAATATAAATAATACATTACACTTCAGTCCCAGTTAATTTCCATAGACACAGAAAAGAATGAGTATGCATGAGAGTTTTAAATTATCATTATTCTGAAAGGAGAGGATCAGAAGAGTGCAAAACTACATTTGGGGGTATTTCAGAGACAGATAATGTTTTTAATATGCTTGCCTTGGTTGGAGTCATGTCACAGTAACAGATGCCAGGAGGCACACAGCTCCTCTGATTGGAGGAGCGGCAGAATAGCTGTACAGTGACATGTGAGGATGTGCTTTGTACATTAGGATGCTTAGTCCAGCTCAGGAGTCCCAGAGAATGATAAGTGATACTTGCTTGAGGTTCTCTTGCATTTAGATTCTCCACAAAACAAACACACACACACACATAGCAAGAGAGATGGACATTCCAGTGTGGGAGCACCTTCACTGCCTGCCTTATTTCCCCTGCAGGCACATTCCAAGTTCAATGGTCAATGCAACCCTTACACAGTATGGAATCTATCATGTTAGAGGAGACCACAAGAACAGGATTTTTTTTTCCTCATTAGCCTGTGGGCAGGTCCAAATTGTAGCCAAAGGTCTCTCCTATTACCAGTAAGGTCATTCTGTCATTCTCGTTGACAATGTTTCCTAGTTCTATATTCTATTTGTTAATACTATCATCTAGCCTAGAGCAGGCAGGTCCATAACCTGCTGTGGTTATAAGCACAGGAAAATAAACAGAAAACAAAGCAGACCCTTTTGGATAGAGGTGTAAATACACCATTAAGTATTTATTCTTCCGGGATTTCTCTACCCTGAACTGAAACAATGTTGTTTAAATGATATAATTTAATGGTACAGTGATATAATTTTCTCCAGTGAAATAAAAGCACTGACAAAGATACTCCTTCTAACTGAAGATTTCTACAGTTCACTTAACATCTTAGAATTGAATAATACAAAATAAGCCATATAAGAAAGTGATTTTGATTATTTTGTCTGAAAGAGTCACTATATGACCTTGTACAATTTCTTAGTTTTCTTAAGGCACTTTACTGCTTACAAAATAATTTTTGTAATTATGATAATTACAAAAACCTGGCCAGGTTCAGTGGCATATGCCTGTGATCCCAGCAACTCCAGCAGCTGAGGCAAGACAATGGAACATTCAAAGCCAGCCTCAGCAACTTAGTGAGATTAAACAACTTAGCAAGTTCCTATCTCAAATTAAAACATAAAAAAAGATGGTTTTATTTTGTTGTTTTATTTGTGTTTCAATGGTTAAGCACCCCTGAGTTCAATTTCTGGTCCCAAAAAACAAAACAAAACAAAAACATAAAACAAAATCCCTAACATTATATACTATGCATATGGTTTACTATATGGATTGTAATAATTGGTAGATATTTTATGATTAATCTGCTATAACATTTACAAAATTTATAATAACTTGAGCTATGACAGGCCTTGAAAGTATTAGTATCATTAAAATTTTTCAGTCTTTTATCAATTTTTCTTACGTTTATTTCCTAAAATATACCAATGACTGGCAGCAAAAATAGGAAAAATCTATAAGATTTCTCTAATGATTTGTGCCAAAACAGTTCTTTAAGTATAGAACTGATCAAGTAAATAAAGGACAATCTAGAGAAGGATTATAGAGTATACATAACCATAAAACTCATTTTAAAAGTGTTATTTAAAGTAGCAAAAGAACATTTATATGCCTCCAACAAATAATAATTTGAATTGCAACATTATTTTCTTCAAAAGCACCAAAATAAAACATCCCCAAATGTCTTTAATAATTTAATTAAATTACCTAATGACTTATACTGTTAAAAAGGTAGTGACGTTTTTCTCTATTCTTTGAAGTATAGTTGAAATTCTTGAGTATCATATATAAAATAAACATAAGAAAATGGGAGAAGGCAGAGAAAAGGAAGCAGATGAGACCTTCATGTCTGACATAAAGCAGTGAGTCTCTGGGTTTTATTTTTGTCTCATATATCACAGATTTGGTACCAGAGAAGCACAGACATTTAACGTATAGGAAAAAGGTCCAAGAAAAGTCTGTTCTTTCTACACAAGGGAAAAGGAAAGGAGTAGCCTATCAAGACACAGGCCTTTTAGATAATAATTCTTGTATTTTTTTCTAACCAGTGTGAATAAGTTGTGGCCTCAAATGTATTATAAGGGCAGAGTGGAGAACTTGGACTTCACCCTTTGCCAGACTCCAAAGAGTCATCAAAACTGCTGTCTGGTCAACTTCAGAGAAAAGAACAGGAAAAAAAATGTATTACAGAATTATAAGTAGTATTTGGGTTCATTTTGACAAAATCATGTATGTAAAGAATGGATTTCAAACCTCTTCCCCCCTTACCTTCCCTCCTCCCTCCCCCAATCTCCCTCCTCTAGTCTACCAATCTTCCTTTCTTCTACATACACATACATGTAAAATTCCCTTTGGTATCTTTATATGTGAATGTAGTATGATTTCAAGAAATTCATTCCATTTTTCTTCCCCTTTCCCTGCCTTCCTCCCTCATTTTATTCTCCTTATTCTATTCCCCTTAACTTCCCTGTATCTTTATGATATCTGATCCCTTCCCCAACTTCCTTCTTTCCCTTTATTTTGCTCTGCCTTCCACATATGAGAGAAAACATTCAACCCTTGATTTTCTGAGACTGATTTATTTCACTTAGCATGATTTTCTCCACTTTCATCTGTTTACCAACAAATATCCCCAATTCATTCTTCTTTATGACTGATTAATACTCCTTTGCATATATATGATATAATATATAAGTATGATATCATATCTATCTATGACATGTCCTTTGTCCATTTATTTTTTGAAGGGCATTGGTTGATTCCATAATTTGGCTATTGTGAATTGTGCTGTATAAATATTAAAGTGACTGTATTTGAAAGGTTTGGTTTTAGATTTTTTGGATAAATACCAAGGAGTGAGATAGATGGGTCATATGGTGGTTCCATTCTTAGTTTTTTTGGAAAATCTCCATATTGCTTTCAGAGTGGTTGTACTAATTTGCAATTCCACCGACAATATACAAATGTACCATTTTCCCCACATCCTCACCTGCATATTATTTGTGTTCTTGATAATTGCCATTCTGACTGCAGAGAAATGAAATTTTAGTATATTTTTGATTTGTATTTCAGGGACCTTTATTTTTGATGGACAGTTAGGAGCCCTGGAGCATCCTCTCATGAGGAGAGACCATGTGGTGAATCTGGACTTCCACCTCCATTAATATATTGAGGCATGCTTTTCCCTTGTTGAAAACAATTGAAAACATGCTTGAAACAAATAAAACAATTGGAAATCATAGCAAAGAGGTAAAAGATAGAAGGATAAAATGAAAATTTTAGTACTATGAGATATAATAGCTGAAATTAAACAGTCAATGATGGGTTGAGAAGCAAATTAAGGCAACAGAGGAAAGAATCCAAAAATGAAGACAGAACAATAGAAACTCTTCCAGTCTCAACAACAGAGAAACCGAAAAAAATAATGATCAGGGTGTTGGGTGATTATACCAAATATATAATATTCATGTCATGAGAATGTAGTAAGAAAGAAATAAAGGGGACTAACGGGAAAATCCTTGAAGAAATAATGCAGAATTCTTCCCATATTTGGCCAAATACATAAATCTGCAGAGTCTATAAGCTGTGTAAATACTAAGGAGGATACATTTAAAGAAATCTGCACCAAGACCTGACAGTAAAAATTTAAATAATCACAGACAAAGAAAACCGTAAAAACCAATCATAGAAAAACAGTATGTTATATATAGGGAAAGTATTTGAATTACAGAACATTTATCAAAAGCAATCATGTAAGCCAAAATGACATACCACATGCTCTACATGTGCTAAAACAGAAGACCTGCTGATTTAGAATTATTTATCCACTGAAAATATCTTTCAGTAGTGAAGAGAGGATATAAACATTTTATGATGAAGGTAAACGCAGTACGTTGGCCATCAGTGGACCTAAAACTAAAAAGAACAGCTAAAGGAGTTTCCCTAATTAGAAAGAACATGATAAAAAGAGGAATTTTGGAAAAACTAGGAAGGGATAACAAAGGAAAGGGCATATATATGAGAAAATATGATATATATTCCCATTGAGTTCCTAAGTTATATTTGAAGGATAAATTAGAAATTTTAATACTATTTAACGTGGTTTTCAATGAATATAGAAGAAATACGGCAATTTCAAATGGGATTTTCAAAGGGACTAAAATAAAGATAGTTTTTGTACTTCACTTAGACTGGAAATGTGTTAACATTAGTAGAGTGTGATAAATTATGTATTGCAGTTTTGTTGCATAATGATGGAAAGCAACTCATACATACAATGGTGGTCCCATGAGATTATAATGTAGCTGAAAAATTGTTATTGCCTAGTAATGTGATAGCATAATGACATTGTCTTCATGCAACACATTACTTATTTGTTTGTGGTGATGCTGGAATAAATAAACTGACTGTACTGCCAGTGGTATAAAGGTACAGCACATACAATTATATATATATTATATTTTATAAAGATAAACAACTTTGTTACTGGCTTATGTGTTTATTACATGCTATTATTCGTCATCATTTAGAATGTATGTCTTCTACTTGTAAAATTGTATTCATTGTAAAGCAGTATGCCATATTATGCTGGCAGCAGCCTTGTATAGTTCATATTTACCATGTCTCTTGATCATGTGCTTAATTTTTCCTTGTTTTTAAATTTTATCTCATATTATTTTGTTCATCATGGCCCCTAAACATACAGAACCCACTGCTAATGTTGCCACTAAGAGGTTACATTGAGTGATTGAACTAGAAGTGAAATTAAGAGTGATCAAGGACTACGAAAGCGAAGACTCAGTAATGTTTATTGCTTGCCAACAATGCAAGCTCCATTCTACCATAGCTACATTATTGAAGAACAAGAACAAAGTAACAGAAGCTGATAAAGCATCCCTTCTTTGCAAACACTGTACTAACAAAAATTCAAGAAAGACCAATATCAGATATGGAGAAACTCTACAATTGGACCAAAGACCAGATAACAGAACTATCTCTCTCTTAACATGACAATCACAGTCAGAGCAAAAAATTTGTCTTCCATTGTTGAATAAAAGATCTGGACCTGGCCATGTAGATGAATTGACTGCCGGATGCAGATGGTTTAATTGATTCAAGAATTGTTATTCATTACATAAGGTGAGAGTGAGTGGTGAGTGTATGAGGACTGAAGGGACAGGAACTGAAAAGTTTCTTGAAACTTGACATATGCTGATTATGGAAGAAAATTCCTTGCCAGAGGAAATCTGGCAAAGCAATAGGTCATACTACATAGGCTAAGAGTGTGGTAGGCAATACCATCTAAGTCTGTGAACGTTAAGTTCTATGATGTTCACCCAATGAAAACTCTCTAACAACACACTACTAGGCACATATTCATGTTGTTAGGTAATACATGACTGTATAATGTTACACCGTGGATGAAAACTAAAAAAAGAAATGTGGAGAAACACTTAAATTATTATAGGTAAATTGAAATGGGATTCTAGTACTGTTGAATTAATCCACATGAAGGTAGGGAAATGTAAATACGGAAATGAAAACCAGAAACATACCTGCAAAGCAAAAGATAAAATGGCAGATTTTAACATATCAATAATTACATTAAATATGAATTACCTACACATATAAACACATAAATTAGGAGGGTAAATAAAATTATGACTCAATCTTCACGATTTTCCCCAAACTCACTTCATATATAGTAGGCAGACTAAACATGAAGGGGTGAAAAAGTTATACTATTACATTAAGTAAGAAGCATCTAATGAAAGTGAATGAACTTATTGGCTTTTCTGTTTAAATGAAGCCTTATCACATCAAATCAGTAGTGGGAGCTGATGAAAACACACCAAAGATTATTGGCAGAAAGTATACTGGCAGAGTAAAATCCCTAAGTAAACTGAATTACCTATATAGAAAAGTAGAATTTATAAAATAAAGGAATAAAAACAGGATTTCACATAAATAGAAGGGAGATCAATAGAGCAGAGGAAGAGGATTGAGAGGGAGAAGGAAGGGTATGAGGAAGTACTGGGGAAAGAAATTTACCAAATTATATATGCCATGACTGTGTATGAATATACCACAATGAATCCTGTCTTTATATATAATTGTAATGTCTTAATTAAAATAATAATAATAATAACAACAACAACAACAGTATTAGTAGAAGGAATATGATAGAGTAAAGCAAGGGGGTCAGGAAGAGTAAAGAGAAGAGGAAAAGGGAACTTAATGATGAATGAGATTGCACATATTATATGCATGTACAAATATGGTGTAGTAAAAATGAATACCACTATTTTGTACTATTGTAAAGCAAAATTTAGTGCATCAGAGAGAAAATAAATGATATATGACAGCATAAAGATATCAAGCTAATAAATGTGCTGTTTTATTGTGAAGGATAGAGCCATTGGCCTTTCTACCACTTTGGTGTAAATGTGAGGGCCCCGAATAATTGTGAAATGTGAGTTGCTTTGTAGTTCCTTTACATGTATTCACAAGTATTTTACATGTATTCTTTTACATGACAATTACTAGCGTTTTTCTTAATTTACTCCTCGAGTCAGGAAATGTGCATAGTGAACCCCTTCTATACAAATAACAGGTTGTTGTCCCAGAAAGCTAGTATTTCAGAGATATAAGCAGGCATAAATCATGTAGAACCAAATAAGCAAGAGTGCTTAGTATCCCCTGAAACTTAAATACTTAAGGATACAAGGAAATTTCTTTGTGAATTAAGAAAAAAAAAAGAGACAAAAATATTGGAAAATTATACTAGAGATTATTATTAATGCTTCCTTAGTATTTTCTGTATCTTAGTGTCTATGACTTAAACATACATAACACAGAATATTTAGCTGTCATCTTGCTTTAGCCAAGAATTGGACAGAAACTAAAAGAAAAGAAAGAAGTGTGAGCAATAAATAATAATAAATTTGTAGGCTTATACATAATTTAATTATAACAGAGAGTAATCTACTGATAATGTTAAAATCATGAAAAAATATACTGGAAAGAATAGTGTGTGCCTGTAATCCCGGATGTGCAGGAGGATCACAAGTTCAAAATCAGCCTCAGCAATTTAGTGAGGCCCTAAGCAACTCAGTGAGATACTGTCTCAAAATAAAAAATAAATAAATAAAAAGGGTTGGGGATATGGCTCAGTAGTTAAGTGCCCCTGGGTTCAATAGCTAGTACCAAAACAAAACAAACAATAATTATCTTATCTTCCATTTTTGGTAGATTATTCATGATATAATTATATAGGAAGTGATATTTTATATTTTACAGCAAACTTTTGAGAGTATTTATAGGTTCTTTAATCGCATATAAATTCTTTGTTGAAGCCAGGTGTCTTAATGTAACAGATTTCTAGCAGGTCTAATTTAAGTAAGAATATAAAATTTATCCTAAAAGGTATCCCAATGATATTAAAGGATTTTAAAAAGGTAAAAAGCTAATCAAATTTACATTTTAGAATGCTCACTGTGGCAACCATGAGATGGAAGTCTGTAGAATTATGGGGATGTAATTATAATCCAGTTAATAAGGGATGAGGGCTTGAAGAATGGCAAGAGACATTGCAAAAGTGAAATAATTCAAGGCATTTAGAGATAATCTATAGATCTTAGAAACTGATGAAACCAGTAATTAAGAAGGAAGAAATGCAGAATAATAAAAGTAAATTACATTGATTGTGTCTGTACTATTTACTAACTAAAGGAACAGAAAAAGGCACATGTTTTGAAATTTGGTGTTGAAGTGCTTGTAAGACATGCAAGTGAAAATGCCCAGGAGACATTAAATGGAGATCAAGTGAGAATTCTCAGCTAAATCCACAAAGGTTGCAAACAGCACATTCACACTCAGTCAAGGATATTTGTCAAATGTGTATAGCGTGCTGTAGGTACTGAGCTTGGTGCTGATTATGCAGGGTGAATAAAATACTTCTACCCCCAAAATGTACATTCTACTGGGTAATAAGAAAACTGTTTAGAGTTAGAATTAGAAATTTATGCTTATGACAGATTTGCTTAAATTTACTGCTTGGGTGAAAATGAGTATACTCAGTCACCTAGTTTGCAAATGCTGGTAATCTGGGGAAATAAAGTTTTTGATTTTTTTTAAAAAAAAACTATTATTATAATGTATTTTTAATGTTTGTGTGTTTTTCCCCTGAGCAAAGGTCATATATTCTAATATAGAAGACAATCAAAGCAAAATAAGTAATTTATTCATAAACATTTACGATGTGCCCAATACATATCAAGTGTTGTACTGTGTGTTGACATTAAATTTCCTCTCCTCTCTGTTCCAGCCAAAGAGCAATGTGCTTGCTTTGTATCAGAACCAGAGTGGTCCACGTGTGGTAGCCTTTTTCTTCTTCTTCTCTAAGTTCACTCTGTTTATTTCTATTTGCCCCTCAAGTTTCCACCCCTTTGTCCCTTATTCTGAGATGCCTCCTTTGACATGGATCTTACAGATAAAATTATGTGTTTCCATGTTATTCAGTCCTTACCAAGCTTTTGGCAAATTTCCCAACATGTGGTAATTTCCTGTTTATTAGCACCAGGTGATTTTTGATAAAAATAATTTGGCTAAAATCATATTAATTGGCTTGAGAGTGTGTGCAAAAATGACAATTTGAAAGTCAATATTTCTCATCACAGAATTTGTTTTTTGATATTGATGATTTTGGCACACCTAAAAGGTCAATTTGTAACTTTTGCCCATTCTTTTGCTAAGAATTTCTGATTTTTCTTAAATAGTTTTCCCCAATCTTCAGTCAATTTTCTTGCTTTATAATCTTTGCAGTTGGAAAATATTGAACTAATAATTACATAATTAGTTCAAATCATAGTGACTGAGATTAAGAAGCTGAAAAGTCTAACAGGTCTTATAACCATTGGAGACACGCATTTCAGCAGATCACATCCTAGTACTGGACTCTCACTGTTAGAATCTGTTCTTCAGTGACAATTGCCCTCTCACTCAAATTCATTATTGATGCATACCTAGTGACATTAAAAACCAAAAGAATGGTAGGATACATAATTATTAGTTTTCCTTATATGAATAATCACTATCAGGATGTGGCTTGCATTTGACATATGAAAACTGAACTATGAGCTGATGTTTCATTTTCTGATTTCAGATGGCCTAGGAATATGTTATCTTTGGTCAAAGGACCAAAAAAGCAAAAGATACTTCATCATTCCCATTCTGTACCATTCCAGATATAGAAAGTGGGTTAATATCAGGAACATTGGTTTAGACTTTTTGCTTCATTTTGGGGTGGTGTTTCTGACAGGCAACAAAAACCCTATTAGATTTTATTCATTCTGTTTATCTAAAAATTTCATTTGACCTTTTCCTTTTCACCCTGTTGGAAAATTCTAAGGCAACATTGACTTGTAAAAGCCTAGGTTTCTCCAATTATATCTGAATTGGCAGTGAACATGTCAGATCATGGCATCATGAATCAAGCCAGCATTATGCCACTTTCTAACCTCCTGCAATGAGTTCCATGCTGAGTTTCATCACCAGCTCCAGAGCCCCGTCTGTGGCCTATACAGGCGTAGAGACATGGAGACTGGATTCTGCTAATTACCAGGATGCATTTCTTTTAGTAATAAGTACATTCTGGAACATTTGGTCTATTTCCTTCCTGTTTGGAACAGAGAAATTTGGAAATAATTAGAGCTTTTTCTCAAGTTAAAACATTGACTGGTTATAATGGCACTTAAATTTTACATTGCATGCTCAGAGAAAACAAAACCAAAATCCTGTTCAGAGTCACAGGGTTTCATCTAGATAAATAGTGCCTTGAATGCAGAACAGGTATTTAGCTTTGTATCATGGGAGGCAAAGCAGTGCTTGGAACTTCCGAATTGTACTCTTGACTCACTCTTCTGTGTTACTCTGAATAGCACCTTCATGCCAGCATGAATTCATTAAACCAACGATTATTTGGGGCCTCTATCATATGTCAAGCACTATTTTAGATGGCCAGGTTACAGTGGTAAGTGAAACAAAGTTTCTTACCTGATGGAGTTTATAAATTTGTTTTATTCAGAAACAAATCTTTATGAAAGATGTATTCTTTATTATGGCACATGACTTTCACTCAATTTTGAGTAGTGAAGAGACAGGGGAACACAAACTGCTGCCTTTCCCTGTATAGCTTGGACATCACACATGTAGTCAGAGGCCATCTGCCCTCCAGTATAAACTCTTTGAACTTTTTAGTTCAGCCTGTGCAAAGCAGTCAGTAAGCCAGCAAGACTGAGACCATATCTGCGATTTTCTTTGTTGATATTCCTAAGTATGTGAAAATAATAGGTTAGAATCAGGCCGCAATCGTCACTTAAGCAAAGCTTCTAATACTGGGGGTTAAGTGCTGAAGGTGATTCTCTCATCAACTACAGATATGCATGTCTTAGAGTCACTGATGACACAATGATGGGGACCTTGGCAAAGATTCACTTCTGTAGTAAGTCCCTATTTTGCACAGTGACATTAGGGATGTTAATGTGAAGGCTCATAAGTTTGCCTTCTTCAGATTTTAGGTTATTTTCCTTTGGTCTTTTTTTATTCCCTTCAGAAATAATATTTTGTTTTTTTTTTTTGTTGGTGAAAATGTTGAGGAAGAGAAAATGAGCCATAATCTGCTGTAGCAATCATTTAACTTTGTGATCTCCCAGCCCCTCCTGTCCAGCCTGCCCAGAAAATCAACTCTAGCTCATGGCTATATAAAAAGTACAGCAAAATCTAACTTTCCCAGGATGTGAGGGGCAATTATTCTCTGGTTCCTAATGGGAGGTGATGACTCAGTGCTTTCTTTGGCCTGAAATAGTGAACTAAACTAGAGAAATTCTATCAGCTTTTTGAGATCACCCTAGAGTAGCTGGGCTCCAGATATGCCGAAAGGAAAGAGGGAAAGGGGAGGGAAGTTAGCCTAGTGTACAAGTGTTTCTGGCACCAGAGTAAGAAGGTGAGATTGCCAAATAAATAGGACAACAAGTCACTGAGGGAGAGGGGTAAATGTTGGATTTTAAGGTTGTTGATTCTATTGAGCTGGAGCAGACACTAGGGCCACAAATCAGCTGGCAAGATCATCCATCTCTGCCAAGTAAACACACAGCAAAGTTGTGAGATAGGCAAGATCTTATGAACCACTAAACCACCAGGAAAGAAATAAAATCACTAACCACAGAAACATGAGAATGATTTCAGAACCATGCATTGTTAGTCTTGATGCCGAATGGAGCCCTATGGTGTGCTGGTAAATTAACTAGAACATTTGCTATTTTCTATAGTACAGATAATTTCTCCATGGCCAATTTTAAGCAACCAGTGGTTTGACATTTCACTCAAGAGACATCCCAGAATATTTAATGGTTGGTTCTCATGGACCATTAGGAAATGCCTCCAGGAGACCACTGGCTAGGAAGTGGTATGTGCTATTAATTTTCTTTTTCTTTTCTTCCTTTCTTCTTCTCTCCCTCACCACCCTTCTTTTTTTTCTTCTCCTTTTTCTTTCTTTCTAACATTAAAACATGGATGATGATAGTAAAACTAGAATAATCTTATAAAGATTGAGGAAGAATATCTTTATCTAAAGTAAAAGAAGAACAAGTTTATAGATTAAAAATTAGAAAATAGAAAGTTTCAAGGATGACTTGAGTCAAGTCAAGCTTGTGTATCTGGATGGATGTTTGTTTCATTCACTAAGAGAAAACAAGGAGAAAAAATGCTCTATAAGGGATGGGCTGAAGAATCAAATTCAACTTTGGACATCCTGAATTTGAGGTAAGCATGAAAATAGTTGCTCTAACAGAATTGATGATGATTAGAACAGAGTCCACAAGCAGGTGAGCTATGATGGAATAAAGAACACAATTAATTGATAATTCTCTTATTGAAGGAGGAAAGAAAGGAAAAAGCAAAGTATGGATCCTGACAACTTTGTTGTTGTCTTGAAAGGAAGTTGAGAAAGGTCTTGTCTCATGTCCTTGATTTACTCAGTAAATTGGGACACACAGTCATTTGCTGAGGTTGAAGCATAATGTAGGCATTTTGTAAAAACAAGAAAAAAAATTAGGGATATTTATTAAGGTAAATCATTAGCAGAGACAGCTGAAAGGAAATTTCCTAGGGAGTATTAATGACCCAAATGAAATTGAATTTGTAGTGGTTTTGATTCAATGTTTTAAATAGCTACATGCCTTTTTAGTAATTAGAGAATATTATTAAATATTCTCTAACTCATGCTTTCTACTCATTCCAATATAGAGTCTCTGGCTAAAGAGCAAACTATTAGATATTCTGAAAGCAAACAATTTAGTGCTGTTAACTCCTAATAATTTTGAATTTTACTCACTGATTTAATCCTTGTAGCAATCCTAGGAGGCAGGTACCATGACTTCTCTCATTTTGCAGATGAGGAAATATAGTTCTGGGACATTAGTAAACTGCCCAAGGTCATATATCACCATTGAAATCACAACCCTTCCTTAGGCTTCAAATCTGGTGCTTTCAGTCATTTACATACCTCCCAGTATAGAATTACACATATAGAGCTGACTCAGAAACCTCAGTTCTTTTATTCTGCTTAATTGTATTTTATCATATGTCATCCAAATTAAGTAGATATAAAACAAGAAAATGTGAAAGCAAAGCAACAAGCAGTGAGGTTATAGTAAGCACCTTTATGTAGTTTTATTTATTTATACTTAGGGGAATATTGCATAATTCAACACAGTTTACAAAGATTGAACAATCTTTAAATAACGAAAGAAATATCTTTCATGATGCTCTATGTGGAAGTAGTTTTTCTCTTATTAGAAATTGAGACAACCTAGAAATCCCATTTGATACCGGTATCAAAGCTATTCCCAGGCAAGCATACACAACCATGTTATTTAAGGAAATCTCTGAAGAATCAATAGTAGTAAATAGAAGGTTGGAATTATAAGACTACATGTGGAGAAGACTTTATTTATGGGTTGATTTTGTTTAGATTGAGATGTCTTTGAAATTAGCATGTCAGTTTTGTTACTAGGATATGATTAATTCAAGTTGAGCAACACAGCAAGAGGAAAAATCGACAATTCCCTAGTGGCTCCTGTCTATGTTTTACCAACATTTAAAGAAAAGATTTTGTATTATTTATTTTTTATGGTCTCTATATACACCGAATATATGAAACTGTATCATTTAAAATACTAAGCTGTACTGATTTTTTTAACTTCCACTTACAAATTAAAAAAAAAAACTATCTTTAAATGTTTTAAGTAAATGACTAGCAGACAAAACTGATAATCATAGTTAAGATTTTAATGGTCAGTAAGTTGAATTATCACAGAACATTTCTTAGCAAGTCTGATTCATGAGTCTTCAAACATCATTATAACACCACACCTTATGTCATGTTTTAAATAATATTAACATTATATCTTAAGATTATGTCCATTTGGGATTTAATGCATGATTGTCTTCACAGCAGAACTTTTAGTATCTGAGTCTATTTTGCTGTAATACCTCTAACTTTGCTGAGAGAACATGGGCTTTCTTATAATATGATAGCAGCTCACCACTATTGAAAAGCATCAATCTGAAGGACACCATGCTTTTAAAAAAGGCCTGTGGTATCCCAAACTCATTTATATTTTATTATTGCTAATTCAGTAATGTGTTGCATTTTTGTTGATGTAATAACATGAACAATGAGTTTGAAATAACCTTATGGTGCTTATTTAAGGATGAGAATTTGGTATATTTCTAAAGACTTTCCCTACTTTTATTTTCTCATCACATTAATCTATACAACATATCAATTTACTTTGACAAACATCATTAATATTGTACTGTATTCCCAAAAAAGGATGATACAAATCTAGGTGAAACACATCAAGAGAAATCAATAATTTTACTGTATCATATATTATGAAGAAGATGAAGGAAAAATGACATCCAAAATAGGTAGTACTACAATTAAAGTAGCAGCATATACAAAGGTATGAAATAATAAAAGTTTAAAATATAAAAGTGGTTTGGTCTTGCTGAATTATAAAGAAGGAAAAACAGAAAATCAAGCAAGGATCATATGAAGAATTATAAAATCTTCCTTACTTATACTTATAATCCTTTTCTTCTGCTTTCATAATTGTGCATGTTTCCATGCTATATCAAATCAATCCTGAATATTTCTACATGGAAATAAAGATTTTATTTTAAAAAATCTGATATTAGCCTACCTTATCACCCTCCTATACTTAATCTCTCTTTCCATGCAAATTTAGCCTTTGCTGACCTCTTCAAATATTTGTCACCTTTTTTTCACTGTCCCCAGTGCCTGAGAAATTTCTTGTATTTGCCATGACCCTACTCATTTTTTGAAGGCAAAGTTCAAAGACACAATTGCAAGAAGCATTCAAAGTTTTCCCAATGGTATATTATCCCTCATCTTTCTGGAAACACTTGAATTTCTATAATTCAGGGTATTTCTTTCTGAAGATTTTCATAGCACAGATTTTTAAATTTGTGAATGCCTCTGTTTTTCCATAAGTTTATGAGCTCTTTTTTATTTCTTGCTAACCATAAAATAACATAGGCTACAGTAAAAATAAATAAATAAATAATCTGAAAAGCAATGGTTTGACTCAATAAGAACATACTTTATTCACATGGAGAAGTGCTGGGGAGGTATACAGGGTAGCTGTTGGGCTCTCTTCTGCAGATTCAAGAACCCAGGAAAGGAGAAACTGCGCCATTTTCACCAAATACTTTCCAAGGCTGATATTGGTACTAATATCCAAACCAACCAGAGGAGAGAATGAGCCTGAAACATAAGGAAGCCTACCTTCCTGGGCCTGGCCTGGCCTCACTCTCCCTTGCCTGTGGTTTAGCCACATGACCACACTTAAGAGTAAAGGAGTCTAGGGTTCATAGTCCAGATAACATGAGTGTTCAGCTACTGATCTTGGCCATGGTGCATTGTTATAACATTTTAATTATAACAATGTTATAGTCAATATTGATAGAGCATTTATCATATGTTGGACAGTTTTTCTTAAGGGCTTTGCATGTGTTTACTGTTTCACAAAAAGCCTTGAAAATAAATGCAGGCACTTTCTTCTCTCTCTTATTTTATACAAGGAAAGACAGAAACAAAGGAAATGTAAGTAAATACCATGATGGTCACTTGGTTAGTACGTCAGGAAGTAGGGCTGTCTTCACAGGGTCAATGTTCTAAGCCACTGCTTTTAGGAGGGTAAACTCTCAGATGTCCATCACATGAGTTTACTGGAGGTCTATCAAGTAGCACACGACAGCACCAGGAC
Organism: Ictidomys tridecemlineatus; assembly: GCF_052094955.1. Taxonomy (NCBI): domain Eukaryota; kingdom Metazoa; phylum Chordata; class Mammalia; order Rodentia; family Sciuridae; genus Ictidomys; species Ictidomys tridecemlineatus. Next base: position 44,736,255 of record NC_135485.1, on the reverse strand, counting down.
ATATTTACAGTTCAGGTTCCATATCTACAGAGTGGGAAAGTGGCTTATTAGAACTATTCTAAAAAAATTTGGGGGGGATCTATTTGCCAAATGTTTACACAGCACCTTTAGGAAGACATTATGGAATGTTTACATGTTATTGTACTGAGTCTCATCATCAAAATATTATGAACATTAGGAAATGGACATTTTTTATATTTTTATTTACTATAATTCTTAATCAATAGATGAAAGTCAACAATAAACATAAAGGCAGTTTACCTACCCTTCATTTCAAGCACTGCCTAGAGGTGGCTGGTGTGCCAGACAGCCTGGAGACGTAGTATTGACAGCTGAGTCTGAGTAAATCAATGGATCTGTGCCTTGAAACCAGTTCAAAAAACATTTTTACCAATGCATTGAAGAATGCTGAAGGTAAAATTGTAATGGAAAGGTCTTCAGTGAGTGGGGTCAGCCTTTCTTAGACTTTGTTTTCACTTTCTAATACAAAACTAATGTGTCTTAACAGGTCATCACTTTTTTAGGGTTCTTTCAGATTTGTGCTGTATTCTATGTGATTCTCCTCTACCAAGAAGAGGATTTATTGATTTTTTTTGAGCAGCCAACTGCAAACTTGGAGTCTCTTGTCTCAATCAACCCAACCTGAGCATTTTGCAGAGCATTAACTGAAGGATTTTATGGAATGTTTCTTAAAACTTTATAAATTGAAGGAAGCACATTTCTTTCCTTACAGGTGTGCATTAGGATGATATATTGATATTTTTATTAGCACATATATATAGTAGTGAATGTTGGCCATCTTTTCAGTTCCTAGAAATTATACCATATTCTTGTGGTAACAATATTTCTATTTTTTTTTTTATCTGTGGCACTACCCATCTTTTTTTCATTGCAGTAGCTCAGTAATTTTGGGTGGATAGTTTTTGCCCAAATCTGGAGAAAGGATTGTATTGTTGTCCTCCAAAATAAACTAAAGAGATTTATGGAGATTTAGACTGTGGCTACTTGTATAGGTGACCAAAATCTTTTCTGCCGAATTTAAACTGTGAAGGCAGGAATCTGGAATTACTATTGCCATTTAACTTTCATTCATTTATTTACTTACTTACTCAATACATATTTATACAATATCTACCATAAGTATAATGCAAGCACTTTGGATACAACAACAAATAACATAAATAGAAATTCCAGAAAACTGGATATAAGAATCAGCTTGAGAACATAATTAACACTGTTGAAATAGAACTGAGAAAATAGAGGATGGGTTTTTTTTTTCAACATTGTTTGTGTCCCAGGATAAAGCCTGAATGAAGTTCACACTGGCATGAAAAATTCTATTTCACATCCTGATACATTTCCTTCTTAAGTAGTATGGGTTGAATCTTTCACTTGCATTCAAAGACACCTCAATTAACATTTATACTTGCAATGACATATACTATGAAAATCACCTGAGTCATATGACTTTTACACTGTATCCTATTATTATAAATTTTTGCTCTCTAGATTTTCTTCTTGCTACTCCTGCCTTGCAATTTTAGGTTAGGGGTTGCATCATATTCATTTTATAGTTTTGAAAATTGAATGTGAAGTTCTAGAACACATAAATATTCTTTGTATTGCTATTACCCAGGGCTTGGGATATAAATGTGTAAAAGACCTTGTATTTATATATGTAGTTACTTCTAATTTTCAACATATGTACATTATATTGATTGAAGGTATGATTTATAATTGTGAGGAACAAAATATTTTTGTCCTAATTATTATTTGCAGTGTGGACTCAAAGATTTTTGATGTTGTTTTAATGTTGTTCATTTGTACACTAATTATATCATTTAAGAAAAACATCATGCCCTAGTGAAGTACTTTCAAATTGAAAGAACATTGTATAATGATGTTTTATTAATTATGCTTAAAATACCTCTTTCACTTTCCATTAAAGCTGTTTGTCTTATGGTATGATGTATTTCTTCCAATGTGTAAAACAAGCCCATCTAAAATTTAGATTGAAATATAGGTAATTTTGTAGGAATAAGCAATTACTATATGCTTAATGTACAAAATGAGAAAATGTAGAAAGATAAAGTAGATAAAAAAATCACCCCTACTGCCACAAACCAACTGATATGTTTGTGCATTTCCTTCCAGAAGTGTTTTAAATGATACAGAAGTATTTTTAAATGACTTATTTCTCATCTAAAGCATTAGGTATGGACTTTCATCACCTACTTCTGTTTTGAGTTTCTACTAAATAATTCTAAGTAAGAAAGATAATATCCCCAACATAGCTAATTTATTGTCATACCATGATCTCTTTAAATGTTCCTCTATTGTGCAAATTTACATTGTATATAAATTCATTATTTTAAGAAATACTATAGCCGGCTTCTTATTCTGTAATGTTTAGCTGCGTTTCTGATTATTTAATGCAAAAATTCCCTGAAGCTTAGTTTTAAAACACAAAAATAATACTTTATCTTTGCCAGGCATGGTGGCACACACCTGTAATCCCAGTGGCTCCATGGGGCTGAGGCAGGAGGATTGCAAATTCAAAGCCAATCTCTGCAATTTAGTGAGGACCTGACTCAAAATAAAAGGTAAAAAAAAAAAAGGCTTTGGGTGTGAATCAGTGGCTAAGCACCCCTGGCTTCAATCCCTGGTACCAAACCAAACCAAACCAAACCAAACCAAACAACAATACTTTAAATTTTTGTCTTTATTACTAAAGATAAATAAGTTGTCTTTTGAACTTCTTTCTCCATTTGTGCTTGTTTCTCTGTGTAACAAATAAATTAACCTTTTTTCTCCCATGTTCATTGCCAATATTTCTCTAAATTTATCTTTCAATTTGATTTAAGAAATTATTGGCATAAGAAGACATATGTTTGCATGCATGCTGAAAAACTTACTATTTATCTTTCTTTACAATTATTTGCAATGTCTTTTTGTTCAGAAAAATTTACACCCATACTTAAATCATTTACATAATACTTAAATAGTGTCTTAGTCACCTTTTTCATTACTGTAACCAAAAGATTTGGCAAAAACAATTTTAAAGGGGAAAATTTATTTTGCACTCAGAGTTTCAGAGGTCTCAGTCCACACATGGCCAGCTCTATCCCCTGAGACCTGAGGTGAGGCAGGACATCAACATGGAGGAAAGCAGCTCAGGATATGGCCACCAAGAATCAGAGAGAGAAGGAGATTAAGCTCAGTTCACAAAATATATACCTCAAAGGCAGGGCCCCAGTGATCCATTACCTCTAGCTACATCATAACCTGCCTACAGTTACCAACCAGTTAATCCCTATCAGGGGATTAATGCACTGACCAGATTAAGGCTCCCATAAACTAATCATTTTACCTCTAAACTTTGTTGAATTGTCCCACACATGAGCTTTTGGGGACACCTCATATCTAAACCATAACAAATTCACTTTAAAATATCCTTTCAGCATACAAAATAACAATTGGTAAGTACAATTTGCTAATTAGTGGGGAGTTAATTTTGAATTATAGAGTAGACAAAAATTGCATTTTTCATTCTTAGCTTAGATATTTTCCCTCATATCATTTGTTGCTTAACTTTTATTTTCCCCATTATTTTGATTTCTTTAGCATGTAACTATTTAAATATAATACAAAATTCTCTTCCATTGATTCTGGGATTTTTAAAAAATCTATTTACCAGTTTTTCTCTAGTAGTATACTACATTAATTTTTATAGCTGTGTCCTAGCTAATAACTAGTGTATTATCTTCACCACTTTTCTTTTTTGAGTACTTTCATATCAATTCTGGAATCTTTATATTTATAAGTAAATTTTAGAATAGTAGTTTGAAAGTTTTATAAAAATTCACCTACTGTTTTTATTGAAATTTCTCTAGTTTTCTATGTTGATTAATAAAAATGTGATTAATCTCAAATGTTTACATCTTTCCTGAAACATAATGTGTGTCTTTAATCATTTATAAATTCTGTAATATATATAGGTATATTTATCTCTTTTAATCTATACATACATACATATATATGTACACATATATATATATATATGCGCACACATATACATCTACCTGCTTTTTATTTTGCTGATTTCCAATATATTTTCATTTTCTATTGGTCAGCATATATATATATATATATATATATATATGTCAGTATATCATATATGTCAATATATATGTCAGTATACACACACACACACAGACATATATGTGCGTGTGTTTGTGTTTGTGTGTGTATAATATATGCCCAGTATCCTGTTGGGCATGGTGGTGCACACCTGTAATCCCAGCAGCTCAGGAGGCTGATGCAGGAGATTCTCCAGTTCAAAGCCAGCCTCAGCCTCAACAACTTACTGAGGCCCTGAGCAACTTAGTGAGACCCTATCACTAAAGAAAACATAAAAAGGATTGGTGATATGGCTCAGTGGTTAACCAAACTTGGGTTGTATTCCTGGTACCAAAAGAAAAAGAAATATATATATATATATATATATTCCTTAGGTATTTCAGCATTACTGTGATTTATAAGAAATTATTTGAATGGAACATTATTGGGATAGTTGAAGGAGTGAGACCTACAATCCATTTATGATCTCAGGAACACTGATATTGATTTTTCTTCACCTGCCACTGTTTCTTATGAATTTTGACTGTTAGATGCATATCATGACAACTACAACAGTCTCCTAGTATTTGTGTGACTATGACATTGCTTGACCTCAGATGGAACACTTGAACAGGTTTCTACATAATTTCTGTCTTCCCAATCTGGCAAAAGTACAACAAAGTATTGGAATATGTTTTGTATCCAAACTTCACTGTTAAGCTACTGTGAAAAATGTAGATTTTAGGTTGTGAGCCTGTAGAATTGAATCTGAGTCAAACTATAAGATCAATCATAATGGTATTTTCCATTACCTATTCTTAAAAATTGTCCCTGATATACAGTATATCCATTGAGATTGAATATTTCTTAGATTCACTTTAATTTTAATTCAAACTAGATATAAAAACAAAAATAAATAAGTTTACAATTATAAATATGGTCTGATTGATAAACTTTAAAAATTTAGATTGAATTGAATTGAAATTATTAAAGCATAAAAATTATATTACCAATAATGTCTGAGTGATTGGAATGGTGACACAAGCATATAATCTCAGCAAGTCAGAAGGATGCAGAGGCAGGAAAATTGCAAATTTGAGTCTCAGCAACTTAGCCAGACCACCAGCAAGCTACCAGAGTAGTAGTAAAAAAAGGGAGTCAGTCACAGGGTCAAATGCCTGTAATTCTAGTGGCTTGGGAGGCTGAGGCAGGAGGATCACAAGCTGAAAGCCAGCCTCATCAATTTAGAGAGGCCTGAAGTAACTTACTGAGACCCTGTCTCAAAAAAACCCAAACCAAAACAAAACAAAAAAACAAAAAAAAACTGAGGAGGCTCCTTGCTTAGGCACCTCTGGGTTCAATCCCCAGTACTGAAAAGTAAAAATAAAATAAAATAAAATAAAAATAAAGGACTACAGATATACTCAGTAGTAAAGCAAACCTGGGTTCAATTCCCAATATAAATAAATAAATAAATAACAAGATAGATAGATAGATAGATAGATAGATAGATAGATAGATAGATAGATAGATAGATAGATTTGTTGCTAGCTGGCTGGGCTGGCGACATGAGCTGTGCTCAAAGGAGCTTGCTGTATCAATAACTAAGAAAACAGTGAAGAAACCATGCAGCACAGGAACATGGGTTTCTTAGATAGAAAGTGGGACTACTTTGCGACTCCAAGCGTCAGCTCCACACTGGGAAGTGCTGGAAAGACAGAGCAGGCACCCAGATTCTTTTTATTTTATAGATGGGGACACACACAAGGGAGGTTTGATGGAATGTTTTTCACTAAATAAGGCAGGGAAGAGGGTTTTGAAGGTGGAGTCTTGTTTTGTGAGGTCTTGTGGTCAGCAGATTGATTGACATCTTGACTAGTCACACCCATCTCCAGTGCTGTGTGGGATCACAGGCAGAGAGGAAAGGCACTCCTGCATTGGACAGCCCAATCAATGTGCAACGCCAGACCAGTTCCCTCACATGCTCAAATGTGCATAGCTCACACACAGAGCCCATGGATGGCACACAACAATAGATAGATAAAATATCAAAGTTAAGTAAAAATGTAACTTTTGGTAAGTATTTTATTTGATAGTTTTTATTTTCTTCTTTCTCATTTCCTTTCCTTTGTGATCTAACAATCAGTTACTCATAGTCTTCAATGTCTAGCAATTTAAAAATTTACTATGCTTTTATCTGTTTTTTTTACTATAAACTTTGAATGACATTAATAATAACTTTGACAACACCTTCTTACGCATTGACTTGATATCCTTAAAACCACATAATATATTTGTTAATTGAATAAATAACTGTAAATATATCCAGGTTATATTAATTTTGCTTCAGAAACCAGTGTGAATTGGCATGTAGACTGTTTTCTCAAGTAAATATTCAAATGTTTTTAAAGTCACATTTTGTTAATTTAAAAATGAGGACTTTTCCAATAACTTAAGAATGGTTTCATTTTTCTGAGAAACACATAATATAAAAGCTAGAATAAAAACTCAAAAAACAGAGTCCTGCTGCTATCACTTTCATACTTGCACATTTTAAAAATACATTGAGTGTTAAAAAAGAAGCACTCTTTCCTGATTTTTATTATTGAACATTCTTGTATAGTGGCTGATGGCATGGGAGAGGGGATGGAATTTAGAACTAGCTATAACAGTAATTTCTCATGTTCTCATATACCCCTGCTTTCACGGCACTCTATAGTCAACAACAACAAAAAGCAATGATAACACCCAACTATCAACTTAAAAGAAATTCATTCCTTTTAGGAAAATGGCTTTCTCTGTTTGCAGTGTGTCATTTTATTTTGTAATATTTATGTGATTAATGCTAGTAATATTTGGAGACTGTTCAGCATTCTCTACAATTTCAGTATAATTCAGTGCAACATCTTTATGTGCAGTAATATTTGATGAGGTCTGATGATTTAGTATTTCTAATTTTACTATCAGATGGAAAAGTTTGCCAGTGTAAGGCTTCTAATTTATTAATGATGTGCTTCAAAAGGTATTGTCTTTATTATATATGGTGTCTGGATATTTTTTTGTACAGTTGTATATGCGAATCCATAATTATAAACCTTTACCCCAGGCGTTGCCTTTATTTATTACCATGCCTGTTCTCTTATTCCTAACCAGCAGTCCTCTTTTCTGTTTATTTTGGTTTTCTCTGAGCCAAATGCCCTAGTAGCTTCAAGCAATACCAAAAAAATAGAGTGTATATAGAGTTCAACAGTAAACCAAACTAACAGTTTATAACTCAAATCCCCACCCAATTCTGTTTTTCAATGACTCGTTTGTTTTACCCTTCTTCCCTGTCATCTGCACCTTCCAAATCTGAAGAAGACAGTACACATGTTGATTTGTGACTCTGAATGTCAGAACTTTCTGTAGACATAGTAGCTAAAGTTCACTCCGTGGTATTATGTTTCTAATAGAGAGAAAACTGAACTGGGAATCAGGAAATTGGATTTTTAGCCTCCTCCGATGTGTTGAACTGAAAGGAGCTGTGTTTTCTTTTCTACGTCTTGTACTAGAAAGGAAGTTAGAGCTGGAGGGAGAATACTGTTGAGATTAATGCTGTGATTGAATATGACAATTATATACAAGTTGCAGACAAAGGGGTTTTCCTAAAGAGGATGAAAATTATTCAGTCAGGCTTCATGATGGGAAATATAAATGGAACTTCAAAGGTTTCTTATGTGGATAGAAAACAATTAAATAATATACTTACCAAAAACCTGTTCCAACTCCTGGATGATCAGTTGAGTTTGGAAAAAGCCACCCGGTAAAAAAACAAAATCTTTAAGACAGATCTCTATGTTAAAATTATAGCTTGAGAGGCTGGGGTTGTGGCTCAGTGATAGAGCACTGGGCTGGCATGTGTGAGGCACTGGGTTAGATCCTCAGCACCACATAAAAATAAAATAAAAGTATTGTGTCCAACTACAACTAAAAAAATATAGAAATATATAGCTTGATATAGTCCTTTGTTGCTGTATATGGCTTAATATGAAAAAGATTTTTAGAGGAATTAATTCACTGTTTACTGAAAACTCAATAACTGGATTACTGATTTGCAGCCAGAGTTACATCAGAAAACAGATGGTCTCATACAATTTATATTTTAATGTGTTTCAAGTATATATTAAGATTGCCATGATAAAAAATTCTAGGATTCTGAATATTGAAAATTCAGTAAAATAATGAACAAAACACTTGAATAGTCACCTCACATGAAACATCTTATATGAAACAGAAATGGCCAATCAACATATGAAAACAAGGCCATCTTCATTATTGTGTGTGTGTGTGTGTGTGTGTGTGTGTGTGTGCGTGTGTACAATGTCTTAGTCTATTTTTTGATGTTATGATAAAATACTGGAGACAGAGTAGTTTGTAAAGAACAGAAATATATTTAGCATGGTTCTAGGCTGGGAAATATATGATCAAGGTGCCATCATGTTGGTTATCTTGTTGAGGGTCTAATCTCTATTTCCCAGATGGTACCTTATATACTCCATCCTCTGGAGGACAGAAATGATGTGTCTCTTCATATGACTAGAGGCAAAGGGGCAAAATGGCTGAATACTGAATTTGATTTTTTACAAAATAAAGCCCTTAATCTTATTCATTAGGGGAAAAGCCTTACCTTCAATTGGTCATTAGATTTTAACACTTGAATTTTAGGGGGACATATTCAAATCAGGAGTGATGCCCAATAGACTCTATAAGATGAAAAGATGGAAAAATAAACAAATAAAAACAAGTATTCTAAAGAAGAAAGCCCAAATTCTTACACTGCTAGATAAAGTAGAAATGGCCATATCCACACTGAAAACTCTTTGGCACAACCTATCAAAGGTGAACACTTGGCACACTAAAGAAACAGTAGAAATTCTAGTGTCAGGCATATACGGGACATAAATGCATAGATAGGTTCAACAGAAGATATGCACTATTTGTAAGCAACACAAATTGGATCCCAATAAAGTATGCATAAGTAGCAGAACATAAAAAGAAATTGTGGTATTCCACAATGGAACAATTCTTGTGAATATAAAGTTGAGCAAAAGACGCCAGACATAAAAGAATACATACTCTGTGGTTCCAACTATATAATAAAGCAAACGAGCAATTGAGGTTAGAAATCAGAATAGCAGTTATCATTGAGAGCAGATGTTGTGACTGGAAGGGAACACGGGAGGTACTTTTTAAACTCTGGTAACATTAGGGATTTTTACTTGTGAGCTGACTATATAGGCCTTTACAGTTTGCAAAAATTTCTTTGAACGGGACACTTACGAAACATATACTTTTGTTTGTATTATTGGTCAATTAAAAATAAAGTTGCTTTCTGACTAGGCCCTACTCAGTTCAGCTCATTGCATTCACTGATTAGTTACTTTTAGTTCCATTAAAAATAGAGGTGATTCAATAGCTAGAATAAGTTTATAACAGACTTGTAAGTCCATGCTGTTTCATGAATATGAAAAATCATGCTTTAAACATGATGATAGGAATCCAGAACTCTCAAATTTTCCTCATATAAGTAGTAGCCATATGAAAAGACTAGTAGAAATAATGGGAAGAAAACCCTTACAATTCACTAACCTATTAATAAATTTTGTGATAGAAATAACTTCCTATATCAATTTCAATGAAAATAATGAAAGTTTACATGAATATCTTTGGAAAAAGGCTCTTATTCAGAGGTTTTCAAGTACAAAGACATACTTCTAATCTGCCTGTACCAACAAAGAGTTGTGTAGTCCTTGGCAAGTTATAATCTGAATCTCATTAACCAATATTCTCTGAATGAGATTGGCCAGAACATGAGCAAGATATGACAATCTGCTAGATAAATGGGGGCTCTCTTGTGCTAGTGGTCTTCCTTTGCATCTCTGAAACCAACTTAATGTTTAGTAAACAGTGTCCCTAATTTATTAATATCTGGGAAAAAATGAAATAAATTAATATATAGGTGATCAATGAGTGACAATGTATTATATACTTACTTTATATTTTTAGAATTTATAGGGTATCATTTTTAATCCTCATTGATGATCATCTAAATAATGTATTGTCACTTTCAGAAAACTATTAGAGACTATCCAATTTCTCAAAATTAGGAGAGGAAGTACTTTATCTAAAGAATTTCATACCAAGCCTACTTCTCTTCTGACTATATAATACTAAAATATGCGGTTGTTGTAAATACATAGAATGAAACAGTCTTGTCGACTTTCAGAGCTAAAAATGGGTTCAATTTTTATTGGTCTCTAACTCTGTGAAGGATTGTTGTCAAACATATCATGAATATATGTGCAGTAATGGGAAATCCCCTACAATTGGTGGGTACATGTGTCATAAATCAACAGCTCTAATGGTGAAATATCTCTTGTCTTGATTTAAATTGCCTCCAAAATAAATTACACCCATTAGAGAGCCAAAGATGAGCCCATTGTCTACCTTGGTTTTTGTATATCCAGAGAAATAGTTCCTAGTTTGTAAGGAGATGCAAAAGAAAATGATAAAGATTACCCCAAACCAAATCAAACCAACCAACCAATCAAACAAACAAACAAAAAAACCCCACATGATTAGACTAACTCAGCCTAAAATTCTGTTGACATTTTCAGTAGCCACGTTACAATATTGTCTGTAGTATAGAATTTATTATTTTCAAACCTTGTTATGATGCACTTCACATAGGTTGTACAAGGACCTTAAGTTCCAAAATGGCAAATTCTCAATCTATATATTTTTTTTTGTTAAGGCCATAATATTTCCATTAATTTCAGCAAGTATTTATTGATTGCCTATTATATGGCCTTGCTTTTGTAGAGTAAGAGATACAATAGTGAATAAAACAAAGTTCTCTGATATCAAAGAACTTATGTTCTAGCTCAGGAAAGTAGTCTCCAAGGCAAAAATGGTAAACTGTCATCATCTTCTTTTTCATAAAGGTACATTTTAAAAAATAAGTTAAGTACTCCAAACCCCAATTACTGCCAATTATGGCTAATAAGAGAGGGCTTTGATATTAACTAAAGTTATTAAGAATCTTGCCTTTTATGAGCAGAGTCCAATGAATTAATTGGTTTCTATTATTTCTAGTCAAATGAACTTTTTATGTAATTTCACTATTCTTTGAGAACAGCCATAATTAAAATTCTGATTTGCAAACCCTCCATATAATGTTGATTCTAGGGTGGGTGGAAATACTTTCTAAAATACATTCACAAAAATAAAATGGAAAATTACTTCAATGATTCTGTTGAATTAAGACTAAAAAGGAGGGTTGATATTTAATGATTTTCCTGAGAAGGATAGGCACTATACCCCTCAGCATCACTATTTAAATTTGAGTTAATTCAGTATAAATTTACAATTCTGTTTATTGCTTTAGTTAGGTTGTGACATCTTGTGAGAAATGTAAGTAAATTACATAATGATGATGGTAGAGTGGTGGTGAGAAATCCTACTTATAGACTATATTAATTTAGACCAAAACATTGAGAGGAAGAGGAGGCCCATATACAAAGGCACAAGGAGATACTCCTTACATCAAAATATAGTTAAATCATAAATGTGCTAATTATTGAAGGTCTAAGTTAAGTGGATTATAAGGGTTAATGAAGATTAGCTCACTTTGTTACTATCACCACTGTATTTTTGAAAATTATTATTTGAATGAAGCACTACTTTAATTCCAACCCTATAACCATGTGAAAAATCATACAAGTATTACATTGTCAGTGTGTTAGAGTTCCATTTTTTTCTGCCTAAGCAGAGTTCTTTTTTTTTCTACAAATAGTAAATTTGTTCATCTTTATATTTAGTTACTTGATAATAGGAACATGCATACTAATTTTATTGTGGTTTTAAATTAAATAGCATATTCATTAATATTTTCAGAGTATATTCAAGATAATAAATATTTTTTCAGGTCCTCCCTAAACTTACCTGGGCATTTCTACACAGAAGTCAACATCACTGTTGATGATTGTTTTCCATTCTGCTTGGTTGCCACAACAAAATGCTGGAGACTGGTAGCTGAAACACCAGAAATATATGGTTTCACAGTTTTGGAGGTAAGACACCCCAGAAGATAAAAGTGCTGGCAGATGACTTTTATAATGAGGCCTCTCTTCCTGACTTGTAGGCAGCCATTTCTCCCCTGTGTTGGCATGACCTTTCCTCTGTGTATGCTTGGTGTCTCTTCCTCTTCTTCTAAGGATCCCATTCCTATTGGCTCAGGGCCCACATTTATGACCTCTTTCAACCTCCTTTACCTTTTTAAAGGCCTTCTCTCTAAATGTAGTTACCTTGGGCTGAGAGATTCAACATAGAAATTAGAAGTAGGGTGAGGTAAGGCAGAATTCAGTCCATTTTAAGATGTTCAAATATTACTCTTTTTTTTTCAAATAAACTTTTTATTATAGAAAATTTTTAAGTTTACCATATGCACTATATTCAGTGTCCCTTTTATTAACTCATATAAAAATATGTTCATTTGTTACAATTAATGAACCAATATTCATACATTAATATTACAGTCCATGTTTTACTAATGTTCAATTTTTATATCATGTTTCTTCTTTCTTTCTTATTTTTATTCCTTCTTTCCTCACTTTCCCTCTCTCCCTTCCTTCCAAACACACACACACAAACACACGCACACACGTCTCTCTCTCCCTGTCTCTCTCCTTCTCTCTCTTTTTTTCTCCCACTCAGGATAACATTATGGTTAGTAGTCATTAGGCCCCACATGACTGTGATAGCATCTCATATTTTTCTTGTTTTTGATAATCTTGACACTTTTGAAGATCATATGCTTTATTTATTTATTTATTTATTTATACATACCAGGGATTGAATTCATGGGCACTCCACCACTGAGCCACATCTCCAGCCCTATTTTGTATTTTATTTATAGACAGGGTCTCACTGAGTTGCTTCGTGTCTCACTGTCTCTGAGGATGGCTTCGAACTCTTGATCCTCCTGTCTCAGCCTCCCAACCTAGTGGGATTACAGGTGTATGCCACCATGCCCAGCTCTAGGTCATATGTTTCATAAAAGCAGTGGGATTTTGTTCAAAGTTGAACTGGGCTTGTGCATTTTGAAAGAACTGATCACAGAGATAACAGTGCTATTTTTATTACACCGTATGAAGAATTCATATTATCAATCTGACTTATTATTGACGATGTTAATTTTAATCATTTAGCTCAGACAGTATTTGTCAGGTTTCTCCACTGTGAAGTTACTGTTTGCTTGCTCCACTTTCCATACTGTATTCTCTGAGAGACAGTTACTATGCTCTGCCCATACTTAAGAAGAACGAAGCAGTTATATCCTCTTCTTAAGAGTAGAGTATCTTTATAAATTATTTGGTATTTTTCTGCACTGGTCACTGTTTCTTCACTTATTCATTTAATAATTTATATTGGTTGGACTCATGTACAATTATTCGATACTTTATAGTCCAGTATTACTTTATTTTTTTTTTGCCCGAATTTTTATAGCATTGGCTACTGGTAATCTCACTTGGCTCCTGTCTTTCTTTAACATAACTCCATTGTTGTGCCTTTTAATTAAAAAAATATTTTGAGCAATTCCTTACTTTCTGGCACTACAAGGAATTCCAGGTTCATCTTGTATATTTTCTGGGCCAGTTCTAGAATCAGCCACTTTGCCAAAGTGCTTTGATCCCTTTTTGCTGAACAATGATATTAGAGATCAAGATTGGGGTATTAGATGTGTTCCTTGTTACTGGGATGTGTTTCTTTTAAGCCTTTTCAGCTTCTCAGTACAAGGAGATACACGCACATATATAATACTGTGCACATTATGAAATTTGTATATTTAATGTATGTCAAACTAACATTTTTACTGATGTCCCAACTTCAATAAATCACTATCTGGGTCTTTACTTATCCTCTCCCCTTGCTTATCAGCAACTTCCCACTTTAGCACTTTCAAATTTCAATCCAATTATCTTCCCTTCAATTGCTTAATTATTGTTTAATTAAATAAAACAACTGTACATAGCACCATACCTTGGTTAAGTAATTTACCACAGAAGTATGGGTGAACAATTTGCTGCTGGTGTTTTGGGTATCTTATCCAAGAAATCGTTGTGAAACTCAATGAATCTCTCCCATCAAGTTTTTTCTAAGAGTTTCACAGTTTCAGGTCTTATATTTATGCCTTTAGTCCATATTCAGTTGATTTTGTTATTGTGTGAGGTAAGAGTCCAATTTCATTCTTTTGCATGTGTATGTCATGGTTTCCCACTACCATTTTGCTGAGGAGACAAATCTTTCACCATTATGTTCTTGACACCCTTGTTGAAGATCCGCTGGCTGTGTCTGTCTGGGTTTCTTTCTCAACTGATGCTATAGAAACAGAAAAGATCATTAGAAACTATTATGAATGACATGCCACCAATTCAGATAGCCTAGAAGAAATGAACAAATTGACAAATTCCCCAGGACTTACTCATGAAGAGATAGAAAACTAGGAGAAAAGAGCAATGAATAAGGAGATTGAATCAAAGACCGAATCTCCCAGCAAAATAACACTCAAAGATGAGATGTCTTCACTGCTAAATTCTACCTCGAACATTTAAAGAATTAACACCAATACATTTGAATAACTTTCAAAAATAGAAGAAAATAAAGCACTTCCAAATCTATTTTATGAGCCCAACATTACACAATCACTATTATTTTCAAATAATAGAGTTTTTTTAAAGGTACATGTTGGGTTCTGTTTGGATATAATTGATCTGTAGAAAATTATTCATGGTGTATGATATAATTGGAACCAAGATAAACAGGCTCTTGTTTTTTTTTTTTTTTTTTTTTTTTTTTGTGTGTGTGTGTGTGTGTGTGTGTGTCTTTTGAACCTAGTATTTCTCCTCTGGAGTCTCTTTCAAGGTAAGTCACTTTTTAATCCTGTGTTATAATATAACCCCTTTGGTGTTTGGTATAATACAAAATACTTGTATTTTGCTCTATAAATTTCAGATTTATTCTCATTCCTTTGTGGCATGGGTCCTTCCATTGGATGTAGTACTCTTGTTTCTTCATTGTATAATATTTTGCTCCCTTAGGTGAGACAGGCAGGCTAGCAGGGACTGGAGGTGTAGGGGGTGAGTTTCCTTCTTCAGCAGAGCCAAAGTTCTGCTGAAGTCCCTCCCCTTGGAGAGCATGTCTTTATTAAGAAAAAGACTGTGAGGTTTTTGTAAGCATTCTTTTTCTCCTGCCAGTCATAATGGGAACTTTCTTGGATCTTTACTGAGATCCTTTTATAAAACCTGGGGGTAAATCTATAACAGTGTGAGGAGCTTCCTAAGATAAAGCTGCCAGAGTCTTTCACTCTGATACTTGTGGATTTTCAGCCCCCAGCAGTTCATCAAATTACCACATAAGTGTTCCTACCAGTTTGTGGCTCCAGTAACTTCTGATCTAGTTAAGCAGATCTCAGCTCTGACTCTCTATTTTTCTGTCTCTCCACCTTTTGTGGTGACATTTTTTCCTGAGACCTTAGTCCTCTGATGGGTCAAAAAAGTAATTGGTTTTTCAGTTCCTTGAGTTTTCTTGTGAAAAGGGAACTGATGACTTCCAATCACTTTATGTGTCAGAGCTAAAACTGGCAGTCTCGTATTTTTCTTTTAAAGATTTATGTGGCCAGATGTTTACCCAGACTCTCAATACAAACATCTGTAGCCATTTAGGCAGTTTAACAAAATGCTAATAATTTCCTTTATGTATTCAGAGCAAATGACCATCTGTGACTGCTGTGGTCAATTAAATTGTATATGGTCACTATGTGTGGCAAATTCTGAGTTCATGTAGAAACTAACTTTTTGTTCTTCAGTCTTGAGTTCATGTGGTTTAGCAGCTATCATAAACATCTTAGTTAAATTTTCAAAATATCCAGATTACAGCTGTGGTAGTCAGAGTCCTAATTAGCTCCTTTGATTCCAAACATGCTTATATACATGCTCTGAGTAATTCCTCTCCCAGTGAGAGGGACTTGTCATGTGATGAGATAGCCTTTCTATGATTATATCACACTATATGACAGAAGAGACTTTTAAGATGTAATTAAGGTTCCCAATCAGTGACTCTGAGTTAATCAAAAAAGAGATTATCCTGCTTTGATTTATTTTAATCATATGAGGCATTGAAAAGGTCAAAAAGATTCAAGGCAAGAGGGATTCTTCCTGCTGACCTTGAAAAGACAAAGTCCCCTTTGGGAATTACCTATTGAGGGGGCTACATGGCAAGAAATTGATGGTGATTGATCTCTAAGGCTCAGAGTTTTCTTTAACATATGGAGAAAAAAAGGAATATTCAGTTCCTATAGTCACAAAGAGCTAAAGTCTTTAAACAACCAGTAAGTTTGGAAGAGAACTTTGAACCTCCAATGCAAATACAATCCTCACAAACACCTTGATTTCAGCCTAGTGAAAACTGCTGGGAATGGGTCTCAGCTAACCCATAATGGGTTTTGAGTCTTGGAAACTGAGATAATGAATGTATGCTGCTTCATACTGCTAATCTGTAGAAAATTAATAGAAAAAGCTGGGGGAAAATGAACAATGTCAAAGTATTTGATTATTTTGTTAATATTAGCCCTATTGGAAACATACTCAGAATTTAGATCTAGTAAAATTAAATTCCATTTTTTATTCTTATAATTAACTTACTTAAATATAAGACTAATCTATAGACATACATAGGTGTGTTGCCACCTTCAGTGGGCTGTGATTTCCATGTGGTCAATGCAACCAAATAACATGGGATTACCCAGCAGCACTACAAAATTCAAGCATTGAAAATTTATCAGTTTGATGCTAGCTGTTGGCAGGCAGGTAGCAAACAATTCCAAGATCTGTATTTGTTTCACAGTATTAATCTGCTTAACTGTAATTTTAAGAAGAATAAATATGATAGATCTGTGTGTACCTAATTAGCGTACAAAAGTGTTAATTAATATGTCAAAGACAGACCAAATAGATAAAGACTAGAAATCCTTAACTGAGAAGTAAAATGGCAAAGAACACCAAAGAATAAATAATGAGAATAAAAGAGAAACACTCTGATTAATCAAATGAAAAAAATTACATGTGAAAAATTAATGCTTAAAATGCAAAGAACTAAAGAGGAGTATGTGTTGAACTGTGAGAGTTGTGTTGTTTTCTTTCCTGTCACCTTGTTAGGTCTGCCTTCCTGTGATTTGTCATTTGGAACTATTTGAGTTTCAACTTTCATAGTTGTAATAAACCATTATTCTATGTAGTTAGCTTTCCAGAGCCAGAATTTGCTGTTTTCAAAAGTCTAGAGTTAAATTGTCAAAATTTGAATTTTTACCTTCTTATGTACAGCTCCCTGAGAATGAGATCATGTTTATCATGAATAAGATAAAATGGTACTGTACTATATTTTTATATAATATTCTTAATATTTTAAGAGAGAAATTCAGAAATGGAAACAAATATCCATCTTATTATGTAAATTGTCATAATATTTTTATTATAATAGAGAGATATTTTAAAAATCATCCCCACTTAAAAAATCTTTAGCATAGTGGACTTGTTTTCAAAAGTTGTTTATATTTCTGCTTTTCTGAATGTATTCCCAATTTGTTGTCATTTTCTTTGTGGTTCTTTCCATTGAGGTTTTAAGACTCCTCAAATTCTCAAAAAAGGATGCCTATCTGCCTCCCTATTTGAGACCCAAATTCCTGTGTACAACCTCTTTGTTGGTTGAAAATTACTTCTCTACCAACTCCACTGTGAACTGTGGTCTGAATTCTTCCTTACCATCTCCCATTTTAAGAGTCTACATAAAATGCAGGCTCTTTGGACACTTTTGTCTTCCTGTATCTTCAGTAACTCCTCTTCAGCCTCTTGTTAACTCTGTCTCTGGTATCTGCTGTGCATGACCTCCTTTAGATTTGGGGGAATCCTTTAAGTTTCACTTGCTTTATTTTCTCTCTCTCTCTTTTTTTATCTGCTCATCACTTCCTACTTGATTATATTGTGAGTCACCAAAGCATCACAACGTGTGGTATAATTTTTTTTTGCTCATGTTATTTCTATGGTTCAGTATTACATCAATTCTCTTTTACTCCTTTTCTTGTCTAGTGGATAATGTTTGAGATTGACAGTTACGGTGTTTTTTATAATAATAGGTGTGATATTTGTTGCTGTATACTGTTGGCATATTCTTATATATCTTTATTAAATAACATTTTGAACACCTGAAAAGCCATGAACTTATACTGAATATGGATGAGAAAATGGAAAGTCTTTATATATCTAACAAAGAAGAAGACTGCTGATGTTTCCCTTTTTACCTGAAATAATTTTGTTCAGTTAAAAATGCTCCAGTTTTCTTTTTTAAAGCTAATGAGCCAACCTCCTGATGTCTTTTAGGTGCCCTCTAAAATAAAGAAGAGACAATTTGTTATGTGTGTAAATAATCATTGACATACATTAAGTATGCTTCTTTCCTGAAATATCTGTACAATAAATCTTTACTTAAATCATATTGCAACAACTCTTAAACTACTTTTCTACTTCATAGCCCTTTCTTCTTTTGTGTACAAATTGGTTTGTAATGAAATAATTGGACTAATTTTGCAATCAGGGAAACTAGAATTTATTTTTTTAATGTCATAAGGTATTATAAAAGAAAACAGGTTCACAGAGGAATCCTGCATTGAGAATCTACTTACAAACTTTGAATTACCATCACTGTGCCATAGGTGAACTCGGTGCTCAAGTGCCAGATTTGGAAACCACTTTTCAACATCTTAAAGAATTCCCTTTTTCAAAGCAGTGACAGTGAATGACTTGTGAGATGACATGCTCTGCTAAATAGAATCAGTGTGCATTTTCTTCCAAATAAATTATCCAATGTACAGTAAAAATAATTTTTTAAAATAAATTAGAATTTCAAAAAGGAGTTGTGGTATTATGGGTTGAAACATAGAGACAAATTAATTTTTTGACATCATTATTATATTAGTGCTAATATCTTCTTTAGATGTACAATTTAATATTAAAGATTTGTAAATGTTTATTTAAAGATGATAAAAAATGAATATGTATGTTGTATCATTATGTTACATTGCTATATTGAATGAGAACAACTGTGCTTCACTTGTTTGATATGGTCATGGTGTTTTGAAAATGTTTTTAAATTGGTAATATTCTACTAAATTGCAAAGTGATGTCAGTAGGGGGCATGTATTATCTGTTTGAATTAAACTACCATGAAAACATACAGAGAATCTTCATATATCAATGAAAGCAATCTAATCATCAAGGAATTGTTTTACCCAAATGTTGTAACTACTATTAAAAGTTGTGAGCCATTCATGATGGCATATTTCTGTAATCCTAGTGTCTTGGGAAGCTGAGGCAGGAGATTGTGAGTTCAAAGCCAACCTCAGCAACTTAGTGAGGCCCTAAGCAACTCTGTGAGACCCTGTCTCTAAATAATATAGAAAATAGGGCTGAGGATGTGGCTCCATGGTCGAGTGCTCCTGAGTTAAAACCCTGGTACCAATAAATAAATAAATAAATAAGCAAAAAATTATATTATGATCAATTTGAAATATTTGCACAGTTCTTACTAGTTATTTGTTGTCAGGTGAATAAAAGGACTGGCAGAGTTATAGATTGAACAGTTCAGAGAAAAATAATGCAATCAAATAGCAGTGACATTAAAATCATCATTGTACAATGATAGTAAAAGCAATATCTGCTATCAACTTCTTGAATATTTATGTGTATGTTACTGAGTATAGTGTTTCTGGTGGTGTTCTGATCACTTTCTAAGGGTAAAATCATTTATTTCCCACAATAATATTATGTAGTAGTTATTATTTTCCAACTTATAGTCGATAAAAAACTCGATACAGAGAGAAATCAAATAAATACAAGGAAGCACTTAATACCATCAACCCAAGATGGCTCACATTGGCCTTTCTTTTCTCTCATGCAGCAGACAGACTAGCTGGACCTGCCTGATCTTTGTTTTATGCATAGATTTCTAGCATGTAATGGGCTTGCTGAGGATATTCAACAAAGATTTATCATGACACGCAACTGAATCAGTAAGGGTCACTCAAGGTGAATTGGGCTGTCTACTAAATAACCAAACAGAGACAGAAAATACCTTTTTTGGGGTGTTCAGTGATGGCTCTTCAACCTTGGCTTCCACAAGGGAGGCAAGAAATATAGGCAAAGAGAGAGAGCACACCTGAAACCTATTTATTGAGGGGGAAGACACTGGAGAAAGTTCAACCCAAATAAGGCAAGGGATTGGGTTTCAGGAGGATGTAGCCCAGTCCTACTGGTTGACACCCACTCCCAGAGCTGTAATTCCTTGCTTAGGGAAGGTGAGGTCCACCTGCTTTGGAGCTGTGATTGAAAGTCAGTTCTACACCTTCATTGCTCAAGGCTAAGGGCATGTGCTTAGCTCCGACATGCTCAGCTGCTGTTCATTGTGGTCCCAGACAAAGATTCATGTGAACAACATAATGGTCTCACTGGACAAGAGAAATCATCCTTTAGTTAGATGTCCATTATGAACACTCACGCTTTCTCTGTCTCTCTCTGTCTCTCTCTGTCTCTCTCTCTCTCTCTCTCTCTCTCTCTGTCTGGGCCTTGGGACATGTTCATTCACACATGGCCAAGGGATCAGATAATCTGTGGAACTATTGAAAACTAGGTTATTGTTCAGGAAGTTACACTATATAAATAATACAAATTAAAGCAAGCATATACTACTACTATTAATAACAGAAATATCTCTTTTAGTAAAATAATAGTAAGTTATGTATTTGGTGTTTATACCTCACCAAATAGTTCTCAAATTGATTATTTATATAACTAGTAAAGCAATATTATTGAGCATATTTTATTACTGTCCTAACTTTGAAAAAAGGAGCTAATTTTCCAGGAGATGGGTCACACAGCCAGAACTTAGTAAAACCTAGTCTTGTCATTCCTATCTTTTAGTAACAAATCCCCCTGAGATTTACTAGTTTAAAACAGTATGGTTGATTCGTCAGGTCCATGATTTGGGCTGAATTCCATTGGTCATGTTCAGACTTTCTCCAGTATGTACAGTCAATTGCTGGTCAGCCAGGTAGCTCTGAAGGTTGGCTGTTGGTGAGCTGAAATGAAGGGGAGGGACTGAGCCAGTATCTCTCATCTAACAGTGTTCTAAAATGAGTAAAAGGAAAAATGCTCCAATGTTCCTTCACTTTTCCAGTTTTTGTTTGTATCTCATTTCTGTTATCTCATTGGTCAAAGAAAGTGACATGGCCAAGTTTAGTGTAGGTGGTTGCAGACCACCCAACAACATTGGTAGAAAGAGATGTGAATTGCTTGAGGCCATAATTGTAACAATCTACCAAACATACTTAAAGGATAAAGCCCCTCCAGTTTGATAGGTCCTATGACAGTTATTTCTAAGGGCACATTGATTATTGATTCAAAAAGAAATGAAAGTGTAAAATCTTTCAAAGCTTATGGAGAGAGTGTGGTGTAATATAACAGTCATTTAAATCTCAAGCTATAAATCTCTAAAGATTTTTATAACACATTGTTCCTGAGAATTGTTCTTTCAAGAGATGAATTTTCTCATCAAAAATGTTTAGAAAATGCTTATATTCCTGTTTATATTATCCTGGGATTACACATTAGCATATATAATAGTTATTTGTGTCACCTTTTGACTGCACAGACATTTGATTAAATATAATTCTGGATGTGTCTGTAAGGATATTTCTGGATGTGACTAACATTTGAAAGAGAGTGCCTTTATTAATGTGGGGTGGGATTCTTATCCCATCACCTGAAGAACTAAATATGACAAAAAGGGGAAATTTTTCCTTTCTGACTGCTCAACTGGAATATCTTTTTTGGAATGTCTTTTTTCAGCTCTTGAATGCAAAGTGAAAAATTGTCTCTCATTGAGGCTGCCTGATTTCAAATTTTAACTTACACATTGGCTTTCCTGGTACTTAGGAAAAAATGAAATGGCATAGTGTACTTATTCTTGCATAGAAGTTTCTAAGCAAAGCAGAGCTTTCAGTGAGATTCTTCTGAGTTACATCTTTTTTGGGAAAGGCTGATTACTAAATGGAAGATTTATATGTTTGATAAGAAGATAATATAATAAACAATAGTAATGACAGTCCCATATAGTTCTCAGTCATCCTTAAGTTTCAGAGTATGTGTTACCTCATTTATAACATAACTCATGAACAAAAAAGCAGGACTTTTGATATGGCCACAAAGTCACAAACTACTAGAAAGTTCTACTGGTTGACAGATCAACTACTTGAAAGCAGAAAGAGTGTCATGAATACCTTGTCCTTACAGATTCAGAATATGAGGTTGATAAAGAACAAATAACATGGACAAAATGGATCACTATGAAATATCAAAATAATAGTTTTGGGTTAAATTTTTTATTGCATCTAATAAGTAAAGATTACATTAAATATCCCTTACTCTAACAAATCTCAAAAATGGAAACTTCAACACTTTGGTGTCTGGGTGAAAGTGATTTCATTCTTTTCCCTTAATGTTCTGTGCCTCCCATAAAGTTTATTTTAGCTGGAACCAACTAATGTCATATATATATATAAAATCATTATTATACTACTTCTCCAGTTAGTTTATAATTAATAGAGGATTCTGTCATTTTTCTCACCTTTTGTACATTGTGAGCTCTTAGCACAAGGATGAGGAAGCTAGAAAAACTTTTGGCTATAACAATTCACTATCAATGTTCATTGCAGCTCAAGTCACAATAGCTAAATTGTGGAATCAACCTAGATGCCCTTCAACAGATGAATGGATAAAAAATTGTGGTATATATACACAATGGAATATTTCTCAGCATTAAAAGAGAATAAAATCATGGCATTTGCAGGTAAATGGATGGAGTCAGAGAATATCAGGCTAAGCAAAGTAAGTCAATCCCTAAAACACCAAAGGCTGAATGTTCTCTCTTGTAAGTGGATGCTGATTCATAATGGTGGGGGGGCGGGTGGTAGGGATGGAGGAACTTTGATTGGGCAAAGAGGAGTGAGGAAAGGGGAAGGCCAAGAGGGCAGGAATGATGGTGGAATGAGATGAACATCATTACCCTAGGTACATTTATGACTACACATGTGGTGTGACTCTACATCATTTACAACCAGAGAAATGAAAAGTTGTGTACAATGAATTGAAATGCATTCTACTATCATGTATAACTACTTAGAACAAATTTAAGAAAGAAAAAATATTACTATATTTCTAACTGCAAATATAAAGTCTACTGCTTCTTTAAAGAGATGTGCAGAAATATGAGCATTTTCTTATACTATTTGTCAGTGATTGATAGAAGTCAGACTGATACAATGATGATAAAATGTTTCTTTTTGTGTCTATAGTTACATTTTTCTTCCATCACAGACTAGACCTAATCAAGAACAATTTATTTTTTATATTCTTATTTTTCTTCTCAAAGGCCTTGGGCAAAAGTTAGTTAATAGATGAATTTCTAGAAACCCAAATCTCTACTGGGACACTCAATTAATTTGAAAACCATATTGAGAAAGAGGAAATGAGATCTTTATTTATGCAAAAAATACAATGAAAGGAAAATCATCTTTAGAGTTCTCCAGTATGAAGCTTGATATTTAATCATCTCTTTACTGAGCGTAGATCATAATTCAGCCAACTCTTTTTCCTCACCATGCATTTCACAATCCAGTTCAAATCTTAATCCCATTATTATTTTTTTCCTGAATAGTGCATCTGAATGCAATCTTTTTCTTTTCATCTTCCACATCAATATTTTCTACACTGCTTATGTTATCTTTTTTCACACGTAGGTGAATAATGTCATTGTTAAGAGCATGAATCACAGATCTTAAGGACTGAAGTTCAAGTCTAGCTCCTCATTTATTTGCACTATTCACCTGAGTGATTCTTTCATGTTCCTATCAGTTAATCTCCATGAGGTATGACAGGCACATATGCCATTTAGGTCATTATAAAAATAATTAATAAAATATCTGATACATACTCTGAGTTCTAAAAAAATGATCTTGTATCATAAGCTTTATGAAAATTCTCAATGTTAATTTTCTAGTTATAGTTTAGATACAAAGGATGGTACAAATTTATAACATTTATTTTTTTTAATGTCCACATTGACAGTGCAATGTCTTGCTCCTAGTTGGTACATAAAAATACTTGTAAATAATAGTTGTCTGATATTAGCTAAAAAATGAATAAAAATAAAGATACAGGGTAAACTATTTCTATATGGACAATACTAACATTAAAGTTAATATCTTGGGTGTCAACATTTAGCATCTATATTAAATCAATAGAGTAAATGCTAACATTTTAGACAAAGATTCTTTCAGGCTATCTTCACATAAGCTGTAATTCTTCTCCTATGATTAAAATATTCTTGAAAGAACTAGAGGGTCAATGAAAAAATGATCTATAATATTATGAATGTGTCAAGTAGAGTGAATATAAAAATTAGCACATAGAAAATTTCTATGATTTGCGTATGTGCCCTAAAATTTTATGCATTGGAAACTTGATCCCCCAAATCATATGTTAAGAATATTTGAAGGTGGGGTCTTTGGGAGGTATTTAGAATGAAAAGAGGTCATGGGGATGGGGACCCCATGAATGACATTAGTGGCTTTGTGAGATGAAGACAGACTCAAGCTAGCATTCTTACCTCTGTCTTGCAATGTGGTGCTCTCTACAACATTATGAAGTGGTTAAAAGGCCCTTGCTAGGTGCTGAGCACATTCCAGCCAGTGTCATGCTTTTGCACCTCCCAGCTACCAGAACTATGAGCCAAATAATCTTCTTTTCTTTATAAATTATCCAGTCTCAGGGATTTTGTTAAAGTCACGGGAAGCAGACTTAAAATAATAAACATCTCCAATTTTCTAGGCATTGTGGTAAATTCTGGGAATAAAGTGACTACAAGTCATCATCTCAAAGCAGCCCAAAGTCAAGAGGGCAGATAAGTAAGCAATAAATTGTGAGAGGGTGACATGACTTTATAGAAATATTTGTTCAAGATGGTAAAGAGGCACAGAGGAAGGGCACCCAAACAAGTCAAGAGAATGTGTCTGGGAACCATTTAGGGAAAGAAGTCTACTTTAGCAAATTTTTAAGACTCTGACAAATTGGTTAAGAGGCTACTGTGACTGCTTAGCCAAACTATAATAAAGGTCTTGGAAAGATGCTGATTAAAATTAGAAAATAAATGAACCAGAAAAAATAATTCAATATACTCCCATGGTAGTTCACCCCAAATCAATCCAAGTTTGGAAATAATGGAATTATTGATTAACTCTCATCCCATGCCCAACCTGTTCTTAGAAAGAAGGAGTCTTTATCTTCTAAAGATGAGGCCAAGAAGAAAAATAGCTGAAATTTCATCTTGAGAAGATTCTCACGTTCTCCTGTATCCATACTTACTGACTGTTGGTTTCAGGCTGCACCATGGAAGTAAGTCTATTCCTAGGCAGAATCCTGAAATCACTGCTCTGTCCCAGAAGTTCCAGACTGTTAAAAGACCCAGCATCATCCTCAATGATTATTAAAACTGGGAAGCAACTGCCACCAGGTGGCACCAAATTGCAGGCTGGGGTTCTATGAATTTGGAGTACACAAGTTGTCTGATTCCTTTTCCAGTAATCTAGACAATAGAGCCCATCATTTCATTAAGTGTACTACAACATGAGCCAACATTTCACATGACTTTTTCTGTGTTTTGAAGTAAAAGAAGAAAACTACAGCCTGCTGGAAGGAGACAAATGCAAGATCATTTGATTCTGTTGGCTCACCATCAGAGGAAGTGATTCAGTCGTTGGGGCGTGAAGAAGACTGGATTCATAAAAGTAGTGCAGGAAGAATCTTGACCTTCAACTGTTTAAGCTTCTGGAATAGATATTAATAAAGGAATGAGAATTAGAACAGGAGCAAGAAAGGCTGAGAGAGAAACCATTCTAACTATTTATTTTTTAAGCAATTCATGAAAATTGGAGCAATGTTGGCATTGAGAGAAAAAAAAAAATCAGGAGATGCTGATGTTCTTATTATTGTTTCATTTTGTACTATTGACCAGTTCCTGAAATAGAATGGCTAGTTTTGTAATGTATAAAATCATTTCCGCTTGCTCTTCTCTCAAAGAATGTCATTGAAACCACTCTTGCCTTCTGATAATGGTTTAAACTGTTGGCAGTCCAGGAACCAAATCTTAATTCCTGATAGTTTGATGCTTATTTTTAAATTTCTCCCCAAAATCCATGTTCCTGTCTTCCTAATGCAATACTGAGTTTGAGCTGTGTCTGGTGATATAGCATTTTCATTGACTCAAGACCAGGCATTTTCTGTCCTCTTTCCTTGGGCTGCTCTTTGTCTTCCTTGCTTTGGAATTGCTCATGCCTATGAAACTTGCCTCCAAGGAAAACTTTGTCTCCAATTTTCATAATTGTTTTTGCTATAAAATTATCTTGAGAAGATTCCTAAATTGACATAACTCTGGCTCAAATTTATTCAACTAGGTTCCTAGATATGACTGATACATTTACCATGTATGTTTCAACACACTGTGATTGCTGACCTGTGATTGATGAGTTGAACCTGTGTTCCATTTCAACTCATACCATTATGTGGCAGAATCTACCTCTAGTGTGATGTTCTGACTGCACATGGAATATGTAGGGATATTCTTGAGAAATCATCCTGTGACTGCACAGTCTGTCCTACAGTTGCTAGTTTTTAACACACTTTTCTAAATATTTTTTGAAGGTCTCCCATAAAAAAAAAATAATAGACCTTCCACATATATTCACTGTTCAAAAAAAAAAAAATCTTTTCTTTTTTCTCATCCTGAGTTAGAAAATTCTACCTAGTATCCATTTTCTCATAAACTAATATTTGCCTTAAGCATTTACTGTAGCTTTACTACTTATTTCTGGTTATATAATTTTAACTATGGGATAGTAGGGGTTCTGTGTAAGATATTCTCTACCTTCTATTCTGTAGTGAATCCTAATATAATATACTTTTCAGCAATGTGTGTGCAGAGGACATGTTGAAAGAGTAAAGTTTCTAAGCTGCAAAGCCTGAATTAAAATGTAAAAGGCTAGGTATTGTTAAGTTCCTCTGCTACACCCAGAAACTGAAATTCCTGAGATAGCCAAGACAACGCCCTACTGGCCATTTAGCCTAGGGCCCTGTGCAGTTTGTCACAGGGCCCGAACCAATCAGTTTGCATGTGTACCCCGCTTAGGAGTGACCAATCACCCCCGCCCGCCCGACCTGTTCCAGCCAATGAATGTGCTAATCATGTCTGAGTTGTTGTTCAATTTTCCCGTGCCTCATGATGATTTGTTCTGATGTATGCAAAGCCCCCCACCCTCCCCAAAAGTGTATTTAAGCTCTGCTTGACCTCTGTTCTGGGCTCTGGGCCTCTCTCCCTTCCTGAGTGAGCCTTGGGCCTCAGTGTGCTGAATTAGGATCTTCTTCAATAAACTCCCTCCTACTCATTGCATGAAGCTGGTCTCTTGTGGTCTCTTCCTCCGACATTTCGCCGGACCCTTACAATGTAATACCTTCACCCTACCTATGAGTATAGGGATCACTTTAGAATGTACCCCATAAATCCCTTAGTATTCAACAATAACTTTTATGATCTTCTCTAGGTTTTCTGTAATAATTTGAAATGCCTGCACTAATTCCAGTGTTTTTTTCTGTATATGAGGAAATTTCTCAATATTTTCTGGGTTGTGAATCTTGCCTGGGAAGTCATTACATTCTGAGTTCTGTTATTGTGATATCTTTGAGCCTTAGCCATACTAGCTGATTTATTAATAGCTAAAGCAACATACTCTTTCCAGCTACTCTATCTTTCATTTCCCTTATTAATATCTCTCTTTTCTGATCTTCTGAAATTCATTTCAAAATACATCTTTCTAAGATTTAGTTTTCCTTTTGAAGAAATCTCTCTTTCCTTGAAATAATTACCTTTTATTCTCATTCTTTTGGCATAATTTATCTAATAAAAAATTAAACTTTATTTTGTAGGTAATATCAGTTTCTCTTTGATTCACTATTATTCTTAGGACTGTAAGTTCTAAACATGGATCTTTGTAAAAACCTCCTTGGCCTTTGGATTTCCCATCATTTCATTGAGCTAACTCTTCAAACAAAAGTAGATAGGGTATTCTCATAGGTATCCTTCTACTGTTGCTTGTTATTAAGAAAAATATTGTCATTTACTTGTGAAGGAGGCTCAATTTTATGACTACAGAACTGAAGTCATTGTTAGAGCTTGTATATTTAATCTAATTAACAATGAACTCAAGACCAAGGGCAGAGGTCAGGACTTGGGCTGTCAGGCGAATCCCAGATATAAAAATGCCTGATCCCATAGGTCTAAAGTATTCTCCTAAACTCAAAAATAAGAGGCATCAGTGTTTCTGTTTGTTTGTTTGTTTGTTTTGCTGGAGAAAATCAAGTTAGTAGGGAGAGACTAGATATTTTTATTTAAAAATATTATCTTATAAAGTAGAAAGGAGAGGAGCAAACAAAGTTCTTTCCTAATGTTTAGTACCAAGTCCAGTGCAATTTCCCCTGAATGAATGAGTTATAGAATTGGGGGCTGGGAAAGTTCTCCTTAATTTTAAGTGCCCCAAAGCTATTATGGAAATAAGTGGGAAGGACTGCTTGACCAGAGATGAGACAGGTGGGATCACAGTGTATGACAGCTGGTTAACTGGGTTTTTCTTTAGTTCTACAGTTGATAGTTTCCTAGTAGTGATAAGGAACAATAGTGATAAGGAATAAAGATAGCAGAATTCAATTATATGAAAAATATAACAACATTTATATTAAAATATGTCCTTTTATATATCTTATTTCAATTTACAACATATTAGATTTATTATATAAAGTGTTAAGGAATAGTAAACATATGAAAAATGCTAAACATCAGTAATCATCGGAGAAATTCAAGTTAAAGCACAATAGGATATCACTTCATACCAATCAGAATGACTATTATAAAAAAGACAAAAGATAAATGTTGGAGAAGATGGAGAAGAAGGAACACTGGTACACTGGCAAATGTGTTTCGTATAGCCATTATGGAAAACTCTGTGATGGGTACTGAGGGGGAAAAAAGCAAAAAAGAAAAAGAGAAAGAAAGAAAGAGAAAAAAATAGAACTACTACATGATCCAGCAATCCCACTACTGTTTATATATCCAATGGAAATAAAATCAGTGTGTTGAAGAGATATCTGCACTCCCATGTTTATTGAAGCATTGTTCAGAATAGCTAACACATGGAATCAATTTGTGCACATTTTGTAAATATACATAATGGAATGCCATTCAGCTTTAAAAAAAAAGGAATCTCGTCATTTGTAGCAACATGAATGAACAGAGGGCATTATGATAAATAAAATTTGCCAGGCATAGAAATACAAAGATTGCATGATTTCATTTATATGTTGAATTTCAGAAAGTTCAACTCATAAAAGTAGAGAGTAGTATAGTGGTTACCAGGACCTGGGAAAGGAGGGATTGGGGAGATATTGATTAAAGAATATAAAATTTCAATTAGAAAGAATAAATTTAGAAGATATACTAAAACATGGTGACTATAGTTAATAATCAAGTATTGTATTATAGACAATAGTTAAGATACTAGATTTTAAGAATTTTCACCAAAAGAAAAGGATGGAAGTAATATATAAATCAAACACAAATAAGTTCTATTTAGCTAATCCACAATGTATGTGGGACCAGATGTTTTATATGATCAATGTATACAAACTTTTATTAGTCAACAAAATAATCATTTTTTTTTTTTTTTTTTTTTTAGCAAAGACAGACTTTCTTATTCCTCGAGAAGATGCACTACTGTATGGCAGTATAACTCAAATAAAGTGTTGTCAACAGAGCTACCACAAGAATTTAAGAAATGTCTCTGTATTCAAAATCAATTTTGGAAATACATAGAATCTTATGCAAAACTTTGAAGAAAAGAGAGTAAATATTAGGAATTATGACTTATATTCCATATCCATAGCTCCCAGATTTCTGAGACTCAGGGAAGAAATCCCATATCTTTATTTATAAAAATAGACTAGTTTACTGATTTTCAAGACTCTTTTTAATTGTAAAATATTAGAATTCTGACAAAGATGGAAAAAAATCTATAATGATGTAAATGAAATAATTTTGACTTATACATAAGATTAAAAATATACAGAATATGTTTTGTTACATAATTATGATATATAATATTTATGCTAATGTATTAATATGATGGATATTTTATCTGTTTTCATGTATAAATATTGATCCATACTTAGTCTATACAATTAGCCTTTTAAACCTTCATACCTTTTATCTGCAACCAAAGAAAATCTTAGAAAATAGACCAAACTAAAAGTAAGAACTTTGGGGTCTAATGCAAGATCTCACTCCAAATCAATGAGTTCCTTTAAATTTTACTCAACAAATTATTCAGTTGGATTAATTTTTAAACACAAAATAACCAATTACAAGTATTTGCTCCAACCCATGAACAGAAACTTGGAGAACAATACTTGTTGGCTATAGACAAACTAAATTTGTCTCTTTTTTAAGGCATTGCGAGTAAAACTTTGACATCAATGGCATTTTATGAATCAGAACTCTCAAGCAATAATCTGTATGTGTGTGTTCAGATATACTGATGACTCTTAAAATACAACTTATGTAAAAAGAAATAGCTTCTCTTTTTTACAGAAGCTGGAAGTTCAAGGCAAGGTACCTCAATGTGATCACTCAAGAATCCTAACCAAAATTAATAAATAGAAAGTTGAACATCATTGCTCACCTCCATGTGTCAGGCACTGTGTGGTGAGGATAAAAGGGTGATTGTGGTGGGGATAAAAAGGTACTCAAGGCAGATATGGATTTCATGTTGAAACAAGGAGAGATAGAGGAAATAAAACAATAAATAGCATAATTTCAGATGGCAATAAGTGCTACATAAAACTACAACAAATTCATGAGATAAGAATTTGTAGCATAGAAATTTCTTTGGAACAAAGGATGAGAGAAGAACTCTGAGAAGACACCATTTTAATTCACATCAGAATAATTTTATTAAATAAATTATATGACAATGAGGGGTGAGCGAATAAGGCCATAAGAATCAAACTTGTTTGGTTAAAGCAAAAGAACACAGGTTAGTTTGGGTATGATGAAGGTTGGGGGATAAGTTTGCAGAAATAGTCAGGAATGCATCAAACAAAGTCATAGTTAGAAGATGGGTTCTTACAAAGTCATAGTATATAGATTCTTTTCTAAATGGAATTACATAAAGGATAGCATTGGTGCCCAATTCCCTGGAGATATGTATGCTCTTTTTTTGTGTGTGTATATTTAACCTGCAGTGTTCTCTTCTAGGGATCCGTTTTGGAGGAACAATCCCCATGCTGTTGAAGTCTGCCTTGTTGACATTGTAAAGAAATATCTGAAAACAATTCCTAGAAAACAATTAGTTAATTAATAGGTGCAACTGCTTGTTGGGAAAACACTAAGACTTCATATTCTGTCTAGTGTTGGAGTGGCTCTGTGCACTCAGGCTGAAGCTGCTCTCCATGGAAATATCACATCCTTGCTTGGATTTATCCATTTCTCTGTCATATTTTCCCATTTCCTCCCTGGAAACAGCTCCCTCTCAGTTTCCCTGGGAATGGCTCTTTTTCAAAACCCTTGCATACCGAATCTCTTCTAACATTATATCTATACAACTCAACTTCTGACAGTTGGAAGACATTGGAGGAAGTTATCCAGAAAGACAAAAATTGACTAATGTTTAAAAAATATTGCCATGTAAAGAATGTGTAGTGGAGACTGGGAGAGAGCCAGGAAGTAAGGACAAAGTCAAGCAGGCATTTATATAATCTGAACTAGATAGCAAGGTGTAATCGCCTAAATTAAGTTCTATAAGATGACATAGGTGCATTGGAGAGGTTGCCATAAATGAAGCAACATGGTGTAAAAAGAAAATGATATGTTTAATTTCTTTGCTTCATTCTAGAATTTAGGAAATAAATTATGCTTCACTATTAATTTGTGGATGGACAGATATATATATGCTTATGCTTTAAAAACAAATTTATATTTTTGAGGATGTGCTCCAAGATTTTGTCCTGAGGAAGTAGGTCATCAAAAATGACCAGAGAACACTGGTTTTGGACCCCAACCATCCTCATATTCTCCATTACAATGCCTCTATTCTTGAAAATCTTATGGATGCTTTTTATGTGTATCTGTCTCTGGTAAATACTTTTTCTCTTGAATCCTTCATTTTGAGGAAGGAGATTAAATTATTTGGGAGCTCCTATAGGATGGTTATTTTGAAAAATGAAGCCATTCAATTTGTTCTGAAGAAGTGCATAACTAGTTGTAGGGGCAAGCTTGATAATTCTCTATTATTTTCTGAGGATAAGAAAATTAAAAGTGCTCCAGATACTTTAAGTGTAATTTTCCACCTACCATAAATTTACTTCAGAATGCTTTCCTCAAACAAGGTCAGGGCATTAGTGCTCATTAAGGACTATATACATGCACAGCTTGAGAATTCATCAGAAAACCAATCAGTTGTTTGAACTCAGAGAAAGTCTGTAAAAAATTGTTGAGCTAACTTTTTTCCTCACTCAGCAATTCACTGACACCTTTTCCATTAGGTATTGCTCTTTTAAAATGTAAATTTTATTATTATTTAGGTATAGTCAGTCTAGCAGATCAGAAGGCAATTGCTGTTAAAAAGATAACTTGTTACTTAAGAGATTCTAAGAGGAGAGACACAAGGCCATGCATGCTACTTAAAAGTGCCCTCTGGGTTTAGGAAGCATGTGAGAATTCAACAAAGGAGGTGCTTCATTCTGGGCATGAGCTTTAGATTGGTTGATTGGCACATGAATGGGATCTTACAGGTCATTTTATACTCATTCCAGAAACTGGTTTACCCTGGGAAGACAGTTTCTCCCAGGTCAGAAAGGTTCCAACATATGAAGCATCAGAAAATTCAGGAAATAAAATGATGGTTAATACAATCACAAAAAAATAAAAGAAAATATTTTTTTATCATGGGATAAAAGAAGGAAAAAAGAAGAAGGGAGAAAGGGAAAAAAGAAGAGAAAGAAGAAAGGAGAAGAAGAAAAAGAAAGAGGAAAGAAACAAAATAGGGAAGAATGGAGAAAATAAAAATTGTACTTTTGCTAATTTTTAAGAGGAAACTATTTTAATGTGATAGTCTAATAATAATTTTGTAGGCTTTATTTTTAAACTTCTTTCTTTCTAACGTGAATTGACTCATTTAGCAGTGTGGAAAAGTGTGGCTAAGTAGATTTGAGACAACTGAATGACTACATATTTCATAAGAATAACTCTATATTGAAAAACATTGAATGTATTTTAACTTAAGCTTTACATAATTTCTTTTTCTAAGTTTTTTGCTTGAATGATTTCTTCCTTAAATGAATTGTGGAGATTTCTTGTCATCAAGAACTGCATACTTGACAGGTGTTCAGGAGAGAATGAACTCTTTTTTTTTTCAGGTTAAATACTGAAAAATTAGAAAAAAAAACCAGACATTTTTGTTGCAGATTTTATTTTTCCCTTTTTTCCCTTTTCTTCTTGAGATAATACTGTGAACATTGGCTTGAGTAAAGTAGCATTTAATTATTTTAACTACTCAAGGTTTTTTCAGGTGTCAGACCTTGCTTTTGCATTCACCTTGGATATGACTCCTATTGACACCTTTCTCACTACCTATAAAACTGTCAACACACTCACATTTCCTCCTTTATTCCTAATCTAGATTTTCTAAATCCGTCCCAGATGCTTGAGTAAATATAGAATCAACCATATGTCGAATGAATATACTTGGACATATGAGATCTGTAGCAAACAGACCAAGAGGCCAAATAATAATCTCTGCAGCACTCAGCACAGAATACCCAGGACTTTGCTAATGGATTATGAGTATCTAACTGGTTCTTCAGGACCATTTTCCCTCAAAACCAATCACATAGGATACCCTGCCTTTTAGGTACCCCACATGCAGATTCCTTATGCCAACAAATCCTAGTTAAAGTGTACTTAAGCTTGTTTATTTATTTATTTATTTACTTATCTACTTATTTATTTACTAGAAAGCATTCTCACTCCCTTACCTGACTTTCACTCTCTACCAAAGGCAAGTTATGGTTCCTGTGGTTGAAAGCTCTAAATAAATAGCCTCTACTAGTTCACTTAGATGGTATTCCAAGATGTCTTTTTTCTTTATTTTAATAGTATGTAGATATATACATACCAGAGATTAAACTCAGGGTGCTTAACCACTGAGCCACATCTGTAGCCCTTTTTTAAATATTTTATTTAGTGACAGGATCTTGCTGAGTTTCTTAGGGCCTCCTTAAATTGCTGAGGCTGACCTTGAACTCATTCTCCTGCCTCAGCCTCCTGAGATGCTGAGATTTCAGGAATGCACCACTGCGCCCCGCTTTCTTCATAATTTTTGCTGAAGAAAAGGTAAATGATATTGTCTTTCTACTGTACTGAATATTATTTAAAAATAGAATGATATTGTATCAATCAGGGATGAATATGGGTAAAACCATGACTTAAGGTAGGTGGATTTCCTCTCAAGGCTCCTAGATGGTACAATTATTTCCTCTTATCTGGTGCCTGACATACTTTAAATTTTCTTCCCATGCCGCAGTCTTGCTGGGCACAAATCAGGAGCCACTGAAGCAGGAACAAACTTTTATTTTTGAATTCCACCAGCACACTCCACACACGCTCCCAGGAAAAATGCCGAACCACACCATGCGGCTCCTCCCGGGACACACACACACCAACAGGAAATCCCTCTTCCGGAATTCCCTCCTACCGCACTTCCCCAACCAATGGGAACTTTCCTGGAGTCCCCCAGAGCTCCAAAGTAGCCAGCTGAGAAGGGCAGCAGGGGTCTAATCTCCAATTGAATGCATCTCTTAACATAATCATTATCATCTCAATGGCTTGCTGGCCTCACCTTTCAACCAAAAATGCCATGTGTCATTCCTACTTGGCTATGGCTCTCAGCATACCCATCCTTCCCTTCCCCTTCTGCTTTTCTTTCTCTCTCTCTCTTTCTCTCTCTCTCTCTCTCTCCTTCCTCCACACCCCTCCCTCCAACTACATCTTTCTTTTTTCTTTCTCACTGAGGTTTTAACCTGAGGTCCTTAACCTCTGAGCCTCACCCTGAGATTTTCTTTTCATTCTTACTTTTTCATTGTGAGACAGGGTCTGGCTAAATTGTTGAGACTGGCTTCAAAATTGCAATCTTCCTGCCTCAACTTCCCAATTTACTGGGATTACAGGCTTGCACCATGGATTCCCACATTTAACTTTTTATTCCCTAAAACCCGAACCTTCTTTCAATACCAAACTACATTTTCAGAACCTTTGTTGGGTTAGTGGAGACAACATGAATTCTGTATCAAACTGCCAAATTCAAATTAGTTTCTCCTTTATAAAGGCATTTGACCTTATGAAGTCAGATTTAAAATTAGGTAGTCAGTGTAGTTAGGTAAATCGGGTCTAATATCAAGTGAAATCTAAAATGGAGGCCATGCTGGGAATGATTCTGGAAACACAGGACAACTCATGGAATGTTAATGAAGTCCCCGAAAAGGCCCTAGGCCAAAGTCCACCCCCCCAAAAATGTTAATGGAACCCAGGAAACAGCCCCCAACAGATCTGGAGAAGTGATAAGCTCATCCCAAAAAGTGATAAAAAGTCCTTCCTGCCCGTTTGGCCCACCTGTGTCCTAACCCTTCCCCCTTGCATTCCATCACCAAACCTATAAAAAGGGGAACACATTTTCCCGCCAACTGGATTCCACCTCTTGGCTCCCCTTCTTCCTTCGGGAGAAGTCTTTTCTGATGTTCTTTAATAAGCTTCCAATTTCTACTCTGACCTTGCCTTGGCGTGTTCTTTTCTGGTGTTATTCTTCAACATCAGGGAAGCAAGGACTTGTGACTGGCCAACAGCAGTAACACTTAGATAATTCACTTAATTCTTTTGAATTTCAGGGTTCTTATTTGTTAGTGAGACCATTATTACTTACCTAATGTAGATCAAACCCCCCCCCAAAAAAAAATCATATAAATATTTCACAAACATTTTGTATACCTTTTCCCTTTTAAAATTTTAAATAATATTTAACTGGGGTCAATTGTCCATTTCTATAATCCTAGCTATTCTGAAGATTAAAGTTATGGAGAAACCATAACCATGAATTTGAGCTGGTCAGCAACATAACAAAACTGTATAAAAAAATGTTGTAAAATACAGTTTTGAGTAAATAGTTAAATTTACAGTTTTGAGTAAATAGTTCAGTAATAACAAAATACATTCATATTGTTGTATGAATAATCTCCAGATTGCTTTTCATTTCGCAGGGCCAAAACTCTATGCCTATCAAATAATTCCTCATATCCTCTGTAGGGATATTCCTAAAATAATATATGACAAAAACTGTACGTCCATTTCAAAGAGTGATGTTTTGGCTGCAGATTCAGGTTTCTTTCTGTAGGAAGAGGGCATGGAGCAGCATCATCCTGGTCCCTGTAGTGGCCTAGGTCTGCCTACATTTACCATGCATTTATTTTGATTCTTCATGTCAAATTTTTGCTTATTCCTGTTCAGCCAAGTGATATTTCCAAAACCAAAGTAAAAGCATGTGTCTCTCAGTAAAAATTTTTGGTGGCATTGAGGGTATTCTAAGACCAAAATCTAGAATTTGCCCTTTTAGAATTTTTTTAAAAAGTTCTTCAGCTTTATTTTTATAATAGTCTCCATCAGAGATTGATTCAGCCTCACTGATCATTGGATTCCCAGAAGGGGTCTTGCTTCTTCATCGCTCTTTCTTGTGTGTGTGTGTGTGTGTGTGTGTATACACACACACACACACACACACACACACACAAGAAAGAGCATTTCTCTCTTCCTGAGAGAAGGGTTAGAGCATTTCTTATGTCAGAATAATCTTATAACAACAAATTTCCACTATACTTTATCACATTACTAGGTAGAACCAGAAAATATAATGAAATTTCCATACAATGTATTAATGGAGGAAAGAGAGATAATATAATCAGTTACAATGTTAAAACTACTGAATGGCAAGAAGAAGGAGAATAACATGTAAGCATAATAGGAAATGATTTTATGTTTTCTCAAGGATCAAGAACTCAAACTGTATTAAAAATTGAGTTGGTTCCAAGTCAGTAGTACTGTTGTAAATGCATGTGATACAAGTGGATAGCTGGGGGAAACTTCTGTGTACAATAAAACAACAACTAATGGTTTTCATTCTTTTAATTAGAAACTTGACTTGTCCATGTTATCAAGTTATCTGAAGCCAAACTTTTAATATTGGGAAATGCCATTTATTTTTAATGTCTTTTATTTTTAATGCCATTTATTTTTCATGTCTTTTCTTTATGAGTGTAAATGAGAGTCTATCAAACCAAATCAAGAAATATTAAAGTATTTGTATCCAGGATGACTACAGAGCAAAGTTGAGGTTCATTATTATATTCACCCATGATTTGGAAGACCTAAATTGCTTTGCATAGTAAGAGAAGAGAGAGTGTAAGAAGGTATCAATACTATGAAAAAAAATTTATTTCTTTTATTCTGAAAAAGCAGCTGTGCTGAGGTTCAGCAACAATCTTAAAATAGATTGGAATGTGTGAAAGTCTGGTCATTGTTGTCAACTATTTTCATCTTCTTTACTCTGATTTTCTCATAGAAAAGGAATCCACCCTGAAGATATTATGTGCTACTTGTCAGAACAATTTAAATATATGGAGATACAGAGGCAGACAGAGAGAAGAGAATCAGGACCCTTTTCTTCAGGCAACTATCTGTAACTATTTGATTTATAGTAGCAGACTTGGTTGCCAGTCACCATGGTGGTTAAACCACATCTAAAAAATATGACAGATTCCTGGAAAGTAAAATAGCCTCATTTCTAAGTAAGCATGGATAGACTTTTTAAGAACTTTGAGGCTATAATTTATCTGTTAATCCACAGTAATTAATTCTTGACTTTCAGAATACTTAAGAAAAAACTAGAGGCTATTTTTCTTCTGTAAGTTATATTTAAAATTCAAGAGTAAAAAATATTAAGACTAAATTGGATAGAGAATGACAATATTCACAATAATTATAATTAATTTTAACAGTTAATTCCAGTGATTTGTGAGTGTATGTGTGTGAGTGTGTGTGTGTGTGTGTGTGTGTGTGTGTCGTGTGTACTCACTTTTAAAGAATTCATTGTAGTGTGAATTGCCATAATGTCTTTCAAAAGGTTAGAAATTTTTAATATTCTGACCTAAAAATCAACCATCAAAGATTTTGCTTTGGAGACAATAAGTGGTTCAAGTTCAAGTACATGGCACTAAATGGGGATACATAATCTTTCTCAGAAGTTCTTACCCATCTCTCTAGTCTTTATCATCTAATCATCCTGTGGATTTGTATCCAAGAACACTCAAATACTGGCAATTTTAAGTCCATTTCTTATGCTTCCTGAATGAAAATTTCCTTTTATAATCTTGTTTCTGTTTGAATTTCAATACTCTTATTGCCATTTCATCATATTCCTGAAATAAATGTGATGTGAAAATAGGATCAGATGAGTTACTTAGGCACCATAATCTTAGAGCTTTGTGGCATTATTTTCAAAGTATCTTAGGGAATCTGGATACTTGTTGATTGCTTCCTCAGTATCCAATCCCCTTTTGTTTCCACCAAAAAGAACCTGAGTTTCTTCAGGAGAATTTACCCACCCACAGTTTAAAGCAGACATGTGTTTGGGATGATAGATGCCTCCCCCAAGTAAGTCTAGAAGTGCATTTAAAAAAAAAAGTATCAGAAAATCAATGAGAAAACTTGTAAAATACAATAGCAGTTTTATAACTCCTTATAATAGCAAGGAAGTGGCATAAAATCAAAACAAAATTAAAGAATGTATGTTTGTGATATTGTGCAACAAATAAAATTCTCTCTAATCTCTTCCCTAATTTGTAAAATGGTCATTGTAGTCAATGAGAGACTTTTCCTCTACCTTTTCAGTTTCTCTGGCTGGGCCTAAGGTTTAACCAGATACAAAGCAAATTAGCAGGAGAAATGTATCATGACTAAAGAACATCTTTTTCTTTTTTTTTTCTTTTTTGATGTGTCATCTTCATTTTCTTTCATCAATGTTTTATAAATTTTATTGCAGAGATATTCCACTTCTTCACTTAAATTTATTTTCGGATAATAATTTCTGTACCCATTGCATATGAGATTACTTTTCTTGAGCTCCGCTCTCGTTCTCTCTCTCTCTCTTTAGAAGTCTGAATTATTTTTCAGAAATTCACTTTCAGTATATAGATACTTATGGAGGTTTGTATGTTTATTTTGTTTGCTCTAATTTTGTTGAATTGTTTTATTATCTCCTGATAGTTTTTAGGAGGAGTATTTGGGGTTTTCTGGGTGTAGGAGCATGTAATCTGCAAGCAGTGACAGTTTGATTTGCTGTTAATTTGAATGCCCTTGTATATCTTCCATTTCTCTTACTTAGTTGTTTTTGATAGAATTTCTAGTACTATGTTTAATAAAAGCAATGAAATTCATCTGAAGAACTTCCTTCTGGATTTCTTGCAATGAACAACTTTTGGTGATAAATTCTTTTAATTTTCCTTTGTCTTTATCTTTCTTTCATTTTAAGGGATAGCTTTGCTGTGTAAAATATTACCAATTGTTTATTTCCCTTAGCATTGTGAAGATCTCACTTTACTATTCCCTGGCCTATAAGCTTTTCTGTTGAGAAGCCTGCTGTCAAGAATTAGGAGACTCTTATGTGTTATTTACTTATTTTTCTCTTGTTGCTTTGAGAATACTCTCTTTATTGTCAGCATTTTAAATTTGATTGTAATATGCCATATAGTATATATTGTTTAGTAGAATCTGACTAAAGACTGGACATTTATATCCTTCCCTAGATTTGGTACATTATATGTTATTTTCTCTTTTAATAAACTTTCTATCCCTTTGGCATTCTCAAGTCTCCATTGGGCCCCAATAACCTGAATGTTTGCTCTCTTGATATAAAGTAATCTGTCTTTTTTGTTTATTCTTTTTTTCCCCTGTTTTCCTTCTACCTGTGCATTTTCAATTAGCCTTTATTTGCAGTCACTGAGACATTCTTCCCTTTGATCTTTTTCTTTGATGCCTTCCATCACATTTTGAACTTTCATTTAGTGTACTTTTCAACTCAAACATTTCTGTTAGATCTTTAAAATATACTTCAATCTCTTTGTTAAGTTTCTCTGATAAAGTGACCAATTGCTTCTTCATGTTTTCTTGGAATTAGCTGGGTTTCCTTAGAACAGCGATTTTAAGTTGTTCAGAGAGTTTCACATATTGGTGTCTAGATGGTAAATTCCTTGTGCCTTATTTTGTCTCTTAGTTTAAGTGAAGGTTCACTGAAAGTTCTTCATGATTTGGGCATGCAAAATCTGTACTTTGAAAGATTCTATATTTATTTCAGTCTTCATAATCTATCTTTGTTACTCTGTTTCCAGAAATTTGAAGCAGGTTATTTCCTCTGAACCTGAGGCATTGCCACCATT
Organism: Ictidomys tridecemlineatus; assembly: GCF_052094955.1. Classification (NCBI taxonomy): domain Eukaryota; kingdom Metazoa; phylum Chordata; class Mammalia; order Rodentia; family Sciuridae; genus Ictidomys; species Ictidomys tridecemlineatus. The sequence continues at coordinate 44,695,300 of NC_135485.1, read as the reverse complement.
TCAGCACTAGGTGATCCCCTTACTCCCAAGTTTGCTGTGAGTTCAAAAGTTTTGTTTTGCCACTGTTTCACTAGAGAGCACTCTAGGCCAAGTTTTTCCCAGTTCTGCAGTTGATTTTTATTCAGAATGACATAAGGGTGTGCCTAAAAAGGATAAGCCATTCTCATAAGACACCATCTAGTGTTGTGGTGAGACAAATCCTTACCCACAGTTGCAGTTAATGTGGTTTTGGAGGCTCTGTCTGTAGGCACTAGCCTGGGGCAGGAGGCAGGGAGTGGTGCAGATGGTGGTGGTGAATTTCACTTTGGCAGGCCTAATACTGGGTTTCAAGTGTAAGGCCTGGACTTAACTCCTTATCCTTATGGATATAGCTCTTATTGCTGGGTTTCTTGGAGTTGGGGAAGAGCTGACACGAGAGCCACTCTTTCCTTCTTGTCTTACTTATTACAACTTTTCTTATTCCTACCAAAGCAAGATTCTGTGATCTCTCATTTTGTTTCCTTATCTGTGGTAAAGGTGATTTATCTATGCCTCTTCAAATGTAAATTCTGATACCAGTATATAAGTAAATAATTAGATAAATAAAAAGTTTCAACAAGTTGTAGTTAGTTAGTACAAAGGAAAATTTATAGATTTCTCAGGAATTTGAGAACAATAGGTCTGGAAGAGGTACTGACATAGGGAGTTACAGGCCTCAAAAATCATGGGCCCTCTTCTTCTTTTATTTTTCTTTTCTACCTGTTTCTTATTTCTTCTATCCTACCTCACAATCAATAAGGTGGCAAACATATTTAGGTCCAAAACCATGGGGTTTTCACTAGTATCTGATAAATTAATATTTGAGAGGGAAATAAATATGTTATACAAAGAATGTTTATCTACTGGTAATTGATGACACTGAGCATACTTTCATATGCTTATTAGCTTTCTTCTAAGTTGTTGTTCAAACATTTCAGGCACTTTCAATCTGATATTTCTTTTTTTATTAATTTGTAAGAGTTTTTATGTATTCTAGATACAGATATTTTAAAACAAATACATTTTGTTTAAACATTTTTCATTTAAAGGAACCAAAAGGAAAAGATACAAAAAAGAGTAGGAGAGAAAGTCAAAACTAAAAAACAAACAAAACAAACAAACAAACAAAGACATGCTGTGTGAAAAGATGAGGAACTAGACATTTTACCAATAAATAATTGCAAGCTATTATAAAATATGAAGAATAAGAATGGGAAAACCAATTTGAAAGAAAGTTAATAGTGAAGATTATAACATGTTTAGTAGGAGTCCCTTTGAATAAAGATTCAAGAAGTTCCCAGAAAACATGATTAAATTGCAATAGAAAAATAAAAATAAATGCAAGAAATACACAAAAATTAGATGATCAGTTCATAATGTTAGACATTCAAATTTTAGGAGTTCTAAAAAGTTAGATATTTGAAAGTTGGAGATAGGATTGCAAATTGCTGAAGATTAGGTCACGTGAGAAGACTCTAAATAATCCAAGAAACTGAAAAAACTGTTTCAGACAAAAAAATTGTGAGATATATACTGTCAATTTTCCAACACTATTACTAGAAAGTGAAAATACATAGAGAAATAATTTTAGCTATCTGGGAAAATATTACTTTATCAAAATATCAATGAAATAATAACTATTGTAAGCATGTATGACTTAAAAATATTATTTATTTGCCTTGTATCTTTTTGTTAAGAAACACTCAAAAATTGCTCTAGAAAGACAAGAGAGTAGTTATAAAAGGAAACAATGAAGACCCAAGAATCACGATACTTACAACAGAAACCTAGACAGGTATATTAGTCAGCTTTCTATTACGACAACAAAACACCCAAGGAAGCTAACTTTATTTTTTTATTTTTGATTTTGGAGACTGAACCCAGATGGTTTGTTATTGAGCTACATCCCAGTCCTTTTCATTTTTTAAAAAAAAATTAGAGACAGAGTCTACGTTGTTGAAGATCCTGCAAAGTTGCTGAGATTGGCCTCAAACTTGTGGTATCCGACTGAGGTAGCTAACTTTATACAGATAATATCTTTATTTAGCTTACAGTTTGGGTAGTTCAAGGCTACGGTTCCTGCATTTTTCAGGTGAATGTTCTCCCAGTTAGTCACATCATGGCAGGAGATTGTGTGTGTGTAGAAAGGCTTATATCACCAGATAGGGGGAGAAAATCCAGGGCTACATATTTCTCACCAAAGATGCAAAGCCACACCAGTAAAGTTCTCATTACTTTGTAACAGCAACATCCAGGAAGCCGAACCTTCAGTCACAATAGACTCTTGGGGAACACAAACCATATTTTATCTGTTGCAAAAGAAAATATGTAGTAAGATGTTAAACCATGGCAATTATCCCTCACACCATAATAACAACCACTTCTTATAACATTGCCTGTACCACACAAGCCCTCAACAGCTGAGCTACCCAGCCCTAATGGATTGTTACTATGAAAATAATATACTCACTTAACAGACCTGGGGAAAGCATAGTTGGTATAATCACAGAAAATAAATAAAGAAATAATGTGAGTGTGTGCACAAAAAAGTAAATGTATAATTTGTTTAGTTTGAATAATATTTGCATAATCAAAAATATAAATATTTACTGACAACATAAAAAAAATTGTTATGTAACTTTGAGTTTGTATAAATAAACACACACACACATTTAGGGTAGGAGAGGTGTCTAAGAGACTACTATGTATCATTATGTATCATAAAGGAGGCAAATAAAGATCTAATACTGAAAAAAAATCAGAATATCATTTAGATTTATTTAGTTAAGTATCAGACGATAGAAACAGCTAAAAGAATTCAGAATATTTGTTTACCCTAGTAGGGTTTGGGCATGACAGATTTGGGGATATTATTTTTCTGTGATAGATCTAGAGAATATAGTCTCTTAATGTCACTCTGACTTGAAAATATGTACTGTATTATTTTAACCAATTTAAGAATTAGTTTATACTAATTGACTTCCCAAATATTATAACCTTATAATTTCACTAAAAATTTGGAAGCATATATATATATTGTGAGAAAATCAGCCACGAAAATATCAATAGGAAAAATACTTACTAGAGCCTGGCTATAGTAGACTGTTAATTTGGAGTCATTTTCACATTTTTGTGCCAGAATATAATTAGTATTTATACAAAGACTGATAGGTTCCAGTGATCAGTATGGAGAAAATCCAAATGATTGATGGAAATATTAATATTTGGGATGTTATTCTGGTTAATATACTTTTGCAATACTTAAAGGAATTGGAAAGAGTAAAAAATGTGAGTAATTGACATAATTTTGCTTATAAATCAGGAAGTCTGTGAAACTCACATGAATGTAGATATTCCTTTCTGTTTGCTGCTACAAGCCAAGAAATAGTCCCACTAATTACTAGAAATAAGGGAGATTGTGAGGAAAAAATATAATGATTTATCATCTTTACTTATAATTTGGTAGAAACATGACCCAAATGCAGAAACACTCATTCATAGGAATTAGTCAAATGAGATTTGATAACTTTTGATATTGAGGAGTTAAATGAGTAAATTTCAAGAGACTTCTCAGGTAATATCTTATGTTTGAAATCCATCCCTGAACTATCCTGTGATAAACAAAACACGTTTGTAATTTTAATGGAAGAATACTATCTGTTTAATAAGTTAGATTTTTAAAAGGTACTTCTCTACTAGGCAGCAAATAGTCTTTTAATCAATGCAAGCATTAATGTAACTTCCTTCCTCCTTATTAGTCACTGTATTGAGCAGATCCTGGATGGCAGATTCTGTGCTGGTATTTTAAATATACCTGTAAATATTATAACAACCCAGGAAGTTTGAGAAATATTCTGAGAATAAGGAAATTTATTTTTAAAGATGTTAATTAAATTGCCCAATATCACAATGCTAGCAAATTGGAAAAAAATATTTCTTTCTGAGAACAAATTTAATACTTTTCCATTACATCATCTCCTCTCATTTTAAACATGTATTCTTTCAATCAACAAGAGTGCCTAGTATCTGTCATACTCTATTCTTGACATTGAGATAGAGATATACACAATGTATTTTCTCTTCTTATGATTCTTGTAGCTTAATTAATAGAAGTATTCACATAAAAATTTATTTTGGGAAGCATGAAAAAATTGGTTTTGGTATTATTATTATTGTTTTTTGAGAATTTTGTATGTTGGGAAAATAAATTAAGAATAGAATGCCATTACAGAATTTCATGAAGAAAAAAGAATCCAAAATAACTCTGATAAATTATCTTCAATTATGACATTTTAAAAATATAATAAGGGGCTGAGGATGTGGCTCAAGTGGCAGTGTGATCACCTAGCATGTGTGTGGCCCGGGTTCGATCCTCAGCACCATATACAAACAAAGATGTTGTGTCCACCGAAAACTAAAAAAAAATAAATATTAAAATTCTCTCTCTCTCTCTCTCTCTTTTAAAAAAAAATAAAAGAAAAATTTTTGAAAGATAGAGAAAGCCAATGTAATGAAAACCTTATTTTGTTCCCATTTTTCTAATTTTGAAATTGTTTTCACAAATTATTTGGGAACACAAAGGCTATATAGAAAAAAATTGAAGGAATTTCTCATTTAAATGACTGCAATAAAATGTTAAGCATTTTCTGTGTATAAATATAAAAACATTTTTAGATTTACTCAAGCCATAAATTCTAAGTAATGGAATTATATATAAAAGACATGTTGCTAAAATACTACTTATACTGCTTCTGACTTACACTCTTCTGTGTACACCAAGCCAAAAGTTTCCATATTATTGAATCAGTATATTTCTTTTTTAATAATCATACATTTAACCACAAGATACTACTATAATTATTTTCTTTTGTGATGCTGAATAATGAAAAATTTAATTATTCATATGCATTATTTTTGAGAGACTTCTGGATCTTACAAAGTTAATAACTGAGTGAATCTGATTGTTGAATTATATGTGGAATGGGAAGATCAGTAAAGAAAATGTCATAATTATAACTGACAATAAAATCAATATGGCAAAGGTTCTGAGTGACATGAGATTAAAAAGATGATGGATAATTTTGTTCACATCCTTTGGGATGTGTTGAAAAAGTAATTATAATACAGAAAATGTAACAGAATGCCTGCCCTTACCCAGGAAAACAGTGATCTAATATTATCACTCCACTTAATCCAAAAACAATCTACATGACATAGAAAGATGATGGAACCACATTGTCAGATATCAGATGTTCAAACAAGATGGAACTGAAGCTGTTACACTTTTTAAAAAGATTGAACTAAGGAAAGCTTTGTCACTATACTCTGCCAATAACAATACTAACATACAAGACAGCTTGCTTGTAAAGAACATAATTTATTTGTTGGAATCTGCTTGAAAAATAACCAAACAGGTGTGACTTGATAGTAGCAGCCTTTCTTACATTATGCTTGCTATAAAGAGCCTCTCAACATTTTGCTTCCCAGAACATGCAGAAATTACTGTGCATGGAATTAAAGCTGAGATAGTTGCAGGTGGTAATTTGGAGATTTGTTATGTTGAAACCTGATTTAGTCCATTTTCTTTTTCTATAGCAGAATACCACAGACTCGGTAATTTTTTGACAAAAATAGATTTATTTGGCTCACAATTCTGGAGATGAATAAGTCCAAGAACATGGCACTGATGGCAGCTGACAAAGACTTTCATAGTAGATCAAAACATGTAGAAAGGGCAAATTATGTTTGTGTGTATGTATGTGTATGTGTGTCAAAGAGGAAGAGGGAGAGGGAGAGAGGTGGAGAGGGAGAGGGAGAGGGAGAGAGGGAAAGAGGTAGAGAGGGAGAGGGGGAAGGAGAGAGGTGGAGAGAGGTAGAGAGGGAGAGGGAGAGAGGTGGAGAGGAAGAGGGAGAGAGATGAAGAGGGAGAGGGGAAGGGAGATAGACAGAAAGATAGACAGAAAAAAGAAGTTATCAGTGCCTGAGCTGGGTTCGCTATTATAAAGCCTACTATCTTGAAAATGACTCAGTTCTACAATAACTAAATTAATCCAGTCACAAGAATGGATTAGGTGTCCTCAATAGTGGGAATTGTGTTTTCTTGATGGGTATTTTGAGAGACATATTTAATCCATAGCAAAACCAGTTCAAATTGCCATTACTGTTATCTGTGATCATGATTAAGGGAAATTTTATTTCAGATGAATGTAAAATACCAATTAAGCAAAAATATTCCTGATAAAACAATATGTGAAGACATACAGACTCTTTAAGTAGTTGAACAACTTCAATTTTAAAGATTGATTTGATCACTTTATAGGAATTAAAGAGTTGATAAACCTTTCCCTAGACAATGAAAAACTTCCAAACTTAGTGGCTATTTTCACCATAAATGGGAGCCTATTTTGGCAAAGTTACTATAAATTATCTTAAACACCCATTGTTTATAATTGAAAGTGAGAAGTGAAATACTTTGCCCTAAATAAAATTTTAAAATCTTAAAATTTATTTTTTAACATTTTAAGTAGAAAGACTGTAATCATAATTAATTTTGGGGGAAATTTTTCCAATTTTATGAAAGTCCCATACATTCATTTCAGAATGGTATCACTTGGCTTCCTCTAAAAACTGATTTTAACATTCAACTCAATTAAAGGTATATTGAACTCATATCTATCATTATAAAGTGGTGTGGTAATTTTAGTAATAAAGACATTAACTCAAAGATATCCACTCAAGGAGATATATTGATAATCAGAAATGATGGTAGAACATTAAGGAAAGCTCTAGACAAGTGTTTTATGGTAGTATATAGAAATGAAAAAAAAGTGCTAGGACTGTAGCTCAGGGATAGAGTACATGATTGGCATGCAAGAAGACCATGATTTTATCCCCCTCACAAAAAAAGGAAAAAATATAAAAAAGAAAGAACAAAATAAAGGAAATGAAAAATGAACAAAGAACAGATAATAATAACCAATTTAATAGAAAATTTGTGTTAGTAGAACTATAAATACAAATCAATGCAATCACTATCATTTTGTACATCTTCTACAATGTCCACAGAACTGGTTAAATACATATAAAAATAAAATAAAATTGCCATATTTTATTCAATATATTGTGTATGAACCCTTATGCAAATGTTAGTCTTCCTATTAACATCTATTATAAATAACCAAAAAAATTTACATTTTGATTGCATATTCCAGAATATACTATTTTTCTCATTTTAACATTTATTCCTTTTAAGGGCAAATTTTTTTCATTCTCATATGAATTTTTGAATTTAAGGGAATTGTTGGAGTCTACAAAACTAGATAAAATGGTACCACTGCATCTTTTCCTCATTGAATAAAAGTAGAATGTTCTATATGATTGTTTATATGAGGAATAGGAAGGATTAAAATCAGGAGATCAAAATCAAAAACTGATTTTTTGCCACTGGACCTCCCTAACTTCATAGCTCTCTGCTGTGTCAAAAGAGGCAAGAAGAAGACTAAAAACAGCAGCCCAATTTTACCCAGCCAAGGAAGTGCAGTGAAACAAGGTAGAGCTCAATTAAACAATTTTCAGCTTAAAAATGACATCATAATATTTAGTAGAAGAAACAAATTGGTGACTCTAACCCAGTTCTTCTAGTGTAAGTTTCCCATTTACATTTTCGTGTATCATTCATTTTCCTCTTGACCTCTGCTTTGGAGGATGATGCAATTCTCCTCCAAATCCTTCCAGATCTTATACCCAAAGTGGAGCCAAGTGGATCACTGAAAATCCCTATCTAAATTAATTTCCATATAATTATTGTCTCCTGTAGAAGACCACTTAATTAGAGCTTCTAGGAGAAGGTATTATATTCTAAACTTGGCCAGATTTGTTTTTTGTGTGTGTTTTTGATTAACTTCATTTTTATGACCATAAGAATGTAATAATAATTCAATGTTTTTCTCTCTTTTGTTTGGCTATTTTTCTCTAAGATCTTGTGACACCTTGTATTTCCAGAATGCAGTAGCTTCTCAAATTTTCAAAGACTTCCCAATGGGTTATAACATTATGATCTCTCTTAAGTTTTAAAGCATCGCCCAAAAAAATATCCTATGTTTTCAAGTTTGTTAGGAGATGGTGAAGTGACATAAGGTGAAGCCAACTAATGTTATTGATATTTAGTCCACAGAGGTCTTCATTGTTTAGTACTGATTTCTTTTAAAGGAATGATGATACATTAGTTCAAATGCAAAAGTTTGACCATCAAAAAAAAGTGTGACATTTAACTTTAAAAAACATGCACTCTTCCTAAAAGCCTCTACAGTATGAATGCTTTTCTCTAAATCACTGTGCCATTATTTTCCAGGCAGCCTGGCTGAAGGTAATTAGTTTTGCTTCTCTTTGTGAAATCCATTGAGAACAGGTCAGTGGATAATGAATGTGAATCAGAAAATCTTCAGCACATTCACTTTTAAACAATACACCACAATGACTAGTTGTTTATGGTTTGGTCCCCACTAGACAAGAGCAGCACAGGGATCCAGGAGGCCTGACACTGGCTCCTTTTTGCTGGATGATGTGAATCAGCTTTTGACACATTGTTGTAATATTTCAGGTTTTACTCTAGATAGGCACACATAGATATTTCCTGTTCATTAATTTAATTTAAATCTTAAGAATGAAGATCGGATTGAAATCAAATTTTAAGCATGTTGCTGGAAACATAATTCCATTCACTTATTTCAGAGATTTGAATGACATTTCTGAAATTAATCATGTGGAAAAGGGTCTTAAAGGACAAATGAGATGGTGAAGTGACTTAAGTGGTACAATTTTTGACTTAAAATAACATCAAAGTTATATAAGTTCTCACTTGAGAAAAAAAGAATGGCATAGACTGTTCAAAAAGTCTCAATAGTAACCTGATGATTATCTTAAAACACTTTTAGCGGGGTGCCTTGAATGCCTGCCTATAATCCCAGTCCCTCAGGCATCAGGAGTTCAAAGCCAGCCTCAGGAAAAGTGAGGCGCAGAGCAACTCAATGAGACCCTATCTCTAAATAAAATACAAAATAAGGATGTGGATGTGGCTCAGTAGTCAAGTGCCTCTGAGTTCAATCCCTAGTACCCACTCACTCCCAAGAAAAAAAACAAAACAAAACAAAAAAAAAAACCTTTTGGAATTTTCTTAGAGTACTTCATGAAAAGCTAATGTAACCAATTTTATTTTACAAATGCTGCTGTGTGGATTCAGCTAATTTTAATATAATTGATTAATCAGTACAGCTAAATAACTAGAAACTCGTTTATAGTTTATGGTTAATGGAGAATGTTTATTTAAAATATTGCATTATAAAAATAAGCAAATCATATGAAAATTAAATTTGTGATTCTAGAACTGCATAAACATTTAATACTCTTATTTATTATACCTCGGTGCTTACTTTTTAGAATTTTGTGAAGGCTTTTTAAAAACGTCATTCATCATCCTCTTCTTGCCTCCATCTAGACTAAGGAGTTTGGCAGTAGGAGGCATTTCATGATAGACAAAATGGGTCTTCAGGGAAAAGAGTAGTGGTCCAGGCCTTGAAGGTGAACCTGGTGAAGGAAGCTTGGTGTTTATGCCACCCACAAATTTTAGGAAGTTCACTTGGTAAGTTGGCATGCCTACAGTTGCTTCCATGAGAAGATACAAGTTCTGACTAGGAAACTATCATCCTCAATAGATACATCCAAGAACATGAGTCACATTGAGTGATAATAGCAGCTTGGGTCCTAGTTTTTCTTTGAAGGTGGATTGGATTAGTCAGCCAATTAGACAACACTGTGAAGCATATAAAGGGCATATGCCTATTTCTAGACAGTGTGGAATCTTCACTATATACAAGAATTAACTGTGGTGTGTGGTACAAGGAACTTTCCTTCATGCCTTTTTCAGAAATCATGATTTAGGAAATATATTTTTGAGTTCATTAAAAATCAAACTTTTAGGGCTGGGTCTATAGCTCAGTGGTAGCACTGCATGGCATGTGTGAGGCACTGGGTTCAATGCTCAGCACTGCATGTAAATAAAAAAAATAAAAGTCTATCAACAACTTAAAAAATAGTAAAAAAAAAAAAAACCCTTACTTTTTGGAGAATATTTGATTTATGGAAAACTTCTGAATATAGAACAGAGTTTCTGTACATCTCATACCCAGGGGAATATTTTCCGAGGTAAACATGATTCAGATGCGTGTGTTTTGAAACTAGAGAAGAATCATTTTCTGCTCCTGAGGATGCAGAGTGGGGAATGTTTGTTATTTAGGCACAGCTTGCACTATCTGGATCCATCATAACCTATACTGTTGGAGCAAAAGCTAATGGGTAGCTAGCTATGAGCTTTTTTTTTTTTTTTTTTTTTATAAAGGCACTGACATGCATTATACATGAAATTCTGGTACTGGTAATGTGTCTAAATTCTACAGGACTGAGGAATAGGATTGCCAATATATTTCCTTTTTCAAACAGAAGAGTCCTGACCTCAGCCTGCAGGTGGGTGATTTCTGTATTTCAAAGTAAAACAAACCAGGGAAAGCCTAGAAGTAAGGCTTTTATTCCATATGTTAGACTAGTTATAAGGTAAATCTTCCTAGAGTATTTCATATATAATATTCGCTCATATACTGATATAGCTTGCTTATACTGTTCTATATTTATTCAGGAAGCTTCTCCTGTTATGAAATTACATGAAGTCTTCAAGTTAAAACTATATTCTAATTTTCTTGCTTTCAAAGTACTATATGTACATCATTCTGTATGCTTTGCTTTGGGCCATGGGTAAAGCAACTCTTTTAAATTGGGAATTGGAAATAAATATAAACCAAAAGAGAGCAAAGAGATACATTCATTCACTATGTGTTCATGAGTTTTTTTTTTTTAAGAATAGCAAACATGTACTTCTGAACATGGGATTTAGGAAATACTTTCATAGTTTAACTTATAGACTAGCCTAATGCTTTAATGGATGCATCTTAGAAATAAATGAGTAAAAATTCATCATGATGAAAGGATTGATGGATTTCTGACAATGCTATGACAGCTGAATTGATGTGTGTGAAGCGTTAGCTTTAATGGTAAACATTAATAAATGCTGCATGTAATTGAATTAACAGTGATGTTAAACAATTTTTTTGCTTCTATGCAAAACTCACTGAACCAGGCAGATACACTACATTCTTATGCCTAATATAAACAATTTCAAAGTAGAGCACCTAATACAGGATACTCATTGAGATTCCATTTATGTTGCCAAGCTTGCATTCATCAAAGCTAATTTTCTTTGTGTAACTTCTTTAAAAAAAAATCATAGCTTTGGTGCTAAAGTTCATATTCATAACATAGTATTTTTAAATAAATTGAGTGCTAATGAAATATCAAAATTGTAGAAACTATGTAAGACCTACTAGTACTTGATTATCCTTTTTATTAGTATGATACTAATAGCCTTTATATACAGGCAAGGCTGTTTCAATCAGGAACTACATTGTATATTAGTTTTTGAATTGTTACAAAGCAAATATTCTCCCTTCATTCACACAAAAAAAATAATAATATAATACTGAAATAATCCAAAGTACTCTTGCTCCCTTCTTAATCCTTGAGTGAATTATGTAGTATCAAAAGAAGACAGTGCAGTTGAAGCATCATCTAAGTCAAAATAGATGAGTATTGTGTATGGATAGGAGAGTGAACTTAATAATTTTTTTGGAAAATTAAAAAAAATGTAACAATTAATCCCTTCCTTATTACTTAAAGATAGGATGCCGTATCTTTCACACCAATTTATTCTGGTTCCTGAACCTGGTGGCAAAGGGATTGAGAAAAGACAAACAGACACAAAAGTAGAGAAAAAGCTGAGGCCTGGTGGTTCAGACAATCTCTAATGGAGGAAGACTGACTGACCACGAGCAAGCTCAGCACATTTATAATATAAGTTTTAACATCAAAGGGTATTATTGTGAGAAAGTTACTTTAAAACAAATAGAACTGAGGGCAAAAATATGAACAGCCCAATTATAGTTATCAGCTTGCATCCATAATTCTCTACCTCAGGGTGGCCGACATTTGAACCTCAGGCCATGAACTGATATATTTTGTGGCTGGCATAGAATTCCCCTTTGAAGAGGATGTCACCATAGCAACTGGGCAATCTTCAATTGGTGACTTTGCATGGAGACATTCCCAACAGCTCATTCTCTGGGCTGTTTAAGATCCATAATTCAGTTGTTGCTTCCATTAATAGATGTGTCCAAAACACAAAATTATGACTGGAAGCCAATAGTATGTACAACTTTTCACTATCATTTGTAGATTCTGCTGCATTTTGAATTAGAGATTCTACTGAATTATATATTTTCTAAAAGTAAGGACTTTGCACTTTGATCAGGTTGAATATGTCTAATTTTTTTAAAAACTCTACATCCTGAAACTATGCTTCATTTCTTAGAATAATTATTTTGATATATTTTGTGAAAATTATATGGTTTTGTAGAGGAAATGAAAAATACATTTTTCATATATAAATGAGGCAGATAGATATGCAAGCAAGAATTTAGTCTCATTCAAAATCTAGTGAAGGACTGAAATTTCCTTCATCTCCTCCATTAGAATTTAAATAATATTTTTTCTTAGCTATGAAATGATTTTGTGCGTAACTTTTTTCCAGCATTCTAATTGTCATTGAGATTTTTCCTGGAAGAATTTATTTTATTTTAATTATGTTATTATGAAAAATTTAAACCATATACTAATCAAGAAATAACTGATATATTCCTATGAATGTGCCAAAGACTGATCTTTAGTTACAGATTCATCATTCAGTTCCAACTTAATGAATGTACACTAAATACCTAATAATGTCAGATAAGATTTTGCTCCCTATGAATTTTAATATAATCCTTTGCATTTATCTTTTCCAAATCCAAAATGTATTCAATATTATGTTCTGTTTCTAGTGTTGAAAATGACAGTGAAGGGAAGTGAGCCACTGCTTACTGCAGGTACACATGCCAGATGATTAAGAATCAGATCATAAACCAGACCCTTTAATTTCAGGTTTCATTTTCCTTCCAAAGCACAGGAAAAGGAGAGTTCTTGTGAAATCAAGGGGTGGAACAGGAAGTTGAGGGTGCAGTTGAAGCATCATCTAATTCAAAATAGATTAGTACTTTGCATTTATGGGAATGCCAGAAGACTATGAATGAAGGACTAAGACTGGCTTGCTTTCTAAATCTCCTTTCTTGAGGGAGAGATAGTTGAGAAGAGAAGACAATTCTTGTCACATAGGGTTCTAAACAAAAATCTGACAATGACGTAGGAGGATGGAGAGGGGATAGATAGTTGTTACCTAAGCCTTTTTTATAAGTTCAATTAGGAAGACAGAACAAGATGATATTTTTCATAGACATAAGTGTATTTTATAAGCTATCCTGCACGTTGCTAAAATATATATTTTTGATTAACAATCATAATTACCAATAAGTCAGGTTTTATTGTTTCAATGATTTTATGCTTATAAATTAATTTTTAATTGGAGAAATGACTTTCTATTAAATTGCAAGATCGCATATAACATAATAATACTTTTAACAGATCAGAGACTAAGTGAACTGTGGAAAAATTCTTTTCATACTCTACTTCTTCAATAGAATCAATATTTATTTTCTTTATTTTTTTTTAAAGAAGTTAAAATCTCAAACACTTAACTTTTTGGATGCTTAGCTTGTTTTCTAATTTTAGGAATTTCTAAGTCTTAGTCTTATTCAGTCTTCAAATAGAAGTCCTTGAAATAAAAAAAAAAGTTGAAATTTTTGGCATTGCTTTTTGTTGATTTGGATATTAAAAATTCTTGAGCTTTTATTGTGGGAAATGACCTTATAAGGCTTTTCTTTTCTGACTATGTCTGACAAGTTTTCAGGAAGCTGGTTGAACACATTCAATAATGAGGTATTTTATGTATTTTTGAACCTCAGTTATGTTCCTTAATGTTTATTATTAAATTATTGAGCTGATTTGATGACTTAACACAATAAGGTTATTCAGAATACTGTGACACATGGTAAATATCATGTAACAATTAGTTTCACATCCCAGGGCAATCATCTCATTTCTAAATGGTTGTACTTTAGAATACTTAGTATATATCCTAATTTATTCTATGAATTGGAAAACTTTTCTTGTGTAGGGCCAAGTAGTAAATATTTTCAGGCTTACAGGATACAAAGCCTCTGTTGTAGTTATAGACATGGTCACAAATGCAAAAAGCAGTCATCAACTTATAGATTAGTATAGATTCATGACAATTTAATGAATATAATAAACATAAAATGAATGGATGTGACTGTGTTCCCATAAAATTTATTTGTAAAAACAAGTGATGTGCTACGTTTGGCCCACAGTTCATAGGTCATTAATCTCTGATTATAAAGAGTATTTCAGTTCTTTTATCAGTTTATCATTCAGACTAGAAGATCCTTAAATCCAATTTGAAACAAACATGCCCTAAGTAAGGAAATTATGTACTCTATGCTCCCTTGACAACAAATCCATTTGGACAACCAATCACAGGATATCTGTCAATCCAGTGGAGAAACAATGGTATCTAGAAGATCACTATTAACTACAATGAAAACTTGGAAGGGAATATCAGGGTTCTGATTTATGACTAAAATATAATTCTATCCAAAGAAGTACATTTAAAAATTTCAGATAACTTTTAAATAAAGATGTTACACCTGTTGTGTATTATGATTTTGAATAGCAAAACCATACACATTTATATCATGTATGAAGACTTCATCTTCCAGTGTATTAGAAGAACTTATTAGTATTCATAAAAAATTTATAAATATGATAATATTTTATATAAATTGATGCTTAAAACAGTACACATATGATTTGGAACAAAAATTATAAATGTAACATATTGAGAATTTTAAAAAGATCAATAATAATACATATTTTAAAAATTATACATTAGAATCTGAAAAAAAAACCATAGTTAATAATTCTAAATAGCATTCTATTAAGTAGTCAAATGAATCATTAAACTAAAAATTGAGGGCGCTCCTTGGAGCCAGCCCCCAGCGGAGCGTGCATCGGGATCGGAGAGGCCGGGTTCTGGCTCCTGAAGCTGCTTTGGCCTAGGGCTGGGGAACCTGCGGTGACTGCTTCTCGGTCAGGGTCCTGCTGGGTGCTGTGGGGGCCTGGGGGGCAGAGTGGAGCTGCCACCTGCGCCCAGAGCAGGCCAAGTGACCCGCCGGCATGGTATCACAACACCCCAACTGCAGCTGGGGCTGAAGAGAGTAGCTGCCCACGTCTAGAATAGGAACAGCAACCCGACAGCATGGTAGCCAAGTAACTCCATTTGGAGTAGGGGCTGTGCAGAGCCGCCGTCTGAGCCTGCAATGTAGGCAGACCTGCGACCCACTGGCAGGACAGGCCTGGTAGCCTGCCAGCGTGGGGGACACGTAGCACCAAGGCAGTCACGTCACACTGATTGGAGTGGAGGTGGAAGAGGGCCGCCGCCCATGTCCGGAGGGGGCTCAGTGACCCATTGTAGAGGCAGTCAGATACCCCCATTGGGAGTGGGGTCTGTGCAGAACTACCACGAGAGCCCGCAGGGTGGGCAGACCTGCAACCCACCGGCAGAACAGGTCTAGAGGCCTGCCAGCGTGGTAGACATGTCACACCAATTGGAGTGGGGATCGAGCAAAGCTGCCGCACACATCCGGATCAGGACCAACGACCCGAGGGTGTGGTAGTTACGTCACCACAATTGGAGTGGGGGCAGAGCAGAGCTGTCACCCGCGCCCGCGGGGGTGGCAGACCTGCGACCCACCAGCGTGGTAGACGGACCACCCTAATTACAGGAGGAGCACAGCCACTACTCGCCCTGCAAGGGAGACTTCCCAATTATACAAGAGCAATATAAATAAATAGGGGGTAAATTTCAAAAACACAACAGTTTCACCAAGCAGAAAGAAACGCGAGCAGTATGAAAAGACAAGGAAAGAAAGGACCACAAGCAATGCAGGTCAACTCAACTTTAGAAGAGGTAATAGCTGCAACAGATAAAATGTCAGATAAAGAGTTCAGGATATACATGCTTCAGATGATCTGGAGTCTCAAGGCTGACATGAGACAGCAAAATCAGACAATGAAAGATCACATTGACAAGGAACTACATAAACAAATCCAGGAAGTAAAAGATCAATTTCACAGGGAGATAGAGGTAATAAAAAACAAACAAATAGAAATCCTAGAAATGCAGAAAGCAATAAACCAACTTAAAAACTCAATTGAGAATACTACCAGCAGAGTAGATCACTTAGAAGATAGAACATCAGACAATAAAGACAAAGTATTTCAACTTGAAAAGAACATAGACAGCTCAGCAAGTCTGCTAAGAAACCATGAGCAGAACATCCAAGAATGATGGGATAATATTAAAAGACGAAACTTAAGAGTCATTGGGATACAGGAAAGCACAGAGCTCCAAACCAAAGGAATAAACAATCTATTCAGTGAAATAATACGAGAAAACTTCCCAGACTTCAAGAATGAGACAGAATCCCAAATCCTAGAAGCCTACAGGACGCCGAGTATGCAAAATCATAAGAGATCCACACCTAGACACATTATAATGAAGATGTCCAACATACAGAATAAGGAGAGAATTTTAAAAGCTACAAGAGAAAGGAAGCAGATTACATTTAGGGGTAAACCAATCAGGATAACAGCTGATCTCTCAACACAGACTCTGAAAGCTAGAAGATCCTGGAATAACATATTTCAAACACTGAAAGAAAATGGATTCCAACCAAGAATCGTGTATCCAGCGAAATTAAGCTTCAGGATGGAAGATGAAATTAAAACCTTCTACGATAAACAAAAGTTAAGAGAATTCGCAGCTAGAAAACCATCTCTTCAAAAAATCCTTGGCAAAACATTACAGGAAGAGGAAATGGAAAATAATATTGAAAACCAACAGTGGGAGGTAGGACAGTAAAGGGGGGAAAGTAATCAAAGAAGAAAACAAATCAGGTTTAGTAACATTAATAAACAAATATGGCTGGAAGAACAAACCATATCTCAATAATAACCCTAAATGTGAATGGCTTAAACTCACCAATTAAGAGGCCCAGGCTAGTTGAATGGATCACAAAACAAGACCCAACAATATGCTGCCTACAGGAGATGCATCTGATAGGAAAAGATATACATAGACTGAAGGTGAAAGGTTGGGAAAAATCATACCACTCATATGGACTGCAGAAACAAGCAGGAGTGTCCATACTCATATCTAATAAAATAGATTTCAAGCCAAAGTTAATCAAAAGGGATAAAGAAGGACACTTCATACTGCTCAAGGGAACCATACACTAACAAGACATAACAATCATAAATATATATGCCCCAAATAATGGTGCAGCTATGTTCGTCAAGCAAACTCTTCTCAAGTTCAAGAGTCTAATAGACCACCATACAATAATCATGGGAGACTTCAACACACTTCTCTCAACACTGGAGAGATCTTCCAAACAAAAGTTAAATAAGGAAACTATAGAACTCAATAACACAATTAACAACCTAGACTTAATAGAGAGACTATACCACCCAACATCAAGTAGCTACACTTTTTTCTCAGCAGCACATGGAACCTTCTCAAAAATAGATCATATATTATGTCACAGGGCAAGTCTTAGACAATATAAAGGAGTAGAGATAATACCATGCATCTTATCTGATCATAATGGAATGAAACTGAAAATCAATGGTAAAAGAAGGAAGGAAAAATCATGCGTCACTTGGAGAATGAACAATTGGTTACTGAGTGATCAATGATATTTAGAAGACATCAAGGAGGAAATTAAAAACTTCTTAGAGTTAAATGAAAACACAGACACAACATATCGGAATCTATGGGACACATTGAAAGCAGTTCTAAGAGGAAAATTCATTGCTTGGAGTTCATTCTTTAAACAAAGAAAAAAAACAACAAATAAATTATCTCATACTTCATTTCAAAATCCTAGAAAAAGAAGAGCAAAACACCAGCAAAAGAAGTAGAAGGCAAGAAATAATTAAAATCAGAGCCGAAATTAATGAAATTGAAACAAAAGAAAAAATTGAAAAAATTGACAAAACTAAAAGTTGGTTCTTGGAAAAAATAAATAAAATCCACAGACCCTTAGCCATGCTAACAAAGAGAAGAAGAGAGAGAACCCAAATTACTAGAATACGGGATGAAAAAGGCAATATCACAACAGACACTTCAGAAATACAGAAGATAATCAGAAATTATTTTGAATCCTTATACTCCAATAAAATAGAAGATAGTGAAGGCATAGATAAATTTCTTAAGTCTTATAATCTGCCCAGATTGAGTCAGGAGGATATAGACAACCTAAACAGACCAATAACAATTGAGGAAATAGAAGAAACCATCAAAAGACTACTAACTAAGAAAAGCCCAGGACCAGATGGGTATACAGCAGAGTTTTACAAAACCTTTAAAGAGGAACTAACATAATACTTTTCAAGCTATTTCAGGAAATAGAAAAAGAGGGAGAACTTCCAAATACATTCTACGAGGCCAACATCACCCTGATGCCCAAACCAGACAAAGACACTTCAAAGATAGAAAACTACAGACCAATATCTCTAATGAACCTAGATGCAAAAATCCTCAATAAAATTCTGGCAAATCGGATTCAAAAACATATCAAAAAAATTATACACCATGATCAAGTAGGATTCATCCCTGGGATGCATGGCTGGTTCAATATACGGAAATCAATAAATGTGATTCACCACATCAATAGACTTAAAAATAAGAACCTTATGATCATCTCGATAGATGCAGAAAAAGCATTTGACAAAGTACAGCATCCCTTTATGTTTAAAACTCTAGAAAAATTAGGGATAACAGGATCATACGTCAACATTGTAAAAGCAATCTATTATAAGCCACAGGCCAGCATCATTCTGAATGGAGAAAAATTGAAGGCATTCCCTCTAAGATCTGGTATAAGACAGGGATGCCCTCTCTCACCACTTCTGTTCAACATAGTCCTCGAAACACTGGCCAGAGCAATTAGATGAAAGAAATTAAAGGCATAAAAATAGGAAAAGAAGAACTTAAATTATCACTATTTGCAGGTGACATGATTCTATACCTAGCAGACCCAAAAGGGTCTACAAAGAAACTATTAGAGCTAATAAATGAATTCAGCAAAGTGTCTGGATATAAGATCAACACGCATAAATCAAATGCATTCCTGTGTATCAGGGACAAATCCTCTAAAACGGAAATGAGGACAACTACTGCATTCACAATATCCCCCCCAAAAATAAAATACTTGGGAATCAACCTAACAAAAGAGGTGAAAGACTTATACAATGAAAACTACAGAACCCTAAAGAGAGATATTGAAGAAGACCTTAGAAGATGGAAAAATATACCCTGTTCATGGATAGGCAGAACTAACATCATCAAAATGGCGATATTACCAAAAGTCCTCTATAAGTTCAATGCAATGACAATCAAAATCCCAACAGCATTTCTTGTAGAAATAGATAAAACAATCATGAAATACATATGGCATAATAAAAGACCCAGAATAGCAAAAACAATGCTAAGCAGGAAGTGTGAATCAGGTAGTATAATGATACCAGACTTCAAACTATACTACAGAGCAATAGTAACAAAAACAGCATGGTACTGGTACCAAAACAGGTGGGTGGACCAATGGTACAGAGTAGAGGACACAGTAACCAATCCACAAAACTACAACTATCTTATATTCGATAAAGGGGCTAAAAGCATGCAATGGAGGAAGGACAGCATCTTCAATAAATGGTGCTGGGAAAACTGGAAATCCATTTGCATCAAAATGAATCTGAATCCCTTTCTCTCGCCATGCACAAAAGTTAACTCAAAATGGATCAAGGAGTTTGATATTAAATCAGAGACACAGCGTCTGATAGAAGAAAAAGTTGGCTATGATCTACATACTGTGGGGTCGGGCTCCAAATTCCTCAATAGGACAACCATAGCACAAGAGTTAACAACTAGAATCAACAAATGGGATTTACTCAAACTAAAAAGTTTTTTTCTCAGCAAAAGAAACAATAAGAGAGATAAACAGGGAGCCTACATCCTGGGAACAAATCTTTAATCCACACACTTCAGATAGAGCCCTAATATCCAGAGTATACAAAGAACTCAAAAAATTAGACAATAAGATAACAAATAACCCAATCAATAAATGGGCCAAGGACCTGAACAGACACTTCTCAGAGGAGGACATACAATCAATCAATAAGTACATGAAAAAATGCTCACCATCGCTAGCAGTCAGAGAAATGCAAATCAAAACCACCCTACGATACCATCTCACTCCAGTAAGATTGGCAGCCATCATGAAGTCCAACAACAACAAGTGCTGGAGAGGATGCGGGGAAAAGGGTACACTTGTTCATTGTTGATGGGACTGCAAATTGGTGCAGCCAATTTGGAAAGCAGTATGGAGATTTCTTGGAAAGCTGGGAATGGAACCACCATTTGACCCAGCTATTCCCCTTCTCGGTCTATTCCCTAAAGACCTAATAAGAACATGCTACAGGGACACTGCTACATAGATGTTCATAGCAGCACAATTCACGATAGCAAGATTGTGGAACCAACCTAGATGCCCTTCAATAGATGAATGAATAAAAAAAAATGTGGCATTTATACACAATGTAGTATTGCTCTGCATTAAAAAATGACAAAATCATAGAATTTGGAGGTAAATGGATGGCATTAGAGCAGATTATGCTAAGTGAAGCTAGCCAATCTTTAAAAAACAAATGCCAAATGACTCCTTTGATATAAGGGGAGTAACCAAGGACAGGGTAGGGATGAAGATCTTGAGAAGAAGATTAACATTAAACAGGCATGAGAGGTGGGAGGGAAAGGGAGTGAGAAGGGAAATCGCATGGAAATGGAAGGTGATCCTCAGGGTTATACAAAATTACATATAAGAGGAAAGGAGTGGTAAAACAAGATAATACAAGTGGAAGAAATGATTTACAGTAGAGGGGGTGGAGAGAGAAGAGGGGAAGGGAGGGGATGGGAGGGGAGGAGAGGGGAGGGGGGATAGTAGAGAATAGGACAAACAGCAGAATACATCAGACACTAGAATGGCAATATGTAAATCAATGGAAGGGTAACTGATGTGATGCAGCAATCTGTATATGGGGTAAAATTGGGAGTTCATAACCCACTTGAATCAAACTGTGAAATATGATATATTAAGAACTATGTAATGTTTTGATCGACCAACAATAAAAAAATAAATATATAAATAAATAAATTAAAAAAAACCCTAAAAATTGAAATAGAATTAATATTTAAAACATTCAAACATGCAACCACTCTGGAAAGGAGTATGAACATTCCTCCAAAAACTAGGAATAGAACCACCACATGATCAAGCTATCCCATTCCTTGATACATATTCAAAAGATCTAAAATCAGCACATTAGGGAAATAGAGGCCACATCAATATTTATAGCACAATTCACAACAGTCAAGTTATAGAACCAACTTAGGTGCCCATCAACAGATGACTGGATAAAGAAAATGGATAAATATATATTCACAATAAAGAATTATTTAGTCATATTGAAGAATGAAATTATGACACTTGCCAATACATGTGTGGAACTGGAGAATACCCTGCTAAGTGAAATAAGCCAGACCCAGAAAGTCAAAGGTTAAATGTTTTCTCTGATGTGCAGAAGATAGTCCAAAGTAAGCAGGGTGGGGGTGGGGGTGGGAGGGGAGGGGGATGGGGAACAAAGAAACAAAATTTAAGAAAAGGAAAGGAATGTGAGAAATTCCATCAAATTAGAAGCAAGATCAGTGGATAGGATTGAGAGGGAGGAAGGAAGGATAGGAAAAGGAAAGAATAGTGCAGTGAATCTGACTAAATTTTTGTATGAACACATATGAATATATATACTGAATCTCACTTTCCAATGTATCCACAAGACACTAATTTAAAAAAATGTAAATAAATAGTAGAGAAATCATAGAGGAAAGGGAACAGGGTGAGGGAAGAAACAGGGAAGTATTGGCCAATGAATTAGAGCAAATTATACTGTATGCTTTTATAATTATGTCTAAATTAATCCCAATATTATGTATAACTAGAAAGAGCTAAAATGAATATATACAAATACAAAAATAAAATAAAATACTAAAATCTGAAAACAATTGGTTCTACCTGCTTAAGAATAGTATTAAGTAACTTCTAGTTTTAAAAAGTATATGTTGAAAACAATTTTGATAGTTGATACTTATAAATTAAATAAGCTTTTGTTTACACATAAAGCTATTTTGTTAAGTTTAAAAGTTAGCAGGATGTAATGTAATTGTAGTAATTTTCCTAAATGTAAATTGATGTTATAATACTTAGTGAAAAAAAATTAATAGAATTTTCAGCAATTTTAAAATACATTTTACTTCTTTTACCTTCATGAGTAAAGTACACAGGACTTTGTGTTATGGTAATCTTATCTGTGGAGGATGGAAGAACTGGGGAGGAGGAAAGAGATTAAAATTTGTAACAGAGGAAATGAAGAGTGAAATAAATGGATTACTAATACTCAGTAGTTTTCAGCTTCTGAATGCAATTCAATCACGCAATCCAGTTATTGTTCTAATGGAGAATTTATCAAATTTCTTTTCCCCCAATTTAATGCCTCGATTATCACTTAGTTTTTGGTATTACATGCACAGAGGTCAATAGAGTAAAAGAGCAATAATGCAGACTCTTAAAGCATAGATAAGTAGTACAAAGAGGGAATGGTACAGAACATCTAAAGAAAGCTCAATTTTTTATGCCTCTGGGGAACTCCATGAAAGAGAAAGAAGAAATAGAAGACTGAATCAAGGAGGGTGATATCCATTGACTCTGAATTGAGAGGAAGAAAGTATTTCTTGTGAAATGAAGAGGGAAGTTATGGCCAAAGGTAGTGAAAATTTTCGCATTTGGCTTCTCCTTGGAATTCTAAATTAACTTTAAATTTAGCAATCTAAATTTTAAGTTTCTGTCAACCTTAATTAAAGACATGATTCAGAGGTAGTATTTCAGGATTAGATCTCCTCAGCCAAACTCATTCAATCTTATCAGTGACATTGAATACTGGGCTATATGTGTCATTGGTCCTGTGGTCTTACTGCATAAGCAGATGGAGGTGGCCACAACAGAGGATGGCTAGATTCTGTATAAGTGAAGAAAATTACAGACTTAGGAAAATAAAACCAGAGATAATTTACTAAATATAAACAAATAAAATATAAGAAGTCTAAAAATTCAACAGTTATATATTTCAGTATCAGAAAATAGCAGAAAAATCAATAACCAATACACATGTGATACACATGACCAGAATAGCATCTCACTTAATCCCACTCAAAATGGTACATAGCCAAATATCTGATACCTATACTTCCTTTCAGTTTGTTTGTGTTGCTATAGTAAAATACTTTAGATTGGTAATTTATATACAAATATAAACGTGTTTCTCATAGTTCTGAAGGCTGGCAACTCCAAGATCAAGTTAGTTTTTAGTGAGGGTGCTATCTCTCCTTCTAGATTGTGCCTTGTTGCTGTGTTCTTGCATGACACAAGGGCAAAAGGGCTAAACAACTGCTTTGAATGTCTTTTATGAGGTCATCAGTCCACGTCATGAGGGGTCCACTCATAACTTAATCACATCCTAAAAGTTCCTCCTCTCAATACTATCACATGGTGATTGAGTTTCCATATATGAGTTTCAGGGGGAAATTTCAGAGGGTAGCACTCACAGAAACCATTTTGGAGAGGAAAAACAGCTTATGTGAGAATTTAAGAGACTGTTCTTTTCTTTAGAAACGAACCTTACTTGAAAGCTGTCTTAATCCATGTTGCATCACTATTACAAAATACCTGGGGTTGGATAAGTGTAAGAAAAAGTGATTCATTTAGGTCACAGTTCTGGAGGCTCAAGGGCCTGAAACTAGTTATAGTCTCTTTGTTGGCAGAGTTCCAGAGAGTGCAAGGGATCACCTGACAAAAATCAGGGAGTGCATGCATGTCTGAATTATTTGGTACCTCCTTATTATAAAGCCACCTGTATTCAATCATGGGTCTTCCACAATTGTGATCTTATCTAATCCTTATTCCAAAAACTGCACCTGTAAAGAACATAGTTGAATTAAGTTTTATTTCTCTTAATATTTCACAATGGTCCATAAATTTTAACCCTTAGGGGCAAACTCAAATCACCTCCAATCACTAACAAAGGTACTCCTAAAATTATCATTTTGTTTTAATTGTAAAACCAAATTAGGTAATCAGGTTAATTCACCCACCTCAGCAATAGGTATGTGTTTGGTAGAAGAAGACAAAATGAAATTCATACTAAATAAATGAATTATACAAAACTGAAGTGATTAACCTTGTTTCCAGGTCAATATTGTAATTTGTGAATGTCTTCACAGATTTATTATAGACAAATCAACAGTATTTATACACTATAGAACCAATGTCTGATTTATTAATCATGGTAAAGAGAGATAAAGAGCACAAAACTTAGTTAACATATAAATAATTAAGACATTGACTTCTTGCTTAAAAATTCTCCCTGCTAATTTTTAACTAAGTAATTATTTATTTAAAAGGCTTATTAAGTATTTCATGACTTCTGTGTTCTTTCATGAACACTAAAAGAATTAACATTTTTCACTCTTGGGGAACTTATTTATAAGATAAAATTTGAATACTTAGAAAATTATATATTAACTCTAATAAATATCAGTAGAGAAGTTAAAATATTATATGATAGATTGTTATTGGAATTGGAGGAAAAGGGTCATGATAGTTTGACCTTATAAAATTCATGAATTATTTGTATGTACACATGATAAAAGAATTAGATTGAGCTATATCTGAAGGGAGAGCAAATATGGAACATGACAGAAGTGTAGCATGGTCGTAGACCCATTTAAAGTCAAGACATATATTTGGAATTATTAAGCAACTGCCAAAATAATAGCAATATTTAGAACTTACTATTCAAAAATATTAACAACTCTATTATTGAGTTATTTTCTTTACTTGTATGTAACATTTCCCACAATTAAAAAATAGATCTGTTGTATACTGAACATAAGCATTTGCTTAAATTTATGTATTGAATTAGTAGCCCAAATTATGGTGGTACTAAGATGGAACATTTGGAAGGCAATTATATGCTTAGTGTGAATCTTTCAAAAGGATCTTTAGATTATTCTCTCTCCTCTCCTCCTTCTCTTCCTCCTCACCAGAACCTAACCATTCTGGCAAACTGATCTTGGAATTTTAACCCATGAGAAAGAAATATTTGGTGTTTAAACCACCCTGTCTTCAGAATTTGGTAGCTCAGATTAAGACAAGATCTGTACTCAGATGCCAGTGTTTTAGCTCCTTGTCTCAAACACTTCACAAAACTGAAAGACTAAGACAACATCAAATAAGAGTGGACATGGAATACCAGATATAAGAATTTTAACATTGAAATAAGAGATGTGATAACATAAACTGATTGATGTAACAGTAACTTTTTGATAGAGTTCATGTTCAGAAGGAATGATGAGAAAAGAAAAAATAAATAATGTGTATAATATAAATATTAAAGCTTTTTGGTATTATTGGATTTGGTTCTGAATCTGGGTTTGCTGATAACAAGCTGTGTTACATTAAGTCCATTTCCTGATCTAAAAAGCTAATTAACACTAACTTGGTTTTTCAAAAATGCAGGATGCTGGAATTACAAGGTCACACGGGCTTCTATCAAGATTTCAATGGAAAGTCTAGAACTTTAGGCAAAGTATAGCAGAGTTAAATTCCTCCAGGCATTGCTTGAGAAGATAATATGTTAACTTGTGAGAATGAATTTGAGGTTGCAGTGTAGACTCCACAGAATTAAGAGATGTTAGTAACATGGAACATCTGCTAATAGAAGTTTCTGGCTATGAACACAATCTCCCTAACAAGGAGACTTTGTTTTCTAGAACTGGCACAGCAAATGGGGTGGGGCTTCTAAACCCCTTTGGAGAACATTCTTGCCACCATGTGTCTCAGATTCTGTACATTGAGCTACTGAATTTGTTTGCTCAACTGGGTTTTGATCTTGGCTTTGGTCTGGTTTTTTTTTCTTTCTATTCCACTATTTTCCCCTTTTATAATGGAAATGTTTACTTTGTGCCATTATATATTGAACATGTGTAATTTGCCTTTGATACTTATGGGGTCACACTGCCAAGGGTTTGCCTTGAATCTTAGAGGAGTCTTTGGACTTCAAATTTTGAGCAATGCTGGAATTGTGGAAACTATGGAGACTTTTGGATATAGACTAACTTCATTTTGCATTTTGAGATGAACATGAGCTTTTGGGAATCAGGGGGAGAATGTTATGGCTTGGATATAAGGTGTCCCTGGAAAAGTTAAACAATAAAGAAATGCTCAGAGGTGAAATTATCAGATTATGGTAGTTGTTACCTAATGATTGAATTAAAGATTTTGATAGGTTATTGAGTTGAATTGATTGAATTGATTAGCTGTAACTGTAGAGGTGGTGAAAGTAGGTCCCTAAGGGGGCCTCCTTTTGGGAATTATATTTTGTCCCTGGTTCTTTGCTTTTACTCATTGTGTTTCCTGGCTGCCATGATCTTAGCAGCTTTCCTCTGCCATGTCTTTCTACCATGATATTCCACCCCATCTTGGGTGCAGACCAATGGAATCAGCTGATCATATAGTGAACCTCTGCCCCTTGAGGCCAAAATAAACATTTTCTCATCTAAGTGGTTCTTGTCAGTTATTTTGATCACAGTGATAAAGCAAAAGAAAACAAAACAAAAAAACCCAAAACCACATGAGGGCATTGAACAAATATGGAATTGTGTGATATTTTTCTCTTTGGTATCCCTAGGTCCATAAGTGGAATAAAAGAGTTTATTTATTAAGAAAATTTAATAATAATGGTCACAATATTTAGGAACCAAAGAAGTCTTTCTTAGAACAGTTGGAAAAAAAGAACTTTTGGGGAGGGGAAGTCTTTTGGAATATGGTGTGGAACATTTTGGAGTACAAAGCACATCTCCCACACAGTAGAAAATGCATTAAGTGTTCTCCCATAGAGAATGGCTTTAGAGAATGGCATCTATGGATCTTCTAGAATGGAAATAAAATGGAACAAAAGTTCTTAAATGATTTTATACTTTCAGATTAATAAATTTGATAGGATTATGTGTGCCTCAAAAATATTATAGATGTTTGCTAAATAGTTGATTAAAAGTAAAATTGCTAATTGGCCTATTAATGTTATCTCATGAAAAATTCACCTTAAGAGAAGACAAAGGCTGAATTTCCTAGATTTGAGAATTACCTTGAATTATGATAAAAAGAAATCATTTACAAGACACATTTAAACATTTATCAAATGCATGTACGATTTGTTATAATATATTGATGGATATGAACTGTGATGGTATAAGAAAATTTTATTGTCCTTATATTTTCTGCAACTCTGTAAGGAAATATCCAATTTTATTTTTTATGCTCATTCACATTTAATGTGCCATAATAATTTTTAAAGACTTAAGAAATTATACAGTCAACTTAAATTTGTCCTTAAGCAAAATTAGTCTAAAGGATAAGAAGTAAAGGAAGTGAGTATAAGAGTAAAGAAAAGAATTATTTTGAAGACATTATGAAACATCAAATACCTTTAAATCTTCCAGACACTTGCAATCATAAAAATGAACTAAATGATCCTTTAATCATTCAACAGCAAAGTCAATATTTCTACAACACTTCATCATCACCATTTTCCCTTTCTTATACTTACAAAATAGACTTTAATTAAATGTTCATTAACAAATACATTTTTTAAATTCTTTGTATACTGACCTTGAATCCTAAGACCTTGCCATGATATACTTAATTTTTGTAAGACATCTTCAAATTTTTAATTTACACAGTCATTTCATTTATGAATAAAGACAGTATTGCTTGTTAGTTTCCAATTTTTGTGATCTATATGTCTTTTTGTTGCCCTTGAGTAAGACATTGAATAGTGGTGATACAAATGGACCTTCTTGCTGGGGTAAATAATATTGCTTTCTTTGAATAAATAAAATTAGTTAAAATAGATGATTGTACATTAAAAGCTGCTGAAGTTAATCTGTAAAATGTTCATTTATAATTTTAATGTTCATAATAATGACTGTACTCAGTTATCTTTGCTGTACCTTTGCCCTGATATCACTGTTAAGATGACTGTGCAATGAGATAAACAGATGTCCTTTTATCCTATTCTTTGAAAGATTTTGATTGTTTCTTCATTAAATGTGAAGAATTATTGGTGGAGCCTTCCTGGGCATGGAGTTTACTTTGTGAGAATAGATTGAATTATTCAGATTCCTTAGCAGATGTTTATTCAGAAAAATATCTTGTTAATTTGGGTAATTTTGATATTTTTCTTAGAGAATTTCCCAATTCATTTAAAATTTCAAGTGTATTAGAATAAATTTATTCATAATATTCACTTGTTATGTTTAATATTTTTGAAATCTCTGGTGTTACCTTTTTTCCATTTATAATGTTGTATATGTGGTTTTTCTTTTGAATCTTCTTATGATGGATGTTGTAACTTTGTTTTCCAACTTTAGACATTGTTTCTTTCTACTAAATATTTTTTTAATACATTATTTCAGGTCTTTTACTCTTCTAATATATTTTTGAAAGTACAATTTTCTTTTTAATCACAGCTTTAGCTACATTTTACAAATTTTGCTTATTTTGATACTTCAAATATTTTCATTGTGAGTTCTGTTTTCATTAATGGGTTATTATTGTGTTGTTTATTTTTAAAATATTTGGAGAATTTTGAATTACACTTTTATTGTTTTCTTGATTAATTTTATTGTACTCTAATGATTTTAAAGTTTACTAACACTTAAAAATTATCCATGTTTACAAATGTTCCAAAACATGAGAAAATAATTTGTATTGTGAAATTCTTGAGTGAAACATTACATAGAATCAACTTTGTGAAGTTGTTTAAACTTTTTCTGATCTTTACATCCATATATCTTATTTTATCCTTTATCAAAAATGGTATATTATCATATAGATATGTCTTTCAGTTTTCTTACTTCTCTTATCATTTTTAGTTGTATATGGACACAATACCTTTATTTTATTTTATTTTTGGGGAGTTTGGGGGATATCAAGGATTGAACTCAGGGGCACTGGACCACTAAGCCACATTCCCAGCCCTATTTTGTATTTTGATTTGGAGATGGTCTCACTGAGCTGCTTAGTGCCTCACTTTTGCTGAGGCTGGCTTTGAACACATGATCCTACTGTCTCAGCCTCTTGAGCTACTAGGATTACACACATGTGCCTCTGTGCCTGGTTTAGTCATTTACTTTTATGTGATGCTGAGGGTCAAACCTCATGCCTCACAAATGCTAGGCAAATGCTCTATCACTGAGCTACAACCTCATCTCCTTACTTCATAATTTCTTTATTTTTAAGATAAAATACTAAATTCTTTTTAAAAATATTTATTTATTTTTTTCTTAGTTATTGGCAGACACAACATCTTTGTTTTGTACGTGGTGCTGAGGATCGAACCCGGGCCGCACGCATGCCAGGCGAGCACGGTATCACTTGAGCCACATCCCAGCCCCTCTCTAATTATGTATTTTTTTTAATTGTTGGTTGTTCAAAACATTACATAATTCTTGATATATCATATTTCACACTTTGATTCAAGTGGGTTATGAACTCCCATTTTTACCCTGCATACAGATTGCAGAATCACATCAGTTACACTTCCATTAATTTACATATTGCCATACTAGTGTCTGTTGTATGCCTTTCCTATCCTCTACTATCCCCCCATCCCCTCCCTTCCCCTCCCCTCTTCTCTCTCTACCCCCTCTACTGTAATTCATTTCTCCCCCTTGTATTATTTTTCCCTTTCCCTTCACTTCCTCTTGTATGTAATTTTTGTATAACCCTGAGGGTCTCCTTCCATTTCCATGCAATTTCCCTGCTCTCTCCCTTTCCCTCCCACCTCTTTTCCCTGTTTAATGTTAATCTTCTTCTCATGCTCTTCGTCCCTACTCTGTTCTTAGTTACTCTCCTTATATCAAAGAAGACATTTGGCATTTGTTTTTTAGGGATTGCTAGCTTCACTTAGCATAATGTGCTCTAATGCCATCCATTTACCTCCAAATTCTATGATTTTGTCATTTTTTAATGCAGAGTAATACTACATTGTGTATAAATGCCACATTTTTTTTTATCCATTCGTCTACTGAAGGGCATCTAGGTTGGTTCCACAGTCTTGCTATTGTGAATTGTGCTGCTATGAACATCTATGTAGCAGTGTCCCTGTAGCATGCTCTTTTTAGGTCTTTAGGGAATAGACTGAGAAGGGGAATAGCTGGGTCAAATGGTGGTTCCATTCCCAGCTTTCCAAGAAATCTCCATACTGCTTTCCAAATTGGCTGCACCAATTTGCAGTCCCACCAACAATGAACAAGTGTACCCTTTTCCCCACATCCTCTCCAGCACTTGTTGTTGTTGGACTTCATGATGGCTGCCAATCTTACTGGAGTGAGATGGTATCTTAGGGTGGTTTTGATTTGCATTTCTCTGACTGCTAGCGATGGTGAGCATTTTTTCATGTACTTGTTGATTGATTGTATGTCCTCCTCTGAGAAGTGTCTGTTCAGGTCCTTGGCCCATTTATTGATTAGGTTATTTGTTATCTTATTGCCTAATTTTTTGAGTTCTTTGCATACTCTGGATATTAGGGCTCTATCTGAAGTGTGTGGATTAAAGATTTGTTCCCAGGATGTAGGCTCCCTGTTTATCTCTCTTATTGTTTCTTTTGCTGAGAAAAAACTTTTCAGTTTGAGTAAGTCCCATTTGTTGATTCTAGATGTTAACTCTTGCACTATGGGTGTCCTACTGAGGAATTTGGAGCCTGACCCCACAGTATGTAGATCATAGCCAACTTTTTCTTCTATCAGATGCCGTGTCTCTGATTTAATATCAAGCTCCTTGATCCATTTTGAGTTAACTTTTGTGCATGGCGAGAGAAAGGGATTCAGATTCATTTTGATGCAAATGGATTTCCAGTTTTCCCAGCACCATTTATTGAAGATGCTATCCTTCCTCCATTGCATGCTTTTAGACCCTTTATCAAATATAAGATAGTTGTAGTTTTGTGGATTGGTTACTGTGTCCTCTACTCTGTATCATTGGTCCACCCGCCTGTTTTGGTACCAGTACCATGCTGTTTTTGTTACTATTGCTCTGTAGTATAGTTTGAAGTCTAGTATTGCTATACTGCCTGATTCACACTTCCTGCTTAGCATTGTTTTTGCTATTCTGGGTCTTTTATTATTCCATATGAATTTCATGATTGCTTTACCTATTTCTACAAGAAATGCTGTTGGGATTTTGATTGGCATTGCATTAAACCTATAGAGAACTTTTGGTAATATCACCATTTTGATGATGTTAGTTCTGCCTATCCATGAACAGGCTATATTTTTCCATCTTCTAAGATCTTCTTCTATTTCTCTCTTTAGGATTCTGTAGTTTTCATTGTATAAGTCTTTCACCTCTTTTGTTAGGTTGATTCCCAAGTATTTTATTTTTTGGGGGGATATTGTGAATGGAGTAGTTGTCCTCATTTCCATTTCAGAGGATTTGTCGCTGATATACAGGAATGCCTTTGATTTATGCGTGCTGATTTTATATCCTGCCACTTTGCTGAATTCATTTATTAGCTCTAATAGTTTCTTTGTAGACCCTTTTGGGTCTGCTAGGTATAGAATCATGTC
Organism: Ictidomys tridecemlineatus; assembly: GCF_052094955.1. Lineage (NCBI taxonomy): Eukaryota > Metazoa > Chordata > Mammalia > Rodentia > Sciuridae > Ictidomys > Ictidomys tridecemlineatus. The sequence continues at coordinate 44,663,313 of NC_135485.1, read as the reverse complement.
AGCTGCAAATAGTGATAATTTAAGTTCTTCTTTTCCTATTTTTATGCCTTTAATTTCTTTCATCTGTCTAATTGCTCTGGCCAGTGTTTTGAGAACTATGTTGAACAGAAGTGGTGAGAGAGGGCACCCCTGTCTTGTTCCAGATTTTAGAGGAAATGTCTTCAATTTTTCTCCATTCAGAATGATGCTAGCCTGAGGCTTCACATGGATTGCTTTTAGAATGTTGAGGTATGTTCCTTTTATCCCTAGTTTTTTAGAATGTTGAGGTATGTTCCTGTTATCCCGAGTTTTGAACATAAAGGGATGCTGTACTTTGTTGAATGCTTTCTCTGCATCTATGGAGATGATCATATGGTTCTTTTTTTTAAGTCTATTGATGTGGTGAATAACATTTATTGATTTCTGTATATTGAACAATCCTTGCATCCCAGGGATGAATCCTACTTGATCATGGTGCACAATTTTTTTGATATGTTTTTGAATCCGATTCGCCAGAATTTTATTGAGGATTTTTGCATCTAGGTTCATTAGAGATATTGGTCTGTAGTTTTCTTTCTTTGAAGTGTCTTTGTCTGGTTTAGGAATCAGGGTGATGTTGGCCTCGTAGAATGAATTTGGAGGTTCTTCCTCTTTTTCTATTTCCTGAAATAGCTTGAAAAGTATTGGTGTTAGTTTCTCTTTAAAGGTTTTGTAAAACTCTGTTGTATACCCATCCGGTCCTGGGCTTTTCTTAGTTGGTTGCCTTTTGATGATTTCTTCTATTTCCTCAATTGATATTGGTCTGTTTAGGTTGTCTATATCCTCCTGACTCAATCTGGGCAGATCATATGTCTTAAGAAATTTATCAATGCCTTCACTATCTTCCATTTTATTGGAGTATAAGGATTCAAAATAATTTATGATTCTCTTTTGTATTTCTGATGTCTCTGTTGTGATATTGCCTTTTTTATCCCGTATGCTAGTAATTTGAGTTCTCTCTCTTCTTCTCTTCGTTAGCATGGCTAAGGGTCTGTCTATTTTATTTATTTTTTCAAAGAACCAACTTTTAGTTTTGTCAATTTTTTCAATTGTTTCTTTTGTTTTGATTTCAATAATTTCAGCTCTGATTTTAATTATTTCTTGCCTTCTACTTCTTTTGCTGTTGTTTTGCTCTTCTTTTTCTAGGATTTTGAGATGAAGTATGAGATAATTTATTTGTTGTTTTTTTTTGTTTGTTTTGTTTTGTTTAAGGAATGAACTCCAAGCAATGAATTTTCCTCTTAGAACTGCTTTCAATGTGTCCCATAGATTTTGATATGTTGTGTCTGTGTTTTCATTTGTCTCTAAGAATTTTTTAATTTTCTCCTTGATGTCTTCTATAGCCCATTGATCATTCAGTAACCTATTGTTCATTCTCCAAGTGATGCATGATTTTTCCTTCCTTTGTTTATCATTGATTTTCAGTTTCATGCCATTATGATCAGATAAGATGCATGGTATTATCTCTACTCCTTTATATTTTCTAAGAGTTGCCCTGTGACATAATATATGTTCTATTTTTGAGAAGGTTCCATGTGCTGCTGAGAAAAAAATTTAACTGTTTGATGTTGGGTGGTATATTCTAAATATGTCAATTAAGTCTAGGTTATTAATTGTGTTATTGAGTTCTATAGTTTCCTTATTCAACTTTTGTTTGGAAGATCTGTCCAGTGGTGAGAGAGGTGTGTTGAAGTCTCCCATGATTATTGTATGGTGGTCTATTGGTTTAATGCTTCCTGCATTTCTAGGATTTCTGTTTGTTTGTTTTTTATTACCTCTATCTCCCTGTATAATTAATCTTTTGCTTCTTGGATTTGTTTATGTAATTCATTGTCAAAGTGATCTTTCATTGTCTGATTTTGCTGTCTAATGTCTTCCTTGAGACTCCAGATCATCTGAAGCATGTATATCCTGAATTCTTTATCTGACATTCCATCTGCTGCAGCTATTGCCTCTTCTGAAGTTGAGTTGATCTGCATTGCTTGTGGTCCTTTCTTTCCTTGTCTTTTCATACTGCTCACGTTGCTTTCTGCTTGGTGAAACTGTTGTGTTTTTGAAATTATCCACCTACATATTTATAATGCTCTTGTATAGTTGAAAAGTCTCCCTTGCAGGGCGGGCAGCGGCTGTGCTCCTCCTCCAGTTGGGGTGATCTGTCTACCATGCTGGCAGGCCGCTGGGTCTGTTCTGCCAGTGGGTTGCAGGTCTGCCTACCTTCCAGGCGCGGGCGGCGGCTCTGCTCTGCCCTTACTCCAATTGGGGTGACGTGACTACCACGCCCGCTGGTTGCTGGGCCTGTTCTGGGTGTAGGCGGCGGTTCTGCTCTGCCCCTATTCCAATTGGTGTGACGTGCCTACCACGCCGGTAGGCCGCTGGGCCTGTTCCGCCGGTCGGTCGCAGGTCTGGCAACCTTGCGGGCTCGAATGGCGGCTCTGCTCGGCCCATACTCCAAATGGCGTGACGTGTCTGCCATGCCGGCAGGCTGCTGGGCCTGTTCCGCTGTTCGGTCGCAGGTCTGCCTACCTTTCGGGCTCGGACGGCGGCTCTAAAATACTAAATTCTTAAAAAAATATAATCTGTTTATATTCCTGGTGGATTGATTTTTATTCTAAAAAAATGATTCCTCTTCATTGTTATAAATGACCATTGCTTTAAATACAATTTTTCTATTACTTGTTTATGTTACATGTTTTTCTTTAGGTTTCTATATACCACCAGATATCCTATAATTAAGATATATCTCTAAAAAGAAGAATACAAGTATGTTTGCTTTAAAACTCAATTTGAAAATATTTATCTTTTAATTGGTCATTTAATCCATTTAAGTGTGTTTGGTCATAAGTACACAATTTTAACATGCTACGATTTTGCCACTTACCTTATATTCCTTAGTTTGTTTCTCTTTCCCTGACATTATGCTGAATTAGTTAGGATTTATGTTATTACATTATTTCTCTTTACTACCTTAATGTTAATACATTATGAAACTTCTACTGGAGAATACCTTGGAGAGTGCAATAAGTACCATTAATTTGTTTAAACTATGAACTGCAGTAGTATAATAACTGTGTTCCAGATAATGCTAGAACATTGAACCTTTGCTTAACAAGGTGTGATCCATAGACAAACAATATTGTTATCACTTTGTTGTATTTAAAGCTTCAAATTCTCCCCCTTGAGACCTATTGCAACCAAGCCTGGAGTTTTTGAAAGAATCTCAGGTACTTATTATGTATGTTAAATTTGAGGAGCATTGATTTTGAACACTTTTACTCTATTAGACTTGTTTTTTGTCTTTTTCTTTAATTATGTCTGTGTAATTTCATTGCAAAGTATTGCAAAATTCAACAAATATCATTTTTTTAGCAAATAGTTTGGCTACCTACTTACCCACAATTTAGAAATACTCACAAATAACATATTCACCCTTTTCCCTCTCTTCCTTCCTTCCTTTTCCTTCCCTCCTTCCTTCTTTTTGATAATTACACCAATAATAGTTTTCATTCTACTAGAGTAAGTATGTCAATATTTCCATTATTGTAGATAAGCTGGTGTTTAATTCTCCCATTTTAATGTTTTACAAATGTACTTATGTATCTTTAATTTGGGGAATATATATAACATAATAGTTAATGGCACCCAGAGGGTATAGCACAATGTGTTTGACACAGTAGATCCTCTACACATTTGGAGAATTAATAGTTGAATTTAAGAAATTCATTTTCTTAATTGAGTTGTGTTTGACATGTAACCCAATGGACAGTATCAGAGTATTTTTATTAATAGGAAAAAGTGATCTCTTATTTTCAACATAACAAAACAGTCAGTTATCCTTCTCTACTTTTTTTGTGCATGTGGAAATAATCTTTATAAAACCTCATATATATCAGTTACAAGAGTTGCAGGTCTGTATGGAGGTCACCAATGTTAATTAACTATATTCAATTTTAAAGTTTTGTCAAAGCAAATAAATATGTAACAGCCTCCTATTGTGCATTAAGACTTCAATTCAGACTGAAATTATATAATATGATCCATTTATTTTTGTGATAGGCTTGATTATAGCTGATCATGAATAGTTCTCAACAAAAGAGAGAAGATATATATATATATATAACAAAACTACAGATTCTTTTGATAGATATACATCTTAGCTGGAAAAGAAGTGATTAAACCCTCTAGCTAAAGAAGCTTTGTTAAATACATAATGTGCTGAAGAGTTAGACATCAGACTACTGTTGCGACTCTTACAGCAAATTAAATGGAACATCTAGAATTGGCAATATGTACGTTTCTGTTTTAAATGTGTGTCATCCAAATCATTTAAGTTCTTTTCCTGTTCACAGTGACAGCTGTCAGTGTTCAGCAAACAAATAAAACAAACAAACCTACAAAAACCTTAACATCTGTTCTTATTTATCTATAACTATTTTAATAGAGTTTGTTTTACATTCTTTAAAATGGGAAGAATGGGAAACCAGCAAATGAATATTTCTCTTGGAAGTTATTTTTTACTGGTATTTACTAGTCTCTAAATAACTGAAATGTCTATAAAGTGAGCATATGTTATTTTTTAATTAAATTTTTATTGTGTGCATAACATGTTGTGATATATAATAATGTGATGTTATGGGATATATATATACACACACATACATACATACAACATATTGTCTCATATGGCTACTTTTTGTGGAAAGAGCAGATAAAATATATTCATTGCATTAATCTCAAATTCAGTACAATTTTATTATTTATAATTTTCATGTTGTACTTTAAATCTCTATACCTGTTACTCCTACATACATTGTAACCTATGTTCTACATCTCCCATGTGCTCTTCACACCCAGTGCCCCAACTCCACCCACAATAATCACTGTTTTATTAATTTTGTGTATTTGTTTATTTATTTTTATTTAGGTTTTAGATCCCATATATAAGTGAGGTAATGCGATTTTTTCCCTGCATCTAACATTTCACTTTGCTTACTGTTCTCCAGCATCATCTAATCTGTTACAATGGCAAGATCTTCTGTTCAGAGCTGAATAATATTTCATTATATGTATGTGTGTGTAATCTTTATTTTTTTGCATATAGAATGATGTTATCTGTGAACAACCATATTTTACTTCTTCTTTTCCAATTTATATCTCCTACTGGGTTTTCATTGTCTGATTGCTTTTTGTTAGCACTTCCAGTACTATGTTGAACAGAAATGGTGAGAATGGGTACCCTTGCCGTGTACCACATGTTTATAGAAAAGCTTTCATATTTCTTCCACTAGTTGTAACATTTGATATGCGTTTTATTATATAAGTGGTCTTCATTATATTGCAAAACTTTCCTTTTGTACTTAGACCTTTGAAAGTTTTTATCAAGAAAGAATATTGGACCTTGTTGAGTATTTTTCTACATCAATTAAAATGATTATATGACTTTCATCTTTTATCCAGCTAATCACATTAATTGATTTTCATATGTTAGACAAACTTTTCATTCCAGGGATGAATCATTATGTGTAGTCTTTTTGTTGTTGAATTTTGTTTGCTAATACTTCCTCAAGGATTTTTTTTGCATCCCTATGTATTTGAGAGATTGGTATTTCATTTTCTTTTGTGATATAGCTGACCCTCTTAGGTGTTAAGATTAAATTGATCTTATAAAATGTTTACAAGTATTCCTTCTAGGTCTATTTCTTGGGAGAGTTTAAGAAGCATTGGTATTAATCTTTTTTTTTTTTTTTTTGTACAATTCAGCCATAATATCATCTGGACCTGGGTTCTTCTTTGTTTGAAAAGCCTTTTTTTTAAAAAAAAATTATTACTTCCTCAATCTCTTTTTCATTTGACAGATAATGACAAACATGTAAGGTTTTCTAATGCTTTTTAACTCAATCTTCAGAGCTTATAGTTTTTTAGGAATTATCCATTTTGTCTTGGTTATTCAATTTGTAGGCATAGAGCTGTTCATAATAGTCTCTTATGATTATTTTTACTTCTAAGCCATCTGTTGTAATTTCTTCGTGTTTGGTTTTATTTATTTGGGTCTTCTCTAAATTCTTCTTAGACTTGCTAAAGGATTTTACATTTTATCTATTTTTAAAAATCCACTTTTATTCATTCTTTCTGTAGTATTTATTTTCTCTACCTGATTTATTTCTGTTATGATTTTATTGTTTCCTTCTTTCTGAAAATTTTGGGTTTAGTTTTTTCCTTTCCTAGTTCTGTGGGGCATAATGTTTGGTTATTTTGGATTCTCCTCCATTTTAAATGCAGACATGTATTAGAATTTCATTTGCTGCGTCCCGTAGGTTTGCATAGGTTTTGGTATGTTGCATTTCTGTTTTCACTTGAATGAAGACATTTAAGAATTTCCTTTGATTTCTATTTTAACCTATTGAAATTTCAGAAACATGTTGCTTACTTGCATGTATTTATAAATTTTTAAAGATTTCTCTGACTATTGATTTCTGATTTCATGATATTTTCTAATGCAATACTTGATATGTTTTTATTCTTTTTAAATTTGTTCTGACTTGTTCTGTGCCCTAACATATGCTCTATCCTGCAGAGTGTTCCTTGTGTCCTAAAGGAAAATATGGATTATAATGATTTTGGACGGAAAGTTCTGTATATGTTGTTAGACCCATTTGGTCAGAAGTACAATTCAAGTATAATATTCCTTATTAATTTTATGTCAAGTTGACCTATTTATAATTGAAACTACTCTGTTGAAATCATCACTAGTATTAATTCCTATCTCTTTCTATTTTCATTACATGGTGACTATTTTGCCTCTTGCAGCAGACTTATTTTTAAAATACATCAAACACTAGTATTGCTATATGTATAAACATGGCTGTATAACCAAAGTGATTCTGCAATCTGTACACGTGGAAAAATAAGAATTCAACCCCATTTGAATCAAATGTATGATATGTCAAGATCATTGTATTATCTTGAGCAACTAATAAAAAAATTTACAAAACTTTTTGTTTCTTCTTTTTTATTGGTTCATAATAGTTATATATAACATTAGGTTTCACTTTGACATATTATAAATGCATAGAGTATAGTATACTCCAATCATGTCCTGAGTACTTCCTGTTCCCCTTCTCCCTCCATCTGTCCCCTTTCCTCTATTATATTTATCTTTGTGCTTATTTAGTCTTTCATTAAATAGAGTTTTGTATATATACATAATGATTATATTCACTGTAGCATATTCATATGTGTACATTGAAAATCAGTTAAGATTCATTCCACTCATTTTTTCCTTATCCTATCTCTCTTCCTGTTCCCTCAAGCTCCTTCTTCAGCTCCCTGATAACCCCTTTATTTTGATGGAAATTCCCCACATTTCTTTTTTTTCTCTCTCTCTCCTTCCCCATACCACTAATTTTAGAATAGATTCTGCATATCAGAGAAAACATTTGACCCTTGACTTTCTGAGTCTGACTTATTTCATTGAGCTTCAAATCTCCAGGTCCATCCATTAAACAACAAATAACATAATTTCATTCTTTTACCTGACTGAGTAATACTCCTTTATATATATAAAGGAGTATATGTATATTGTATGTATGTATGTTTGTGTTTGTGTACATATATATATATATATCATTTTCTTCTGTTGAAGGGCACCTAGGTTGGTTCCATAGTCTGGAAATTGTGAATTGTGCTGCTATAAACTTTGATGTGGCATCCCTATAGTATGTTAGTGTAGATCATTTGGATATACTCTGAGAAGTGGGATAGCTGGCTCATATGGTAGTTCCATTCCTATCTTTTTGATGAATCCCCATACTGCTTTCCTGAGTGGTTGCATTAATTTGCAGTACCACCAATAATAATGAGTATATCTATTCTCCCACATCCTTGCCAATGATTTTTAATTGTATTTTTGATAATTGCCATTCTAACTGGAGTGAGATAAACTCTGAATATGTTCTTTTTTTTAAATTTGCATTTCCCTAATTGCTAGAGATGTTGAATTTTTTTTCATATATTTTTTGGTCATTTTTTTTTTAATTTGGAGAATTGTCTGTTTAGTTCTTTTGCTCATTTTATTTTTGGGTAATTTGCTTTTTTGTGTTAAGTTTTTTGAGTTCTTGATATATTCTTGATATTAATGCCCTGAGGACCAAGTGGCAACTGTTTTTTGACTCAAGTCTATTTTATCAGATCAGAGTACCAACATCTCTGTCTATTTTTGGCATTATTTCCAAGGAATATCTTTTTCTGTGCTTTTATGTTTGGCCTCTGTATATCTTTAAATCTAAAGTATGTATCTTACAGGCAGAACATAGTTACATCTTGATTTTTATCCATTCAAGGACATTCCTTGTCCTTGGATGAGAGAATTTTATCCATTTGCATTAAGGTTATTGACTTGGTTTAAATATGTAATCCCCCAATTTTGAGTTGAAAACTTAAACCCCAATATAGCATTCTTGGAAGATAGGATCCAATGGAAAGTGTTTGTGTCATGAAAGTCCCACCCTTGTAACCATACTAATGCTGGTTATATTAGAGCTTGAGACTATGAATTCTTTCAGCCTCTCACTTTCCACAGTGGAATGAAATACCTTCACTTTAGACTTTAGACATCAGAATTGTGAGCTAAATAAATTTTTTAATTATAAAATAATCAGTTTGTGGTATTCTGTTATGCCAGTCCAAATGTACTAAGAAATTTATTACTAATAGGTAAGGATGCACTATTGCCATTTACATTTTTTTCTCATTGTTTGAGGGCTCATTTGTTCATTTTCACTGCTATTTTTGGCCACCTATGTGATAGTTTTCTATATTGCCAAGCTATGAATCCCTTCTTTTAATGTTTGTAGATCTTTTTAATGTTTGTAATTTTTATTTGTGGTTACCATGAAGTTTATACAAAACATCTTATAATCAACTATTCTAAGCTTGTAACAACTTAATTCTGTCATTGACAAAAACTATAGACTTTTATCCTTCAGCCCCACAAATTATGGCTTTGATGTCACAATTTACATTTTTATATTGCTCATTCATTAGAAACTTCACTTAGTTTTAGTTATTTTTGAGTGTTCTGATTTTTTATCTTCATGTTAGAAATATATGGATATATATAATGTACACACACATCACCATTATAATATTGAAGATCTTTTATTTGACTATGTATTACTTCTACCAATAAGTTTTATATTTTTAAAATATATTTTTATTTGTAGATGTATACAATACCTTTATTTTATTTCATTTATTTTTCTGTGGTGCTGAGGGTGGAACCCAGGGCCTCACATGTGCTAGGCAGGCGCTCTACCATTGAGCCACAACCCCAGCCCCAAGTTTTATATAATTTATATATATATACATATATATATATATATGTATATATATAATGGTAAGTACCATCCTTTTATTCCTACTTCATGAAGTCCTTTAAGAATTTCTTGTATGTTACATCTAGTGGTGAGGGAATCCTTCACTGTGCATACTGAAGATTTATATTCCTTGATTTTAAAAATATAACTTTTTTAGACATAGTATTCTTGGTTGAAAATTTTCTTTTTTTCAACATGTTCATATGTATCCCATTGTCTCCTAGCTTGCGTAGTTTCTACTGAGAAATCTGCTGAGAATTTAATATCACTTCCTGTTTTCATGTCATTTGCTGTTTTCTCTTGATGCTTTAATTTATTTTTTTTTATTTTTGTCCTTGACTTTTGTCAATTTGATTATAATGTGCCTTAGAAAGTTTCTCTTTGGGTTTTTATCTTTTTGAGAACATTTGAGCTTCATGGACCTTGTTGTTCATTTTGTTTCCAAGATCTAAAAAATTTTAGCAGTTATTCTACTAACTAAGCTTTCTGTCACTTTCTCTGACTTTTCTTCTACAGCTCACATTAAGCAAATATTTGTGTACTTAAGGATATCCCATAAATTCCATAGGTTGTCATCACTTTTTTTTCATTCCTTTTCTTTTATTTCCTCTGAGTCACTTCAAAAGATTTATTTTCAAGTACACAGATTCTTTATTCTGCTTGATCTAGTTTGCTGTTGAAATTCTGGATTGTAATTTTATTCCATTATCAAATTCCTCAGCTACAATTTTTTTGTGGTATTCATATCTACATTTCTCATTCAGATCATTAATTTTTTTCCTGATGTCACTGAATTGTCTGCTTGTATTTTCTTATATCTCACTGAGTTTCCTTAGGATCTTTATTTTGAATCCCTTTTCAGGTAGTTAACAAATACCATTTCTTTGGGGGTCAGTCACTAAAACTAATTGTATTCCTGTGTTCCTGGTGTTATGCTTAATTTTTTTTGTATCTTTGAATTGATATCATGGATATAGTAATGGTAGTATAGTCAAATGTTACAGAGCAGCTATTGTTGGGGAAGATTTTCACATGCAGATGGGCTTGAGCTGGGGTTGTTGGGCAGGGTGTGGTGACTGTAGTTCTGTGTTTATTCAGTGTTATAATCTTGGTGTAAATTCTTCTGTTGTGATCAGCATTAGAAATGACAATTGATTTAGTCAGCTTTTTTTGCTGCTGTGACTAAAGAATATGACCAGAACAATTTTAAAGGAAGAAATGTTTATTTGAGGGCTCATGGTTTCAGAGGTCTCAGTCCACAGAAGGCCAGCTTCATTCCTTGGGGCTCCAGGTGAGGCAGAAAATCATGGCATAAGAGTGTCTCAGAAGGAAACAGCTCACATGTTTACCCCAAAGCCACATCCTCAATTCCTACCTCCTCCAGCCACACCCTACCACTTCAGTTACCACTCATTTGATCCCTATTGGGAATTAATTCACTGATTGGGTAAAGACTCTTATAACTCAATTATTTCTCCTTTGAATCATCTTGTTTGTCCCACATGTGAGCTTTTGGGGGACACCTCAGATCCCAAACCATTACAGCTATGTATTCCCCAATGATCTAGGCTGCAAGAGCTTTAATAAGTGATGATGCTGTATAAAAAAACATAAACCTCTTGTTTCAGCAGAAAGTGAAAACACCTTAGATTCTATGAGGGTAGCTGTGTCAGCATCAAGATTGTGCATGGCTGGTTCAGTTCCAGATAGGCACGGTACCAAGTCTGTTCATAATAGAGGGCTGATTATCTCAATTATTTCAGGCTCTGATTCCCTGGGACATGAAGCATTGCTTCTGCTCAGCATGGAAAGCATGGATACACTGATTGGTGGAGCTCTGGATACTAAGGCAGAGAGCACTGCACCAACTATGGCATTTGGAAGTGAACTTGAAAGAGTATCCTAGAGGCTTCTAGCTCCCCCAGTACAGAATGCTTACTCTCTGTGACAACAGGGGTGGGGTTAAATTCTTCAATGGGCTGTAGATCTGAAATCCATAAGGGGTGGAAAACTGTCTCAGCTGTGACTATGATGTCAGGGAACATGACTACTCTGGTAGGCAGTGGTTCAGGAGGCCTGAGCTTTCCAGAAGTTGGGTACCACTTCAGCTTAGTCATAGAGGAAGCTGTACCAGTACATAGAATCAGGTCAATTGAACAGATTATGAGTAGTTTGTCTGTAGGGGATAGGGAATAACAGTAACTTGATTTGGGGATGGCATGCCACTGGAGGGTGTGTTACAATAGTGGGGAAGCTTTCAGGACAGCAGGTGCAATGGCTGTTTTTCTCTGGAGAAGGATGCACTCTAAAGGTGGTTCTGGTTTCAAGAAGGTGCAGTGGGACTGGAATACTGCATTAAATCTTCTGGGGATACTCGGCATGTACACTGTAGAGAGGACCGTTAGCTGGATCAGAGTCTCTTAGGATTGTAGGAATCCCTTCTAACAAAGATTGCAGATGTCCACAATGGGGCTTCTGACTTTCTCTTGCTTATAAGAGATAGAAAGAAGTCCTCCGGATTCTGAACTGATCTTCATGGGGGGGGGAGATAAAATGAAGCAATGTATTTCCTTCACTTCTTCATGCATCTATACCACTCTGTATTTTATAGAACTTCTGCTAGTTCTTTATCTGTTCTTGGGAATGCTCTAGTCATTTTGTTTTTATGTATGTTCCTGGTGAAAATTGTGTTAGGAGTTCCTAATCACCATCTCACATGGTATTTGTTTTTTAAAAATACACTGAACAGATATGTTATAGGTAGACAATATTTTTGATAAGCTTAACCTTAACTAATTAACTGACACAGATTTAGATTCTAATTGCTTTGAAAGACAGCTGAGAAAATATATTTTCTATATCATGTGAAAAGGAAATTCTTTATCAAACCTAAATTTTGTATGTTGTATCTTACTTTGGTGTGAAAAATATTTAGTCCATAAGAATGGGAAAGATGGCATCAACCAACCAATTTATTATGTGTGTTTTTTTTCTTTTACCTGATGAATTAGGTGGTTCTTTTCAGAACCTTGCTGCTTGATTTAGAAGTAGCAATAATACTTAAGTTCTATTCCTATTCATAAACAGATTACTGTGACAGGGCATTATCATCTCAGGGAGCTACTAAAACTTCTAGATACTCTAGTTTTGTGTGGCAAAAGAGCTTACTTTTTTTTTTTCTTCATCAAGCTACTATGTAATACCAATATGTAGAAATTCAACATTTTGGAATTAGGTAATTAATAGAAAAAAAGAGCAATACCATTATAGAAATTCAAAAAATATTATTCATCAAGCAATAAGGTAGAGGCTCATTAAGCATCATTTTTTCCTTATCTAGGGTTTGAAACATTTTTAACGTTTGTAATCAACATTTTAAAAAATTATCTATTACCTCTACCTAACTCATTATGAATTGATATTTTGTCTACTTAATTATTATTATTTTTATTTAGTTAAATTGGCTTCCATGTTTTTGTACTAACTATGCACCAAAATAATGTGTGTGTGTGTGTGTGTGTATGTGTATAAAATATATATAAAATATTTTATCTCCAACTGGAGGAAGAAGTGCATCCTCAGGGTAGTTGTGCTATGTCTTTAATCATTCTACTAAATAGCTCTGAGAGCATGTTCTTTTTTATGTTTAAACACTGAAATTTGAACTATCTTATTTTTCTCAATTCATTACATTTTTAGTAATATGCCAATTTGAATTAATTAAAATTGCTCTGGTAACATTATTATAGATGGCCCGATAGAAAATTGGACTGAAACATATCCTTTACTTTGGAACTGAAAATTTTGTAACAATTATAATGCTCAGCTCATACTTCCAAAATTTTCAGTCTTTTGTAAATAATACAGACTTCTTCCCTTTTGCATTCAGTGCAGAATTTAAACAATAAAAATCTTACTTCTAGTTTAGGGAAAACATAATCTAAAAAATGCTGATATAAACAGAAATGTAGTAGATTCTTGTTTTTTCCATGCAATCTGTCAACTTTTTAATAGAGAAATAAAGATAATTTATAAAATATGGGATGGCAACAGATCTAAGAAAGAGTTATGCTTTATGCTTACTCCCAGATGTATCCTTTTAATACCTAATGTTTTTTGCTTTTTTTTTTATTAATTTGCTTTTAGTTATCTAGTTTAGTTATTAAAGACAGACACTATCTTCCTTTTCATGGATTACTACGTCAGATGAATTCAGATATTTCACTTATATATACTATTTTATTATCTATATTTGTAATATAATAAACTGTCAATTATAATTTGAAGTTGTATATAATGATATGAGTAATGTATAATTAAGAATAATTAATCAATTTTAGGCATCATATTAAGCATTGATGTTATACTCTCTTTGAATTATAACTTGTAGCCTCCATGGAATATCATATATGTAGTTATTAATGACAAAGAATGAGCAGTGTTAAAGAAAAAATATTATGAATAATTTACAAAGTAGATAATTAGGGTCTCAAAACAAAATTTTAGGCTTTACCATTTTCAAAAGTAAACATTTGATGATGTATTCAATTTAAGATAAAGCAATTATAAAAAGAATATTCATATAGTTTTCTTAAGAGGAGAATACAGATGTACATATATATATGCATATATATAATTACTACTATCAATACTATTAGCTTTAGTAATAAATACTATTGGTTGAGAACACTTGTTTTACATGTGAAATTGAATTTAATCCTTTAAAAATTACTGTAGTTCTTCCCACTTTCAAATTATGACACCGAGTTACAGTGAATTAAGAAATTTGTGTAAAAATACTCTGCGAGAATTTAATAAAACCACTAATACCCTCATATTGGGAGGCAAGAAGACTGCAATTGGAGACCAGTCTCAGCAACTTAGCAAGGCCCTAAGTAATTGTCTCAAAAATAAATAAATAAATAAGCAAACAAATAAATAAATAAATAAAAACACTGGGTGTGTAGCTCAGTGGTTAAGTGCCTCTGAGTTCAATTCCTGGTGCCTACCCACAAAAAGAGAGAGAGAGAGAGAGAGAGAGAGAGAGAGAGAGAGAGAGAGAGAGAGATAGAAAGGAATATTTAAAATGAGTATTTATGTACAGATAAATTTTTGGAGTGTGTGATTTTAAGCTCAGTGAAACTGACTTTATGATGACATTTATTTTCCTACTAGGTCTTCTTTATACTTGCTAATTCCTGGTGATGGATATGGTAATATTACTTTCATTTAAAGTTCTATAACTTTTAATTAAAAGAAAGAAGTTATGATTAATTGGCAGAGTAAATTAGAATTTCTAAGTTAAACCATGTTTCAAAAATAAAATTATTTATGCCTAAATAAACAAAGATAGTTGTACAATTCTTCAAATACCAAGTACAAGCCTATATTATTAGTCATCTTTTGCTGCATAAAAGGATATCACAAATTTAGTGGCTTAAACTAAATCATTTATTATCTCATAGCATCTGAGGGTTAGGAATGTAGTCACCACTTGGCTATGTTTTCTGTTCAGGGTCCCCCTAATCTATGAACAACAGATCAGCTAAACCATGTTCTCTTCTGGAGGCCTCAATGAAGAACTGGCTTCTAAACTCTTGAAGCTGAGCAGCAGTTAGCAGAACTGAACTTCCTTCTGTTTTTGGCAAAATTTGTTCCTTGCACTTTTATAACTAAAGGTTCTGACGTTTTTCTGGGTATTGGTTGGAGACCACCTTCACAACCTGATAGTTGCTTGAAATTCCTATAAAGGCCACCTGCAGATCCTTACCACAGAGGCTTCTCTAGTATGTTCAATTACCTCATCAAGGCCACAAGGAGAGTCTCTGACTCCTCTGCCAAGACTATAAAGGCTGATATAATATAACATAATTACAGGAGTGATATCCCATAATATTTGCCATATAATGTTACATATTCAAGCCTAATAGTGGGAGTGAAATCCTTTGATGTATGACATTACCTAGTTACAGGAGTGATATCCCATAACTGTGCCTTATTCCATTAGTTAGAAGTCAATGGCTGCATTTATAGACCAGAGAAGCAGTTTAATATTTCAATAGTGATAATTTTGGATCTGCAAATAGGCAACTTTAGCTTCTGGCAATTTAACTTAGTTCAGTTCTAGTGTCCTTAATATCCAAAGATGATAGGAACTGTATCTGGCCAATTTAAGGGTAGTCAACTCCCTTTTGGTTCAGAAATCTACCTTCTTTTCTTTGCTTCAAAGGAATTTCAATTGTCAAACATAAGTTCACATATTAAGACAGAATTTAGTCATGAAGGTGCATTTTACTGGCAAATTCTTATTTGTAGATTATCTACTATGTGTTGATTTTTCTCCTTGGCTGCGTTTGCTGCTGTTGTACAAAATCCTGCCATGATCTTAGTTCTTTGACTTAAGTAGTTACATCCATGAAAAATGTTCTCCTTTTTTTTTTTTTTTTCTCCAGGGATTGAACCCATGGAAGCTTAACCACTGAGCCAGATCTTCAATCCCAATCCCTTCCTTTTTTTTCTTTGAGACAGGTTCTACACAACCTAGGGCCTCATTAAATTGCAAGGTTGGTTTCGAACATGTGATCCTCCTGCCTCAGCTTCCCAAGCCATGGGCCATGCACCTAGCGTTTTCATCCATTCTTACCCTCCTTGGGAGGTAGAGTAATGGAGTTCTCAGTTACGTTGGGGAAAGACACTGTAAATTGCTCTCAAGACCATTAAGGCAAATCATTGTCCATCAACCACTACTACTCCATTACTCTGGTTCCTAAAAAGAGGAGCTAACTGAAAATCTATTCCTTTATCTCCATTTGTTTAAATATATGATACTTAGAAGAAAGAATGTATTATTTTAGTTTGTCAAACTAGGATAAGTGTGTGATGTCTCATCTACTTTTACCCTCTAAGCTTTCAATTGCACTCTAAATTTTGTTTTCTGATAGTCAAATTCTAGTTCATCCTATCTGTCTCTTGAAGTTGTCTTCTAATGCCATCTTCAATTTACCATTCAAATCTGAGCTCACATGTCATTTCCTTCAAAAAAATCTTTCATTAACATTTCTCTAATGTCCCCTGCACACTTGCTATCACTTTCTCCTGCTCTTTTCATTAAAGCACATATCTGATGTTATATCAATGTTTTGCCTTTCTCTCCTGAGCCAGATCTTCAACCCCAAGATAGAGAGCCTTGTACTGGGTCCTATTTGTCACCCTAATACTTACCAATGCCCAGCACATACAGATAAATGGTTGCTTAATAAATGAATTAGAGGAAGTAAATAAGGGATTCTTTATATTATATAGAATATATGTTTAATATTCTTTATATTACTAGGTATTTTTGAATAACAAATGTATCTCAATATACTCTATCAAATAAGTCATTAAATTTCACTATGGGTTACTTTATGAACACAATTGTAAATTCAATTAAAATAGACTTCAGAAACCTTTTTAATGAAAGCCTCATCACAAATTTGAAAATGAGGTTTGTAGCAGAAACTACTTTGTTTCATCATCATACAACATTACTTTTAAGTGCTATAGAAGTAGTATTTGACTTCAATTAGAGAAAGTTAAGGGAATTAGGCATTTATAATGTTTAACAAAGAAAAGTTCAGTATTGAAATCTATAAAATTAGAAATACGCTGTATTATAAAAGATACTGTAATAAGGGTAGATTAAATTATAATTCCACTTTAAAAATTAGTATCAAAAAAACTGGTACAGAATGAGAGAGAAACAGTTACTCTGAAAATGGAGCAATGAGAAAAAATAGAATATAAAGAATTACTTATAATTGAAGGGAGCACCTTGAAGTATAAAACCAAAAATAGAATGAGTTTATTGTTCATAAATGGTTTTGAAATTATAATAAAAAGTATGTATAAAGATATACTCAGGGGAAATATCCTATTAGTGAAAAACTCCAGAAAGGAAGACTGTTAATGATGATATTAATTTGGAACACTATTGTCATGTAATTTATAAATTTCCTTTAAATTCTAGAAAGGAGAGAAATAAAGACCTCAAAAAATTGTCAGTTGACACAAAGTGGATGAAAGAATGGTAATTAGAAAAAATGACCACATGCAAATTATCAGACCTGTTAACTTTATTTTCTATGATTTTAAAGGATTGTTTTGTGCATTTATCATGTTTGAAAAGTCCTCAGGTATTCCTGCTGCATTTGCCTGTATATGAAAAGTCTTCTGGTATTGAAAAATCACGTGAAAGTCTATAAAGAGTGAATCTAATTTGAAGGAGGAGTCTAACAGGGTGCCAGCCATTTGATGTCACATTGTCAGCCTTGAAATTTTAAATAGTTTGGGAAGAGCTATTCAAATGACCTTTATAAATGATATTAAATAGGCACTGCAAAAACCAGTGGAATCAGAAATATTGTAACAGGTTTCAAGCTGTGAGTTCAATTTCTCAAATTTTGACATGCTGCAAGTAGTAACACATCTAAAATCTTCACAAAGATTTCTGAGTCTTCAGTGTGACTTTAACTTAACTGAAGATCTAAAGCATCCTTATGATTAAGGCTTATCCCCATTGGAAAGTGAAAGAGAATTGAAAAAGGAGAGATGTGTAAAAGATAATATAAGAAATTTAAGCAAAGAAGGAGATAGAATGTTATGAGCCATTGAGAAAGAGTTACTGTTTTTGTTGCTTGGTTTTATGGTTGGATTTTTCTCTGGTCTTGTCTTTCTGAAACAAAAATGTATCTTGTGAGCATCTAAAGGATGGGTATAAAATATCATGCAAATAAGCTTCCAGGGAAGATTGGAACATACTTCTACCAATTTTATAAACAAATAAGCTCTGATGGAAAATAGATAATGAAATTATCAACCTTGTAAAATATTTTGCCAGATACTAACAGTATGTATTTGATACCTGTATAAAAATAGAACAGATAACATTGCTACAAGTATATGTAATGGCTTTTCTTTATGTAATGTATGAATTGGACACATCTTTACATGTCCTTTTATGGAAAGGTAAATAAGAAAGATGCAAAGATTACCTCAGCAATAGGTACTTGCTGCTAAAATTTCTTGCCTTCCACTCATTTTGAAATTAATCATCAGTGATGTATTAATAATTGTCACAAATAATCCAGTTAGGTACCAATCGAAATTATTTGTATTTTTTTGATTTTTTTTAATGTATGTGTTGTACTGGGGATTGAACCCAGGTTGTTGTGCATACAAGGTCAAGTGCTCTAACACTGAGGAACTAACCCAAGTTATCATTTTCTCATTTACATTTTGAGTAGAAAGTGATCATTTAAGCATCCTGGAAGGAAAGTTAGTGGTAAATTTATTAAACAAGCAATGGAGGCAAAGGCATTTATTTAAAATATCTTATACACTTTCCTGAATTTCCAGCCTGCCAACTTGACCACAAAATCAAGTCAACATCCATCATCAAGCCTGGTGGCACAGGAAATCCAGAAGCTAAGGCAGGAGGATCACAAGTTCACAACCAACCTCAGGAACTTAACTGAGTGAGACCCTGTCTCAAAATAAAAAATAAAAAAGAGCTGGGGAATTAGTTCAGTGATAAAGCACCCATGGGTTAAAACCACAGTACAAAACAAAATATAGAAAAATAAAAAAGGAAGAATTTGAATCCACAGATTTTGAGTTTTCTAGTCTCCTTATTCTGTGAGTCAATTTCTTAAAATTTCCCTCTGTCTCCGTGTTTCTGTAAGTCTCTCTTCATAATCAGATATGTATATTATATATAATATATGTAATATTTATTCACACACATGTATACACATAAGCATTCTTGTTTCTGTTTCTTTAAAGAACCCTAATATAAGGCTCAATGCTGCGCTAGGATCTATGGTACATACTAACTTGTATAAGCAACATATTCTATTAGGTACTTGAGGGAATATTTTTATCTCACATCAGCAGTGCTACAAAATCCTGAAGCTCAGAGACAAAAAGTATGGTGTTGGACTACTTTCATTTTTCTTTTTAGTAATAAAAGCTTTAAAATTAACATCACATTAAAGCTAAGACTATAAGAGTGAATGCAAGATTGTGTTGTTAGTAAATACCAATTATGATTCATCTAGGAGTTATAGCTCAGAATATCATCACTGATAATTTCTATCATTTTTCTATAAAAAATTCAATAATATAAATTTTATCATCTCCACCTACAAAATTAGGCAATTATCAGATATCTCTTTTCAGATATCCTTTCAAATGAACATTCTTAAAGCGATAGGGTTGTTAAAACATGTCATTCTTCTAAATATTGTCACATTTACTTAAATTGTTAATACAAGGAATGATTTCAGGGAATTTGGAGAAGTGATTAAGAGGAATCAAAAAAGATTCATGTCATAATTTTGTCTATTTGGACTGGCATAATAAGCCAGAATAGTGTTACATATTGTTAAGTACTCCTATTATATAAGTTATAATTGGAAACATTATAATAATTTTAAAATATAGATTTCTCAATTTATAGTATTAAAGAGCCATGAAAATATTTAAAAAACCAGATGGCAATGTGTGGGATGGGGCTGGTGTTATGACTCAGTGGTAGAGCGCTTGCCTGGCATGTGTGAAGTACTAGGTTTGATCCTTGCACCACATAAAAATAAATAAATATAAAGGTATTATGTCCATCTACAACCAAAAAATAAATATGTGGGAGAGTGAGAGAAGTCATTCCATTTTCTATTTCAATAAACAAATTTATCTATCTCTTTAAAGTTTATAAAACAATTTACACACTTTTTTGTTTTCATATATTCCTATGATGTGCAATAAGACCAGCCCACAGGACTTTTTTCATGACATTGCCTCAGTTAGACAATAATTGATGAGTGGAAGTGGATATTGACTCCGAGTTCAACCCAACAAGGCACTTGTGCACACTATGATATAGGTGCATGAGCAAATGTATTGTCATTTCTTAAAAATAGAACACAGGATATAATTACAGAAAAGCATTCAAGCACTAAAAAGAGCAAGAAGATTGTATGTTTTTCCTGTTCCTTTCCTATGTGAGTTTCTCCCTATTGGAAATGTCCCTTTTAATTTATTTTGGCAGAAAACTGTAAGGATTATTACATTTGATGGCTATAGGGAAATATTAGTGGTCACATGGTACACACACACTTAACCAGTCATTCATTTCTTTGAAAGGGTTCATAGATTAGCACTATTATAGAAACATTTTCCAGCATTATGAGCTATTTCTTCTACTGGAAGTCTTTACTTTTAACCTTGCCTATATTGAATAATAAATGTTTTGGCTAGGTAATTATTTGATAACAAGACCACCATTTGCCTCTTCTTACAACTTTAATAGAATATGAAGGATTTGTCAAAGGTTAAAATGTTAGCCACAAGGACAAAGGTTTGGATTGTCATGATTGTCTGATAAACATTTTATTCATTCTGCAAGTATCTTCTTTGCATTCTTGTTCACAGTTTACATTCCCGTCATCACAGTAGTCAATTTTCATAAGTCTTTCTACTTATCAAAAGTCAGATTATGATGAGTCTAATTAGTTTATTCATTTCTGGTGAATGCAAATACATTTAAGTTTTTTTTCTACATCAACTTGTAAAGTCTTTTCAAATTTAGATCATTTAGTAAACTATTATAGAGAAAACTTCAATTTTTCATCTTTGACCAGGGGATTTTTATAGTTTAGATAATTCAAGGAGGATTATTTTTATTTTATAAAACCAGAACCTGCTGTATATCATTAAATTATTTCAGAATGGCAAGACCTTTCTATCATTCACTCCCAACAACATTCATTATTTTTGGCCTTAGGAAAATTCCTGAAACTATTATGATCCTTCTTTTCTCTGACCCTTTGATTCAACACTGTACTGTGCCTGATACTGTCCTTCAAAATTACCATTGGGGAGAAATACAGAAAATCTTTATAAGGCTAAGGATGTAGCTCAGTGGTATAGTTATTCCCTAGCATATAAAAAGCTCTGGATTCAATCTCCAGCACTGTAAAACAAAAAGGAGAAATAAAGAAAAAAAAGAAAGAAACAGTGTGCAATATTTTTCATGTGTGTGCATATTTGCAATTTCCAAGAGATTTTAAGAGGGATGTGTGGTATCCTTACACCATTCCAGGATCAGTTATAAATCATTTTTCAGAGGGGACAATAGGACTGTTGAACATTTTAAATAAATGTTATAATTGACCAAACTGTTTAATATGTTTAGTACAGAAAAGTATCTTTGTGAATTATGTATTGGAAATGCAATTTCAAAATCTTAAGGAGGCCTATGAGGGTTATAATTAAACCCTTTGTTTGAAATTAATATCTATTTAAGTGGAGAAGATATATTTATATATGTATTGGATTTTAAAAATGTTTATGATTAGACAAAACTATGCAGTTATAAATATTGTACTTGACTTATGCATTCTATAAGCTATTTTTCCAGTGTACCAAATTCTTGAAGGAAGGAAATAGAAAATTAAAAATTAAAGGAACAAAAATGTTAATGATTGAGAAGTGTTAGATATTTTTTAGGGAAACTTCAGAATCCCTAGGAGGTATTAGTAAGTTGGCAGAGAGACAAAGAGAATTATTTTGAAGCTATTAACATTTTGATGTATAGACTTACTTTTTAGCTTATGGCTTTGGGGTGGGTAAAAATAGTGATTTGGAGTAGAGGCTGAAGTAAATATCTACATTTTAGAATCTTTAATGCAACCTTAGATAGAAAAAAAAATCACCTGAATCTTGAAATTAAAACATATGTAGAGATGTTGGGGTTTTAGATGTAGAAATCAAGCTAAAGCAGAATCTTCTTCTATGCATTGTGGAATCTGGAATCATCATAAAATAAGACCAGAGCAGTGGCATGCCTTGCCTGCCTCATATGACCAATTCATATTTATATTATAAGACATGTAAGTGAAAGAAAGTGATTCATATATATCTCCCTGTATATAAGTGTTTTGTAATGATGAACTAAGAATACCCATCTGTACAGAACAATTGGTGCTAATGATAGAGGATGGAAATAAACCAATAGAAACAAAATAAAACAAACAAGAAGTCCTCCAAAATTAACTACAAAAGAAATCATCTGACAAATTGAAATATATATATATATATATATATATATATATATATATATATATATATATATTCATTTTAACAGATTCTTTTCTTTTTAAAAAGGATTAATGGTATTTACCGTGATATCTTCATATAGTTGTTCATTGTGATTAAACATGCCCATCTACCCATTTTGCACCTTTGCCCCTTGCAAACTTCCTCTTCTACTTTCAGATCAACTTTTAAAAATTGGTTTATTTATCAATTCATTTATTTTAGTTTCCACATATGAGAGAGAACATGTGATACTTGTCTTTCTGTTTCTGGGTTATTTTTCTTAACATATGTCCTTCATTACCATCTACTTTGCTGCAAATGACATAATTTTATTTTTCTTTATAACACACACACACCCACAGACAATCACACACATACAAACACCTACACACAATTATTTATCCATTCATTTGTTTAAGGGCACTTAGACTCATTTTATATCTTACTCATAATGCATATTGCCACAATAAACATGGGCATGAAGGCATCTCTTCTGTATACTGAGATCATTCTCTTTGGACATATTACAGGAGTGGAATGTCTACATCATATGGTTGATATATTTTTGTTTTCTGAGGAACCTTATTACTGTTTTCTATATTGGCTATACTAATTGACATTCATACCAACAATGTTAAGGGTTCCATTTTCTCCACATCCTCACTAACATATGTTATTATTATTACTTTTCACTAATAGAAATTCTAAATGGGGTGAGATGGTCTCCCATTGTATTTTTTATTTCAATCTCCAAAATGGCTAATTTAGCACTTTTCATATATTTATTGGTCATTTTTATTTTTTTCTTTTGAGAAGTGTTTCTTCTAATCATTTGCCCACATTTTAATTGGATTACTTATTTTTTGTTAAGTTTTTTGAGTTCTTTATGTATTCTGACTATTAACCCTCTGTCAGATGAGTAGCTTGCAAATATTTTCTCCTATCCTATAGTTAAAATAAGCCAAACAAAAACAGATACCTAGTGCACAATCTCTCTCATATGTAAAAATGAATAAATAAATAAATAAATAAATAAACAAATAAATAGATAGATAGGTTGATATATTGAAAATAGATAAGGGGTTCCCGGGAAACAGGAAGGTGCAGAGGGCAAAGATACTATTTACTCTGGTCACTGTTTTCAGTGTATAAGCTTTTTAGTTTGATGCAATGCAATTTTTTAAATTTTCATTTCCTTCCTTTCTTCCTTCCTCCCTTCCTTCCTTCCTTCCCTTTTTCCTTCCTCTTTCTTTCACATTTGAAGTACCATTTAAGAAATATTTGCCTGTACTAATATTTTCATATCTTTCCCTTGTGTTTTCCTTATATTTTCAGAATTTTCCTGTCCATTTCAAGTTGTGTTTTTTTTTTCTTTTTCTTTTTTTTTTTTTTTGTACAGGGTGGGAAATAGGAATCAAGGTTTAATCTCCTGCATGTGGATATCCAGTTTTCTAGGTATCGTTTATTGAGAAGGCCACTATATATAGTTTTGAGATCTTTGTCAAGAAGCAATTCATTTTAGTTATTTAGATTTATTTCTGCGTTCTCTTTTTTTGTACCATTGGTCTATGTGACTGGTTTTGTTTTGAAACCATGCTGGTTTTCTAACTACAGCTGTGTAGTATATCTTAAAATTGGGTATTATAATTCCTCCAGCTTTGCTCTTTTTGCTCAAGATTTTTTTGGCTATTTGGAATTTTTTATTCTTCCATTTGAATTTTAGAGATTTTGTTTTTAGTTCTGTGCCAAGTGTCATAGGCATTTTGATGGTGGTTGTACTGAATCAGTAGATTCCTTTGAGTAGTATGAAGTCTTTCAAAGACAGTCAAGGGTAATTATGTTTCAAAATATAGAAATAGATTGCTATTTTTAAAAATATATACTCAATATATAAAAGATATATTCAAGAAAGAGAACTTTTGGAAATGGAATGCCAGATAGCCAACATGAAATACAAGTCAATAGTTGAGAGAAGATATACATTTTAAGAATAACTGAGATCACAGAGCAAAAGCAAAACACAGAGGTAGATAAAGAGAGAAGATAATGAGCAAGGTATGCTATTTCAAGACAGCCATTATCAGAACAACCCAGTTTTTTATTTTTATGAAGAGAGGGAAGGTGACAACAAAAGAGATTTCTCAAAGTTGAGTGTGTGCATTCATTGCTGTTATAATAATTGAATTCAAACCACATTTAGTCATACTAAAGTAAAATTACATCAATAAAGACATAAGAAGATATTCTAAAAGCTTCCAAAAAGAAATCAACTCAAACTAATATAAACAAACAAGCAATCGTTCTGGAAGGGAACGAAGACAGACTGATATATGCATTCTCATTGGTGACAGCAGATGTCAAAAGACACGTAGAAGTAAAATTTTACCTGATCACTTTTACCTTGATTAAAATGATAGTCTGAAGGTATTTGACAGTCTTTGAGAATAAAATATCAGTATGCTGATAAGATACAGATATTTAAAGTCTCTAATCTCAGAAGCATAGTAAAACCAGAAGGCTATTAATGTACCAGACAAGTGCAAAAGGTTGTTATTTAATTTGCAAAACATTTTATTGTTCATTTAATCTATAGACTGTTGTAGGAAAATAAGCTAATGAGCTGTGTTAATCTTAGGTCTATAAAAAAGAGTTTAGGCTTTTCTATTAGCTGAAAATTATCAGTCTCTAGTGTCTAGTTTTTCTCCTCCTGGGATATGCAAGAAGAATAAATGGTGGTTTTAGCAGATTTAAATCTAAACATAACATGAAACTGACTTATCTGGCATAATAAAAAGATTTTCAGAAATTGTTAGAAAAAAATGAAATTTTTTACCTATAATTCATATTTGAATAACTTATGCAGTAATTGTCATTATATAATAAAATAATTTTAAACTGTTATGAACTTAGTACTTTGACTTGATGGGTACTATTTCTTAGGGGGCTCTTTTAGTATATGCTCCAAGAAAACTAGGAAATACTCCAGGCATACTTTGTAGATCTCAGGTGCAGACCAGTTGGATTGAATGCCAGCATGTGCTGGTCAAATTATTAGCTCTGGCGCTCATTCAGAAGGGCACTGTATATAAGGTCAGCAATGTTTTCAGCCTTACTTGTGAGAAATATAGATTGGAACAGTGGGAGAAAAGGCTCTAAAAGGGAGATTTCTGAGGAAGGGCTTGGTGTAAAATGTGAAAGGGAATTAAAAGATTATGTGATTATTTAATTTCTAGCCAGGATGGCAGAGTTCATTCAAGATCATAAACTCTAGCCAGTGTTATACTGCTCAATAATTCTGTGCCTTAGTTTCTTGTTCTCTGTAATTAGAATAACAAGATTTTATTGTAGGAATAAATTATTTTAAATAAAGCAATGATAATAATAATGCAGGATACATGAGAAAACAATATGTAAGAGCTGAAGGAAAAATGAGGATAGGATAAAAAATAATTCAGGAAAACTAATTAAAGAAGTATTAATTAACTAAAATGTGGCCTGACTTAATGAAAACAGTAAACGTTTGAATTTGATCTTACAGTGTTCTTACAGAAGGCCAGGCTCTTGATATGCAATCAGTGGTTGAAGAAAATAATTCCAAGTCAAAACTTGACTTCAGATCAAGTAATATTTTAAAAATCATTATTATGTAAATATAATTTACCGGGGTCAAAACTTTAGAGTAAATCTAAGAAAAAGTGTCTGAAGAAAAAAGTAAATGATTTTCTCTACGACCAATGTAAAACAAAAGAGAAAATAAATGTGTTGCTAAGAAAATATTAGCAGTGAAGAAGGAGAAAAAAATAATGCTGCAGCATAGGACTTTTTCAAATGTTGATGGAGTTTCAAGAATAACATTGACAAGAATAATTAATAAAAATAATAGCTATACATAAATTGTCCTTTAAGGATAGCAAATTTTGAAGATTGCAAAATCCTCATTGTTTCTATCCAGGTGTTAGTAGACATTGCTTTGATTTTGTTAACCATAGAATAATGCTAGTACAATCTAAATTTATAAAAAATGTAATAACTCACATTTTCAGCAATGCTAAGAGATGAAAACACTATCAACTTCACAGTATGTATACATCTAGAAAATAAACTCCACATCCACTAGGCTGAGCTCCAGACACCACACATGAGTGTGGTGGGCAAGGGCACAGTTGTCTCAAACAGACACATCCCACAGTGAATGCTAAATATTGAGAGCAATGCTGAGATCTAATAGATCCAATAACAACTATTAAGAGATTGAAAGGAAGAAGCTCAGAAAGCTGTGGGAGCTAATTGTGAACACACTGCTTCTTTAGAGTAAGGAGGTCACTTGGAAGGAAGAGCATCTTCCTTTTCCTGCTCTTTTTTTTCCTTCTATCACCCAATCCAGGAGATTGGGTGGTAGAAGAAAGGAAGAGAGCAGAAAAAGAAACTAATGGTCCTGTTGAAACACAAGCACATTATAAATTCAGCCTATATTGGTTTCCTATTGTATTGCTGCTGTAATAAATGACTACATGCGGGCGACTTAAATGACTCAAATCTTTTATAGTTCTGGAGGCTGGAAGTCTGAAACCATTGCAGCAGGATGAAGTCAAGGTGTCAACTGGAATGATCCTTCTGGAGATTCTACAGGAAAATGTTTCTGTCCTTTCTAAGCCTAGTGGTTTCCTGTATACTCAGCCTTTGCAACCTTCTTTCCTCTTCAAAATGTGTCAATCAAATTCCTCTTTCAGCAAGGGCAATGCATTCTGTCTCACCCCAGCTTCACTCTTACAAGGACCCATGTGATTACACTGGCTCCACCCTTGTAACCCGGGATAGTCTCCCCATCTCAAGTTGCTTGGTTTGACCATAAAAGTCCCTTTCTTCTTACAAAGCAGCATTCACAGATTCTGGGGATTAAGACACAGACATATTTGGAGGACCACAATTGAAATTAACTACCTTCTCCCTACTGAAATAGTATAAAATGAAACATAAAAGAAACTGCACTTTTCTATGCTAATGAAAGAGGGCAGTCTTGAACTAAGAAAACTAGTTAGACCCTCAAACATTTCCTATATCTGCATATAACTAGTATCACTGGTCCCTGGGGCAGGAGGCAGGGCATTAGGAAATGAAGTAAGAATGGAAGACAACATCTATAAAGTGCTTCAGAAAGAAGAAAAAATCAGAAAACTGAAGTGAAAATATTTCAAATTGTGGAAATTCTTTCAACAAGCACAAGTTCAAGTCAGAAGACAACTGCATCACAATACTCTAACCTCATAAAATATACTCCAGAAGAATTTTTATGTGAGGAAAACATCTCAAATTGAGAACTGAAAAAGTCAGGAAAATATGTAAAACCCAGAAGGATGTCAAATCAGCATTCATCAAACTTAGGAAAAATTCTTGAACAAAAAACCACATCTTAAAAAAGTAAAGATTAAATTCCAAGTTACCAAAACAAGAGTATATTCACTTAAAATTTAATGGACATTGACAAGATGCCTAAAAACAGATAAGAGAATGAAGAATAAAAAATTTTAAAATCAGAAAGGAACATTCAAAAGAAAATCTAAAGTATTTTCAACTAGATTATGAGGATGAAGAAATAAAACAAAACAATGTCAAATAAATAATACATAATAACAAAAGCAAACTAAACATTAATCTGGATATTAAAGGAGTTAAAAAGGAAGCTGAAGAATCAGACTACATAAAGAAGGTACCATAATACTTTTTATAACATATAATAGTGGAAACAAAATAAAATGGCAGAGTTGAAACAATGTATGTTGGTCATCTAAGTAAATGTAAATGGACTTAACTCACATATTTAGAAGATTTTCAGAGTGGTTCCCTAAGAGAAATCAACTCTGTGTTGTTTAAATAAAAAGATTTCTTTTGTAAAAATTTTTAAATTTGTTTTAATTATTTATACATGACAGTATAATGCATTTATGCACTTTGATATATCATATGTAGGTGGGATATAATTTCTCATTTTTCTGAGTGTACATGTTATAGAATCACATTGGGTATGCAGTCACACATATACATAAAGTAATAATGTCTGTTTTGTTCTACTATCCTTCCTATCCTCATACCTCTCCCTTCACTTTCCTCTATTGAATTTGAGGTAACTTTATTCTTCTCTAGTGCCTGCCCCCCTTATTGTGAGTTAGCGTCCTCATTATAGAGAAAACATTCAGCCTTTGTTTTTTTTTGTTTTTTTTTTTGGTCAAATGGTGGCTTCATTCCAAGTTTTCTGAAGGAATCTCCATACTGCTTTCCATAGTGGTTGTACCAATTTTCAGTCCCACCAGCAATGTATGAGTGTGCCTTTATAAATGAAAAGATTTCTAAAATAAAAGAACTCTCAGAAGCCATACACACACACACACACATACACACACACACACATACACACAGGTCACAGATATATATGTACTTGTTTACATATCAAGAAATTAAAGGTCATAGTCCAATATTAGACAGAAATTCAGGATGAAAAAGAAGTACATATGGCTAATAAAACAATTTGAGATTCTGAAAGCTCTAGTTCATTTTGAGGTGTAACTATCAATATCTCTATATAGAAAAACATAATGATCTTCATAAGCAAAAACGACAGGAGATACAAAATAATAATAATAATATAATATTTAATTATTATAATAATAATAATAATAATAATTATTATTATTATTATTTTGTATCTCCTGTCGTTTTTGCTTATGAAGATCATTGGCCATAATAATAATAATTAGAAACACTAATCAGAGACTAATAAAACAATCACAGATAAAAACAGGCTGAATGAACCAGCCAATAAGGACATAAAAATCATTAAAAACATAAATCTTAAGACAGATTTTAAGGTAATGTTTCAAACATTATACATTTTAAGAGTGAGTACATTCAGCATGCAAAGAACATTCACAAAAATTTTGCTCAAATATTACATTTTAAAATAGTATTATTAAATTCTATGTCAAATAAAACTTACACTCTCTGATAAAATTATTAGAACACTAGAAATTAATAAAAATCTAACAAAGTCTTTCCACTTGGAAATTTGAAATCTGTTTTAAAAGCCCCTGAGTAAAAGGGTGAAATACAAGTTCAAAATGAAAGCCTTGTAAACTGTGATAATATAAACATTTCATATAAAGTGGGAACACTTAAAGCAGTGGATAGAGAAAAAGCTAATGCTTTACTTTATCAATAAAATCTAAGCAATGTGCATAATAAATTAAAAGGAAACAAATATAGTTAATAATATAAAAAGAGAAGTTGGTGAGACAGAACAAAGAAAGATATTAACAACTAATAAATCAACACATTCAATTAAAATTGATAAAATAGTCAAACAAATGAAAAAAACTGGAAAAAATAAATCTCAAAGATAAAAAATACAAAGGAAACATTTTAAAAAGAAATAAGAAAAATATACTAGGCATAGATATTTAGCAACACTTAAGTCCATAATATTATATTGCTACATAAATTGTTCTAGAGTTTTTATAAAGATTATTCCCAAACCCAATGAATAAAATCCCCTGAAGAAAATTATATAAAAATCTTAGTAATTCACACTGATACTAACAGCCTAGGTAAAGCATTAGCAAGCAGAATTTAGTACTATATTCAGATAGCAATGTGTTGTGATAAAAATGTATCATCTTCAGTTACGTTTGTTTTTCTAAGAATTCTTCCACATTAATTTTTCAGAGCTGCAGTTACTGTCCCTACAAAGGATTCAGACAACTAACTCAAAGACAAAAACATGTAATGACGTCATGTTGATGATATTTGGAGAGCAGACTTCCATAAATGAAATCTTTCTTCAGTTAGCTTCAACAATATTAGTAAGGACCAGGTCATCCCTGATTACCCCTACTGCAGGTTTGATCAAGAGCAAAACCAAAGGGAGAGCAGTAAAAAGAAAAGATTCTTCCCATCCTTGGGCAAGATCTGCTTCAGGACTAAGTCAAACTTAACAACAGGATTCTGCAGAGTGTTTGTTTTGGAATTGAGTTGTCTGCTGAGGGAAGATCATGCTGATTTCTGCTTTAGAAGTGTATTTGTGTTGGTGAAAAGGCAAGAAGGGATTAAAGCTACTTATAGAATTTTGTTGACCAGAGTGAAGCCACCACAGATTGACTAACTTTCAAAATGTGAAGCAGCCACCAATCGATTTGCTTTCAGAAGAAAGCTCACTGAAGTGATCGGTTACTGATCAATTAAATATGAAATCAGTTATGGTTTTCCCTGTTATGGTTGAGTAACTGCCATTAATTAAAAATTTTAAATCTGTTTCGATATTAATTTATAATTATTGATATAGATTTCTTTTCTCCACAGAACTACAGGAATTCATTTTTGTCATCACCATGACCTTGTTGTAGATCAGGAAATGCTCCCCACTCTAGACAAGTGGAATTAGTTTAATAATTTGAGCTTTCTATTCTAAGGACCCATTTTCTCATTGTCCAGTTGGTTTGTTGATCTACAGCTTTCCTCACCAAACCCACTTGTTTGCAAAATACTTTAGGAGTGTATCATTGCAGCATTATAACATAACAGAAAAAAAATCTCATAAGCACAGTGTGCGTTAGGCTGTGTAAATTTACAGAGCTCAAACAATATTTTCTTTTTATTC
This sequence comes from Ictidomys tridecemlineatus, assembly GCF_052094955.1. Lineage (NCBI taxonomy): Eukaryota > Metazoa > Chordata > Mammalia > Rodentia > Sciuridae > Ictidomys > Ictidomys tridecemlineatus. The sequence goes on along the minus strand of NC_135485.1, from coordinate 44,632,140 downwards.
TAAAGAAAAGATAGAATCCAAAATATTTTGGGTCAAGCACAACTTACTGCTTTTCTATTATACCTAATTTCTCCATTCCCTCTACTTTTAATATGTACTCATATGTATATTGCTATTTGCATGTTTCACCATTTAATGAATGATGTTTGCTTAATCAACAACTAAGATTAGCTAATGATCATAGTTATTAGACAGAGGTAAGATTTTACATTTTTGTTCAATTGTATTTTGGATATATTAAAATTTATTCTATTTTGTGGCAGAGATTAATAATTACCTACATAATATTTATTCTCTCTTTTTTAAAGGGAAAATTCCAAGTTGAGGGGAGATACCTCCCAAAAGTTGCATTACTTCCCTATAGTTGGTGCTTAACAGATATAATTTATGACATTGGGCTTCAGGAAAAACCCATTAAAGTGTGCTGTCTACTATCATGATCATTGGCCATCACCTTTTTCCTTTTCCCTTCCTATTTATCTTTACTAGAAAGGTGATGAGATACTAGAAATGGAGAATCATCTACTGACATGAATAATCTGAAGAAAAAACATGGAAGGGACATGGACAATAGTGATACCATAAAACAATCATGCTGGCTGTGCACTGCTTTCCTTTGATTTCCCTCAGAAACATAAAAATCCTTGCTTATTTGTATAGAAAGACTTGTTGTTGTTGTTGTTGTTGTTGTGTGTAATTATATCCAGTTAAATTTATGCATACTTTCTACAAATACCTTTAAATAAGTGTTATTTCTATGCTCAGTAATACCAATTTATACTAAATAATCATAGAACAAAAATAAATTACATTGTTTTTCATTGATGTGGGTTACATAAAGTGGGCTTTAGCACACTTAGTCAGATGTTTTATACTAGAAAAAGACAACAGAAAAAATATATACTTACATATGCATTCTCTGTGTATGTGTATATATATATATATATATATATATATGTATATACTTTTGCTGATATATGTTGCACAGAACTTTAGTGTTCAAATATTGAATATTTATTTTGGGTTCTACTGTCATTGATCAATATTTATTTTGGGTTCTACTGTCACTGATCAGTTTAAACATAGGCATAAAATTGAGCGCATAGTGGAGTTTGAAATATTCAGACTCAAAATCAACTGAACCATACACATTTTAAAGCTGTTTTGGTATCATGTAGATCTAGTGGATATTTATGGTACTATAGAAAATAATAATGACATATATTAATGATTCTCTATGACATTGGAATCTGTACTAAAGAAAAATTCAATCACCTTTTGAAATCTCCTCATGACAAGAGATATAGCTTGGCATTTATTATCCTTCTACTAAGAGCAAAATTTACTCTTAAGCGCCTCTGCTTAATCAACCTTAAAATAATTTAATTTTGATCATTAATTCCTTATTACAATACTAAATATAACAAAAGAGAGACAGATTTTATTGAATATTTAAGAACATTTTGATTGATTCTAAGCCAAAAAGTAACTGCTTCATATTTTCACTGGCATAAGTGTGCTTTCTATTTCCTTTATGTAAAGTTTGCTGCATTGGAGGGCCCATTTAGGAAAAAGTGAAACCAAAGCATTGTTTTGTATCTGCTGCATAGACATTTTCATGTCTTCTACTGCTTCTTTTCTAGAAATTCTCCAAGTTGAGGTTAAAGTCTTTAATGGCTATTATTAAAAATGTAAATAGACACTTAAATATATTTCAAGGAAAGCATGTGGCTTGTCCCTGAGTCTAACATGCAAGCAATAGGTATGTTTGTTTAAAGAGAATGATATTAACAAATGAGCATTTGCAATGACACATGTTCACTCCTTCCTCAGGGGAGATTCGTCACACTACAGATGTAATTCTTGAGGTATTCAGGGTACAGTGTAATCACACTGTATAAGTACAGTAGTGCCCCAGTTTTGAGCCTGTGTATGCAGAAGTTTTTGGCAACTTGAAGGAGACTCATACATTTTCTGAGTTTAGTTTCCAAAAAGTAAAGGAGAACACCGGCATATAGGACATTCAAAATTCCTGCTATATGTGAAAGCCAACAAAGTTTATGGGTGGACATAGGAAATATTGTTCTATTTTAATATGTTTTTCTTCCAGGAAAAGTTTGAGATTCATCAGTTATCTTGCTTGTCTGTGTTAAAGCATGAACGGGAGGAAGGGCATAAAGTATGTTGGCCTTAATATCAGCAGATCAGACAAGAACTGGACTGAATCACATTTTGACTGCTTACTCCCTGTGCAACCTTTCACAAAGCAATTAACCTTCAGACACTCAGTTTTATCATCTGCTAAATGGCAATTACTGTTTCCCCAGATACAAACAGTGAAGGAAATTTTAGAAGGGCACCTAATAAAGTGGCTGGGACATTGTATGAAGTCAGTTAATATTAGTCTAATTGAAATTTTATTTTGAAAACATAGAAATAAACTCCAATATAGAATCCAGTAGTTTATTAAGGTTCATTGGAAAGGAACCCTGATAACTATCTGATTCCAGGACAGAATAAACCATGTTTAATCATGACACTAGCATCTTGAATAAATAATACTTATCTATTGGAGTGGGATAATATTAACAAAATACTTTGAAAAATAAGTGCAACAGTTCTTATATTTTTATGATGGATATTATTTCTAAAAATCTGGCTAATTTACAAAACATTTAAGTGGCATAGGCAGGGAGATTTCAAGGAATAGTTCTATGATGGGACATTTTAAGAAGAGTTGCAGAAGCATAAGTTGAAGAGACACATCTCAAAGGAAAAGGAAGTAAATCAAATTAAACATAGTGAACTAAAAGTTTTTCTTTCTTTTTTTTCTTTTTCTGGTTACCCAAGTAGGTTTGGGTTTTTCATTAGAGAAGGCGATATCATGATTAATGTCTCTTGTGGTTTAAATTACACATATATTTTCAATAATACATACTGTAATTAAGCCACAGTGTGTTTGAATTTATTTCTTTATTTTTCTAATTATGTCCTCTAAAAACTGGGTGAAGTTAAATACCATTTTAAAGGTAGACAATTTTTTTCTCTACTGTTGAAATGAACGTACTTTTTGATCTTTTGCCATGATGCATTCACACTAAAATGCCTATGAGTAATTGATGAAGGAAGTTTTTAGCCTTATGCTAATGCTGTGGTCACTGTTATCAAATCTACCTCTTCTTAGCTGGAAGACTGTATTTTAATATAATTTGCATATTAATTATTATAATTATCTGTGATTTGCAAACTAAATGTACACCTCTATTAAAAGATTTTTCTTACTCATGAGTCTCTAAATATCAACTGGATAATAGAACCAGAATTTTCTGAACTTTCCTTCTCTAGTTTGGTCCTCATAGCATGCTAAATGAGCTTTTCCAGCTATTCTTGAATTTGGTAAAGTCATTTTAGTTACTTAACAAGGAAAGCAATGAACTACTGTATTCCACATCAGTTTATCTGTGTATTTTAATATCTGATTTAGCATAGATGAGTAAGTCCAGTGTCTTTTCTCTCTTTAGTGATATTTATTATTTGTATTTTCATAATTGAAATATTTGGCTATCTATCCTGGACTACTTTTGTAAGTACTGGAAGATGTATGATCTTATTAAGGTCTAAAATAGAATTTTAAAATTACTTGTATATTGCAGCTAAAGTTTGAACAAATATTGATACTGGGGAAGTTCATTGTTTATTTTTATGCATCTTTACACCTCTTTGAAGAAATAAATAAGATAATGTTATTTATTTGTAAAGTATTACAAATGATGACATTACCCATTATACTTCTTATGTTATCAGTTAGATGTCTAAATGAAAAACTAAGAGTGAGATTATATGAAAAAATAGGACTCAAGTCTACAAATTACAGTATCCAGCCCAGGAAGGCATTCTTTTTTGTGTTAGACTTGTAGGAAGTCAGCATCATCTCCAGAGATGACCAGATAGCTAGACTGTAACAACTGGTCCAGAATGTCCAGCACATGATTAATGATATTAACTGACAATTTCCCTAGTGTTTTGGACTCATTTTCAAGTTAGAATCAACTAGATAAAGCAAAAACACATCCCTAACACATCACAGAGATGCTCCACTTCTAGTTAACCTGCTCCATGACATTTTATGCCAACATCCTCCAATTATGCCACTTGTAAATCATTCCCTCTTTTTCACAGTGCTTTGCCACTCCTCTGCCTGTCATTGACTCTGCCCTAACACAAGTGGTGGCAGCTGACTCTCTGCTGAGACAAGTTCTGAAAAAATTGCTTGTTCCTGTTTTTACTTGGTTGACTTTTTATTTCAGCATTGGCCTAAACTATATAAAATGACTTTACTTTAATACCCTCAATGTGACCTTTTTAATATGTTAGATTTTGTGCCAGGAATTGCTGTTTTGACAATTAACACATAGTGAGTTCATGCCTTCACTAGATTTAAATTGGCAAAGAAAAAGAGCAGGTAAATATAAAATATTAATATGATAAAATAACTTTGAATGTAGAGGTAGGCACAGGTTGTTATGGGAACACAGTCATCTCCAAATAGGAAAGATTATGTAGCAGAATCTGAACTTGATGGTCCATCCTTGTAATCACAGGGACTCTTGAGGGTGAGGCAAGAGGATTGTTTAAGTCAAGGCCACCCTCAGCAACTTAGTGAGACCCTATGCAACTTACTGAAAACCTGTCTCAAAACAAAAAATAAAAAAGAGTTGAAGATGTAGCCCAGTGGGAAAACACTCTGGGTTCAATCTTCCCTACCAAAAGAAAAAAACCAAAAAGATTACATAGCTTAAAGAAAGAGACTAGTACATATGTAATACATTTTAAATGTTAATGTAAAAAAATAATAAATTATTTTACAAACAACAATCATTTTTATACTATTATTTTCAAGTAATTTCTTTTAACAAAAGGATTATCATTTTATTGTTATGACTTAATATACTTCCAATATATGTTTCTCAAATATTTCTTTAGATTTTCTTTTATGCTGATAGATATTCAGCTCAGCACATCTTTTTGTCTTTTGGGACTAATGAGATTAGACACTCCTTTGATGAGTATGTAATAGATGTTTCCTCTTAGGTTCTCATATGTTTTTGACATTATACATGGATCAAATGGAAAATTGTACTAATTTGAATTTTGTAATTAGAATTCTTCAACTGTCTCACGTTTAAATAAAACTGTTTAATTTTAGTTTAGAAAATAATTTCTGCACATTTTGAGGCAATTAATATATGATGGATTGCTTCTCTTCTTGAGGCTAAAATGTGGTGTTAACTACCTGGTGTGTTGCTTGACTGCTGAAATCTTTTTGAAATCTTAAAAATATTCACTATCTTAACACTATTGCCCCTCATAAGCTGTAGCTTAAAACAAGCTTGAGATAATCTACAATTAAGCCAAATTCATGAACTTATTTTTTATCAAGTTTATTAAAAATATATAAATGAATTTAACTCTCAGTTTGCAAGGCACAGATTATCAAACTAGTGAATACACACACACACACACACACACACACACACACACACACACGCAGACTCTATATGTGGATATCAAAAGACATAATGAAACTGAAGAGAGGATAAATGTTTAAAATCAAAAGGAGAAATATGTTAGGAAAGTGTTTTAAAATATGTTTTGTTGGATATTTATTTTGCCATTGAGATTTAAAGGCCAAAAAGCAATATCAGAAATCTGTATGTGTCTATATCAAGGTAAAGTTTCAATTTGATGGAAGGATATAGTTATTACAGATTTTGCTGGATATAAATAAGGAAGCTTCAAAATATATAAAGCATATATCAGATAATTGCAACAAGAGAATATGATAAATTCATTTTCATATTTGAAGACTTTTATACATATCTCAGTATTTTATCAAATAACTACACATTAAAATATAGACCAATTAGGGGCTCAGAGGTAGAGTGCTCACCTAGTATGCATGAGGCACTGGGTTCAATCCTCAGTATCATATAAAAATAATTTAAAGATACTGTGTCCACCTATAACTAACATATATATCTCACATATATAACTAACATATATCTACATCTATCTATCTATCTATCTATCTATCTATCTATCTATCTATCTATCTATCTGTCAGAGGTGAGCTTTCACCTGCCCTTTGGTTTAAAAAATATATATGAAACCATTAACATGTGTTACAATTGTCATAAAACACCTTTAGCTGATTTTTAAAAATTGGAATTATGTATTTATTTATTTATAGTACCAGGGATTAAACCCAGGAGTACTTAACCACTAATCCACATCCTCAGCACTTTTAAAAAATGTTTTAATTAGAGTCAGGGTCTTGTCGAGTTGCTTAGGGCCTTGAAAGTTGTTGAGGCTGGCTTTGAACTCATGATCCTCCTGTGTCAGCCTCTTAAGCCACTGGAATTACAGGCATGCACCACTGTGCCCAGCTTTAGCTGATTATTATAAAATACACATTTTAAAATGTGAACTTGAGCATATATCATTCACTAAAGTCTGAGCCAACAAATTCTAAACAACAGGTTTTTTTATACAGATCAAAATTTCTTAACCAGGGGCTGGGATGTTCCTCTGCAGTAGAACACTTGGTTCTTTCAAAAGATTAATAAAATTGACAAAACTTTAAGTAGAATTAAGGAAACAAAACAATGCAATAAAAGTACTAAATGTAATAAAAATACTAGAATGCAAAAGTGTTACAATGTAAAATATAACTCCAATGGCAATATTAGAATATAATGAAATTAACTTGGACAATTATATATGCTCCTTGAAAAATATAAATTGCCAAAACTGACTAAAGAGGAACAAATCCAAATCATTCCTACAATCAATAAAAATTTAACACAGAAATTGGAATTTTCCCAAAACAAAATCCAACTTCTAGATAGTTTAGAATATGTTCAGCCCACAATCAAAAGAAATGAATAGAAGGAGTCAGGGAGTTCATAGCAGTTCATTTTAAATATTACTGCATAAGCTAAGTAACCCAAGGTTACTTAATCACTGAGAAACACTCCCAGCCCCTTTTATTTTTTATTTTATTACAGGGTCTTACTAAATTGCTTAGGGCCTCGCTAAGTTGCTAAGGCTGGTCTTGAAATGGGGATCCTCCTGCCTCCTACTTCCATGTTGCTGGGATTACAAGTGGGCATCACCTTGCCAGGCTAGTCTATGCTTATCTTTGAAAGTCTTTATTTTCCTTTGATTCTGAAGGATAACTTTGCTGGGTATAGTAATCATTATTGACAGTTTAGTTATTTTATTTTGGGAATGGAAATACATCATTTCATGCCTTCCTGGTCTTTTGAGTTTCTTCTAAGAAATATGCTGATATTTTGATAATAAGAATTGTAATGCAAAAAAAAGTACATGTATAAAGACATGAATTGGTGTGAACATACTTTATATACAAAGATATGAAAAAATGCTCTATATGTGTAATAAGAATTGTAATACATTCTGCTGTCATATATTTTAAAAATAAAATAAATTAAATTAAAAAATAAATTAAAATAACAGAAAGTTTTACCTTGAAATCTACTTTCTGACAGGGTGCAGTAAGTAAATGTTGTGTGGATTTGTATGAAAAACTAAATACCTGTACCCAAAAGACAATATAAACATTTGATGATGTGTCTGAATCACAAATATCAGGGTGCATTTTTATTGTTGATGTAATTAAATAAGAGAAGATTTTGAATAAAAAAATTAATAAGGAAAAATATCTATATTGATTCCCTTTAAATTATTCTCTCTCTCTCTCTCTCTCTCTCTCTCTCTCTCTCTCTCTCTCTCGTTATGGGTTTTTTGTTTCTTAAGTATGTAACTAAAAGACAACAGTATTGTTGAAGACCTGATCTTAATGTGTTTTAAATGAAGCAACAACAAGGAACTTCTGATGGACCCAGATTCTAGTATAGAAGATTATTTTGCAGGGTCTAAGTGCATGTTATGCTCTCTTCACACCAATAATAAATTAAGATTATATATTACTTCTCTTTGATTTTCCTTTCCATATTATAATTGTTAAGATGCTAATTAGCAAATGGTGTGTTTGTTCACCAGTTAATTTATTTTGGATTTTTTAAAGTGTAGGAACAAATTAGCATGGCATATGACACACAATCACCATAACAGCATAACAAGCAAAAGAAAATAAATGAATATGCACATATTAAAGTTACTTGGAAGATTTAATTTTATTTTAGTTTTTGAGAAAGAGGCTGATATTTTATATGCTTGGTGGAAATTTCCATTAAATTGGGATATGTAGTAGATATTTCTGAAGGTTTTACTAAAATTAAACTGACCATTATTATGAGAAGAATAACTTCTTTCTTATGTTGTGGAGATTTTCTTATATTGATTCATTGTGTGCATGTATTTCATCAACAGTTAATCTATACCAACATTCTAGAAACTTCTATCTTACTTGTATTCAGAATATGCCTGCACAATTATTTATTCAACATAGATGAATCAAAATATCTTAGTATTTTGTGTACAATAAAAAACACTTCTAAAATCCTACACAATAAAATTTCTGTTATTTGATGAGAACTAAATTTTAACAATAACAACAAAGCAGTCTAATATCTTTATATGCAGACAAAGACACCTGGCATGTAATACATTACTAAAAAAAATGAATAAATACAAAAGTGGATCAGTGACTTTCTAGATAACCAAAAATGATTTTGTAACAATAACTAAACATTGTTTTAGCTATTTGTTGTTATATTAGAATACCTCACAATATATGTAGAGTGACAATTTTATATTTTCAATGAGGTAGAATGTGCTGAAGAGAAAATGGAATCTCTGGGTGACAGTCACACAGTATAATGGAGTAGCATAAAATGGTGCATACAAATGAGACAAGTGCTTTGGCAACATTTTTGGCATAGTATGTGCCATTTTTTCCCCTTTGAGAAAGTCCCTCTTCGGTGACAGTGCATTCTATCTGGTGTTGGAGTTTGGTTTATGACTTTTGAAGGCAGCTCATGTTTGGATGCCAACATCATCATCTGTAAAGAAAGAAGATCTGTGTCATTTAGACCTATAACAGAACCTGATGTTTACAAAAAGACCCTTGGCACAGAAGCATCAATTCTTAGAACCAAGCAACCTCTGCAGCAAAATGGCTTTAGAGAAGGGGAGACAATGGAATACTTTATATTCTTTTGTTTATTTTGATCAAACTTATGTCTAAAGGTAATTGATGCCTTTCAAAGTGTAAATGGCCTCTTACCTTGAACTGAATTTAAGTTTTGTTGCAGGTATCAGTTCTCCTGTGAATTTATTCATTAAAATTGATTTTTGTTTTTTCCTTTCACTAGTAAGGGATTTCATACATACCCTCCTAAACTGTCATGCTTGGCTTTCTTCCATTAAAAAGGAAATCCAAACATGACTTATGACTTATATAAAGACTGAAATAACTTTTTCTGGAAAGAGATGAATGAATGTTAGCAATGAAAGGATGACTCCCTTTGAGAGAAAAATCAAAAGGTATTAAAAAGTTATTCCAAATCAAATTTGCATGGTTTTCTCAACATAGTTTTATTAACTGAGTTGAATAGTGTCCTGATGAAATTCATGTTCACTCTGAACCTGTGACTGACTATTCAAGTTTGAATGTTGACCGGTCTCCTAAAGAGCAGTGTAATAAAGGCTTAGTCTCCAGATTGGTGCTATGGGGGATGAATAACATTCAGGAGGTAATGCCAAATGGGAGGTCCTTATGTCTTTTTGGGACTGTAAGACTCTGGCTCAGTCTTTTGAAACTTTTTATTCCTGGTGTTGAGGTGAGTGGTTTTGCTCAGCATATACTCTCACCATAATGTGCCACCCCACCAAAGGCCCAAAGCAATGGAACCAAAAAATCATGCCCTGGAAACTTTAAAACGTGAGAAAAACACACCTTTTCTGTTCATAAATTAAGCATCTCAGGTATTTTTTTTATAGTGACAGAAAATTGAGCAGAAAGTGACTTCATTTGGAAATAGGTTGTTTGAAAGTGTAATGAACTAATATGATATTTTATATATATATATATTATTAAGAGTAATACACACACACACACACACACACACACACACACACACGAACGCATGTGCCCTAAGGCCAATAGATATTTGTCCTTACAAAGAGAAGAAAATTTGGACACAGATAAGAAGATACACAGTAAAGAAAACCATGGGAAAATTAAAACTTTTGATACCCAAAGAAAGAGAAACAAAGGAAAGATTCTCCCACACAGACATCAGAGGGACCTTAGTCTGCTCATTTTCAATTTCTGCTCTCTCAAACTGTGAGACAGAAAAGTCTTTCTTAAGCTATCAAGTTTGTGTAATTTGTTTGTATCTCAGGGAAACACTTTTATGAAGATTCTGCTGCTGGAAAGTTGGATCCTGATGTAAAAAAATAAAGTAAAATAACTAAAATGAGACAGTGGTAATCCAATAGGCCTTTCATCCACAGTTTTGCTTTCAATAGCTGCCTGAGGTTAACTGCAATCTGGAAATATTAATTGGAAACTTCCATAAATAAATAATTCACAAAATTATGGGCCATTCTGGTTATGTGATGAAATCTTACTCTTTCCTCCTCCATCCTATATGAGATTTGATTGATCCCTTGGTGCAGCATAGTCACAATGCATATACTGCTGACTCACTCACTCACTGGTTTTCCAGTTATCAGATACTGTTGTGGTATTGCAATGGTTGTGTTCAAGTAACTTTTGTTTTATTTGATAATGGCTCAAAATACAAGCATAATGGTGGTAGCAATTCAAATTTAGTGAAGAGAAGCCAAAAGTACTGTCTTTATGTGAAAATATGAAAGTTCTTGACCTGATAGGAAAGAAAAAATATCATATGTTGAAGTTCCTAATATTTATATAAGTACTGTTAATCTTTTCCTGTGCTTAAACTATAAATAAGACTTTATCATAGGCATTTGTATATAGGAAAAAACAATATAGATAGAATTTGTTACTATCTGTGGTTTCAGGTATATACCAGGAGACTTTGAACCTTATTCTTATAATGGCATTGTTTCCCTAGACTTCAACAGAAGACAATCAAGAATTTTGAAAATTTTATATGAGTACAAAACTGTAGACCTGAACTAAAAGAAATAGAGATAGGACAGATTTCTATTTTAAGCCACCGTTTTGTGGGATCTTATTATTCAACACTTGGAAATAAATAAAACCTTTAAAAGAAGAAAAACTCAATTGAGTAATACATACCTAATAAAGTGATATGTTCTTCTAAATGGAGAGGCAATGTTTGAGATGAGCTGTATGAGATTATTAATATCTTTTGAACAATGTCTCTAATATCTTTATCATTAGGAGATCAAGAATAATCTATAGGTTAGACCAAAAGTAAATATAGTAATTGACAATTTATACTACTATGGGACTATATGAGCAAATTAAATGAGTGAAAACACATGAATTTTTTAGAGTTAATGTGGATATATTTTTGATTTACACAAGAAATGTGTTCTCACAATTTTTTGAAGGTATTATTTTCAAATGCTTTCTGTTTTCACCAAACTCTTTTTCTGCTTTTGAAGACACATTGGTATAGCTCCATGGATTTGCTGGCAACCACTCAACTTTGTCATTGTAGGGAAAAAGGAGCACTGTAAAATACATAAGTGAATGACCATGGCTATATTTTATTTACAGAAAGAGACAAGGCTGGATTTGGTCAATTGTCCTTCCATTTCTCCTATGGGTCAATCCTGCTCTAGATGACAACAGAGATAACACTTTTCTTTATCACTAAAGAAATATGTAGGCATCTATACAGTGTAGAAACTGCCCTTAAATTCAAAGTTTAGGTGGCATGTAAGTAGAATATGGTAGTAGCCTCTTTACTAGACAGGCCATAGACGTTCTCAGCTCTGATCCTTTTTACATGCTAGTGTCCTTGAAGTACAGTTCTGTGCATGTTGATTTTCTGTACATATATATTTATAGGGGTTTCCACGGATAATAGAGGAAAGTTCAAATTCCAGCTTCTCATCTTTCAGACTTAGATTAATATTACTTTAAATTATGTCCATCTTACTAAATTGAAATATTGCTTTCATTAGCCTTCCTCCCTTTGGTCATTCTATTCCTTCCAATTTGATATGCCAATATTCTCAGGTAGTTGAAATGTCATTTCCTTCCTTTTGTAAAATATTTTTTCCCTAATAAAACTACTCATCATTTTCCAAGTTGATGATTTTTCAGCCTCTGTTACAACACCCACAGGATTTGTTTTATTTATGCTTTTCTTCTGGCATTTCATCTTCACATTCTGTTCTAATTTTTGGTGTAATACATTATCTTTTTTAAGTATAAAAAGATTTTTGAAGATAGGATTGGTTTATGATTCATCCCTATTTTTTTCCTCACTGATCTCACTAGGAACCAAACAAATACTGCTTCTTTGAATTAATGTACAATGTAAAACTGTAACACAGATATATTTGAAAGATGTATATATAGTATATGTGTGTGTGTGTGTATATATATATATATATGTATATATAAAATTTATACTTTTTAAATCTTCCTATTTTACATATAACAAATCATTCTTCCTAAGGCTTTTTCTTAAATTAGCTATTTTATCCATAATATATGTACATATATACATATATTTGTGTTGCTTTATATTTTTTAAAAATGTTATTAAGTGTGGCAGTGATTGAAAAAGAAAGAATCTGTTTAGAGTAAAATAAAGGCATCTTCAAGCATAAGAAGGCTAGAGTCAGAAACCTTAGCTTTCATCTTGACTCCTCTATTTATCTGATAGCAGGCAATGAGAAAATTATCTAAATACTTAGTTTTAGTTTTTTAATCTGTAAAACATAGATAATTAAATTAACTACCTCATAGGTTTTCTATTTCAACTAAGTGCTTGGCACAGGTGAAATACAACATTATTCCTTCAATTAATTTCAGTTTTTAGTATAATTAATCATATGTATAAGAATATTATATCTGATTTTAGACTTCTATGCTCATCATTAATATCCTAATAATTTTCACTCTTTAAACATCTCAAAGCAGATATTCATTTGTTTTGTTTTGTTTTTTCCCCTATAGCAAAAGTTCTTACCACATTTCAGTGGTGCAACTAGAGAAAATACCGCATGAGGTTCCTATCTGATGTTAATCTCAGCAATTTCTGGATAGATTAATATATACAGGGACTACATTTAATTGAAGAATAGCACAAATTACAATAGGCAACATTATTATTTAAACTGAGTAATTTATGCTAGAATGAAAGAAGTAGTGAAAAGATTGAAAAGTGATCAGAATTTATTTCCACAAAGAAATACCAAAATTATTGTCTGGGTCTGTAGCTCAGGGATAGAGCACGTGCCTTGCACTTGTGAGGCACTGGATTTGATCCTCAACACCACTTAGAAATAAATAAATAAAAATATTTTTTTAAAAAAAGAAATACCAAAAATTTTCACTCTTTTTTTCTTTTAAAATATAGCAACATTGCTTTGTTGCATCTATGCCTTTATCTTTTCTTAAATTGAAGAAAAATATTTGAATTCATATATAGAAGGCTAGAGTTATCTTACTCTGATTTCTACACATTAATCATTGATAAATAAAACATCATAGACCACAAAAATAAAAAAAATAAGTCATGCATTTCAAGTCTGGAAAATTATCTATTATCTTAATTTGGCATTTAATGAATGAATAGAATGAATCCATTCTACAGTGAATAACATGAACTTTCTGTTATGTTTTGGATATATGGTGTCCTCCAAAGTCTCCTGTGTTAAAGCAGGAGCACTCAGAGGTGTTATGGTTTGATTATGAGAGCTGTATGTTAATCACTTCATCCTAGTATGATGCACTAATTGGGCGGCAACTGTAGGCAGCCCAGGGTGTGACTAGGGGAGGTGGGTTATCACCCTTATTTATCTTCCCTTGTTCTTCTCAGCCATCAATGAATGGAACACACCTCCTCCACCATACCCTTCTACCTTGATGTTCTACCTCTCATTGGGATTGCAGCAACAAAGTGATTGACTATGGACTGAACCTCTGTAATCATAAGCCAAAATAAACTTTACTCATGTAAGAAGTTCTTATTGGATATTTTGATCACTGTGACAAACAGCTGACTAACACACACGTTTCTATTCCAAATGTGAGTCTCTTGAGATTTAAGACTTTTGTACTTGTTTGTTTCTGGCTTGGAAGCTACTACTTCTGCAGGAACTTCATTTTAGAAATATGATGACATTTTAAGGTCACTGATTGCTACTTTGACCCTGTAGACTACTCTTAAAGCCTAGAAATAGGACATGCTCATTGAGATAAGATTTAAATATTTTTGTATGAGCTTAATATACATTAGTTTAATTGTCTTAAGTCTGTTTTGTTCTAGAATATCAGAATAATACAGGATGGGTAATTAGTTTATAAAAAAATAATTTATTTCTTACAGTTCTTGAGTCTGGGAAGTCTGAGATGAAGGGACTTCACCTTTTGAGGGCCTACTTCCTGCACCATAACACGACAAAATATATCTTGTGGCAATATAGCATATGAGCTTAGATCCATAACCAAGCCACACCAAGGAAAACTAACCCACTCCCTTCACAATAACACAAATCCACTCATGAGGGCAAAGGCATCAAGACCTAAACATTTCTTAAAGGTACCACCCCTCATCACTATTGCACTGGGCGACACATTCAAACCATAACAAAGTGCAAATAAGATTTTCTAATGTATCAAAATGAAAGAAACTTTTTTATATACATTGAAAAAAAACCCCAAAATATTATAAGTTATCTTAACCAAAAAGCACGATTTAAATACATAAGTTTTGAAAAATACTGTTTTTGAGCAAGTCTGACAATACCTACTGCTGTTACACAGCTTCAAGGTTTCTATGGAGCAATATCTAGATTATAGCTAAGGTTAAAACAATTAATATCCTGGCAGGGCATTGTGGTCAGTCACCCTGCAGCTATAGATTAGGCCACAATTGAAGGAATGGTGGCCTTTGTACTTTAAGGCATAAATGAACAACCTTAAAGGACTGCAGGATGAATCATGGACTGAGGTCAAATATAAATGGAGTGGCCCTTCTAGAACATGTAGTATTATTTTAGTCAAAGGATCTCATGTCAAAAGTTAATGTCTTTCATGTATTTTCTTTTAAGCAAGTAGAGTAAATAATTGCCTATTTACCTCTATCATTGATGGCTAGCTGCTTAAGTCATTTTCAGTTGTCTTTGATCAATCTGCTTTTCTGAACATCCTGAAGGTTAGACATGTGGTGTTGCAGATGATTCTTCACTATTGAAACTTTTGGAAACATTTGGTACACTGGCAATTCTGATAAAACTCAGGAGATGAAATTCAAAGATAATTTTTTTAAAATTTGTTTTTTATTCTAATTTGTTATATATTACAGCAGAATGTATTACAATTCATATTACACATATAGAACACATTTTTTTCATAACTCTGGTTGTATACAAAGTATATTCACACCATTTGTGTCTCATACATGTTCTTAGGGTAATGATGTCCATCTCATTCCACCATTTTTTCTACCCCCATGCCCTCTTCTTTTCCCTCCCACCTCATTCATCTATCTAGAGTTTGTCTAATCATCCCATGCTCCCCCTCCCAACCACACTATGAGTCAGCCTCCTTATATCAGAGAAAATATTCAGCATTTTTTTTAGAATAGGCTAACTTCATTTAGCATGATATTCTCCAACTCCATCCATTTGTGTGCAAATGCCATGATTTTATTTTCTTTTATTGCTGGGTAATATTCAGTTGCATATATATACCACATTTTCTTTATCCATTAATCTACTGAAGGGAATCTAGGTTGGTTCTCCAGTTTAGCTATTGTGAATGGCGCCACTATAAACATCTATGTGACTATGTCCCTGTAGTATGCTATTTTTAAGTCCTTTTGGTTTACACCTAGGAATGGGATAGCTGGGTTAAATGGTGATTCCATTCCCAGTTTTCCAAGGAATCTCCATACTGTTTTCCAGATTGGCTGCAGAAACTTACATTCCCACCAGCAATGCAAGTTGCCTTTTCCCTTATATCCTTGTCAGCACTCATTGTTGTTTGTATTCTTAATAGCTGCCATTCTGACTGGAGTGAGATGAAATCTTAGAGTAGTTTTGATTTGCATTTCTCTAATTGCTAGAGATGTTAAACAATTTTTTTCATGTATTTTTTGATTAATTGTATAACATCTTCTGAGGAAGGAGTGTCTGTTCAGGTCCTTGGTGCATTTATTGTTTTTTTTTTTTTTTTTTTTTTTTTTGTGTGTGTGTGTGTGTGTTTAGCTTTTTGAGTTTTTTATGTACCATAGAGATTAGTGCTCTATCTGATGGGCAAGTGGTAAAAATTTGCTCCCAGGATGTGGCTCTGTATTCATCTCACTGATTGTTTCTTTTGCTGAGAAGAAGCTTTTTAGTTTAAATTAATCTCATTTATTGATTCTTGTTTTCAATTCTTGTGCTATATGAATCTTATTACTGAAGTCAGGGCCTAATCTGACATGATGGAGATTTGGGCCTGCTTTTTCTTTTATTAGACCCAGGGTCACTGGTTTTATTCCTAGGTCCTTGATCCACTTTGAGTTGAGTTTTGTGCATGGTGACAGATAGGAGTTTACTTTCATTTTGTTGCATATGAATTTCCAGTTTTACCAGCACCATTTGTTGAAGAGGCTATCTTTTCTCCAATGTATGTTTTTGGCACCTTTGTCTAATATGAGTTAACTGTAATTTTGTGGATTAGTCTCTGGGTCCTGTATTCTATACCATTGGTCTACAAGTCTATTTTGGTGCCAATACCTTGCTGTTTCTGTTACTATTGCTCTGTAATATAGTTTAAAGTTTGGTGTAGTGATGCCACCTGCTTCACTGTTCTTTCTAAGGATTGCTTTAGCTGTTCTGGGTCTCTTATTTTTCCAGATGAATTTCATAACTGCTTTTTCTATTTCTATAAGGAATGTCCTTGGGATTTTAATTGGAATTTCATTAAATCTGTATAGTGCTTTTGATAATATGGTAATTTTGACAATATTAACTCTGCCTATCTAAGAACATGGAACATCTTTCCATCTTCTGAGGTGTTCTTTGATTTATTTCTTTAGTGTTCTGCAGTTTTTATTATAAAGGTCTTTCATCTCTTTGATTGATTCCCAAGTTTTTTTTTTTTTTTTTTTTGAGACTATTGTAAATGGGGTAGTTTTCCTCATTTCCCTTTCAGAGGATTTGTCACTGATATATCAAAAATAAATTTAAGATAAATTTGTAGTGTGCACAAATGTGTAAAGTTATAAGATATACCAAGACATATAAAATATAGGCCATTAAATAATATGAAGAAACATATAGCAATTCATAAGTGTGTTTAAATTCGCTTAATACTAAAAACATATAGAAAGAACTTACTGAAGGAACCATGTTATAAATTCATATCATTCTAGATAGGAATCTCAGTGAATTGGAAACAGTTATTTTTATGTACCTTTGGCCTCTTGTTTCCTTTGCTTTAAATAATGTTCTGATATGTATTTATACTTGCAGAGAAAGACTGACAAATAGATGGAGGGACTGTGTGGAAAAGAAATGAACAGGATTCTGGTCTTCCAACAGAATTAGGACTTCTTATATAGTCACAATAAGAGAATTGCTAGGTCATTTATTATTATCATGACAAGATATGGAAGGTACACTTGTTGTTGGCTTGAGTTTCCTCAATAATGATCTAAGATTAGCATTTCTTAGAAATTTTAAGTTAACATAGTTTTGGACTTTGATAGATTAACTCTCATTTGCTTCACTTATGACTTCTTTTTTCTTTTATGGAGGGGGGCGTGTACTGGGGATTGAACTAAGGGACGCTTGACCACTGAGCCACATCCTCAGCCCTACTTTGTATTTTATTTAGAGACAGTTTCTCACTGAGTTGCTTAGTACCCTGCTTTTTCTGAGGATGGCTTTGAACTCATGATCCTCCTGCTTTAGCCTCCTGAGCTGCTGGGATTACAGGCATGTGTCACGATGCCTGGCTCACTTGTAGCTTTGTGGGCCTTACCTAACTTATTATCCATTTTGAGTCTTAGTTTGTAAAACAAGAATTTTACCTACCTTAAAGAATTCTTATGAAAATTCAATGAAAAGATAAATATTGGAAGCTCTGATATAACTAGCATAGTACTTATAATACAATGAGTGCTTTGTAATGTTAACACTCCTCATCTTTTGTCTTGACATATAACTATCAGAAATATACAAAGAATTCAAGAACCACTTTCACAAGCCCACAATTGTGGTTATAATTTTGTTGATTTGTATAATTTCCTATTATCAATGAAACAAATTTGTACATTGCAACAGATCTTTTATAATGCATCTTCCTACTTGTTTAGTTGTTATTTAGTTAACTGAAATCTCAATTTCTGTCATACAAGCCACTGCAGTGCATTAGTGTTTTCCTTATCCTTTAATATTGCTATGTAAATATAAGACATCATTTATGATTTTATCTTTTTGGTCTTCCTAGAATGTATAAATCTTTTGGGTCTCTAATTTTTGTCTTTCCAGTTCATTATTATCATTAAAAGTGATAAGAGTGCTATCTATATTAAGATTGTACACAATATGTAAAACATCTTTTTAGTGGAAAATGCTAAAGATCTATGGATTTCCAGTTATTGTCTATATTATTGCTATGGGAAGCTTCAACCACACCATCATCCTGCTCATGCATTTCATCTTGTGAATATGACTACAATGTGACTTTGTTAATGTCTTGTTTAAATTTTAAAATACTCTACTGCAGGTGTCTACCTGATATGGCATTCTAATATCTAATTCTGTGAAGGAATTGATGTCAGTCTGATATGACTCATACCGAGCTATCACTATTTCGTTTTCCAAATACTCAACAGACTATTATTTTAATGAACCATTTCAAAATTTGGTTTAATTACAGATTCTCTGGTCTATAATTTTTCACCATTTTTACCCTTTCAAAATTAGAACATTATTTATGCATATCTTTTCTTCACCACTTTCCAGCTAGCCTTGATCAGTCAAGAATTAATATCAATGCCAATATAGTCCTGAAACAACTTTTCTTTGTAACATGGTAAAAATTTGTTCTATGCCTTAAAGTTGCATTTCCTGAAAAGCTTAAGTTTTAGCTAAAATTTTTATCACTGTGACCAAAATACCTGAGAAGAACAACTTAGAGGAGAAAAATTTTATTTTGGTTCATGTTTTTAGAGCTTCAGTCAGTTCCATTCATTTGGGCCTAGGTTAGGCAACCGTCCTGACTGTTTTAGTCAGCCTTTTCACTGCTGTGACCAAAGTACCTGTCAAGAACAGTTTTAGAAGAGGAAAAGTTTATTTGGGGGCTCATGGTTTTAGAGATCTCAGTCCATAGTTGGCTGACTGTATTGCACTGGGCAAAAGATATAGTGGGACATCATGGGGGAAGTGTGTGGAGGTGGAAAACAGTTCAGGGCACGACAATGAGGAAGCAGAGAGATTCCCTTCACCAGGGGAAAAAAAATTCTACCCCAGGGTCATGTCCCAGTTTTCCAACTATTACAGCCACACCCTATAGACTTTACCTGCCTACAGTTACACTCAAGTAATCCCTATCAGTGAATTAGTGCACTGATTAGGTTAAGTATCTCATACCCTAATAAATTTTCTTTATTTGTTAATTTGTTGATGGATACTTAGGCTTGCTTGATGACTTGGTTTTTACTAATTATGCTGCTATAAATATGGGTGTGAATGTGTCTTATAGGATGATGACCTTAATTCATTTAACCTAATCATTTTATAAGATCCAAGGCATTTCAAATACTTTTTCTTGATCCTACATGTACTTCATACTTCTTTTCACAAAGAATTTAATCCTTAAGCATAACTGAAGTTGTTTTGGTATTGAATTTAACTGATCTAGATTCAAATACTTGTTCCCTGATGGACCTTGAAGATATTGGTTAAATTCTGTGCTCAAGAAAATATTATTCTCTGTCCTCAAGAAAATATTATTTTGACTTCTTCAAATGTGGATTTGAATGGGGCAGTATAGAAAGAATTTGTAATGGATTTAAATTTTGGTATTTAGACTTCCAGTTGCCAAGTTGTATTACAGTCTACCCAAAAATATTTTAAGAATTCTGAAATTAAAAATAAATATCACTTGTCTTAAATAGGGTTTCCTGGTAAACAGATGTTGATGGAAATTTGCATGCCGATAGTTTATTAGGGAGTGCTTTTGGGGATCAATACCAATTATGTAGTGAGATGAGGGGATGTTGTACTGCTATGTATGAAGCTCTGCATCTAACATGTATTTATTTTAGGCAAGGGGGTCTGGATTTTATATTTCTGCATTGACCAGACACAGAATGAGGATTGCCCCTGGGAAGGGGACATTAGGCTCTGGTGAAGCAATTCTTTTTGGTGGAGAATACTTTTTGGAGAATGAAAGCTTCAACCTTAAGAGGTATCTAAAGGGAACATTACAGAATCTTCTACAGTTCATTTCTTATGCTTCTAAGATCCATTTTATTTCATTTAATTGACTTTAATTTTCATCAGATCCTCAGGGATTCAGATTAGTCTCTAGTCCTTGGAAAATTTACAGGAGGAAGACTAATGGGATAAAGTACAAGCCACATACTGCAGCTAGAGTTAAGGCTTCAAATAATACCTGTCACCTCTCTCCCCTACTAACAATTCTAGATTTTCCTCATATTTGCTTAGAAACTCTGTGCCTTATTTGGTGGGAAAACCCTACCAATTATTGCTGATGAGTCAGCATATTAATTCATGTATGTCTCCTGTTTATCTGTTAGATTTTCAATTTATGTTTAAATTTGGGCAGAGGAATACTGTTAGGTGTCTAGTGGATCACCTTTATGGCAGACATGTTCTCCTTTGCCCCCATAGCATAATGGCAACCTTATTTTCCCGTGGCGATTCAGGTTACTGGGAATCAATTTCAATTTAGATTTTGGTGAATAATCATCCTTCAAATGTCAGAGCATTCTATCCATTCTTCTTTTTCAATGCATTGTCATATGAATAAGTGATTCATAGGTTTCAATAAAAGTATGGAATTATTTATTGATATATTTGCTTTGTTTGCAAGTTCCTTGTTCCTGGGAAATCTGTTCTTGTATTCAACAAATTATGAGTCTAAAAATTGTCTCAATCTTTCATATTTTGGGGCCTTGAATTCTCTAAGATCCTGCTTATTCAATCTTGATTTCTTTTTGTTCAATAGATCAATACCTTTCTTGCCCATCTATGTTGTTCCAAGGCTTGTTGTGTTTTATTAATCATCTCCATAACTGTATCAAATAATCATGGTTGCCATCTAGTCTAGCCACTCATCCATTAAGTATGTCTGACTTTAATGATTCTATTTTCTTCTATTATTAGGGGACTCTTCTACATTAGCATCTCCTACCCTCGGTTCTAGCTTACAGAAGACAGTTTTAATTGATTTTCTCAATCAAGTGTTTTGTTCTACCTGGAGCATTTCTAATTTCTACAATAAAATAAATGTTTGCTGGTCCTTTTATGGATATTATTCAGCTGATAGGTTTTCTGGCTTTATGTATCATATCAATTCTAGTATGATTCTTTCTTTGAACTTATTTCTTCCTCTCTGCCAAAACAGTTCTGTTATTTCTCCTTCATTTAGTGTGAGTCATCAATCTCTGAAGGCTTCTAAGGGTCATTCTAGCTGTATTTTAGTACCTTCTTCTGGAGCCTTGCCAAGTTATTTTATTCTCTATCATGGGAGAGTTCTCCCATATTGAAATGAATTCTTATTAATCCAACTTTATATACCATTTTCCTTGATCCAGCACTTTTAGGAGCCATTCTGAAACATACTTTCTTTACTTCTTTGGGTACCTATATTTCCATTCTTGTAGAGAATGTTCCTTTTTTTCCTTTAACAGACATGACATTTTCCTGATCAAATTATATTGACAATTCTAAGTATTGGTATAGAGGTCAGCATGGAAGGTGAGGAGAGAGCTTGAGGATTGTGACATGTAGTCTATTAATCCAATGGCTTTGGCATCATATTCAAGGAAGGAGAGAATATTAGTGCTAACTTAGAAGCACATCTCTTCAAAAAAATATAAAGTTCAGATAGATGCAAACTGCAAAAAAGAAAAAAATGTGAAAGTAAAAAGCCCAATTTCTCTATTTCACATCTCAGGAGAGCACTCCTTTCAAATCAGGGACATGATAATAATTTATTAGCTTACTAACCCTTATAAGAGATTCTTCAGCAAGACCTTTGTTTTTTTATTGTAATCTAACTGCAGGAGATAATAGACTCTTAAGCAGGCATCAAAGAGGATGCTGTTGCCTTCATATTATGCATTATTTTTTTATAAGTAGCAGAGCAAGATGTTTACAAAGAGGCAGGATACACTTAAGAAATGGATTGCAAGTGATGAGAGAGATTGATTGATTGATTATATTTTAAGTTAGTATATGATCATTCTTCTTTTATTATCATCCTTTAAAGCATATTTTGTGTGTGTGTCTGTAATATGGTTATATATATAACATATATGTGAATATATATTTATATTACATATAATTAAATATATGTGTGTATACATGTGTACATATATGTATATATACATATATAAATATATAAGTGAGCATACACACACACTCAAAATAATTATTCATATCTACAGACCTTATAACTACTTTTATCTATCAGAGGTCATGATCACACCTGCTAGTGCATTCCTTTATGTTGTATACATAAATAAGTCCCATTCTTCACCAGCAAAGTTCTCAACTATTTCTTCACTACTGCTTAATGAGGGCTATTAGCACTCTACCTCCTGGTGAGGTCATTGTTGTAAACTGGCTGACCAGTAATCCAACTCCCAAATCCCACTATACCTACTCTTGTAGATTCAATTGCAGAATTAAGAATCTGCAAAAATTATTACTCTTGAGAGTAACAGTTGGAAGAGAGTGAGGAAAGCAGGATTGAAGTCGGGGAGAATTTTAGATTCCACACAAAGGCAACAGAGGCTTCAGCTGATCCCTGGAGAATTTCTAAAGTTTATATGGTTCTTCAGAGATGCTCTGCATCCAGCCAATTGGTTCAGGCTGCCCTCTAGTGATGAGGCATACCTTAGAGGAAGCATCTTTCTTTGGCCAAGGAAGAGTATCAACTATGCATGGCAGCAGCAGCTCTCAGTAGCTGAGAGAATGAGCACCTATATTGTGTAAAATGTTATCTTAGTGGTATACTACACCAACCACTACCCTTCATGATCTCATGAAGTTTACATCAAAGCACATTAAGAATTGTTTTCATGGGAGCAGGAAAAGAAATGTTACAATAAGGCAATATAGTGAAATGTTGTAGTAAACATCAATATTTTCAGCTAACATAATAATGGTACACTGAATGAATGAAATGTGATTTTTTTCTTTTTTCCATTGGTACATTATAGTTATCCACATAAGTGGAATTCATTGTCATATTGTCATATGCACATGACATGATTTGATTACTTCATTCAGCTATTCCTTCTCTTCCCTGTTCCTCTTCCTTCTGCTTCTTTTCTTTCCTCTATTCTACTCCTCCCCTTTAAAAAATTCTATATTTCTCTCTCTCTTCCACAAGAAGCAAAGACATTTGACCCTTGGCTTTATGAACCTGGCTTGTTTTACTTAGCATGATGTTCTATAGTTCCATCCATTTACTGGCAATGTCTATTCTTTTTTATGGCTAGTTCCATAGCTTGGCTATTGTGAATTGTGCAGCTTTGATTCCATATAGTATGCCAATTTTAGTTCTTCTGGATAAATACAAGGAGTTGGATAGCTGTGTCATGTGGTCGTTCCATTTCTAGTCTTTTGAGGAATACCCATACTGCTTTCCAAAGAGATTATACTAATTTGCATTTGCATCAACAGTGTTAAAGTGGGTGTTTACTCTCACATCCTCAGCAGCATATATTGTTCTTTGTATTTTTGATGACACCATTCTAACTAGAGTGAGATGGATTCTAGTGTAGTCTCATTTGAATTTCCCTGATTGCTAAATATGTTGAACACTTTTTTCACATATGTTTTTTTTGGCCATTTGCCTTTCTTCTTTTCTATAATATAGATTTGGAGTTATTATTTTTTGAATTCTTATTTCTCAAAAGAAGAAACTTTTGTTTCTTAAAAGAGAAATGTTTGAAAATTTCAAACAAATGATATTTAAATTTTTTGATTAAAATATTTTCTGTTTCTCTCACTTTAATTGTGCTTTATTTGTTCATTTATTTGTTTATTTCATTTACACATGACAGTAGAATGTATTTTGACATATCATACATACATGGATATAACTTCCCATTGCTGTGGTTGTACATGATATGCAGTTATACTGGTCGTGTATTCATATATGAACATTGGAAAGTTATGTCCGATTCATTGTACTTTTTATCCCATTCCCATCTCCTCTCCCTTCCCCTCAATCCTTGCTCTCCAATCCTGTGAACCTACCCTACTTCTTCCCCATGCCTATTGTGAGTCAGCCTTTGCATATCAGAGGCATCGTTCAGCCTTTGGTTTTTTGTTTTTCCCTCACTTTTAAGGTTTTTGAAATATCAGTTGCTGTGTTTTTAACTCTGTCTAACAGAATATCCCAAGAGTGAATTACATGTTTAAAAAAAAATATATATATATATTTAAAATATATGTATATATTTAAAATATATGTATATATAAAATATATGTATATATATATAAATTAACAACTAACAATTAAGCTTGAAATAGATACGTAAGAGAGTTCATTCAAAAACGTCACAATGTCAACTGGGCCTTATGATCTTATATATTTTTACTAGATTCTCAGTGACACTTAAAGTATTCCATTCTTACCAAAATTCTGTTCTGAAGACTGAAGAGGAAAAGTCAGAGAGAAATGTTTCTCCCTTCTTTTCTTCATTTGGGTTAGAGATGAAACTTTTTCCTAAGCCTCTTTTCTTCCTTGACCATAAAAATTTCACCTGGTTATTCCTAGAATTGCAAAAAGAGATGAGACTAATAAAGTTGGCATAGATCAATTGATTCATCACTTGGGACAGGGCATATTGTCTCTCATCCCATCTGAATAAGCATCTGTAACCAAGAAAAAAGAAAGAGTAGGTGTTGTATAGGCAGATAATTTACTCTGCCACTATTACTTTAGCAGGATGAGACTGTTGTAAATCAGGATGTGGAGGATGACATATTCAAATTTAAGAAATGATGGAAGAGCAGGTGTGATTATATTAAATAAAATTGTATTAACTCACTCAGGAGCAATTTTACATCGTAGAAAGAAATGCTGCTCTTGGAGACTTCAAATAAAAACAATGTCTTGATCATCATTTTATGGCATAATATTTATCTTTTCATTGAATATACTCCTAAGCTTGTCATCATTTCAATGTATGGCAAATCAGTATGTCAATTGAAAATGATGACAGGTAAGTTTTTACTTCAGTATTGGTTTTCTACTAAAGTATTTTAAATATTCTGATATTTGAGGAAGATGACAAAGTACCCCGAGAGCATACAATTCTTGCTTTTATCTGTCTGAACATACATGTATGCGTGCACACACACACACACACGCACGCATGCACAATTTTACCATTGTCTTCTTATGAAGCTTAGACTTCTTCCAGGAAATGTATGTTTTAAAGGAATTATTACTTTCATATGCATTTATGAATGAATGAATCTGATGTCTGCTTTTTAAACTTTTCTTTCAATTCTATTTGTAGCTCTCTGACACTGCTTAGTTTTGCTTTCTGTTGAATGTTCACAGTGCTTAGCTTCTGTTTTCTAATAACTTTTCATACTTTTATATTACTCCCTGTTTTTCTTCTTTGTCTCCAAAGACAACACTCACTAGACTGTGACTCACTGGACTGTTTCTCATCTATGGCTATCTCTCAGTTCTTGTCGAACAATCCAGCAGTTCATGTTCAACTTCTTTTACTCTCAGATTCGAATTTTTTTTCCTTACATTTAACACTTTTAACAAATAATATATTTTTGAAGATTAAACATTGCAATATTGAGAAAATTAATGTTGCTCTGAGAGGTCTTAGAAAGAACTATTTACGTATGTTTAACTTTAATTCTGTTTTAAAGCAAAAAGAAATTGCCATTTTATGCCTTTTCTATTATTATTATTTTTTGCACAGCAATGTCACTGCACAGGGTTCCTTGCAGGTATTTCCAAGGGTATTCTAGAACATCAACTCAGCCAAGATGGATTATTGACTTATACTACTGAAAATAATTTCAGAACTTGTTGAAAACAGATCGTAAGCAAATATTTATTAAAGGATAGTATAGGTGTACATAACCCAACAACAGGGTGAGTACACTCTTTGTCTCAAAGAAGATAAATGACTCACTCAGGGTTGAGATATCTGTATATAGAATTTTTCAGGGAAGAAAAGTACAGGTTTCCAGGTAAGCCTTTTTGATAATCGAGTGTAATGTTAATCATTTCATATTTGGGGTTCTGAATGTTTTTTCTTGGTTAAGCCATCTAGACACAAATCAGTTGTGGGCACATTATATAGATTTTTGAGTCTGATGACATTTAAAGTGATTATGTTTTTGTTCTAATTGATGTCATCCAGGCCCACACAGGAGGTTTTGTTTATCTAACTAAAGAGACAAGCATGTCTGGTGATGTTCTATGTCTAGGTTTCCATCTAGTGTGGTTCTGTCTTTCTCTCCCTGAGAATCTACCTATCTCAATAACTTTTTAAGACCATCTATGTTACTTTTAAAGAGATTGTTTAATAATCATATTTCATATCACAATGTTAAGATTTAAATGTGCATATGGAAATGTAACATAGAATGAATACAAACATGAAGTTTTACAATTTATAATATACCATGTTTTAATTCATTCACTAGATTATTCAATATCCATGCATTAAATGAACTTGGAATACAAGGAAAAATATTAACATTAACAACATATTAATGTGGAAGCTTCTGTGGTGTAGAACTATCAATTCCTCTGCACTCTACCAAATAGCCTTAGATCAATTTAAATTTATGAAATAATCAATTATTTCCATGATTGCAATAGCTTTAGCATCGTACCCATTAAAAGAATTATGATTATTTTCTTTAGTACAAACTGATTCTGGATTTTTTTTTTACTAAAATCAATGGAAATCACAGCAAAATAAGCAAAAATAACATAATTAGTTAAACTATTCCTATGGCATGATAATGAATAAATCAGAGAACAAGAGGTGCTTACTGTAAAAACAGTTGGGGAATATTCTAGTCCAATCATGGCTGGGCAATTCAAAACTTTGGTGCCAGGGGTTGTATAAAACTTCCTTAAACTGTATAGGTTCAGAGGAAGACTAACAAATGGAGTTTAACTCCAGTGTAGGAATACTACAGTGATTTGAGGTCAGGTCTAGAGAGACCTGATGATCAGGTGTTAAGAACAGAATGCTCTGGGATATTTTAAAATGGTTACTTTTCTCCTGTTCCTACCAGAAGTATAAGGGTATATTCTCTCATCATTGAGAAAATCTGGTAGAACACCTGGGAAATAAAAATCACAAAAGTCCCATCCCTCCATTACTGGGTCCTCCTGGATTTAAAAAAAAAATCTGAAACCCATTCCATAAGCTGCCACCAGCAATTTTGTGAATTTCAATTCAAGTTTCTCCATCTCTGTGCTAGTTCCCCTGGAGTTAGTCAGTTTCTGCTTCAGTAAGTTGTGATTCTTATAACCTCCAGTCCCATTATGTCTTTCAGGTTTTGGGAGACAGTGGTTTGTGCTGAAACCTTACATTTTTGACAATTCTAAGGAGATTTGATTTTTTCAGTTTGTATAGTTTTTGCTTCTTGCTAGGATGGAGAGATAGAGGAACATCTTTTAGGCTCCTCAGATGCCTGAACAGAAACAAGAAAACCAGTTTTTTTTTAACTCAATTATGATAACTTCTTAGAGCAACTGCATCTGAATGGGACTTAGGTCTGAAGTCAAGATTAGGTAGTTGAATTAAAGAACACAAAACCTGAAAGATACTTTTTAGTTGATGATATAGAACACAAAAAATGTGAAGATAGAAAGAATACTGAGTAAAAGAATTATTAAAAAAATAAGAAGAAAATTCAAGCATGTGAATTTGTTCATGTTAAAATAATCATTTTTTTAAATTAAATTGATCCATTATTAGATCATAATATACATTTTACTACCAACATTTAAACAAAATTATAAAATAAAGAAGAATGGAAGAATTTAGAATATTACTTATAGTGAGTTTAAATATTATCTTTGTACTTTACTTCTGTATTGCATACATTATGATTGTATGTCAATTTTTTTTATCAAAATTTTCATTTAACACTACACAATGAGCAATACTACATATTTTTTGAAGATTTTTAAAAATTTGTTTTAATTAGTTACACATGACAGCACAATGATCTTGGCATATACAATTGAATCAGATGGGATATAATTTCTCATTTTTCTGAGTGTGCAGGTTGCAGAATTACATTGGTCATGGAGTCATGTACATACCCACAGCAATAATAATGTCTATTTTATTCTGCTGACAACAGAATAAAATACTATATATTAAATGTTAATTGTTTACTTAATGATCAAATATGTACTTCTATTTTCAAATTAACTGATATGAAATGTGTTGGTAGTGGGACAACTAGAAATGATATGTATAGAAGGCAAAACTAAGTTCCAAAACAAGGACCAGACATGCCACCTCTTGAACCATATTGGGTGTGGGGTCAATTTCTTCTTATTGTGAGCTTTTATTCTCTCAATATATTGGTGGTTACCCATGCTACAGATGGAATGCAAAATGATAAAAGAAGAATTCCTGGTTCAATCTTGCAAGAGTAGATTTTCTTACTGATATTTTGTATATGACAACCATTTGTGATGTCTGAGAAACATTTGAGTGTAGTTTCTAATTGTCCTGGTGGAATACAGGTACACATATGACTCAGTACATTATGACTTCCTCATAGCTGCTTATTTGTAGTGTTTTTGATAAAAATGTAGAAAGACCTTTTAAATGACACATAAGTACAAATTCCAACCATGCTCAATTTTTTTTCTTTTCATTTAGAAAAGAACTTAGAATAAACCATTCGAGGTTACATTTTCATGGGATTTCTAAGACAATTGAGGTGACATATTTTTGCATTAGACAAGGAAAAAGGGTGACAGTTTTGGAAGACAAAGTGTAGTTTGATTTTATCCAAAATTTTTAAAAATGTCACTGTATATTTTTGGAATATCAAATTAATATGAACTTCAATTTAATATAATGAGAAAATTAAAAAATGAACATGTGAACAAGGAATTTTCACCAGGAAAAAAACAATTCTAAACAGTTTTTCTATTTACAGAGATTGTTGAAAAAAGTGAATTTTGCCTAAAATTTTTGTCACAATGAAAGGTAAAACACAGTTTCATTGTTTCTGTTCATTTGTTGTGTAGTTAAAGTGTAAAGATATGGGATAGATAGCTTTTGTTTATCAGAGGATTTTGATAAGGTTTTATACAATTATCAATCCTGACCCTGATATGTGTTGGTGAGTATTACAAACTAGGGTGTTAGGCATAAAGAAGAATTAGAAATGTGAGTATCATAAACTTACTTATCAGTTAGATTTTACTGTGTAATATGACAAAAATCCAGAGGCTTAAAATAACCAAACTTTTAGTTCACATTTTGAAGGTTGGTTAGAAGTGTTGAATTCCAATATGGGCTATGTTTGCCTAATCTTGCCTGGACTTTGGTCAGCTGTCATGTGGAAAAGAACTGGCTGGATTAGGATGGCTTCAGTTAGAAAGGCTAGGAGGACATAGAGCTCTTTCCAGTAGACTAGCCAAGCTTATTTATGGGAAAGGTCTTAGAGTTAATATAATAGCAAAAAGGCAAGTTTCCCTGTGCAGGACCTTATCCTCTGCTTGCTTCATATTGTTGTTTTCCAAGACCTTTTACATCATGTAGCCTTGAGAAATTATAGGCTGGTACTGACAAAGAACTTAGTTACAGGATATATGAGAGATTGTTCCTGCAATTTGGCTGTTATGATCCAGGATGATTTCACATAACCAAGGCAAGCTGATACTGGAAGAGTGATATACACACTTATATTTACCATATGTAGAGAGTTAGGCTATACCCCCCTCTGGGTTACTCATTGATGTATAGAAGAGCAGTTTTCAGGCTGTGCCTAAAGCTGAGTTACTCAATTTTGTAAAGGAGTAAAATTTGCCATAAGTGACTCCATTTTGAGTACAAGTGTCAAGATAGGATGATGTCACACCTTGTACAAATAAACAACCACCATCTGCTCAGCACCACCATAAGGCACAAATTGAAAAATGACTTATACTTGCCAATTTATCAAACAAAATCAAGGGGTAAGTGGACATGTGGAGGTACCAAATCACATCAGGAATAGCAGACATTGTGACTTATCAGCCTCACCAGATGAGAACCACTCACTCAAGGCCCATAAAAAGAGGATCAGCCCAAGGCCTTGAGCTTGTAACTTGCCTCAGAAAAATGGCCACAGTGACCAACATCCATTTCCTGTCCCCATTAGTCTTCAGCAGAGTGTGGTTACTCCTGCCTGAGATCACCACATATAGCCCACTCCAAGCTGACACCTAAAGCTGACACTCTGAAACTGAAACTACTGTCCATTTGAACCTCTGCTTTGACAACTCAGCAAAATTGGTTCATTTAAAATCCTTATTTGACCTATAACAGTGACTCTTTGACTCCATTCATCTTTCTCTTTGTGCACTTTTGGCATAGCATCCTGTAACCTTGAGATGGCTTTATAAACCTTTCTTAGTCTTTCTGTGGCCTATTTATATAATATTGAGTGAAGTATGTGTAACATGAATATTAGAGATATTAGAAATTAAGATTAGAATAAAATAATTTTTGTTTTCCTAGCTTATAATTACCAAGTGACCCACAAATATTCAGTGAACTACCATTGATGAAAGTGTTGTAGTCTATGAATTTATTGTTATTCTATAGATTGTAACATTGTGGAAAGGCACAAATGTGTTCTATGTTAATGATAGAGCACACTCATGACACCATAGCAAGTGTAGCAAATAGCCACTTTGCAGTGCTATAACCTTGCTGTGATTTTCCTCAAATGTCAGCAAAAGTTGTTTTTTTTTTTTTTTTGTGTGTGTGTGTGATTCTCTATTCTTAACACAATGACTTTTAGTTAGTGTGCACTCTGATGAAATGAATGAACTGCCATGTTACCCATTATGGGGCTATTGGAATATAAAAAGAGATATTAGAAGGCAACATGCAAAGAGAAGATTAAGAATTCATTATAAACAAGAAGTTTGGTTCAAGGGTGATTATCATGATCATAACCCTCATAAACTTCTGCATGTTTTGGGAACATTTGGAGTTTCTTACTGAAAGTGGAGTGAGCATTTAATAATAATAAGAGATAATCCTTGTAAGATATTCAGCTCGTTCTATAACATCTTTTAGCTTATTTAACACAATATTTTTATATATTATCTTGTTATTCACATTCTACAAAAATGGAAACCTAAGTGCATAATATTTGAGTGAATTCTACAGGGCTCAATCACCACAGGGCTTGTAGAAGTTGAAGCCATGTGACAATAGAAAAAAATTTCCAATTGACCCAAAACTCTTAGCTGTTTATTGAGGTAAAATGAAAATGAATCAGTTCACTTATGAAAGTAAAACTAGAGGTTTCAATAATATTGTTAAGCCTTTGAAGGACAATTTATTTTATTATAAGTTTCAGAATATATCCATTTAAGATAAACATATATTCAGTATTTCCCTGTCTACTGTTTATTCCTGTATTTCCTGTATATTCTATATTTGTTGCTATTAAAAATGTCATCATTGCTCTCTCCTTGGTTTTAAAAACAACCTTGTTGATATATCTACGCTCATTTCATAAAGACCTCATTGGTGGTGTAATTAAGCTGTTCTATTTTAATATTAAATGAAAAACTATAAACAAAACACTACTTAGCTTCATTAGCTAGTCTTGGATTTTAATGAATTGTGTGTTTCCTGTGACTGAGCTGCCTATTTGTATCAAAATTTCTGGATATGTGTTCCTCATATTCTCGTTTTATTAACATATAGAGAGAAAGTTTGTCATATGACTTCAATATTAAATAAAGTATAACTATAAAGAGGCTGAAAAATGCAGACAGCTTTATGTTAGATAATGGCAGTCCTCTGTTGCCCAGTAGATAGCACTTCCTAATATAGCATAAAAAGGCTTTTTCTGTTAGTGAAAGTGGACTAATAATGGCAGCACTTGCCTTTTCAGGCTAGCACCAAAGTGCCATAGACTAAGTGAAATTTACTTCTCAAAGTTCTAAAGGTTGAAGGTCTCAGAAACAGCATTGGCAGGTTTGGTTTCACCTGAAACCACCCTCCTTGGTTTGCAGGCAGTTTCTTTCCCACTGGGTTCATACATACCCTGTCTTTTGTATATGCTCACTTTTGTATCTCTTCCTCTTCTTATAAGGACACAAGTAGGGTCCTTATTAAAGAGGGATATTATAGCGCAATATATGTAAACACACCTTTCCAATCAGTGAGTAGCTTTATGTAAAAAGTGAGGGGCTACCATTCTGAAAATGTTTCTGGGATGTGGTTGTGTGGTAGGTTGGTGTAAAAGACTACAAAGGTTTATTCCTCCCAGCTTCCAAACTCTAATCTTAATTGATTGAATTTTTAGATTTGCCTGCATGGATCATACTTGATGCTAGAAAGAATTTTTCAATACAATGAAGGAAGAGAACTTTCAGAATCTGAAGAGATAGAAAAAAATAATTTTAAGTGGAAATTGATGCAGTTACTCAGATGAAGAGATTTTCTTAGAGAAAGAACAAAACCAAGTGGTAATTACAATGAGCTTCAGGTATAAGTGGTACTGGCCTGTAGGCTATATGCATGTGCAGAGAGAGAGGAAGGGGAAGATTGTGATGGTGGAGTTACACACGTGTGAGATCATTCAGAACACTGCAGTACAGAGCCCCACTAAGCTGTTTTTGAACTCAATCTAAATTGAGTCAAGCTCAGCAATTGTCTGTAATTTGTTTGAGAGACTCTTTATCACATATTCTTTGAAATTGGATTTAGTATTAAGATTAGCTATACATAATGGATTTTTGATAGGACCCACAGGATAATTGGCTGAGAGAATAATTCTGAGATATCAGTGATGAACTAGGCTCAGAAAATATTATTTTTTTTCTTTTTAGGAACAAATTGAAACCAGAGCTAAGTCTATACATATTAAGTATGTGGATATAAACTGAACTTCTTTAGAATGCTGGATATCATTTGATTGCTATAGGGAAATTAAATTTAATGATTTTTCCCATAGTTCATTCAAATATTAGTACCTCTAAAATTTGTATTTTGTGCATAATTCTCAGGTTTTATTTTTCCTAGTAATCACCTTAATATATCATCAGTTTTTTAAGTTTAAAATTTGCAAAATTTAAAATAATTTTAATTCCACAAAACAGAATGTAGCTTGTTCTTTGCATTTATATCATCATTCCAGTTATATGTATATGCTTCTTGACTCATTTTTATGTTTTATTAGACAAATTAGAATGATTTAAAATCCAGTAACAAATATACTAGAATCTCAGGATGAACTTCACATAGATTTACTGTTCTTATTGTATTTGGTACACCTTTATGTCTTTCCTTGGAATCGATGCTCATATGAAAATCTTCAATATTCTCAAAGGTATCTGATTCCATGATGCTGTCTTCTTATATATGTGCTCCCTTGTGTCAAGATAGAGCCAGGAAGAGGCAAACAAAGGAAATTTTAGCACCACCCTCCAACCCCCGCACCAATAGCTGCATCTCTTCTACAAATATGTCATTTCCATGAACTCCTTTACCCAACCTCAGCTCAAATGCAAGCACCAATCCTGAAAACTCTAGTCTTCTTTTGTGATCAGGAAGGAGAAAATGAAATCAGAATTGTAAAATGCATAGCATGGTTTTGATTATATGATACTTAAAGATATGTTCTGGGAAATAAGGACAGAGGAGAAAATGAAAATGTTTTTGGCACATATGTGATCTAAAAGACCAGAGGCTGATAAGGGACAAAGTTGCCTAGTAAATAAAAGGAAACATGTACTGATGAGAATTCAGCAACAACTTCAGTCCAGTCAACCAGAGAGGAGAGAATTAATGGATTATTAAAACAGAGATGCCAGACCACTTATTAAAAAGTGATGTAGGGCTGCAGTAATTGGAGGGACAAGGGAAACATGTGCTGAGGCATGATGTGTAGGAGAGTCAAATGTGGGAGTTGGTATTAATTTTCAAAGATATATGTGATGCTTTTCCTGAAGTGATATTACACATTCTCATGCACTTGAACTCTGAAATGGAAATATAACTTGCTTTGACAAATAAAATAGGAATGCAGGAAACAGGTTCACTCCCAGGCATAACTGTTCAGAATGAGTGTGCTGTATTTCATGATATTTTTCCCCCATTCTTTGGACATGAAATCTTGGGTTAAAATGCAGATTCTATCAGCTGATGTTTTTAGGTAACAAAAATGAGCAGATCCTCCTAAGCACATACAAACATGCAGTGTAAATGTTGTAATTACATAGAGATATTCAGGTTGTTTGTAATTGCAGAACAGCTTATCCCCTCCTGACTGAGACAGAAATTGAGAGGAGGAATAGGGACCTGATGTACCAGAAAAGTACATTATATGTTTTTTAATTAGATAGCGCACAGGAATGATTTTCTTATTGGGGGATGAAAAGATTATGCAAAAGTAAAACATCCCCTTGTATAATGTGGAAGGTTGAATAGTCTTAAATATTTTGTACCTTTCAAGAAAGATGGAAAAACACACAAAAGAAATGAGGAGACTAACTCTTATAAATGTCTGATAAGCAAAAAGTAACCAGCTTTAATTCTGGAGTAAAATTGTTCTTATAGACACAATGGCTATGTGGGTATATACAAAGAATTTTGCAATAAGGTACATATATATAATGCTCACAGATGACTATATTTATCTTGTTGACTATTATTATTCCAACCACCCAACAAATGCCTGAAACATAACAGTGTTGTCACAAGTGTTGTGTAATATTTCCAGTTTATAATATTTTCTCTCTCTAGAGACAGAGAAAGAATGAAAGAAATGATGCCATATATTATTATGTTATGTTTGCTAGTCATCTTTTCTCTCCTTTTTTACTTGTTCAGTGTTTTTTAATTACAAATATAAATAAAAGAAAAAGAGCTTTACATATGCAGCTTTTGAGTGTATAAAATCCACAAATACTTGTCTTCCTGAATACACTGCCAAGCTTCTAAGCATTGGTTCCTCTGGATGATATTAGACAAAGTAATAGATGAAGTCCTTGAGATTACTCTTCATATATTCATTTCAATAAATAACTTCTCCACTATTTTAATAAGTTTCTCAAATTTATTTAAGAAATTTTAGAAATTTTCTACCACAATATTTGATTTTTTATATTATGGAAGGTCTGTTATTTGTAAGTTTTCTATATAGGTTTCGGTTTCTGTCTTCTTGATATCTTTCAAAAATGTTCTTAATTCATTTTGTGTTTTCTGTTTTGTATCTTTTGTGTAACTCTTAACCTTCCATTAATTAATAAAACAAATATAATGCCATTCTGTGTTAGAAATCTTGTCTTTACTAACTTTTGTTCAAAAACTCTGTTCTATGTATATTTTAGTCCATTACTTTATGGACCTTTGATTTTTATCTTATTGGATCTGTGTTACCTTCAGATAATCTTTAAAAATTAAAACAATTCTTTAAATTTTAAAAAAATAAACATTCTTTCTCCAAATATTCTAAAATTGTCCAAATTTTATTTACTTTGTGTACTTGAGAAGATATTTTTAAAGTTGCCAATGGTGAGATAGTTCATTTTTTCATTTCTTACTTCAGACAGTAATTTCAGGAAGATACATTTCACACAATGGCATGAAAACCCAACCATACTGCTCATGAACCATAAAAAGATCTGATAGGATTTGATAACCCATTTTTAATCATTTTTTCAACTACTTTAATTTGTTTACATCTTCTGTTTGTATGTCGAATCATTAGCATTTGTGCTCAAACACATTTATTAAATCTTTATTCCTACTGAATGGCTCTATTGTCTGATACAGTAGGCTTCTATTTATCTTTTATTCTTCTCTAGCTCCTAGATTCAGCTGAAATTCCCTTTAATAATTAAACTGTCTTATATGTAGAAATGGTATCCTTAATTTATTTTCTCATTTCTTCTTGATGTTATACAAATTTAGAACACTGATATTTTTCCATCCTGAGTTCTGGAATTGTGAATATGGATTATGAAATGTGAAATAAAATTTTCATATATTCTAGACATCTATTCCAAATACCTACACACAAATAGTAAACTACTCTGGGCTAAAGCTATTTTCATGATAATGGCTAAAATGACACTAGAGAGAGAGATAACTCAAGGGACAAGGCATTTAATGTGTCTTCATGGAGGTTCAAGAGACTCGCGTATTTCCCCTTTTATCACTTGAAACAATTATCATGACATTTTCAAAAGTCTGTTTTCTCCTAGGGCGTCCATAAAGGCAGGACCTTGTCCTCCTTTCCAGCCCAAGTGCCTCGAACGTTGCTGAACGTTGCCTGACACATAAGAGTTTTGTTATGAATGGAGTTTTTTTTTTTTTGAATAGGAGGTGTTTGGGGAATGAAGCAGGTTCCTCAGACAGAGGACAAAGCTGGGGTTACTCCCACCTCACTTACCCTCTGTGCTGTGATGGTGCTGAACTAGAGATCTTTAGTGTTACTTATTCTTT
Organism: Ictidomys tridecemlineatus; assembly: GCF_052094955.1. Taxonomy (NCBI): domain Eukaryota; kingdom Metazoa; phylum Chordata; class Mammalia; order Rodentia; family Sciuridae; genus Ictidomys; species Ictidomys tridecemlineatus. Next base: position 44,595,052 of record NC_135485.1, on the reverse strand, counting down.
TTTCAATTATGTGTGTAAAACACTACTAAACTTTCTAGTCATAGAAAACATATTTAATTTCTTTTCTTTTCCTAAGTTCCATACAATGACTGTAAGTTGAATTCATGTATTCCCAAGTGTTTTCCTAGTTCTTATTAGACTACACCTCCATAAGAAAACTAAAGTGTTTCTGCCTCAAATTTTCTTACTCTGATACCTCAAATCTGTCTCTTGCTCCTACTCTATATACATAAATACAACCCAAATCCTAATTATCATCACTTCACTTCCCCATAGATATTTGGAATTTAGTCTACCTGCTTGTCTTGTTCTGTTCCATAATTCATTGAATGGCACCCAGAAACACTAAATTCTTAAGGAAGCAAACTTGTCTTCATCTTAATTGCTCCCTCGCTTTTGAACACACTTTCGTCATTTCTGATCCAGCATATATTGGTCATAGATGGTTAGCAAAGTTGTCACAGCTTCCTACTCCCATTGCTAACTTCCTTTCAGGCTACTGTCAATTCCAGGAAAGGTTACCTTGAAAGCATAGCATTTTTCTCTAGTTTTATCCTCTTCCATGCTTCTGGCAAAATGAAGTTTATAAAATCCAAGCATGATTCTGGCATTCCATGACTAATTTCATTCTATCGTTTCCTTTGCAAGAATTTATTAATTGACAATAACCTTGTTCATTACCTCTTTCATCCTTAAAATCCTAAGCACGGTTTTTTATATCATTAGTAATGTGGCATTTGCTTGCCCTTCCAGATTTTTCTTTCATCAGTTGCAATGTATGTCGAAATTATACTCAACTCTGATCAGTTTCCTTATGCCCCTGGGATATGCCTATCCAACCACCTCACCTTATGTTCTTCCTCTAGCTAATGTCTGATCATTATGATTGACTCATCTTTGAGGTCTTGTCTTTCTGTTACTCTTCCACAATTTTCCAAGTATAGCTTAGATGTTCTTGACATGAACTTCTGTTGGAACTTATCCTGCTAACTTATGCCCAAACAAAATATCATTATTATTTATTCTATATCTAAATGCATTATGACCCTTGTGATTAAAGCATGTCTTCTTTGTTCAACTTTGCATTCTGTGCACTGAGCACAGAACTTGGAACATGCAGGCTATTCAAATATGTACTATTGAATGTTGAAGGGAAGACACCTTTTTAGAAGTGGAGTTTCTAAATTTTATTTCTAAGAATTCACTTTGCATTGTTATCATCAGACAAACCTAAATATTGAGGTTAAAAAAGTAAAGCACACAAATAAAAGATTTCAGCTTTTGAGTGGTGGAGTGTTTAATGTAAATAAGTCCTTAGCAAACATTCTGAGTCAATTTGGACACAAAGACAATGAATTCCCAGCAGTAGCACCAAATGAGGAGTGTACCATAGTCCATGAGGCACTGAACACCTAAAGCAAAGAACCTGGATCAACTTTTAAAAATTGTGGTCTATAATTAATAACCACATAAAAATTCTAAATCCCACATTTCTTAAGGAATATTGTTAGTTTATACAAGTGTTTGGTGCGCATAAATATAGAGTGAATTGTACAAGTTGGGAATTATTGTGGGGACTGTGAAAGTCAGTATGGCTCTTCGTGACATCAATCACAAGAGTTAGCGACTATAGATCCCACAGAAATCAATTCCGCAGACAAGTGCCTTAAGTTCTACGGATACAGAAACAGGCCATTTTGTGTAGGTATGTGTGATGATCACTCTGTAACTTTAAGCCAACCATTTTAACAATATATACTAATAGATACACCATTACTTACAGGCTATTCAAATATGCACTATTGGAATTGGTTTGGGCTAGTAAACTGAATTTTCTTTAGTTTAAACATATTACTTGGGCTTCTGACTTCCTAGAATTCATAATACGATTATACAATTTCAAATCTCTTCACAATACTACTGAAATTGTATTTTCGGATAAACATGGAGAGCAAATGGGCACTTAAGTTTGTATGCTCCCCTCTATATGGATCTCTATCTTTATGTGTGTGTGTTTGTGTATGTGTGTGTGAGGTTTGTGTTTTGGTGACATTTGGCTTTTGTTGGGTTTGAAACACAGAGTCATTTTGCTTTTTTTTTTTATATGAGCTTTCGGTACTTCACTTCTTTTGATTGATTTATTCTCAGTGGCCTGATGGGATTGCTTTCTCTCCCTTCTCCACTCACTTGATCCTCTGTCTATTTTCAGTGGGCCCCTGGCCATTTTTTCCCTTTGGTATTTCTCTGCTGTTATTCCTTTAGATTTCTTTCCTCACAATGTTCCTCCACACTCTGCAAATCTAGGAAAATGCACTTCTCCTGCTAACTAGCCCCTTGTCTCCTTGCGAGTTCTGGCTCTTACTTTCTTTTCTTCCTTATTTCATGTTTATTCCTTGCTTGCCTGTTTCTTACTCCGTGTTTTTTGAAATTTCCCTGCTTCTTGAACTTTCCTATTTTTTCCCTCCTGTCCCATTGGACTCCTTTTATCTTTGTGACAGTGAGGCAGGGGTCACGTAGAAAGATTCTGAGATGGAGACCCAGAGATTGATAGGCTTCAACATGGCTTGTTTCTTGCTACCTGTGTAGCCTTGGGCAAATAATTGGCACTCTCCCAGGCTCAGTTTCTTTCTCAGTGAAACAGATAATAATAATCACCTTATGAGATTGTTGCCAGAATTAGAGATAATGAAAGTAAAGTGCTAGCCTGGTGGCTGGCACTGTACATCAGAGGGCCCTTCTTGTCGTTTTCATCCTTATTACTGCCCCAGTAGGGTTACCGCATTCACTAGTGTAGACTTAATAGTTTTGTTGATTCATTTTTCCTTCCAATTTATGTACCCCTGAAGCTGTACAGCTGGGCCTGTTTCAGTTCTCATTTGACATATTTTGGAGCAGTTTGTATGGAAAAAGTTTTATTCTTTGGAATAATCTTTGGGTCACATTTAATCATTTTTTTTCATAAATAACCACTAATATATACTTCTCCTTTATTTAAAAAAACTTTATGTCTGATTATCTTTATAATTTTGGGTGGTATTTTGGGCTATCGTGAATCATGAATCTGTCCTTAAATTTACTTATACCCTTAGATTAACCGTCCTTTATGAAATAGTGTTTTATATTTTAATATCATATTTTAAACTAGAAGCAAATATGCGGACATTTCTTGGAACCATGATGACATTATTTCCTAATATTCAAAATCAATTCCTAATATTCCCCATGACTGTCTGTATACATTATTAGGGCATTCATGTTGTTGGAAGACTGATTTCTTATTTTGAGTAATATGAAAACAGAAATACCTACAATAAATTTCAGAGAACAGTCCATCAAGTAAAGATATTTTCGACAGAATGATTGATTTATAACACTAAATACAACAAAGAAAACTGCTGTCTTTTTAGCTCCCACTTACTAAAAAGAATGTCTAAAACTTGTTGTATTTTTTGGGTATCAAAGATAGTAAGTGCCCTATACGGACATGTTCCTTGGTCCTTCAGATGGACTAACTCATAAACAATGTCTTTTGAATGAAGCTCAAACCAGTAGACTGTAGTGAAGGCATTTCTCAAGCCCTGACACTCTCTACTATTGGACACAAACCCTGAGTGACCTCTTGAAAACATGTGTACTCTGACTGACTTACCTTTAGAAATGGGCATCCTCAAATTGGAGATGAAACTTGGGGTTTTGAATTCAATATGCTCCCTTAAAGTTATTTTGCATCATGTGTACTTATTTGTAAAATAAGCAAGCCTATATATTAGTCAACTCAGGTTGCCAATAACAACAAAAATTAAAAATACAAAAAATATAGACTGAATGGCTTGAACAATAGAAATTAATTTTCTAATTGGTCTGAAAAGTGGAATTTCAATATCAAAAATCACCATAGTCAGGTTTTGGTAAAGACTCTCTTCAGGTTATAGCTGACCATTATTTCATTGTGCCCTTATGTGGTAATGGTGGTGGACAGAAAATGAGAGAGAGGGGAGAGAGAGGGAGAGAGAGACAGAGAGAGACAGAGAGGGAGGGAGAGAGGGAGGGAGCAAGGGACTGTGTTCTCTGGTGCCTTTTTTTACTAGCATTAATCTTATCCTGAGGATGATCCCACACTATTGAACTCATAACTAACTCTATTTCACAAAGACCCCATCTCTAAACACCATCACATTAGTATAATTTCAGGTTTGGTTTCAGCAGAACACTCTTGGGAGGTGGCAGAATCTTTGGGAGGTGAGGTTCAGTAGGAGAATGCTAAGCCATTGTGAATCCCTTGAAAGGGATTTTGGGAACCTATCTCTCTCTGATTCTAGTTTAAGATGCAATTACCTGCTTATTCCTGTGTGTGCTCCCATGGTGATGAGCCACTATCTCATGCCCTTTACCTACCAACTACAGCCAACCACTATCATGGGAAATTTAAAAAAGAAAATTACTATTATTCTTTATTAAGACTCAGGATGAGATTCCCATTCCCCGTTTCTTGTAAAAGAAAGTTTAGTTTCTGTTCTTGGATCCAAGGGGCTCTCTGATCTAGGCCTAGGATAGTTTTCCAGCAATTTACAAATGCAGAATCTTTTATTGGAACATCCCGAACTCCCTTTCTCTCTTCCTCTCCCCCCCCTCACATATATTTTGAAAGGCATGGCTTTCATTGTTTCTTTGCCTTTGTACAGTTTATTCTCTTTCTTCCAAGATATGCTCAGAACTGTTTTGTAGTATTTATACACCACTATCCTTCTAGTTTGAACTTACGGAAAATAGGAACCTATTCATAATTATAGTCTTGATTTAAAGCCTAGAAACTTATATTTTATTAAATCAATCAAATAAGCATGTTTTTGACTTGTGGCTCTGGAAAATGATTTCACTATAATTTTGTTTATGTGCTGTTAAGCAAAACTGTTATTTTTCTCTATGTATGTTCAGTTGATAAGGATGTTTATGCTAGAATTCTTAAGTTATCTTAGGCACTGAAATTCTAGATGTACATGTAATTGTTTTATCCCTTTAATTCTTATGTTTCATTATTACTTGACAAGAGCAGCCATTGAGCCAAAGCTAAGATCCATAATGTAGGACAACTGGGTTTTAGAGAGTTCCACTCCCCATGTTGCTCCTGGGCTTCTGGCCTCACAGAAGATAATGCAGAAATCTTACTTCATGTAGAAGGGATCATGAAGTCATGGCAAGGGAGGAGTTGGAAACCCAAATCTTTCTTCTGAATTAGAAGGCAATTAACAATATGTAGATACAACAACAACACAAAAGAACCAGATCTAAGCATTTTATTAGTTTTCTCTTATTAATTTTATTATCGTTCCCTCTATTTAAGCATGGATATTTTTTAATGAATGTATTCTGTGGTATTGTGGTCCTAACAAACATTGGAAACTTTATTCACACACACGCACACACACATACACTATTACACTATATATATATATATATATATATATATATATATATATATATATAAATTTAAAAGAATTTAAGTGATGCTAATTCCAGCTGGTTCTTCCTATATTCTGCCCTGGAATAAAACTGTACTTCTTGACAGTGGGAGAGCAAATACAAGACATGGGCTCTTGACACTGAAGGATTGCATTTTAATTTGTGGCATTTCCAAGGTTCTTTTTCCAGGGTATTTTTTAACTTACTTTTCCAAAACACAGTAACTTTAACAAATATTCTTTCAGAAGTGACAGGTATTGAGATCACTCTGGGGAATTCTCTGGATCTTTCTATTACAGTTCCCAGGTAACAGATTTGAAGCCTACTGCCCACACATGTTTCTGCTATAGCAACATCTATATTAATGATAAAATATAAGAATTTGTATTTCAAAATGCTGCATTTGAAGTATAAAAGTTATAGGATCGTTTTTATCATCTTTGTAGGATATAAAACGAAATGCTTTCAGAAAAATCGATGATATTTAAGCAAATAATTGGGAAACATCATTCCTTTCTCTTTTTTTCTTTTCCTTTTCTTTTTTTTTTTTTTTTTAAGAAAAATAGTCCTTCAGAGATTTTGGTGAGAAATTATTGCCTCTAGGAGTTGTTAACTGTTTGCAAATATTTTATCTTTAAGCATTTGCGTTAGAGGATGCTATTATTTTAATTAATGTTGCATATAAAAATATTTTAATAGCAATTTATTCTGAATATATTAAGGCTAAACAGGCATAATATTTGATTTACAAATATGAATTAAATACCTGATGAATTAAAAACTTTTATTATAAAAATATAAAGTTTTGTAAGTGAATTTTAGATATAAATTTGATGTAAAATCTGGTACTGTTTTGTTACATTGTGCATCACAGAAGAATCCTAAATATTACTTGACTGTTCTGCATGGTCTAGGTAACACTATGGCCCTCATACATAATTTTCAGAGGCCAGTGATTTTTGTCTATCTTTATTCACTGCTATAAGTCTACAGGGTCTAGAAATAGAGTTTGATATATAGTAGATACATAAAAATGTTTGTTGAAAGAATAAATATACCATCATCTCTTGACTACTAGGTCAATAGACATACAAGTTTGAGTATAAATCCTGTAATTCAATATGATTCCCTTTGCTCTTTATTAAATATATGGTCAGCCACTGAGGAAATGGGAGTTACTTCATTTAAATTTAAAAAGAGTAAGAATAAAATGACATTTAGAAGAATGCTTTTCTAGGAGACAATACAATGAGGATGAGGACATTTTTACGGCCTTAATTAGGTTGTTTTTGTTAATTTGGGGATTAAAATTGTTGTTGTTGCTATGTTTTAATTTTTTTTTCCCCAATGTTCCAAAACAATGAAATGGAATAAATAAATAAATATTCAGGTATTGTTCTGGATTGGCTGAGTGGAGTGTGGAAATCCAACCTGAGAAGCAAACCTGAAGATACTTTGGCCAATATCTATTCTACTTATTTTCTTGCCCTGTGTATTTTATCCCCTACTTACCCCAATAAAAAACCATCACCTTCACACACACACCCCAAAATGTATATAGACTTAACTTTATACTGGACTCCTTGAGAACTATCTTCTAGGTTTTTAATCTGTAAAATTGTTGTTAAGATTAAACTTATATAGCTGTCAGAAATGCCTCTCTTTTGACACGTCTAAAAATCCTTAGGAAAATTTGTTAATCAGTTCCTAATTTAGCAAAGATGATTTAGAATGTCAGTAATTGGGATGTAAAAAAAGAAAGAAAGAAAAATAAATTTGGAAGCTTAATTGATGCTTCAATACCTTTAAAGGTGACTTCCCTTGATACTGCTGACCATGTTTAAAGGTGAAGCCTGAACACAGAATGAAGGGTCTCATCTCCTTCTGACAATGAAATGAACATTCAGCAAAATCTTTTGTTATCTCTTGCTGCTTGTAATCTGACCAACTGTCACTAAGCATTGTCTCTTTAGCCTGACAAGTACTAAAATACCCTGAGGAACCCTGTTTTGTTGCGATCTGGCAAAACAATGATTAGAATAATGACAGTTTGTAGAAGGCAATGTATGTGCAAAGCCTCTTAACTCTGTAGTGCTCTGTACATGTGAGCTGTTTTTATTACCCATAACTGAAGTTGTCATGACTTACTATTTTCTCTGCTGGGTGAGAAAGTCTTTATTTAACCCAGGCTTCCTTTTGCATTGGCTGAGAATATATGTCTCATAGACATTAAATGTGACAGTTTTCTGGAAAGCTTCTTTTTGTTTGTAATATCTTTGGGGAGGTTTTCTTAAGGTTACAAATCTAGTTTCAGAAGGTGGCTTTTTAGCTGGTAAATGAATTATTTGTGAAGGAAGGTCACTGTGCGATGTATTATTGAAAACACTGAAGATGATGCAGTTTGCTGACTTTTTCAGAAAATAGTGATTCCTGCATATTTTAATATTAATTGGACCTAGAATTTGTAGTGGAAAGAGTTAAGAAACAGAAAGAAAAGAATCTGAGTCTAATGAGGAAATGCTAGGAGGCATGCTCATTAGTACCCACTGGAACTTTAACCCTCAAGAGTACAGAAACCTTTCTCTGTCTCAACACTAATTCACATATTCCTGCCTCCCTTACAAATGGATAGAGAAACTAAATCCGCCCTTTGTCCTCCTCCTTTCACTTGGTATCTCTTTGTGTGTTTTGGCACACATGTGTTCTGTGTTCTCAGAGGTAGTCACTTAGTATTTGAGTATATAAAATGACATTTTTAGTTTCAAATATCAGCATGTGACAAATTAGCAGTTGAAATTTTCCTACTCATTTCCTCAGTCCCTGTTCATCATATTTTTTTCTGCAATACTCTGCTCCTTATATAGCTACTAATGAGAGGTGCTTTCCCCCAACAGAAGTAGAATGGGCAAATGGGAAGAAATCCTGCTCTGTGATGGTCTCCCATTGACATACCCTCAAATAGCTTAGCTCAGAATCTCTGCTATCTGGTCAGTAGTGGAATGAACATTAGCTTATGTGATAAATGGAAGAGCTAAACTAAATTTCTGTACACAAATAGATGACTAATCCATATAAAACTCATACTTAATATGATCTATTAATATGATCTGCTTTTATCTAACTTTTATGCTAACTTTAAGGAGTCACATGCACATCCTTATTCTTTCCTGGAATTGTCCTATATCTTCTGACATTATAACCTCACTGAAACGTTAGGTGTGCATGATTTGTTAGAGGGTAGAGTAAATAGATGAGTAAGTCAAGTCTTGTGCCTGAGATAATTGTCCCTCAAATATGTGCTGTCAAAGATACATAGTTTTGTAAATGCACCTTACAGGTCTGTAAATATTGCATTTGTTTTCTAAGAGCCTACTATGTGTTTTGAAGACACAACATACAAATAGTAGACCTTTGCCTACTTGCAAATGGTGATTATCTGGTAATTTTTGTAAAAGGCCATATTTGCATAATTGCACAATATTCTGCAGTTAGTAGAAACTCAAGTTTTCAGTCAAAATCTAAGCCATCAAGGATCTTGTCTCCTACCCTATGATTCCACCATTGTTAATAATGGCTGCTGTACACCAGGCATCACATGGATAGTTCTGGCATAGACAAAGATGCAGAGCAGGAGTACTCTGGTTCATTGGCCAAACTTGAATACATGGCTCAGTTTTTATAATATCTAATAACACATGTAGGTACACTTCTATCTTCCACATGTCAGAATTATTCGTGAAGGAAGGTCACTGTGCAATGTATTATTGTTCTGTTTGCTATTTGAGATGCAGCAACTCATTTGGAAAGTAGCCATTTGTCATTTAGCAGAATTACTCAGGGAAAGTTTGAAGAAAAGATTCTGAAGAATACCCTGCATATCATAATCTCATTTTAAAAAAAAGTAAAACATTTGTAGCACAAAAAGAAAGACGATTCTGTAATGTCAGAAGTGTTTATCTCAGTTAAACCTAGATGGAGGATCTTTAGGCACTCTGGAACATCCTGTCCCTAAAGACAGGTGAGGCAGAAGTCTCACTCTGTCCTTAGGCAGGCAGCACTCCAACTGTCATCTAGGAATAGAAGTAAATTCAAACCTAGGAGAGTTTTATATTCATAAGAACCAGGGAACAAGACTCATTAATGTGCTTACAAGACCTAAAAGGGAGCCAACGACGTGTCTCTTATTTCCCCACTGAGAAATCCATCAGATTTTTGTTCAGGCACACAATTGCCAAAATCCTTTTCTCTATTTCTGAATCTTAGTTCCTCAGCAGTGATAAAAGAATAACTGTTGGAAACATTTCCCTTAAATATTTATCCTGTCAATTATAATCATCAGAGGCTTAAAAATTCCTTGGCTTCCATATTGCTTTTTAGTATGATGTACTTCCACACTATTCTATTTCTGTGCAAATCCATATAATTTAAGAACAAAGAGTTCTGAAGCTAGAATAAACTTCAAAATCACTTCTTCAAGGCTTCTTGTCATTAGGCAGGCAAGATAATACTATACTCATTTCAGGGAAGATATCCTAAATCCAAAATGGCTTTTATACTCTGTTTATGGGAAAAAAGTGCAAATGAGTGTTGAGAGGAATTGATACAACTCAGTCTTGGAAGTCAGATCAGCAATGAGCTGGCTGCTGGATTTTCAGGCATGAGTGGCATATACGGATATTTTACAGTCACCTTTCTAAAAATGATGTGAGCAAGGGTTCATAAATGAGGTGTCAGAGACAAACTGGTACTATGTATTGCATGAATCACAAATGATTGAGTGAAACCCTTACTGATTGAGTGATGGAATGAATGAATGAATGAATGGAGAATGAATGGAGACTCTAACCAGCAATACAGTTCAACTGAGGATACTCATTCAAGCATGAAGCCATTGCTGAGAGTTAATGCAACCGAGGTGCCGATAAACAGGAATGAATCAGGAACCAAGTTACTCAGACCCCATATTTGTCTTTTCTCATGAACATTTTAATACTCCTAATTAGAAAAGTGACACAGACATACCCCTAGTTCTAATTCTGGTACCAGTTCAAATAAATGATTGCCTATGCTATTCCTAGGTTCCATGATGGATATAGGAAAAGAATAGACTAGTCAAATTCCTAATGCAAGAAAAATATGAAATAATCATTTTGTCTGAAAACAGAATCCAACAATATTAAAAGGTGGTACAGTGGTGAAAGGCATTGAAAATCCAATGTTGATTGATTCTGCTGGAGAGTCCTTAATTAAGGATGACTGGACCAGACGTTGGGGTTTTGTCCTTTCAGTAGAAATGATTAGAAAAAGAAGTAGGTCAGATCAGCGCTTGACTTGACTTGTAGTTACTTAGAGTTTTTGCTCAGATGATTGGTGATATTTATCCACATAAATTTAAGAATGAGACACCATAAATATTATTGGAAGTTTTGCAACTATGGATGAGTTTTATCAACTATCTGGTTCCATTATGGGATGTTGGAAAAAAACAATCTGTTAGTATTTGTAAATTATTCTTTAATATCTTCTCCATAGCTAAATCCCCTAAATTCTGACCACAGCACAGAAACCAATATTTCATAATTTTCAAAATCTATGGAATAGAGGATTATATGCTTTCTAGCAAATATAGTCACTGTACCTCCTTTTTTCTTTGGCGGGGGGTCTTGGACCTCTGGCAAGGTATCTGTGTTTTCTGATACTGCTAAGTCCAGAGTGTGTATGCTTTAACTTCTTCACAATAAACTCTATTTTCTGGAGGTTTATAAAACTTGATCTGGGAGACTAATTGCTCTATATAAAGGTTTGCAACCTATCCTTTCTGACTTTCTCCTGTTATTTTGTACCTTATTAAACTTTTTGTGCCATTTTACTGAGGTTTTTATGAGTAAGAGAAGGAAATCATGGATGTTCAATCCATCATCATTAACCAGAATTCATTACTCAGGCCCAGGTTAGGGACAGGAGTAACTCTATAGCAGTGACTCTCAGCCAAGGACACTTGACAATTTTGAACTCTTTTTTGTTGTATGTATTCTGCTAAATATTCTACAGTGCACGGCACAGACCTCCTTGCCCAAGAAGAGAATAATTTAGCCCAAAATTTCTATAGTGTTACAGTTAAGAAAGCCTGTCCTAATGGGAATTTAAAAGGCTGTATGTAGGGGAAATTAAAAGATGTTAAAGATTTAAAGGATTTGTACATGAAGAACAAGTCAAATGCTAAAGGGTATAGTAAACCTTGGAAGTTTTTTGTGCAAAAAAATAAAAAAAAAAAAACTCCATTGTGAGCATTTGTTTTAAATATCTTAGTAAATATTTAGACTGACATTTGTGTTCCGTTAAAAATTTTAAGGCAAGAAGTTAATAGAAATATCCACATATATTAAATAGGAAAATGAATCTACCACAGTGCTTCTCAACTCCTTATGGACATTAGAGTCAAGCAAAACTTTGAAAAATAAATAGTGTTGCCTATATACTACACAAACAAATTGAATCAGCATCTCTTGGGGACATATCCTAATAGCATTGTTTCTAGAAAAGTCCCCAAATGATTCTAATGTGCAGCCAGGTTTTTGAATCACTGATCTAGAGCAAATATCTAAGTCTTTTTCACATCCACCTAATGGTTAATTACTGTTTATTTGATGCATTGTGTTCTCCTTTCTGACCTTTCTTACATCATGAGAAAAATTAAACTATTGTGTGTGCATTATGATATTGGCATATGGCTCCTTTCTCTTTTGTTAAATAAAAAACAAAGCTATTTCTTTTCAATCTGTCCTTCTTTGTAATGTTTTCTTTTCACTTTCATTAGAAAGTAAAGTTGTGGTCATTTTAAGCAGTAGTCTTTTTTTTTTAACTTTATATATCTGTGGTGATTTATTTCCTGTCCTTTTAATAATGCTTACATAATGTCTGCTTAGCAGTGGGTCATCTATCTCAATTTCTTTGACCTTCTATTTGGTTTACCTCAAAGTGACCATACTCCTTCCTTGCATAGATATTACCTGATTTTTGCCACTAAAAATTTTGATAACATGAAAAAAACTTTTTAGAGTAAGTTAAAATAATTAATACATTTTCTGGCTTTAATAAGATTTTGGAAATCCTGAGTTCTATGTCTGTATTTTTTAAAATTATAATCATTAATATGATACATAAAGTTGTAATTATTAATATCAGTTTAATTAAGACTACAGAATAGAGAAAAATTCAAATTTATAATAATATATAATAATTTTTAAATGACACAATTGCCACATAATATTTGAAAGTAACAATGTCAATAATAGCTAAATGAGTTTTATTAAAAACTTAATATGCATATGGCACATAAAATGAATTAATTGATGTAATCTAAATTAATCTGTTTAACATAACCTATCCATGTATTAGGTACCATCTGAAGAATGAGGATACAAAGGCATAGGAAGGAATATATTGCCTGAATACATAAAACTGACATGCAAGGCACAAGGATTTTATCTCAAGAGACAATATTCTTCATTACTTTCTACTAACTTGGATTTTATAAATGTGCAAATTCATAGAGCTAGAGCAAAGTTACTGAAAAATAGAAAGTCAAAAGCAGATACATTTTTGTAAAAATATTCCATATTTTATATTTTCCTTTATTATTTTATAATTTTGTGTTGGAAAATAATTAACATGATTGATCTTAGATATATTTACAACTGTATAACATCTGTTTGTTTAAAAACAAGTATGTAATGAAATTAATATTTGAATATATCTTCCTGTACATATTTATTTTGATGGATTTTCAACTGCAAATGATAAAAATGTACAGATATGGACCATTTATATTGTTTTATTTGTCTTTAAGACTGCCAAATCACTTTAATGTCAACTGATATATAGTTATTAAGAATCATGTAACTATTTCTTACACTGGCCACAATGAAATGTTCACAATTAAATTTACAATAACATTTCATTCTAAAATTCCAATATTCTTGGTTTTTTTTTTCCTCATTTGACAAGCTACTGTAGTGGACATTGGACTTATCTAAGATTCAGTGTAAGATCAACATTTCCTAGATCTATGGCGTTTAGCAAGTTGTTTAATGTCTCTGAGTTTAAACTAGAATAACAACCTAACTCATTGCTGTGCAGAGGAAGACTGATTTAGAGTAGGAAAAAGCTCCTTATAGACTCCCGAAGGTTATATCTATCCCTGACAAGGCCCTCAAGTCCACCATCACCATCAGCTGAGTTATATTTCTAGAACAAAAAGGCCTATAGATTCTATTATTCTCCTTTTAACTCTATTCTGCCAACATTCTTTTTTTTATTAGTTGCTCAAGACAATACAAATGATCTTGACATATCCTACATTTGATTCAAGTAGGGTATGAATTCTCATTTTTCCAAGTGTACAGATTGCAGGATTACAATGGTTATATAGCCATGTATATACATACAACGATACTAGTGTCTGTTGTATTCTGCCAAAATTCTTGACAAGGAGGATGCAAAATGCCTGATTTTAAAGGTTCCAAAAGATGGTCTCAAAACTTGGGAAGAATTGTTCTAATGGATATGAAGGTGACATTGGGGTGCCTAAAGAAGCAAGTGATACAGATGCCTTCTTGGCAGTTTCTCTATCTCCATTCCTTCTAGTAAGTAAACAACATAAAGCCTTCTCAAAGGAAACAGATCATCCTACTCAATTTTGTAATACTTCCTTCTTAAGTTGGGAATGTTTAGCTTTACCCCTTAGTGATGTGTTTCTCTTTACCATAAACTCCTCAACACCTATGCTCTGAAACTTTTATAGATTATCTTTTGAGGAGCACAGCACTTTATTTTTCTCAACAACCTTTCAATGGCATTAAATATCGCATAACCACCAAGAAACCAATCTAGAAGAATTCTTTCAAAAAGGAATAAAAATGAGATTGAAACCTGTGGGGTCTAAATTCTTTCCTTTATATCCTAACAATAAATCATTTATAGACTCAAGGTATTGCACCTGGCTAATTTAAAGATTTCATATACATAAAATTGGCAAATAGTTTCCCTGGCTTTAGATTCCATGTGATATTCAGACACATGTAGTTGAAGTTATATAATCAAACCTCTCCAGATAGAAGGACACATTAGGAAACCGCATGTCTTAGGCCAATTATGCTGTTATAACAAAATGCCTAGACTTGGTAATTTATAAACAACTGAAATTTACATTTTTACAGTATTAAAGAATGAGAAGCCCAAGATTAAGTCTCCATCAAGTGTAATGTCTTTGGGAATTCCATTCATTGTAGTTAGTACTCTGTAGGTATCCTAATGAGACATTAGGGATGGAAGGACAAAAGGAAGTAGATATTCAATCTCTTTTATAACATCATGAACTCATTTATGAAGTTAAAGCCACCTAAAGATACTTCCAGTGTTTTACTTAGATCATTTAACTCAAGAGTTTATTATGGCCTGCGAACATTTGTTAAGCTATCCAAACTCTTTAAACAAAAATTTTTGCTCCTTCTTAATAAATCTCATAGTAACGATACAAGAAGATTTTTATCAAGTTGGTAGTTTATTCTGAAATTCATGTTTTTGCAATTTAATAATCATATTATTGTTGCATTTATTTGTAGTAAAACACATTGAAGTTAGCATTTTAGAAAGCAAAAAACTCTTAGCTACTTTTTAAAAAGATGAAGTACTATGAAGTTATCCTATTGAGGACTGGATTATACTCTAGATATTTAATGTATTTGGTTAATCAGTAATTTGGTTAAACAATATTTGCAAAGTTTGGATTATTGCAGATAACTTTAAAATTATAAAGTATTATTTAAAATATGTCAGATTCAGATCAAATTAATAGAGAAGTGCTGAATTGCAATGTAGTTTTTATTGAGACATTGTTTTTTATATCTCTATGCAGGATGTTATAATTTAATATATAAGCACAATAATCAAATCAAGGTAATAAGTATTTCTAGCTTTTCAAATATTAGCCATTTATTATGGGAATGCATAGTAATGTTAAAGTTTGTAATCAAAAGCACCACCACCAATTTAAAAAATAGTGGTATATGGCAATTCCAAATCAACCAGAATGTATCTTAAGGAATTTCTTAGTTTCAGCATTATACAATCCTAAATTTATAACCATCTTACTCATATAGATTTTATCTATTATTTATGTTTAGAGCTTTGAAATTCATATTGACATTTAGTTGACTGTTTTATAAGTTTTTGAAATAATATGTCTATAACATTTCCAGTCAATTCTCAAAGCTTAAGTCTTCCAGTTTTATCAATGGACCAAAACCCCCAAATAATACTTTTTAATCTGTGAAATAACCACTTTATTGCAATATTTGTACTTCTTTTGTAACTTCTAGTTTGACTAAATCTTCTCCATTTCTTTATCTGAAGCTTTTTTTTTTTTTTTTTTTTTTTGCAATTGAGAAATATTCAGACCAGATTTTCTGCAGACCAAGCTGATGTCTAGGGGGCTAGGGAGTTATATTCTTTTTTGGTTTCTTCTTCTTTTTATTTTCAGATTAGGGATCTAACTCAGGGTGCTTTACCAATGAGTTACATCCTTAGCTCTTCATTTATTATTTATTCATTATTTACTTATTTATGTACCAAGGATTGAACCCAGGGGCACTTAATCATGGAGCCACATCCTGAGCCCCTCCTCCTTTTTTTTATTTTTAAATTTGAGACAGGGTCTCTTTAATTTGCTGAGGCTTGCTTTGAACTTGGGATCATTGTGCCTGAGGCTCCCAAATCCCTGAGATAATAGGAGTACACCCTTGCTACTAACAAACGGGGTTGCATTCTTAAGAAAATGACTACAAATTGTGGTATGGACAAGACATAAATGTTTGTTCTACAGAAAGTAAGATTTTTGATTTGTGATACTCCTGAAGTCCCTTAAACTTGAGTGAGCATATTGGTGAAAGTTTGGAGAGCACACCTTTCCTGCTTACTGTCATTTTCTTTTTATAGTGAACATGGTTTTTATTTTGTGTGAATACTGAATGTTGTTTCCAGAAATCTTGGCATTTGAATATTAAAGACTGAAAGACAAAGAACAAATCATTGAAAACTCATATTTTTGCTCTTCCAAATTTTTACCATCTTAATGAAAAAAAACTATCTAAAAGTTAAGAATCAGAATAGTATCTAAGAGTTCAATATGGAACATTAGGAATTACTTAGAAAGTAAAATGTTGCTTAGTGCTATCAAAGTAGATCAGGAAGGAGGAAAAGAGGAGATAGGATATACTGAAGAGTGCTTTAGTTTAAAAAACTTTTAATATAATGAAAACAAAAAGCTAATTATTACACCATGGAATGTTTGTTACAAAGCATACTTTTTTTGTTTAAACACTTGTGATTGGTATGTGGACTCAAAACATTAAATGTTAAATATAAAGACTTCCTTTTGGAAGAGATAGTAATGAAAGTTTATGAATGCAGACTAGAGAATGGATAGAGGGAGATATGGGAGATACTGAAATTCAGAAGGCCAAGTGCCATACTTTAATTGATATAAGTATTTTGTTTGAGACTTCTTTTTTTGTGAATCTGCCAGAGAGTATCTATTGTATTTGGTTACATGAATTTTATTTCTATGACAATTATTAATAATCAACAGAATGCATTAACGTATGCTTATGTTTTATTAGGGCATTATAATTATGCATAATATTGGAGTTCATTTTAACAATCATACAAGCATGGATTATAATTTGCTGTACTTCAGTCCCCTTTCCCTTCTCTTCTTCCTCCCCTGTTACACTTCCTTCATTCTATCCATCCTTCCTCTATTTATGTAAAGTTTTATTTTTTTAAAAATCATATCTTTATAGGTATACATAAAGGTGAAATTCACTGTGGTCTATTCATGTATGCACATAATACAAATCAGTCAATTTCATTCTACTTTTTCTCTCTTCCTGTTCCTCTTCCCTTTGCATGCTCCATTGATCTCCCTTTCTATTTTTGTCTGCTTTTTGGGTCTAGTGTCAGCATATGAAAGAAAACATTGGACTTTGACTTTCTGAGTCTGACTTATTTCATTTAGCATGATATTCTCCAGTTCCACCAATTTACTAGCAAGCATCATAATTTCATTCTTATTTATGGCTGAGTAAAACTTCATTGTGGATATATACCACATTTTATTTTATCCATTCATCTGTTGACAGACATCTGGACTGGTTCCATCATTTGGCTATTGTGAATTATGTTGCTAAAAACACTGATATGCCTGTATCAAAAAACAACCCAATTATAAATGGACAAAAGGACTAAACATGTTCCTCTCAAAAGAAGAAACACATATGACTAACAAATATATAAAAAAAAGTTCAAAAACCTTAGCAAAAGGAAATGCATATCAAGGCAACAATGAGATTTCATCTTACTCCAGTTCAAATGGCAATCATTAAGGATACAAATAATAACTGTTGGTGAGTATGTGGGGAAAAAACAACACTCGTACAATATTGGTGGGACTGCAATTAGTACAGCCACTTTGGAAAACAATATGGAGAGTGCACAAAAGACTAGGAATAGAACTACCTACCATATGACCCAGTTATTTTTACTAAGTATTTTTTCCAAAAGAACTAAAATTAGTAACGTATTTTTTAGCATACTTCTGCTTTTGATTAAATTTTATATGAAGATGGATGGTCACCGGCTCACTAGCTTTATTATTTTTTTATTATATATATTTATTTTGGGGTAGGTACCAGGGATTGAACTCAGGGGCACTCAACTACTGAGCCACACCCCAGCCTTATTTTGTATTTTATTCAGAAATAAGGTCTCACTGAGTTGCTTAGTACCTCCCGTTTGCTGTAGCTGGCTTTGAACTTGCAATCCTCCTGCCTCAGCCTCCCAAGCAGCTGGGATTACAGCTGTGTGCCTCCACATCCAGCTCACTAGCTTTATTTTCCCCAAGACTTTTGCTTTAATTTGTACAACTTAAGTCAGCCTCCACTTATTTTTCCTGTCCTTACCCTCTTAGGATTTTTTTAAAATACTTTTTTAGTTGTAGATTGACACAATATCTTTATTTATTTAATTTTATGAGGTGCTAAGGATATATCCCAGTGCTTTACGAATGCAAGACAAATGCTTTAGCACTGAGCTACAACCCCAACCCTACTCTTAGGATTTTATAACAACAATTTATTCTGGATTACTTATGTTTTAAACTTAAAAAAAAGAAAGGAAGTTTTCTATCAGATATACAGCAGTTAAATCATCCCTGTCTGAATTCCAGCTTTCTGCACTTAAGGAACTGTCAGTGGATATATTCTTTCAAGCCTCATTTCTAATATGGCTGTCACAACACTAAAAATAGGTTTGAAATTTGTGCTTTTCTTATATTTATCATTGTGTATAAATATTCGAGTCCTTTATCTTGAATTGTCTTATGACTTCATAACTATTGCTATGCTTGCACTATTATTCTTTCCCCTAAAATTTTTAAAAGAAGAACACATTATAATCAAGTGGGTGAACAACCAATTAAAAAAAATAAAAAAAAATAAAAATAAAAAAAGAACACATTATAAAGGTCTCATCTCACAAAATGGTTGTGAGCTAGAAGAACCAAAAATATTGAGATGTGGACAGAGTTAATTAGCTTTAGAACCCTAGTAAACCTCCTTATGTGAGAGCCGTAATTGTAAATACAACCCTGCTTCAATCCACTCTCTCATTTGAGAGCAATCATAACGAGTACCATCTGCCAAAGGGGAGAGAGAAGGCTGCTTGGAGCAGTTGGTTTGTAGGACAAGCTGCTCATTGTGTCATTGTGTTCTGGTTCTTTGTTTCAAGAAAGTATGTTTGATTTGACAATGAGCTCTTATGTTTTCTTTTAAATATTGTTTACATGGGAGTTAAACATCAAATAAACAATAGGCATTGATGTTAAGAAATTTAGAGCTGATTTCCTTTACATCTTTCTTTCATCTAGAAGAGGATTATACTCTATTGTTCCTATTTGCATTCAAATTACTTGCATATGTTGTGATTAAAGTCTTTGAAGTTTACTGATTACCAATATGAATAAAACAAGTTATCATTTTTAATCTATATAAGCTGCACAGAGAGATAAAATGTGTATAAAATGCTTCTAGGCATTGATGATATATACGAAAATTATGGGATATATTTTTCTATTATTAAGGGCTCTCTGCCCAGGTGTCAAGGCAGGGTATATACATAATAATAACAACTAACATTTTTGGTGTACATTGTAATTCAGGTAGCTGCTAATTCAAATACTTTTCTTTCTTTTTTACAACATGCAGTAAACTTTATAATTCAATGGCTATACCTGGTACCAAAACAGGTGCTGATATTGTTATGAGAGTGGAAACTATAATGTTAGTCAAAGTGGTAGGACATTGAATAAAAGGCTAAGATTATTATCATTATCATTATTGATAAGTAGGTAGCAATAAATAGAGGATAAAAATAGAGAAGCTACATGGAGATCCATTTTTTAAAAAACATTATAACTGTTGCTGCAGGACAGGTCCTTTTCAGATAACAGAGGTTGATAAAGATATAAAAAAAAAGTGTCCATTTGAAGAGGTGGGACTAAAACTCAAATGCCAGTTTGGGTAAGAGAGTAATCAGTCATTATAAGCTTGTGCTAGAATGAAAGTGGAAGTTCAAAGTCAAGGCTATGATTAGAGAAGGGGTTTAAGAGAATCATCTGGGTCATACTGAGTTAAGAATAAATGAAGGAGAAAATGAATGATAGACTTGCAAACAGCATGAGAAATTTGGTTATTAAAAGAAAGGAAAGAAATAAGAGGTAGTCAGAAGGATCAGTGGAATCAACTAAATCAATCATCAAAAAATAATGGTTATTGCTCAATTGCTAAGTATACAACATTATTTTCTATTAGCACTGCCTTATAGAGCATTCCATGATAACGGAAATGTTCTGTATTTACAGTCAGTAGCTGTTTGTGCTTACTGAGCACTGAAATTATGGCTGGGTGCCACTAAGGAACTGATGTTAAATTTCATTTGATATTAAAGTGTATACCCACATGTGATTCATATATGCTCTTTTGAATAGCAGATCTAGATATTACCAATATAAACAGGAGAAGAAAAAAATGTTGAATTAGTCATATTTTGGGCACTATAAAATATACACAAGATAATCAACTTATAAAGAGAAAATGTTTATTTTGGTTCACAGTTTTAGGGGTTCCAATACATTTTCAATTGACCTGTTGCTTTGGGTTTGTTGCAGCACACAATGACGAGCATATGTGGAAGAGTAAAATCACTCATATCATGGCCAGGAACAAAAGCAAGAGGAAGAGAACAACTGCCACAGTCCCATTATTACTGTTTAGATAGGAGGTGTCCCCCAGAAGCTCATGTGAGAGCAAATGAAAGATTTATAGGTGAGACAATTGGTTTATGACAACCTTAACCTAACCAGTGCATTAATGGATGGGTTATTGAATGGATTAACTGGGTGGGAATCCTAGGTATATAGGGTGTGGTTGGAGAAGGTGGATCTCTGGAGCCATGGATTTGGAGTTTATATTTTGTCCCTAGTGGGTGAAGTCTGTCTCTGCTTCCAGATTGCCATGTTATGAGCTGCATTACTCCTCTCAAACTTTCTACTATGGTGTTTCACCTTACTTCAGACTCAGAGCAACAGAGTCAGTGCTCTATGGACTGCAACCTCTGAAACCTTAAGCTGCAGATAAATTTTTTCTCCTCTAAAATTGTTCCTTTAGGGTCTTTGGTCAAAACAGCAAAAAACACTCTTTCAAAGGTATGTCCCCAATGATCTGAGGATGACCCCCAAGATCCTAACTCTTAATGTTTCCACTGCTGCTATTTATTTATTTATTTGCTTATTTGTTTATTTATCTTTTAGTACAGGGAATTGAATCCATGGGCTTTACCACTGAGTTACATCCCTAGTTATTTTTATTTAATTTACTTATTTATTTTTTAAATTTTGAGGCAGGTCTTGCTAAATTGCTTAGGCCTTGCTAAATTGCTGAGGCTGGCCTTGAACTTGCAATTCTCTTGCCTCACACTCCTGAGCTGCTGAGATTACAGGTGTGCCCCACTGTGTCTGGCTGTTCCACCCCATTTCAATAGCACCAAGCTGGGGACCTAGCCTTTAATATATAGGTATCTGGTGGACACTATTGAAACAATAACAGTCATCATCTTTTGAAATTGAAAAGTAATACAGAGTAAAATCCTTAAGTCTTTTTTTAAAGAAAGAGAGAGAATTTTTTTAATATTAATTTTTTAGTTTTCGGCAGATACAACATCTTTGTTTGTATGTGGTGCTGAGGATCGAACCCGATCCACACTCATGGCAGGCAAGCACTCTACCACTTGAGCCACATACCCAGCCCTAAATCCTTGAGTCTTAAAAGTCTAATTTGTTAAGTTTTAAGAACTGAATAATCCCATAAAACTACCACCCAAAAGTAGACACAGAAATTTTTATCAATCCAAAATATTTTTTATGTCCTATCAAATTGATCCCCTTCCTAAGTCTGAGAGCAGACAATTTTTAGCTTTCTAAAAATAGATTCATGTAATATTTTCTCATTACTGTCTGGATTCTTTCATAAAACACAAAGCATTTAGTGTTCATGTACACTTGTATACAAATAAATGTAGTTGTACATATGAACAGAATGAAATAGTTCATTCTGTTTTATTGCTGAGTAATTTTCTGTCATATAAATAGATGATAATTTGTTTATATGCTTTCCTATTCATGAACATATGTGTTTGGGACTTGTATTATATTCATATACAGTTTGGGATTTGTATTGTATTCATTGTTGATTATCCAGAGGGAGAAATATATCAGCCATGACTTTCTGTTCAAGTTGTGGCCTACCCAGAATGCCCAGGCTCTGTGATTAAATTATCTAGGGGAAGGTTTGATTTTAGATGTAGCTTCCTATACATGCACACACATAATCATTAAGATCCAATTTAACTCTATCTTCTTCCTCCCCCCCTCATAGTCTAGCTTCTTGTTGGCAAAATGACTTGCAGCAACTTAAGCTTCCTATCTTTATAAGCATAATTTCATCATTAATATAAAATAATATATAAAATAATAATATTCATAAGTAATACAAATCCAATTCTATAGGGATTAGATAATTTTCCTATGAACACCAAAGATATCTCCAAATATTAAAATAATCCAAATTTCATGAACATATTGTAGTGGAAAGTTTGATTGCCATTAATTTATTGTTTTTGAAGGACAATCTGAAGAAGAGACAAGCATAGTAGAATACTTATATTCTAATGGTTACTATTCTGGACTTTGGACAAGGGCAGATTTGAAGGTCCAAATATATAACATTGACCAAGTTATTCAGTTCCTCTATCTCTTTATATATAAAATTAGAATACTTTATAGAGCTCAAAATATTGGTAAATGGTAAGGATTAAATGAAACAAGGTATGTAAATTACTTACCAAAAAGACTGACATAAAATCTTAATAAATATTAATAATTATTATTATAATTAAACATACTTTATGAAGTTCTTTTATGCATGTGGAATTTAAGATTGTGGAGATTTCTTGTTCTGTATTTGAGGGACTCATAATGTCTGGTGTTAACTAACTTTTCTGAGTTTACATACCAGTCAGTTGCAGAACCAGAGTTGGAATCATTCCTTTTTTCCCCCTTTCTAATACAACAATATGTAAGCATTTTTGCAAGTCCTGGTCTATTTGTATCCTAGCTTCCTCCTTTTTCTCTGAGACACAAAAAGAATTTTACTTACAAATGGCCAAGCCAAATTACCTTCTTTGAGAGATCCCAGTGCCTCAGTGAAATCAATTCATGGAATATAGTGTTGGTAATACGGAAACAGTTCAGAATTAGGAAAATAATCAGAGTACTTGACTGCTTCCATGTCTGCCCTTGTGTCATCTGCTTCCCCTTTATCCTCCTCCATGCCCCCACCATTAATGCCCCCATTAATTCCTAGTTACTCATATGAACTCTACCTATTGGAGATTTTATCTTTTGCTCCCTTATCAACTTATCTAAGAGTCTTCAATGAAACCAGGCAGTTGTTCCTGACTTGTACATATCAGTAACTACCAGTCACATTGGGATGACTGAAAGGATTTTCAACCCTGTATGGGGTTATCTATACTAGCATTTCCTTCTCTGAACACCAACTTTTCCATTTCACCTCCACTTACAGATAAAGCAGAGTATATGTTTCTGTGTCAACACACTTTTACAGCTAATTGTCAAAAGTGAATGTCAAGGAGAATTGAAGGTAAAAATAGACTAAAGAGGAGAAATATAAAAGAGTAATTGCCATGATTCAAATGCACTGAACCCACTTTCTGCTGTTCCATGAGGCTATCACATTTGATATGTGGCTTTTATTCTACTAGGAAATGCTTTACACTGAAAGAAATAGAAAACAGTGTAGAAGATTTGTATTGATACTTAGCAAGAATTTCCCTCTTGGTGGCAATAGCCTCTTTTCTCCCAAAGTGCCCTGATGGTGGTTTCCTAAAAGGGAGGTAAGTACACCCTCCTACCAAGCTGAGAAGAAGGAAAATATGTGAAAGAACTTGAGCAGACAACACATTCCTTGAAATGTGAAAGGGTGTAGGGACAGGGAACATGGCATGCCGGAATTAGTTCAAGAGAAAATAAAGAGAAATAAGGTGTTAACAGATGAGTTTGAAGAAAATCAGGGAAAAGAAGAAGGTCATGGCAGAAAGTGAAGAGAAAGGCAGAGAGCCAAAAGGAACATTTGACAGGAAAGGACAAACCAGCATGTAGAACCTAGAAAAACAGGACCTATTCATGATAGTAACAAGGATAGCAGTGATACTTGCAGTGGAAATCTGTTTGGTACTTCAGTGTGCCCTATGACATTAACTGAAGGAGCAATCAATCAAGACCAAATGTGTTAAGTAAGTCCGTTGGTATAGACCTGACTTCCCAGATTAGCAAACTTTCAGAATTATTTGGATAGGAGAAAATGGAAATTTGGGCATATATTTTTAACATTTACCTAAGAGTATCTGTAAGTAGTTTATGCATTCAGCTTAACTGGTTATCACATCTGGCAATAATGTTGCGCATACCGTGCTGATTGAACTGTTTTCAGATCATCCTTTGACTTTGAGGTATGAATTTGAAAATCTTAACCCAGAAAACTGAAAATTGAAACATTTGAATTGGGCTATATTGTCCCAATATTTTTTATTACACTTTCATGTTTTATTGATGCAGTTGGAAAAATCCTTATCTTAATTTCTAACCAGCCTATCATTGCTATACTATGGAAGATCACTAGGCTGATTGTGTCCTGGAAAGAGAATCTGCTTGTTTTTACAGTAAAATGATACAATTTGGAGACACTGTCCAGAAGACAGAGTTTAGAGCAGTGTAGGAAGCATCACTGGGGAAATATTGTTTCCAGGTTTCTGCTCATTTTAAAAAAAGTTTCATTCTGTTTAAAAATGTTTAGCATGGGCTGGGGATGTGGCTTAAGCAGTAGCTCCCTCGCCTGGCATGCGTGCGGCCCGGGTTTGATCCTCAGCACCACATACAAACAACGATGTTGTGTCTGCCGAAAACTAGGGAATAAATATTTAAAAAAAAAAAAATTCTCTCTCTCTCTTTTAAAAAATGTTCAGCACATGTATTAGGTATATGTGTATGTTTGGTAATAAATACTGTTTTCAGTATTACTATTTACATTAAGCATATTCTACTATACTTTGAGTATTTAGTATTACTGATAAAATGTGGTCTCAATAGTGTCTACCATTTTCTGCTGAGTTTTTCTAGAAAAAAATTGCAAGTCATGTCCCTCTGACTGTGCTATTGTTTATATATTAGGTGTCCTCCAAAAGCTCCTGTGTGAGACAATGCAAGAAGGTTTATGCATGGAATGATTGTATTAAGAGTTTTAACCCAATCAGTAAATTAATCCCTGATAGAAATGAACTGAGTGGTAACTGAAGGCAGGTAGGGTGTATCTGGAGGACAGAGCTCATTGAGGGCATGCCTTTGGGTTTATACTTTGCATCTGGTGAGTGGAACCTCTCTTTCTGGGTTCTTCTTGGTGGACATGTCCATCACATTCTTCCATCATGAAGTTCTGCCTTACTTATAGTCCTAAGCAATGTAACTGGCTCTTTATGGACTGAGACATCTGAAACAGTTCCCAAGCAAGTATTGATAAGTTGTACTAAAACATTTCCCATGGTTTCCCTTCATTAAACCATCATTCACTGAATGGTGAAAGGAGTGTCCAAGGAAAAATATTGAATGATTAAATCTCTAGAGAAAGAATAGACCATCAAAAATGACAGAGTGTACGTAGTAACAAAAGACTGTGATCTATTTCATTCTAAAATTTAAAATACCAGTGCAGTGTGAAGTATTAAGTATTAGTTTAATCCTATGTCAACAAGTAGGGAAATATAGGAAAAACCTTTTAAACTTAAGGTGAGTTTCATGTTAGGATGTAAGGAATTATTGTAAATCACTTAATTTGAAGATTTGCCTGAATTATGAGGTAGAATTCAATATTGGGAAACTTGAGGGTAATCTTATTAAAGGTCTAATGGCAGAGTTCAAGGAATGATGGTCATGAATTCCACCCAGCAGAATGTGTTCTTTTAGAAGGAAGTATAGCCAAAGCAAGAATGTTTTGTGTCCATGGAGGAAAGATAATTTATAAACTACAGAAAATACAATAACAAGGAGTCATTTGAAGGACTTTAAAAAATGAAAGACTTGTATACTGTTTATATTTTTATTTTATTTTATTTTAAAAAAATAAGTTTTTTATGGTTTGTTTTCTTTTCAAGTACAGATTTTCCTCTATAAATTATAGAGTTAAAAAGAAATCTCAGATTCCTGATTAAGATTTTTTTCCAAGAGTTTTCCCTGTTGTTCTTAAAAACTACAAATAAATAAAATGAAATAAAGGAAAAAAGGAATGCTGTTCTAAAAAAGAAATAAAAGACTTAAATAACAATATCCTAGTTCTTTTATAAAACTTATTTTTTCTCAAGTAGTTTTAATAAAAATATAACCTCTTCTACCTTTTACTTACAGGAGAGATTGTAAAAATGTGTGCAATTTCTAATACTTTACAATTGACACATTGTATATCTTGAGAGAACTGCCTACAATAGGCCACCTCATTTCGAGTTTTATGATTTTCATGTAGAGTGTTTTTTTTTTCTTTTTTCTGAAGATATCATGGTATAACTATTTGGCATAACACACACAATATATACAATATTTAATAGAAATACATGTCTTTATTTGGTAGAACTGTACCACTTCCTTATATCACAGGTTTATTGTGTGAGTCAAATGTACATTCAAAAGCCAAGGACAGAAAATTAGTATCTGTTTTTAAGTCTGAAAATATATATTTAAAAGTCATAGCCATGACATATTGATTATATTTGGTGGAAATATTACTCAAATTCGGGGTAAAATTAAGGACTAAAATATGTTTGGAGGTCACTTTGGATTATCAATTTCTAAAAATTAATGAGTGATTGTAACCGGAGAACTGAAGTGTACACACAGAATTTTTCTGTTAACTGTGAAAATGGCAGTGATGGGTATGAAGAGGACTGTGGTTCACCTGGAAATTTAGTAATAAGATCAGTCCCTACTCCATGCCCCACCCAACATGTTGGGAGAGCTGACCTATAGTAGGATAGATTTTTGAAAATATGTTGTCAAAACTGAATTTAAAAATCCCTTCTATATGCATAAATGTCCTAGTCAGTTGAAGTCAGAAAGGCAGAAATCATCAAGCAGCAACTGAACAATAGTTATAAAGACTAGACAGGAGAATTACCATTGAGCTGAATTCCATGTTACCAATAGTATAGTCCATTTAAGAGTCTGAATTGAGAATTATTCTCACTGTTGCTGATGGTTTCGTTAATACCATAAAAATTGTGTGGAAGGACAAAGGATTAGAAAGAAATGCAATGTGCTCTTTTTTTCTTTCTCTGTATTTTCACTGGCTAGTAAATGATTATTTAGATGATCTTATTCAACTTCATATCAGGGTACATACAATTATGTGTTACAATGTAGAGGTAAATTACAAGTTTGGAAATAAATGAATGACTCTCTTGGAATTAGAGTATAAAGAAAGACACGGAATATGTAGAGTATCATAGGCACTTTACAAATGTGTACAATTATAGCAATTCAGCTCAATGTAGCCTAATGTGATAAAGTCATTTGCAGAGGACAAGTGAAAAATATTCAGTGATTCTTTTTGAGTCAAGAACTTTTTTTTTTGATAATCTCAAGGAATGAACATCTATGTCCCCAAAACACTCATGTACAGTTACTCAATCCTTCACCCATATTCAATCTTGGGTAATTAAGGACTATCAGAAGTTTGTATTGGATTTCATGATGGCTTCTTTTTTATTTTCTAATATAGGGTAATCAGACTAATTCAGTCTGTCTTTTATAGTCTTAGTTTACTCTTGTGTTTCTGGGTAACTGATATCCAGATTTTCTAGAGAAATTTCTTTTCTTTAAGTTGATAAATTATACAAATTTATTGTATCTATTAAAGGCCTTCTGAGTAAGATCTAGATGCATGTTTGATGGAATAATGAGATTGTAATCTAGAAAAATTCACATGTCAAAAAATCATCAAAATTGTTATACAGTATGTGGATTTAGGTGTCAACAATATTTATTATTTATAAAATACCATATCTGTCTTCCCTAATGCTGTGAGCATGTAATACCCAAGAGTGAAAATTTGAATCTATGGTTCCTAAAATATTACAACTGTTTAATATTGTAAGAATTACAATGAATGCTCATAAGAATTATTGAAGTAGTAATTCACCTGTTTTTTATACCTGAAGTGAATTTCCAAGCATAGTCATGGGTGCATGTATGTTCATATTGTGGCTTTAATTTTGAAAATAAGCACACCCTATTTTTTCCAGTATCCTGAGAGATACTTTATGATAATGCTATTTTTCACTAAAACATTTAGTATATGTTTTTAGAGCTATAAATCCACAGTTATTACACATACATGTGCCAACCTATTAAATTTTGCTATTAACATAATTTTCCCATTTGATGTTCTTAGTCAGTGAAAGTTCATGAATGAAATTGTTCTGTATGTTTATTACAAGAATTATGTCTTCCACAATATCATTAATTCTCAGATGTGAAGCCCTAGATATAGCTACTATAAACTGAATAAAATGTGGGGTTCTTGCTGGTTAGTTCATTGTGGCTTTACTTTAATCAGTCTTTTCTAGTTTGTTAAAAAAATTTTCATAATAATGCCTGAAAAATTGTGAATAAGTTTTGGAGTATCAAAATAGAGAACTCTCCTCTACTGTGGTTCTAGAAAATTTAAGGAAAATATAGCACACACAGATCTTGGTAAATAAAGATTAAATATCACATGCATGCATGTAATATTTAGTATGCCTGAGAAAGTTTTTCAACAACTATAGAAAATGTAACTGGAAGCAATTCTGGTCTAAGATCTATTATTACTCTGTTATTACTCAGGAGATTCAAGGGAATGGAAGGAGTAGCCACCAATTTGGAATCTGAGAGCTTAGCACTGATTGACTAAGAGTGCCTTCACTAGAGATGTATCACCTCTCCTCTGCTTCCGGGAAAAATGTGGAATGCAAGTACCAAAGTAGTTTTAATGTGAATGCTGTCCTCTGTGTGTTTTGTGCAAAATTTTTGTTGTACATGAAAAACTATAAAATAGTTCTTTATATTTAAATAGCATAAGAGGTAAATTTTGAGTAAATTCACAAATGAGCATAATAATATCTGTTAAATAACCACACAGCAAGGAAAACACAAGGCTGTCATCAGCAGAATATACTACCTGCAAAGGAAAGGTGCAGATAAGTAATGGAAGGGAAACACTTCTTGATAGAGGATAAGTTGACTCTGATCACAAAGGATGGGCAGGGTTGCCCCAAAAGAAGATAAAATAAAACCTTATGGATGGAGGAAGAAACATTGAGTTGAGCTGGCAATGGTGTGTCTAGCAGACCTATGGGGAATATTACTAGGAGAGCCATAATTAGTGGGTGATGAGAGTAGAAAAGCAGACTGTGATCAAACCAAGTAGGAACATAAATACCAGGAAATAAAGTCTGGAGTTTATCCTTATAGGTAATGATTCCTGAGAGAGCCATCAGCATAGTGAGTAGTGACAAGAATAATTGAACATAAGAATTTGAGAGAACACTTTAACTTAATAAATGTATCAGCTGTATCATTTACCATAATGGATAGAATAATATGATTTATTTTAGTGCTAATAGTAACACAGGAGGCCAGTGTTCTAATGAAAATGATTTGGTTAATGAATTAACTTGTAAACGTACTGGGCAAGATATCTAATGCTATGTCAGGTCCCAGGCTTCCTGTACTGCCAGTACTCCAGGAGTAAAGTATAATAACAGAACTTGTCAAGAATGAAGCAATACAAGTGTCATTAAACCCAAGAGACAAGAAAATCACTTAGCTTTCAATTACCCAGGAATATATACTTCCATTTTTTCTCAGGAAAATCTAAAAGTCTGTTAATGAATTTATACTGAAAAATGAATACATTATGCATATATACAGCATGATTCAGGTCCCCACAACATAAAGAAAAAGGAATCGTACTCGTGTTGATTGGTCTCTTAAGAGGTCTATGGGGGAAACACCCCTCTCCTAATCACTGAATTAAGTGGAATTTGCTAGCATTGGTTTAATCAGTACCCTGTAATCAAATCAGGCATGAAATCAAGTTTTGATTATATATTATTCTCTTTATTACTAACAAATTGGCAAATCATTGGAAACACCCCTACATATGAGGGAGGATGGCAAAGAATTGGCAAAGCAAATAGTTTATTTAGTAAAACAGAGAAATACAATTAGATCTCACCATATTTTCAGAGCTCTTCAGCCTTCATTTTTGAGCTATCCTGGGAAACTTAGATTCCCAACATCTTATACCTGGTCTTATGCTACTGTGAAGGGGTGTAGCCTGAATATAGATAGGGAAAACTACTTGTTTCCGCTGTCTCCTCTAAAAAGTCTTAAAAACGTGGAGACAGCTTTAAAAACAAAATACAAAGACTTCCTAGTTTTCTATCAATATTCCTAATTAATCATTCCATTAAAGGGGTTATACAAAGCAAAAAGTAATCTTTATTCTAAAATATTTGCTTTCCTCTAGGTAAAGATATAATTAAGGCTATGACAATGCCGATTTCTTTACTTACATTTTCACACATAAAATATTTTTTGTTGTTATTGTTTTTGCCATTTTTGGTACCAAGGATTGAACTCAGGAGTGCTTAACCACTGAACCACATCTCCAGCCTTTTTTGTTTTTTATTTTGAGAGAGGGTCTCACTGAGTTGTTTAGGCCCTTGCTAAGTTGCTGAGGCTGCCCTCCAGCTTGCAATTCTCCTGCCTCAGCTTTCCAAGTCTCTGGATATACAGATGTGCAACACCTTGCCCAGCTACATTTTCACATTAAATTTTAACAACCCTCATAGTGAGGGTATGTTCCATTGCATAGATAAGAAAAAATGAGTTTAATATCTTTCATCATACAACTTACTAAATAGTAAATGTGAAACTGAGATGAGGTCAATTACATACAACTATTTTTTTTCATATTTCCATTTAAAAAAATCATGTTTAAATTTTAAGGTATATACTTTTTTCCAATTCAGGATATTAGCAAGCAAGAAACCAGTGATGGAAAATGTACCCTTGCAGGCCAACAAAGGCCTAATAAGAGAAATCTTTTCAAACCAGGAAATGACATAAAGATTTGTATTAATTCTCAAGTCATTCACAGATTGCCTGTTGAATGTGCATCAACTCAACAATGTACAACTGCAA
Source organism: Ictidomys tridecemlineatus (assembly GCF_052094955.1). Classification (NCBI taxonomy): domain Eukaryota; kingdom Metazoa; phylum Chordata; class Mammalia; order Rodentia; family Sciuridae; genus Ictidomys; species Ictidomys tridecemlineatus. Next base: position 44,563,608 of record NC_135485.1, on the reverse strand, counting down.
TTCTTCAGCATATTTAATTAAAGTCGTGTGCCATATAATGATAGATAGGTCAACTCTGGGTTGTGTTCATGATGGAGATTCTCTAGGACTATAATGGGACTGAAATATTCATATCACTCATTCTGAAGTCTTAATTAGCATCTAGTGATGAACTTTTGAAAATTGATGAACAACTTGGAATTGTGGAGCAGTGTCTTCATATATTGGCCCACTGACAGATCTTTGGGTGAAATAGTACACTTAGATCTATCTTCTTTTCTTCTGGCATACTTTCTGTTGATAAAAGAGAGAACTCTGGAAGCCATGCATAGTCTTATACCAACACTTCAGTTACGTTCTTTCTTTCTGTCACATGCAGCTAGGACTGCTGAACTACAGTCCTCTTCTCTATATAGAAAGTCTCCTGAAGTATATCATGACATCAAATTCAAAGTCATTTTCAAGAAGATGAAAGTGTCTTCACGGTAGCAATATTGATAAACAAGCTACTCTTGCAGAGATGATAGTATTTTTATTTAAAAAATAAAAAAGCAACCAATTCACATATTTGGATATGGTATACATCTCCCTCTCTTTGCAAAACTTTCAAAAGACTCTGCAGGATCCTTTGCTTCGTGGACTCTGCACTAGTAGGCCTATTTACTCCTACTGTGGCAAACATATGTCTCTAATATTCACATAAAGTTTAAGTCTTTGTCAGGCATCAATTGCAGCAAACGTCTGGTTTTCTGTATTTGATTATACCTTTTGTTCACGATTTTCCTCAAAGACTTTAAATCTGAGGCTCTCAAGAACTAACAAAGGAAAGGACAAGTGGGAAGTGAGATGTGCACATGCCTCAAATTCTTAGAATCTGACTAGAAAACCAACACATGGCTCATAGTATCAGGGGTCACTGGGTTTTCTATCCTTTGAAAATACTCCAATATATTTGGAGTAAAATAACCCTCTGTTTGGTTACTTAACATGAACACATTACACATTACAAACTTTACTTTTTTTTGTAGACAAGTATTGAGATTTTTCTTTATCTCAGCACAAACTGTGCACAGAATAATGAGCATATGCGTAAATTCTTAGGGTTTGGCTGTAGCACCCTACTGGATCTTTATGTAACATCAATATAAAGTGGCTCATGATATTAAGTGGCTAAAAGCTCCGTTTTGACAAAGACAAGATTCCTGTTGCTATTGGTTACACAATATTTTTCATCCATTTAAATCATACACTCTTCTAACAGGCTAATTGTTTTGTATCCATTCTATTTTAGACCTTGATCTCTAGAAAATTAAACCTGAGGCAAGGAGTATTGCTAGTCCTTGACTGAGAAGGTAAAGTTCCAGAGCAAGAATGAGAGAAAATGGAGGTACAGTGGAAAAGGATGGAGAGAAAGGTAAACTCATTAGTAACTGGGACAGTAAAGCTGGGTGTTGAGCAGGCATGACAAATCTGCAATGTAGGACAGATCCCAGCAACATAGTATTGTCAAGGGAACTTAAGAAAAGGAGAGTTTTGTTTTGTTTTGTTTTGGTCCAACTCTCGGTAGGGCTATTTCTCAATGGTCAATGTTTCCACATGGGAGAAAAAAATTATCTTCTGACATTTTGTTTACCCTTTCTTCATATTCTTCAAAAGTCACATCACAAGCCCTTTGATGGAAAATTCATTCTTTTAGGAAGGGTGGTCAAAATCAAGAAGTAAGGTGATATGGCATGTTGTTATGAGCATAGAGAGATGGCCAAACCAAAATATCTCAGCTCTGTTAAGCAAATAGCAAGTAAACTCTAGCAGTAAAATCATATGGGCCCATCCTGAGCTCAGTGGAAGCCACAGCAGAATATGTGGCTGAGGATCTGGGAAATAATGATCCTAAGTGATTGAGAGAAGGCATAGGAGACATATTTAGTATTCAACAACCCTATAGGACATGTTTATTTTCTTCTATCTCTTAGAGTTCTTTAATGTACCCATTAGGAAGGAGTTACATACTTACTGATGATCATTATCAAAATCTACAATTTCACAATGAAAAATTAATACTCTATGTGACTTACACATAGATTATTAAATATTTTATATGAATGATAAATAACTTGAGTATGAAAACAAAATATCCAATATTGTTTGTTGAAGGCCTAATATTGGGGGGAATTGGTCTAACTTCTGTGGATAGAAAACTGATTTTTTAAGACTAAAATTTCTCACTTCAAAGTTTCACAGTGAGGCTGGAGATAAATAAAAGTATATAAAAAGTATATGATTTCTCTAAACAGAAGAAACCTGAGGATATTATTGGAATATAGAAGAGAAACAGTTACATAATGCTTAATGGTATCAGAAGATTCCTTTAGGAGATTGTAGTTTATAGTCTCAAAGATAAAGTAAACAGGAGGATGAAGTAGATACACACATTAAAGAGATGACTTCAAATTATTCAAACAATTGAAAGAATGTTAGTTTATGATGTCTCATGAGATCAGCAACATGATTTAATTGAGGGAATGGTAAGATTGAGGTTGAAAAACAAAGAAGAGTACATGTGTGTATGAGAAAAGAAGGGAGGAACAAGAGAGAAAAGGAGGAAGAGGAACAGGGGCAAAGGAGAAAAAGTGGGGGAAAGAAAGAAGAGGGGGTGGGAAAGAGAAGAAGAAAGGAAAAGGAGAAGAAGAAGAGAGCAAATTTCATTGCAGAGGTATAATTGAAGGTCAAGTAGTTTCTTTGACCTTCAGCAGTCACCTCCTTCCTGACCATTTCAAGCCCTTGTCTTCCACACTATTGCAACAACTGTGCCTTATGCATAATGTTTTCAGCATATTTGCTAACTGAGTGGTATGCAGAAATTTGTCAATAAAGTGAATCGATTCTATTAGGAGTTGAGTTTTAAGTTGAATGTGTCATTGTCTATACGTTCACGAGGTATAGATATATGTCTATATCTCTTAAGTGTAAATAGAATACCTACCCACAGTATATAAATGTTAGAGTAGCCTGACTTGAGCAGTCCGTAATAAGCAGAAAAGCATTTAATTCCTTTCTCAATGATGATGCTTATTTTTATTTAGGATCCAGAAATCAAACTGGTACTGATGCTGAAATTTCTGCATACTGATCAGTGACATCTGACAAATTAACTTTTTGGATATACTAAGGACATACATTTCAGACAAATGAAATAACTTCAATTATACTTTAATTAATATTAAGGCTTTATTAAAAATCATGATAATTCCAATAATGGACTAAAATCAGGTACAAACACTGAGGTTCAAGAAATTTTATAATATATTAACTTTTATTGATAATTATTTTTTCTGACCTTTTCCAGGATCATTCACCATTTCATTCAGAAGTGATATGAAAAATGCAATTTTAATTAATAAATGAATTTGTATAACCCACTCCTTGTTTTGTATGGAAATGTTGCTCTGGAAAAATATTTTTTTTAGAATATAAAAGACAGTAAATGAAGTTAAATTATCTGTAATTTTTTAACAAAGCAGCAAATTTCATTATTCATAGTTTTATCTATGTTATCATTTTGTTTAATAATGTTCAATTTATATCCAAGTTATATGTATATATTCTCTTAGACAGTTTCAGCACAACTCTCATGGCGGAGAATTTACCTTGTCTTTGATGCTTAGTCTGTGAAATAATTTGTTTTTATACAATTAAAGTTATTGATCTAGGCCTTTATAAATTCTTTGAAAACTTAGTGAGTTCATGTCACCCTCTTCTTTGAAATACTTCAGCAGATTAATGATAAACAAAAGACAAAATTCATAGATAAATGAAAGGCATGAGCTTTGATAACTAGATAATCCTGACCTAAAATAGTGTGGATACTCCAAGGACTCCTCTCCATGTGTCCTTTCCATTGACTTGGCACTCATCCTGTCTTACTGGTATTCTTTCAGTAACTCAAAGTCTCAGTATACTTCCCATTTCAAGCAAGTACTACTTGCATTTCTTCCAATACTTTCACTCCCATTCTTCCCTTGGTATCATTCCTCAGCTATTTTTTTTCCTGTGCTACTTATTCAGCAAATAATTATGAGCTAACACTTCATGCCAGACATCTTCATTGTCCTACTAATATAGCAGGAAATGCAGAAAAAAAAATATCCAAGCCTTAGAGCTTATATTCCAATGTGATAGAAATAATAAATCAAATACAAGGTTAATAAATAGAATGCCAAGAAGTGAAAAGTATAGAGAAAAATTAAATAGCAAGTTAGAAAATAGAGTGAAAAGCAGGTGCAGTTTTAAATGACTGTTTAAAGAAGGTTTCTTGGGTTACACTTCTTAGGTTATACTTGAGCAAAAATCTAAATCACAGAGTTGAGTCATGGCAATATCTAGAATAAAACAGTCAAAAAAGAGAAAAATATGGCAAAAGCTCTGATGGAAGAGCCAGCATTTCTGTTTTCAAAGAGGAGTAAGGAGAGTATAGCTCTGGCCCTGTGAGGCAGGGACAGAGCCCAAAATGGTATAGACAAAGGAAAGTGAGACCACATTTTGTAGGTTTTATTGTCCAGGTGTGATATTTTGTCCTTTATTATAAATACAATTAAAATCTATTGAATATTTCGAATAAATAAATAGATTTATCTGAATTAATTTTAAGAAGAATAGATCTAGCTATTCAACAATAGATTCTAGAAAATGTAGTAGTTGTATTTTGCCAGGAAACAATTAACCCCAGACTCTCAACACAGTGGAGGGCGAAAAAAGATTATGATGTTGACATGACATATAAAAGGTGGTTATCATAAGAAATCATGAAATCAAAGCCATTAAGGACATGTATTAACATGAAGGGAGTTGATATGATAGTCCCTGCTGCTCTCTCTGTTTTATTTTATTTTTTAAAGTAGTATTAGAGGAAACGGACTAGGAAGAGGGGAGTTGGAGATGAAAGAGAAGGGAAATTTTAGTGGAAGCTTGAATGTGGTGACATTATTGGTAATGTCTAGGATATGGATATAGGAGTTGGTGGGTAAGAAAAGGCACAGAGTGAGATCACGACAGGTGAGGAAGTGAAGGAACTGAGAGACCAAAGTAACCATAAGAGAGAAATAGTCATGATGAAAAAGAGAGAACAAAAATATGATGTGTTTAGTGAAAAAAAGCCCAATAGGGAGGGCAGTGGATGGCTGCAATGAGCAGACTATTGGAATCATGTTTGATATGTGTTTTAGAGAAGCTGAATTGTCATAGGATTAGGGAAAAGCCCTCATCTAGAAACAGCCATAACAAGCAAAGATGGATACACAGGTGATAATGGTGGGGGTATGTCAGAATCAGGAATCAGACAGAACTTGTTGAGGTCTGTAAACAAGTCAAAATAACACCTGATATTTTGCCAGGGGAATGTTAGAGTTCGTAAACAAGTCTGGATGGTGCCTGGCAAAATGCCAGAGGGAGTGGTTTGAAAAGTAACAAAAGTGAGCCATTAAGTGTGGAGATTCCTTATTGGTTGACTGATGTATCTAGTTTATGCTAATTAAGATAAGCTGTGCAAAATGTATAAATAGCTCTGTTGTCCTACAATAAATGGCTTTCACTCCTGCTGTATCAATCTACAAAAGTTATTCGTCACCCCCCTGGTTATTTTGCCCAGCCAGACGGGCTGCGGCAAGAACTCATGATGTTTCCTCCCTTCAACACATAACAGGGCCTCAGTAATTATTTGCATGGAAGAATGATAAAGGATTAAAATGAATTTGGGTGAAAAAGAAGGATCTTGAACTTAATGAAATTAAAATATTTTAAAAATATTAGGTATATTTTTGTTTTTACTGAAGAAAATATTTGGACTAAATTTCCATTTGTGATAATTGACTCAAAATAGCACCATTTAAAGTATTATTGTTAATTTCAGTTATTCAAAGATATGGCTTATTTTAAAAAGCACTAAGAATAACATTGATGGGCTGGGGATGTGGCTCAAGCGGTAAGCGAGCTTGCCTGGCATGCATGGGCCCTGGGTTCGATCCTCAGCACACATAAAAATAAAATAAAGTTGTTGAGTCCACTGTAAAAACTAAAAAATAAATATTAAAAATTTCTCTCTCTCTCTTTCTCTCTCTCTCTAAAAAAAGAATAACATTGAATACTAGTTATTTTTAAAATTTATAAAACGCTGTATTTTTTACCTATTTGGTATATTTAAATGTATCTCCACATTGTCTTTTTTTTCCTTCAAATTTATTTTAAATAATTTCACTTATATTCTAAATATCATGGCATTTTTGTAATATTCTTATTGATGATGTCTCTTACAAACATTGAAAAGACTACTGTTGCTCTAAAGTAACCATATTTTGTATTTTGTCTCTGACATTTTTATTATGATTTTCATCTACTAAATTTCTCTTACAAGTCTATAAGTTTTCACACCAAAATTACATAAGTTTATCTTTTGTATTTTTCTAAATATTCTTGAGTTATCTTAGGAAAATAATATCAATAAAAATTCCTTCATTCCAATTTTTAATAAAATAAAATAGTAAAATGGATATTATATAAATTTTCTGGAGCTTTCAAATATATTAATGATAATCTCCTTTGAAGGACATTTTCTCCTAAGAATAGAATTTTGCTGATATTTATGGAACTTGGAATATGGCTAAAAGAACAAGTATAAAAATAAATTGAAGAATTATGAACTTGAGTTCTAGAACAGTGTAAGACAACCAATAGAGAGAAAAGTGGGCAAAAAGATGTTTGAGAAAGTTATAAAGCGATTATTGAGTTATACTCTAAATAGTTTTTCTTAAATGGAATGAAAAAAATCATTTGGAGATATTTTATAGATAATAAGAAGCAATTGAAAGTCTAAAAGTTATATATTCCTCTAGCAAAAGTAATAGGTAGAAACAATGTGAAAGATATTTGAGTACATCTACCTATTCTTAAATCACAAAAAAATCAATTAAAATTTACCCCTGTATGGCAAGGTATTCAGAAGATAAATTTAAGTACATTAACACTACAGACTTATTATTTGGGTATCTAAAATATATTGAAAATAAAACATTTTTGTGGGTAATACATAAAATATATTACAATGCTAAATTTCTAGGCATTTTCATCATTAACAACTATTAATTATCTAGTTTGTGCATAACACTGGGCCAGGTTCCTGGGTATACATCTTTATTTTGTTGACTTCATGTTGTATATTGCGATTTGAAATAATCATTTCAACCCTTCTTTAAGGCAAATATTTAAATAATCTTGTTTTTTTACTTCATATAATGTTGAAATATGTTATTATTTAATTTATTTTTTATTATGTAAAATAAATTTATCCTGACACTTAAATACAGTGTCATTCATGCTGTTTGGCAGTCTTCATAAAACAATATGCATTCAGTAGATAAAAGAGAAGGAAAGAAACAATTTGTAAGCTTTCTAAAAATATGTTCAGCGGTTATTTTGTGAGCCCAATCAAATAATTAAGGTGATATGTGTGAATCAAGAAACAGGTCAAGATGACTGTGAAAGAGCTTACTTAAAACATGCATGTAATATTAGCAGTCTTAATATTACCATATCATACTGGAATGACTCAATTTTTACACATTTCATAATTTGGAGGATAAAAAGAATCCTATGTATATGTTATGGCAAAGATTGTGTGATGCATGAAAAATGATTAGTTTTTCACTGCCGAAATAATGTGATAATGGAATAGAAAAAAAAGTAACATTATTTGCTACTCAAGAGTTCCTTCTTCCTGTCATTGGTGTGTGAACAAGCATATGTGTGCCATTGTACATGTCAATACATGGGAAACATTAATAAAAGCAACAGCAACAAAGAAAGGGTATGTAAAATATGAAAGAGATGAAATTAGGTCTAAAATTGATAAGTAAGAAATAAAAATATAGTCCAAAAGTGTGAGAAGTTTTTTCTTTTCACATTAGGTAATATTTTGGAAAACTTTTCCTGTCAAGTAAAATGTCTATTTTTAGTACAATAGCACAAGCTGAACACCATTAAGGAATAATAACAATTAAATATAAAAAATAGGCAATATTAGCCACTACTAGCCTGAGGAAAATGACATTTCCCCATTTTCTCTCTTGACTTGTGGATCTCATTATATTTGTGTTGAGGGATTTTTTTTCTTTGTTTTTGGTTGCTTGTTTTGGTGCTGGGTGTTGAACCCAGGGTAATTTATTACAGAGTTTCATCCCAAGCCCTTTTTATTTTTGATTGATTGGTTGATTTTAACACAAGGTCTTGCTAAGTTTCTTAGGGGCTTGCTACATTGCTGAGGCTGTCTTGAACTTGTGATCCTCTTGTCTCAGCTACCTGAGCCATTGGGATCACAGGTGAGCACCACCATGCCCTGCCAGTCTTAGCCCTTTTAATTTTTGAGATAGTTCTTACAAATTTTCCCAGGCTGGCCTTGAACTTTTGATCCCCACAGCACCAGTCGCTGGGATTACTGGTATGCCCTAGCATACCCTCCTGTGTTGAGGGTATTTATGTATTATTTTGCTAAATCACAGTGGTGGACATGAACTAAACATACTAAAACCCATTTCACTCCAATTTATCTTTTTTAATTTAACCACTCATAATAAGTGACGTGGTTAATTTGTTCATTTGTTTTATTTCATTTGAACTCTGTACAGCTTGTTCTTTTTATCTTCTTTTGATAAAACATCCTTAGTAAGTATTTGTTGTGAGATTTTTAGAAAGGCATAATTTCTTACTTTAGAGTAAGATAAAGTGTTACTCAGGTGATCATATATCACATCAATACCATTAGGTAGTTGGAGGTAGTGACAGCTTAAATTCCACCATTGATAAATTTTGAGAATGCTATTAATTAAAAATTCCCTTATCAACTATACTAGTTCACTAAAAGAATCTTCAGGCATCTATCATATGCCATTGCGTTTTTGTAAACAAATACAGCATCCATCCACAGTCGCCTATGAATACTGAATGTAGTTGCTTAGGGTTTGGCACAACTTCTTTTAAAAATATTCCAAATCCATGTCAGTTTTTCTTCTCATCAATCACCCACTTACTCTAATAATGGCATGTGTAAATGTGCTGACAATGTATTGTCTCCTCAGAATATGCCTTAACATGCTTATATGTGAGTGTTTTTTAACATGATTTACTGTTCAAAAGAAAAAAATGAAAATATTCATTGATACATACAGAAGGCATGTCATTATTTATGATATCCATTACCAAAGAATATATGGACATCTTAACTGACTACTTTCGGACTTATCCTTTTAGACAATTTGCACATATTCAGACCTATTACCTTCAAGTAAGATGGTGAAATGCTTTCAATCAGATTGGCTTCTGCATCAGTATACATTTTATTTTAAGACTCTTCATTATGGTAAATTTTGAGTGTGCCTCTGCTGCAATATCACAGACAAAAATTACATTAAACAAATGCACTTTTTCCTATAGAAGACTAGAAAATATATGTACAAAAAATTCCATAAAATTTTAGAAATCTTCTAGGTTACCAAAGTGAATACACTAGTTAGAAAAATAAGCTATTCTGCAATGAAGCACCAGAAAATGAATGTTTTGTTGTTTCCAGATTGAAGAATGGCATTTTATTAGGTCTTATGAAGGACATTAAGAATAATTGAAATTTATACATTTATGGGACATACAAGGCAAATATATATTAAGATGTAGACATGAAATATACCAAATTCCTATAGAAGAAACTACTCAAAATCTGAATAAGACATAGGGTTAATCATATGTCCCAAAATCCAGTTAACATTTAATACAAGTGCACCAACCAGGTGTTTTCAAATAGGAATTTTAAGATTTGGAGAAGATAGTGTGATGGGAGTGGAGAGATGATTTCTGTCTACAGCAAAGGTTTACACAAAAGCCAGGAAAACATATTCAAAATGTATCAGTGAGAAAAACACAATCACTTTAGTGAGTTTAGAATGGAACTTATGCACAGATAGTACTGAGAGATAAGTGTAAGTAAATGAGAGAGGGTCATAGGAAACAGGTGGCATACTCTGGAAAGACACACAAAAGATTGAGTCTGAAAATAATGGCAAAACATGCCATTTTTTAAAATAAAGAATAAAATAAATTTTTACCAGATCTGCAGAGTTTGCAAAACTGATGTGCTATTGTAGAGTGTTCAGTTAGACTCTCCTGTAATTGATACCCAGTAAGCTTGGGTGATCAGGGATGCAGTGTGTTCTCTAATTGCTAAAGAACTACTCTTCCCTATCTGGAATGGTAGTTCGGGAATTTGAAAAAATACCAATGCTTGAATTTTGAAAACATCATGAAAAATTTTCTTTAATTGATATTAATAAATTTTGAGGGGGGGCTGGGGATGTGGCTCAAGCGGTAGCTCGCTCGCCTGGCATGCGTGCGGCCCGGGTTCGATCCTCAGCACCACATACCAACAAAGATGTTGTGTCCGCCGAGAACTAATAAATATTAAAAAAATAAATAAATAAATTTTGAGGGGTTTTAAATGATGTACCACTTCATATTTGTGTCTAATTTAAAGAGCTTATGGAGTCAAGAGCATTTTTTGGCTCAATATCACCTTGAGGAAACAAAATTAGGAATAGGATTTGGACAGAGAAATACATTAATGGGAACTGAATCTCAGGATAATTGATTATTTCAAAATAATTATTCCTTAATATAAATCAGAAAGGATTTTTGTTTTTATATATTCTTGCTTATCCATCTCAATACAGCTATAAAATCTCCTATGACACTTTCATATTTGACAATTCTGCTTGAGGTAAAGTTTAATAAAATAATTGATGACTATTTCTGCATTATTACAAATTCCACCCTCCCACCACAACAGTAGATAATGCTGTTTTCTTGTTCTCTCTATATAGTTAAATTTCCTTGACTAATGGAATCACACCCTCCTCCTTCCTTAATGGATCCTACTCTCTCTGGACAAAGCAGCTGCATGGAATACCTTCTTTCAGATATCTGAAAGATCTGCTCCTCTCTCTCATTTATATCTTCACTGAGAGGATTTAGAATGCATCCATCTAAAAGAACCCATGTTCCTTTCTTTAGTTTATGACTACTTATTTTTCTTTATTGAACTGTATCATTTTTTTCCTGGCTCTTCCACTAGAATGTAAGCTTTGTGAAGGTCCAAAGTAGAAACTTAATAAAACTTTAATACTTGTTGAATAAATGCCAAAAAATCAACAAGCATTATGGTCACTACAATCAAATTAATATTGTTTATCTTTGCAATCATCAACATTTAGCAACTTTTATACCTTCCACAAATAAAACTTTTTAAAAAATTTATTAAATATCATTGCAATATTACTGCTCCTAATTAAAATTAAAGGTGGAAGAAATCAAAGAATATTATAGATTTATAAACTAACTTGTCCTCTAAGAAGTGAAGATCACTTTATAAAATTGAATTCAAATTTTTGGCTCATGGGTAAGATTCTTTATTAAGTGCTTGAGTTCCTCAGAATTCAGTCCAGACTTCCTTTTCATTTTGTATTTTGTTTTGGGGTGATATCTTCCATGTCCATGATTTTACAATGCTTATAAACACATAGTTTACATTTTTTATACTTCACCCAGGCTTTTTCCCATGCGTGCTGGATACTGAATACAAATGTGTATTTGCATTTATGCATGGATCATTGAAAGGTATTTTAAGATGAATACGTCTGAAAATAAATTCATTATTTTCTACACCCATCACTTTCTCTGTTCTTGTTTTTCAGTCTTACTAATGACAACAGTATTTATAGGAAAGTAAAATACCTAAAAGCTTTGATTAATGCTGACATCTGTAACTTTCATTTCAAAGTATCACTTAATGGATTTGGTACCCTTAAATCAGAATCAATACCCCTAAGTCTTATGTATATTATTCAGAATTTCACTTTCTTGGTTTTCAATAGTTTCATGGTATTCTGTTTGTATAAAATGCTATTTTGTCCAAATAGCTGACAGGTATTTTGATTTCATATGACATCAGAGATTGACATTCAAGTTTTTCTTAATGCATTGAACATGTTATTCTGGTGTATTATAGTTGTCATTATTTCAGTTAAGAGATTCAGTATTTAATCTAATATTCATTTAATTGAAATTAATCATCTTTCTATTTATTTCTGATTGCTTTTAGAATTTTCTTTTTTTTAGTGTTTCATGTATCTTGATTCATAACACCTATTTATTATTACTCCTTATGTTTTGGGAGGGACTCAGCAGTGTTCTTATCTCTGTGGAATTTGGAATTCATTTTCATGTCAAATATTGTGTCCTTTAATTTTCTTTCTCATGCCTTTCTAGATGCCCAACTGGACAGATATTGGATATTTACATTCTCCTCCTTATGCCTCAAATTAAAATGTTCCTATCTTTACCCTATTTGTTGTATTACATTTTTAATAATATCTTTATGACAATTTTTAGAACATGAATTTCCTTCAGTTGTGATAAATCTCCTTGTTCTTTACTGGTAATTCCAGTTCTTCTTTTTACTTTAATTACTGTTTTTTGTACCAGGGATTGAACTCAGAAGTGTTTAAGCACTGAGCCATATCCCCAGTCCTATTTTAATTTTGTATTTTGAGGCAGGGTCTTGCTAAGGTGTTGAGGCTGGCCTCCACCTTGTGATCCTCTTGCCTCAGCCTCCCAGGTCTCTGTTATTAAAGGTATGCACCATTATGCCTGGCTGTTGAAGTGCTTTTTTAACATGTTTGATAATCTCAATATCCGAAATTGTTGAATGGACTCACATTCTTGTCTTTTTCTTCTGTCACTCTTTGCTGCAGTTTTTACTTCATTTTTACTACTTTGCTTTTTTCTTGTAGATTCACCTCTAGAGATTTCTAGATGCTCCTATTGAAGGTAAGAACATTTACAAGGAATAAAGAGAGGGCATGGAGGAAGAAGAGAATGACAAGGAAGGGAAACAAAAGGAAGAGAGTTTTTTAATTTGTTTGTTTTGGTACCAGGGATTTAACCCAGGGGTTTGCTTTACCATTGAATCACATCCCTAGTCCTTTTTATTTTCATTTTTGAGATAGGGCCATGTTAAGACTGGTCTTGAACTTGTGATCCTGCTTTTTTTTTTTTTTTTGGTCCCATTATTTATTTATTTATCTTTATTTTATTTTTTTTATTAGTTACACATGACAGTGCAATGATCTTGACATGTCATACATTTGAATCAAATGGGGTATAATTTCTCATTTTTCTGAGTGTACAGGTTGCAAAATCACTTTGGTCATACAGTCACATATATACATACAGAGATACTAGTGTCTATTTTATTCTGCTGTCCTTCCTTTCCTCCTTTCCCCTCTCCTCCCCTCCCATCACTTCTCTCTACCCAATCTAATGTGACACACTTATTTTTTTCCCCTCACATCTTCATACATATATTCTGTATAACAATGAGGGTCTCCTTCCATCTTCCGTGCAATTCCCCTTCTCCCTCCCTTTCCTTCCCACCTCTCTTCCCTATTTAGTGGTAATCTTCTTCTCATGCTCTTCCTCCCTATCCCATTTTGAGTCACCTTCCTTATATCAGAGAAGACATTTGGCATTTGTTTTTTAGGGATTGGCTAACTTCACTTAGCATAATCTGCTCTACTGCTATCCATTTCCCTGCAAATGCCATGATCTTGTTATTTTTTAGTGCTGAGTAATATTCTATTATGTATAACTGCCACATTTTTTTATCCATTCATCTACTGAAGGGCATCTAGGTTGGTTCCACAGTCTAGCTATTGTGAATTGTGCTGCTATAAACATTGACATGGCTGTGTCCCCGTAGTATGCTCTTTTAAGGTCTTTTGGGTATAGTCTGAGAAGGAGAATAGCTGGGTCAAATGGTGGTTCCATTCCCAGCTTTCCAAGGAATACCATACTGCTTTCCAAATTGGCTGCACCAATTTTCAGTCCCACCAGCCATGTATGAGTGTACCTTTTTCCCCCGCATCCTTGCGAGCACTTGTTGTTGTTTTACTTCATAATGACTGCCATTCTTACTGGAGTGAGATGGTATCTAAGAGTAGTTTTAATTTGCATTTCTCTGATTGCTAGAGATGGTGAGCATTTTTCAGTCCAGCATCATTCAAACGGAGAAAAATTAAAGGCATTCCTTCTAAAATCTGGAACAAGACAGGGATGCCCTCTCTCACAACTTGTATTCCACATAGTTCTTGAAACACTAGCCAGAGCAATTAGCCAGATGAAAGAAATTAAAGGTATAAATATAGGAAAAGAAGAACTTAAATTAGCATTATTTGCTGATGACATGATCCTATACCTAGCAGACCCAAAAGGTTCTACCAAGAAACTTCTAGAAGTAGTAAATGAATTCAGCAAAGTGGCAGGATATAAAATCAACACCCATAAATCAAAGGCATTCCTGTATATCAGTGACAAATCCTCTGAAATGGAAATGAGGAAAACTACCCCATTCACAATATCCTCAAAAAATGAAATAAATAAAAATAAAATACTTGGGAATCAACCTAACAAAAGAAGTGAAAGATCTATGCAATGAAAACTATAGAACCCTAAAGAGAGAAATAGAAGAAGACCTTAGAAGACTGAAAGATATACCTTACTCATGAATAGGCAGAATTAATACTATTAAAATGGCCATATTACCAAAAGCACTTTACAGATCCAATGTGATTCCAATCAAAATCCCAATGCATTCCCTGCAGAAATAGAAAAAGAGATTATGAAATTCATCTGGAAAAATAAGAGACCCAGAATAGCTAAAGCAATTCTAAGCAGGAAGCATGAAACAGGTGATCCTCTTTTCTCAACCTCTCAAACTCTGGGATTACAGGCTTGTGCTACTATGCCCAGCTGTATTTGCTTTTTAAAAGCATATGGGACTACTACCAACTGTTAATTATTTTAAATTAAATTATTACTTTGAGCTCATATTTAGGAGTCCTCAAGAAAAATTTATTCTCTGTTTCTATAAATTAATCTTAGTTACTTATTTTTATCCGAATAACTAGACACAATAACACATGGATAATGTACATTTTAGTAATGTATTTGTTCTAAACTCTCAAAATCATAAAGATTTAGGCAGGCAAAAGTAGTATATCTTAAACAAAAATTTCAGAGACCTGGTGGCAAAGGGAATGTAAATAGCCTTCTCAAACAGTTCCTTCAATTGAAAAATATAGTACTTGTCCCACCTCTTGATACTTACAGTTAAATTTAGGGAAAGGTGATAATCTCAGTACAATGAAGCATGAATACAAATAAAATAAAACCGCTAAGAAGGCAAACAAAACATATGTCAAACCATTTAAAAATGCTATTCTTTAAATTTGATAGGAAGGTGATTTGTTACCTAAAGGTTTACCATGCTTTTATTGTAGTTGCTCAAATGCCTATCTTAGTCTAGTGCCAAAGTACAGCAGTTGAAGTGTTGGCTGGGTCTGCCCACCCAACACACACAGACTGTCACATTTAAGAACTTCTACAGACTGACAAAACAGTGACTTCCCTGAAATCTAATGAGGTCTGAATATTCTGAGACACCAACTGTTTTCAACACCCACTATTTTATAAAATGTTTCCTAAAGTCCGCTTTGTGTTTTCAACTGAGATATTGCTGTGGTTAGTAATTAACTAGGCAGCATCTTTTCTCTCTCTCTGTGAGTAAAACAAAAAAGCCTATCTTTGCCAAAGATTCCAACATAAGATCAATACAAAAACAAAATATCAAATGAACAAAAGTAGGAAATGTACATTCTTGTCTTTTAAGCAGCTGTAAATTATTTTATTATGTTCTATTAACAAGGCTCATTTGTTCAAAAATTGATTGCCAGCTGTTCTCCTTTTTATGCTCAATGTAAGAAAAATCTTGTACAATAGCCGAAGTACACTTTATTAAAATATTTATTTTTTAATGAAGAAATTCTTCTTGATTCAGCATGCAAAGGAAGCTAGAAAAAGCTAAAAAAAAAAAAGTAAGGAAGAAAGAAAGAAGGAAGGAAGAAAACAAAATGGGCTTAAAACACCTAAATCCAAGAATGATCATTATGTTTGAGAGCATCCTTCTAATTGTTTGCCTATCTATATTGGATAAATAAATTACAAAAATCATGCAATGTGCCTACATACACATATAAGAAATATGCATAATCTTATATCACACAAAGTTCGCTTTTAAAAGCACATACATATGCAGTGGATATGAAGTTCCTGCATCTATTCTCTTAATATTTTTATAAGCAAAGGACAGTAGTAAATATCATAGATCCTTTAATGTGGTATATTTTAAACTATGTAATTTTAATTATTCATAGTATCTTCCCACCAAGCCTAAATGATTCCTACTTATCACACTATCTCCTTAGTTCCCTAAATAATTCCCATCTTGAAAAGACTCTGTATTGTGGGGAGAGAATTTTTATCTGATCTTTGTTCTTTAAACTTGAGTACTAGTGAATGTCCAATTCACATATACAAGTCTTGAGAGATTAAGGGTACTATAAATACCTATAATAGCTACAACTTTTACAGCACTTTAGATTATATAGATAAAAATTTACAATCACCATTTTATAATATCTGTGAGGTAGATGTTATTAGGAGCAGACTGTATAGATTTAGGATTGAAATAGATTTAGTTGAAATCAGCCCTGCTATAGTATAGTTATATAGTAATATTTCAGATCCCCAGTTTCTCCCTCAAACAAACAAACAAACAAAAAAAAACAGGTAGTACAGTCTATCACTTCTAGTAATTGGAGTAAATTCAATGAAAAATACATGTTTGATTGCTTAGCATTTTGTTATCACACAGTAAATAACCCGTTACCAACTGTCTTCTTTTCAGATAAGGGAGTAGTAGAAGCAGAGTTGGCACTTGATCCCCATTTTTTCAGTTCAGTATTATCTTAAATTATTGCCCTTCTAATACTTAGTGGTGTCTACTGACAAGAGGTATGAAAGAGAAATGACAGATCTAATTTTGACTCTCAGCTAAAAATTGTAGAATTGTAAAGGGAAAAATTGGATATATTCTCTGTATCTGAATTACACTAAAACATATAAGGGAAGTAGTTCAAGTCTTCACTCTTATAAATGATCATAAAATATTAGAAGGGATTTATGGAAGTAGAGTAAAAGCAAAAAATGAAATTCTGCTCTGATGACAATTCCAAACACATTATTCTCAAAAACTAGGAAGGGAAGGAGAGCTTTTGTATATTGCTACTCAATATCAAATCACTTTTATACTACTTTATTCATGATTATGTACATTTTGTAAAATTCTAGATTGAAACATTTCATTATGCAATATTATAGCGTTAAGAAGTTATTTTCTACATTACTGTGACTAGATTGATGTAAATATTGAAATTAAAATTAATGTGAACTAATTCTGTGTGGAATATAGAGAAGCATTTCTAACACTCTGGTTGAATGGATTTAGTTTTGTCCACATTGTTAGTGGAACATTTATCTTAGTAGGTATTAAATGTCCTTATCATTTTCAAAACAAAAATCACTTTAAATAGATTTAAAATAAGGACTTCATAAAACTCATATTTGTGTTAAAACTAATTGCCCCAGTACTGATAGTAAAACTGGAACGAACTACTAAATAAAGAAAAGAAATCCTTTAAGTAATAGTCTTTATTCATCAATATGTCTGAGGTCCAAAAAACTACCTACTGGCAAAAATAAGCCTTGGAAAATATATCCTCTACTATGTGGTTAGTTTTGATGAATATAAACTTCTGTTGACTTGTATTTACTGTAGACTCACAATGTCTTGAAAATGACTTAGAACCCCCTTTTAATTTTATATTCATTTCTAACTTTATTAAGTGCAGAAATAGAAGAAAATACTAAGAGTAGGTAAGAGTTTACTTTGGGCCAAGCAGGATGATATAGGATAGCACTCTGGAATCACCACTAGCCAGAGTCTGGTTCTCAGGGTTGTAGGGTTGAAACTTTTTTTGTGGTTATTGCTAGAATGAATTTATTTTGAGGATACTCTATATTGCCTATTAATGAACAAGATAATGTTTTGTAAATCATACTCAACTGCATTACTTCACTGCCAAGATCTGACTTCTCTCAGAATATTCCTGTCCATCTCTCTTCACAACTGCTTATGTTGTCAAGATGACAGAGAAAGAAATTCATAAACAGAATCTGTCAGTTGTCTTGAACACAGCATCAGGGTGAAGATGACTGTGAGGAGAGATTAGCAAATGGAGCAGATTCAGAGATGGGCCAATCGTCAAAATCACCTGAGGAGATAATGTCACCCTAATTCTAACACTTGATAGAAGTGCAAGGGTAATAAAACACTAACAATTTTTTAATAGAATGAATCCTAAGAAACATATGAAGTTAAAAAAATTCTCAAATGACTCTGATATGCTAGAAGAATTTCCCCACAGTGCTAGAGAACATTACATTTTTATACATTACATTTTTAAAACTCACACTCAGTAGATTGTCAGGTGTACCTCACAAGAACAGCATTACATAAGCCTATTTCACTTATCCAATAACAGAAAATTTGATCCTATAGATTTATTGTTATATTTCTACAGTCTTTATAGCAACTGAATGGTAACCATCCATTTTGTCTCAGGTAGTGAAGTAATTCCTTTTTATTGATTATCTCTTCTCTCTTTTTTAGAGAAGAAAAATTTGGAATGAAATATGTCTAATGATTTAGTCACTGTTAATATAGATATTAAATTCTATAATTAGGACACAGATATTTATCCACTTAAAATTTAAATTCCTATTAACTAGCTTGTCCTTACAGGGATGGTGTCCACAAAAAAATAAAAAATAAAATAAAATGAATCTGTTTCTTAGAGCACTATTTTGTATTTGACAAATAAGCAGTCTCTAATCATATGTATTCCATAGACATCATGGCATTTATATATATGTTAATATTTAATTGATTTTATTTTTAAGTACAAAACAGTAGAATGAATTACAATTCTTATTACACATATAAGGCACAATTTTCCATATCTCTGTTTGTATTTAAAGAATGTTCAGAATTTATGTCTTCATTTATGTACTTTGGATAATAATGTCTATCACATTTCATCATCATTGTTAACCCCCTGCTCCCTTCCTTCCCCTCTCACACCTCTGCCCTATCTGAAGTTCCTCTATTCCTCCATGCTTCTGCTCCCTACCCCATTATGGGTCAAGCACTTTATATCAATGAGAAAATATTCAGCATTTTTTTGAAGGGGGGTGATTGGATAATTTCACATAGCATTATTTTCTACAACGCCATCCATATACCTGCAAATGCCATGATTTTATTCTATTTAATTGCTGAGTAAAATTCCATTGTATATATATGCCACACTTTTTTAAATCCATTCATCTACTGAGGGGTGTCTAGGTTGGCTCCACAGTTTAGCTATTGTGAATAATGCTGCTATAAATATTAATGTGGCTGTGTCATTGTAGTATGCTGTTTTTAAGTCCTTTGGGTATAGACCTAGAAATGTGATAGCTGGGCTATATGGGGATTCCATTCCAGTTTTCCAAGGAATCTCCACACTGCTTTCCATATTGGCTGCACCAATTTGCAGTTTCACTAGCAATGTATGAGTGTGCCTTTTCCCCCACATCCTTGCCAATACTTATTGTTGTTCTTCATAATAGCTGCCATTGTGACTGGAGTGAGATGATATTTTATAGTAGCTTTGATTTGCATTTCTTCAATTGTGAGAGAGGATGAACATTTTTTCATATATTTGTTAATTGATTGTATATGCTTTTCTGAGAAGTGTCTCTTCAGGTCCTTGGCTCATTTATTGATTGGGTTATTTGGTTTTGTTGTTGTTGTTGTTGCTTAGCTTTTTGAATTCTTTATATACCCTATAGATTAGTCCTCTATCTAATGTGTGAGGGGTAAATTTTGTTCCCAAGATGTAGGCTCTCTA
Organism: Ictidomys tridecemlineatus; assembly: GCF_052094955.1. NCBI lineage: Eukaryota > Metazoa > Chordata > Mammalia > Rodentia > Sciuridae > Ictidomys > Ictidomys tridecemlineatus. Next base: position 44,543,629 of record NC_135485.1, on the reverse strand, counting down.
TTCACCTCACAGATCATTTCTTTTTCTGAGAAGAAACTTTGTAGTTTGAGGCCATCACATTTATTGATTCTTGGTTTTAATTCTGGTGCTATACGAGTCTTATTAGGAAATTGGGGCCTAATCCCACATAATGAAGATTAGGGCCTACTTTTTCTTCTATTAGATGCAAAGTCTCTGGTTTAATTCCTAGGTCCTTGATCCACTTTGAGTTGAGTTTTGTGCATGGTGAGAGATAGGGGTTTAATTTCATTTTTTGCATATGGATTTCCAGATTTCCCAGCACCATTTGTTGAAGAGGATATCTTTTCCCCCAATGCATGTTTTTGGCATATTTGTCTAATATAAGATAATTGTAATTTTCTGGGTTAGTCTCTATGTCCTCTATTCTGTACCACTGGTCTACTAGTCTGTTTTGGTGCCAATGCCATGCTGTTTTTGTTACTATTGCTTTGTAGTATAGTTTAAGGTCTGGTATAGTGATGCTACCTGCTTCACTCTTCCTGCTAAGGATTGCTTTATGTATTCCAGGTCTCTTATTTTTCCAGATGAATTTCATGATTGCTTTTTCTATTTATATGAGTAATGCCATTGGGATTTTGATCAGAATTGCATTAAATCTGTATAGTGCTTTTGGAAGTATGGTCATTTTAATAATATTAAATCTGCCTATCCAAGAATATTAAATCTGTCTATCCATCTTTCAAGTTCTTCTTTGATATCTTTTTTTAGGGTTCTATAGTTTCCATTGTATAGATCTTTCACCTCTGACGTTGAGTTGAGTCCAAAGTATTTTATTTTATTTTTTTTGAGGCTATTGTAAATGGGGTAGTTTTCCTTGTTTCCCTTCCTGAGGATTTATGACTGGTAAATAGAAATGATTTTGATTTATAGGTGTTGATTTTATATCCTACTACTTTGCTGAATTCATTTACTAGTTCTACATTTTTCTGGTGGAGTTTTTGGGTCTTCTAGGTATAGAATTGTATCATCAGAAAATAGTGCTAATTTAAGTTCTTCTTTTCCTATACGTATCTCTTTAATTTCTTTTATCTGTCTAATTGCTCTGACTAGTGTTTCAAGAACTAAGTTAAATAGAAGTGGTGAAAGAGGGCATCCTTGCCTTGTTATAGTTTTTAGAGGGAATGCCTTTAATTTTTCTCCATTTAGAATGATGTTGATCTTGGGCTTAGCATAGATAGCCTTTTAGATGTTGAGATATGTTCCTGTTATCCCTGTTATCTCTAGTGTCCCTATTTCTAGTGTTTTGAACATAAAGGGGTATAGTATTTTGTCAAATGCTTTTTCTGCATCTATTTAGATGATCAAATTATTCTTATCTTTGAGTCTTTTGATGTGATGAATTACATTATTGATTTTCTTATTTTGAACCAACCTTGCATCCCTGGGAGGAATTCCACTTGATCATAGTGCACGATCTTTTTGATATGTTTTGTATTTGATTTGGCATAATTTTATTGAGTATTTTTGCATCTTAAGTTCATTAGAGATATTGGCCTAAAGCTTTCTTTCTTTGATGTGTTTTTGCCTGGTTTTGGAATCAGGGTGATACTGGCCTCATAGAGTGAGTTTGGAAGTGCTGCCTCTGTTTCTATTTCCTGAAATAACTTGAAGAGTATTGGTATTAGTTCTTCTTTAATGGTCTTGTGGAACTTGGTTGTGTATACATCCAATCCTGGGCTTTTCTTGGCTTGTTTTTAATGTAGACCCAATATCAACAATATACCACCTATGAACACTTTGTTGTTATTAAGTCATTCACAGTTTAGTCTCAATGTACAGAAATATTGGATTGAATTATTATCTAAAATATAATCAATAGTTTTGTATAAAGGTTTATAGTTTCTCATGGTGGACAATGAACTGGGGGTGGGGTGTAGGACCATATGCTGAGGAGGTAGGATGTGAGGATATAGAGTTAATATATCTTAGGAAGTGTGAAAGAAAAATCTAATGAAGAGGGCTAATAGCAAGAAAATAGATAGGTAATTTAGAGTAGGGAAGTATGTGGGAAAACAGTAGAGTACATAAAACAGATACAAATATGTATTTAGAGAAATACAGATGTTAAAATAATAATATTTGTAGGGGGAAAGAAAAATGAAAGAAGAAAAAAGAGCATATTCAACACCTCAATATTATATTGTTCAGATGATTTAGTCCTCAAAATCCTATTTCATGCAAAGTTTTTGGTTTCACATTTGTTGGGGATGTGAGGGCTGGAGGGTAGAGGGGTAGAAGAGAAAAAAAAAGGAAAAAAAAAACAGGGTTGTTGCTAGTTTTAGATATCCATATCTTTCCTGCTTTTCTTCTTATCCAATAGATGGGATCCTCTGTTGTAAGCTGGTGTCTCTGCCCTCAGGATGGTGGAGGAAACCAGGGTGGGAAATCTGGTCTTGGTGCAGGTCACCTGGAAGCGGGGAGTGGAACCTGCCAGTCCCTGCAGGAAGACTGCACCTCACAGGTCTCTTTTTGGGCACCGCTCATCTGACTTGAGCACCTGGTACTGTCTCTCTATCTTGCCTAGAGATTTCCCAGTTCCTGGTTTCTCTGTTAGGCTCCAAAGTTTATCCCCATCTCCCTCTATCTTAGTGGTTCCGAAATGAGGAACCTCTCACACCAGGGCTGTCTTGGGTGGCTCCCTGATCACACTGCACACCTGTGTTGGGCAACTATTGTGTTGGGTAACCACTGCTTGGGAGGCAGTTTTGGAAAGCTGTTACCTGGCCACTGGAGATCCAATCTGGGAGCTGCCCCCACCTAATATGGTGAGAATGTTGAGGTAAGATGGAGACCATCTGCTTTCAGGGTGTCTGGTGAGGTGAGGGGAGCTTGTCGATGGCATTGTGCTGTGTGTAGGTAGCAACTGAGTGACCTATGTGGGAACAGAGTGAAGTCTTGGTGATCTGCAGATGTGTTTGATAGGTGATTCTGCTAAGGCTCTCGAAAGCCTTGCCTAGACTAGAACTTCTGGCTTTGGGTACTGCTCCAATGCTGAGGCCCAGAGCCCTGCACGGGGTCACAGTGTTGGTGATTTCTGCAGAGATCAGCTGAATAGGGGTCCTCTAACACTCTCAGAGATGCAGTATTCTGACTAGATGAGATCTGGATCACTGAGTGACACAGAATCCTGCCTCCTTCTGGCCCACCATCTTGAAACTCATGCATGACATATTTTTCATGTGATAATGTAATTAATCTTTTATTCTATTTTAATTTTTATGATAAACTTGATTAGAAATCTAGGGATTCCTAACTTTTCGTTACATTGCAAGAAGTTTTGATTTTATTACTCTGCTTATATCCAGAACTGACAATACACCCAACAAGGATTATACATCAGTAAAGCAATATGGTCAATATATTAACAAATAAACATAATATGATTGGGGCAGGACTTGAAGAAGTCACTAGAAGATATTTCAGAGTACATTTTTTGGCTTTAATATAGAAACACCAAAACCGGTGCTAAATGAACAGCATTTCTAACTAATTTTGTCAATCTCTGATAGCAGAAAAGAAACAGCAATGTAGAATCTACCTCTTGCAGCATTTTCAATGACTTTATAAGAATTTTGACAGGCTCCCCACCCCTCAGCCTGAATTAACTATACACATTGTTAATCTCTGGAAAGCTGTTCACATTTACCAAATTTGATTCTCTGTCTTGTGAAATGATAGATAAATTAATGTCATCAAGGAGTAATGGATTTTTCAAAGAGCTAGAAGGTAGTTAAATGCTTCTCTCATGTAAAATAAACTCTTAATCTCTAGCAAAAATAGATTATTTAAAATCATTTGTACTTTCAGTGGACTTCGTGAATTTACCTTATGAAGGCTACATTATGACTTGTATAAATCTAATATAAAAGTGCCTTGACACTACCAGAATTTTCTGTGGAAAGGATGCTGAAGTTCCCAAGAAGGTAATATTACAAAGCATTCTCTCTTAAGGACATTGGTATCCATTGTGTTTGACAACACTACCATGATTGGCTACATTCTTCCTTAAGACATTTAAATGCAGCACAATATCAATTTCACATAATTTAAATGAGAGCCATGTAGTATTGCATTTGTGCTTATGCTGTAAAATCAAGATTCATGAGGGCTCAAGGAGAATCAGACAATGAATGTGTTATAAATGAAAGTGCTAAAGGCCGTAAAACTAAGGCAGTCATGTTATGACAAATTGGTACTCCCATTACAAATATAAATCTGAAAAATATATGCTACATTGTAAGAGATTATAATGAATACATACAAAATTATATTCATTTGAAAGAAAAATATTATTCTAGAATCTTCTCCTGAGAATGATTGACATATACCAGAAGGCTTGTGATGCTTTATAGCTGAGATATATTTGGTTTTCACAATGAAACTTGTATGGGCTTTACTTGACATTCCTATGTAATTGATCTATGCTAAAATAGACATTTCAGAAAGATGATATTTGCCTTAAGGAATAGCTTTCTGAATTCATACAGACATGAAATAATGACCTTAGTCCTTAAATCCTCTTTCATTGATTAAAATACTAACTCACTTTGATTTTGTCAAATTTTTATATAATAATTACCAAACTGTACTTATTTTAATAGGATTGGTCCTGAATGGATTCTTTGTTACGCTTAAATCGTGTTACTTGGTTAATTTTATGCATATATAGTTGTTTGTATGGGCTTTAGAAAAGAATAAGTCAACATGCTTAAGTAAAACATCAAGAATTATTATTATATTTTAAACTAATGTACTTTGCAGATTTAAAATCGATGTGCATTAAAAATGTTTATTGTTGGAACATGCTTGGTGTAGTAAGTACACACATGATATAGAGAAAACTTAGTATGATGATGGCCTTTGAGATTTAACTGTCCATTGTAAAACAGTATGGCCATTAATTAAAAAGATTCTGCTAATCTTGTCGATATTGTTTAAATAGATATCCAACATCAACAATGTGTTTTCTTATGCTTTATGTTTTGACTTTTTTCTTTTTTCCCAATTGCTCTTACGAATGGCTTCTATATTTATTTCTCACCTGTAGTTGTAATTACTCTTGCCCTAATCTCCCAAGCCCTTCAACTTCATCACATGATAAACACTTCCTCATTAAGATGATCTGATGCATGTGGTGTTTTTTTTGTTGTTTCTTTTTTTTGTTGTCATTGTTGTTTTAGCTTGGGTCTTAATTTTTAAAATATGCCAATTCTTTCAGACTCATAGATTTTACAGCCACTCCTTCTTCCCTCTAAATACCACTTATCTACTCTTCCCTTTCCTCTTTCTCTGCTCTTCCTTGGATCTTTGGTTGAATACAACTGTTAAAAGCTTTCCCTGTGTTCTGCGTCTGAATTGCTTCCCTTATTAGTTTCTCCCAAATTAACCCATTTTGTCCTTTATTTATTTTTTATTTTTATTTTTTAAAGAGAGAGTGAGAGAGGAGAGAGAGAGAGAGAGAGAGAGAGAGAGAGAGAGAGAGAGAGAGAGAATTTTTAATATTTATTTTTTAGTTCTCGGTGGACACAACATCTTTGTTGGTATGTGGTGCTGAGGATCGAACCCGGGCCGCACGTATGCCAGGCAAGCGCGCTAGCGCTTGAGCCAAATCCCCAGCCCCCCATTTTGTCCTTTATATCACAACATTAATGATAATAATTATGGATCTTTTCAGTTATTTGGTTTCCATATATTTCTTTTACTAAAAAACAAGCTAATCAAAGATAAGTCCTATATTCCTAGGCTTTTTTATATTGCATTAATTAGTCATACAGGGAAAATATTTTGAATGAAAAAAAAATGAAATATAGTCAATGTGAGCATTAAATTGATGTGCAAGACAACCATCTGTGAAATATCCTGGAAAGTTAATTATGAATTAAGATTAAATTCAAGTAAGATCCAAAGTGAATGCAAGTGAGTTGTATTACAGATTTAGATGTCAGGCAGTCATTTGAATCTCAGTTGTGATACTTACCTACTGAAATGTGACTAAGATAATTTATATATTTTAATGATTTTCCACATATATAAAACAAGATAGATCTAGTACAATGACTAAAATGCAAGATGTGTGAAATCAACAGCTATTTTTGAACTACATAGAACTATACTATTAAAAGTCTTTTCTCAAATTTAATGATAATAAAAAATAGGCTCAAACTCTTCACAATTTTAAAGTGTGAAACTATATTTTTTAAAAAAAAATTTTGTTCTTTTTTGGTGGCTATTGCTTCACAAAAGTCATTTAGTTGTATTATCTTACTTGTGGTTTATTACAAAATGAAGATTTTAGCTGCATTTTAATGTTTGGTCAGATGCATGTTATATTCTCTATTGCAGATAGGTCTATAGATCATTTTGCATAATCTGCAAAAGATAGTGGGAAAATCATTAGAATGAAAAACCTCTATCATTTATGATCATTACTAACTTCTTGATATTGTGTGAGCTTTTAATATATGTGTATTTGTGAGACTAAATATGTGACTGTTCACGTGCTTGGGTGTGTGTTTTTGTGGTCCTGGGTGGGTCGTGGTTCATGTGTGTGAGAGAGGATGGCCTAGTATACACACTGTTGGATTATACATATTCTTCTGTAAAAAGTGAAGATATTTTTTCTTCAATTTATACTTCTCTTTTAGAATTTGATCAGAGATGAAAGTTTTACAGATTTTATTGGGAGAAACACATGAGTCTTTATTCTATAGGAATAAAGTTAAATGGCAAACAAACAACAATAACAATTAAACACCTATTTTATCATTGCATTTTTGTGTTTTATGTTTTCACTAGTTATTTATGCAAAAGTATAAGCATGATGATTAAAAACAAGTAAGTTCAAACTTCTATTCAGTCTCCTGAAGATGATGGTTATGCATGAGGTCTTATTAAAGTACCAAAAAATATTCTTTTGAGATTTTTTATACTTTTAAAAAATATTAGTTTAAAAATAACCAAATTCATTAAACATGTTATGACAATGAAGCATTAGGGTGACTTCATTGTCTTAATCAATCATGTGGCCTAATTAAATGTTAAAATATTTAACTTGTTTATTTCAGTGTTCATTACTTTTTATTTGTACTTTTTAGTTATGCATTATCCATAGAATGCTTTTTAACATACCATATATACACGGAATATAACTTCTCATATTTGTGATTTGTTTCAGTTATTGTGTATTGGTCTTAACATAAATTTCTATAGTCATTTGGTGAATATTTTTCTATAGTTTCAAATATTCCATTTCAAATATATACTTTACTTTTCTTCTTTTTGAATTAATTTTTTTATTTATGTTGTAAACATGATTTTATATATATATATAACAGCAACCTACAAATGATTAAAGTAATTTATTCTAAGATATCACATCTTCCCCTGTTTGGGAAATGTATTTTAGAATATACAATAAATCAGACTTAATAAAGTTAATGAAAAACATCTAGATATTTTTTTCCCCCACGGAAACTATCTGCTTTACCTTATTTTCTCTGACCATTTCCTAGTTCCTTAAAATAAAATGGGTCTTCAGTGGTACCTTACCCTTCCGTGAATTTCTCAGATTACCACTTTGCTTTGAATAAAATTTAAATTACAGCACTTAGTTGAACCATAACCTAAGACTCAGAACTGATCACTTTGAGAAGTTGTGAATTACTTGAGGAAAAAAATAATGTAAAAGAGGAAATTTCTGTTTAGCATTATGTAACATTTGTTTTTCAACAAGTCTATGTCATTAGAAGGTGCACAGGATGCCACTTGATCTATTTTTTCCCTTCTGAAAATAGTTGGCAAATTGAATGTTTTTGAAGCCTGAGACCCGTCAGCACCACACTGAGCTTTCCTTCCTTGGTGCTCTTATCAGACAATGACAATGATTAAAAGTGATGAATAGCAGATGCATTTGAATCTATAATTGAATGTCTTTAAGCATAATGACATTTTTTCTCATTTTGAATTGGCTTGTAGGATCCTGATGTTCAGCAAGAGCAAACATTCACACTAGAACGACTTATCTGTGGTCCCAGGTTGGCGCCTTCAAATACTCTTGTTGCAGCTGGCAACCTTTAAATCAGAGACTAAAGCCAAATCAGAAGAGAGTTGAAACTTGTGTCATATTGAAATGCAAGCTATGTACTAGCCTTGAAGTACATAATATGCATTTGCTTTTCAGAGGATTATGTTTTTTTCCTCCATTGATAGGACCAGATGTTGCTGTTAATACATCTGGGGAACACATTTTTCTTTGTTTTGGTGTCATTGATGAGAAGATGCTGTCAATTCTGGAAAAATGACAATTGTATTTCTCAAGTTGCAGAGGGCACAGGGAGGTAGGTAGTTAATTACAGAATGGAATTGCAGTGTTTTGCATTATCAAAACTTTGCATTATCAGAACTTTGACCAAGCATTCACATTATGGTATGCTAAATTATTAGTCAGAAAACCTACAATTCTCAACAATTTTTATGAGTACTGGGTGATGTGTCTTTTATCTGGCATTCTTAGTGTATTGCCTGGAGAAGATTTTAAAATTCAGTCACATGAGTTCATAAATTAGATTCAAATACTGACCATTTATCTGTTTTCCTTCTGCAAAATGGGAATGAGTCATTTGTTTGTCTCTGTGAGACAATATAGTACACTGGAAAAACTATATTAGCAATCATAATATAAGAGTGTCAGTTGTAATTTTGTAAGACCTTGACTCAAGGCCTTATTTTTCAGTCTTTTTTTCTTAAATCATGAAAAAAAGGCTGACATAATAATCTCTGAGGCCTTTTGATTTCTAAGCATCTATGAAGTTTGTTACTTTTGACATGGAAATAAAAGTAATTTACATCATACTTCTTTAGAACAGAAACTCTATATTTAAAATGCCTTCCATTCTAACCTTATCCAGCTCCTCAATCTTTTACTTTTCTACTTGACATTATGTGTTGAAATAAATTCCTACCATAGGAAACTGTTCTGTATAAAGTTTTTACAGTCTTATTTTCATGTTTTAAAATGTATATATAGAAAATAACAGTCTCATTATGATATCCCCATAGTTGTTATTAACAGTAACATTCTTTTTTTATAGAATCATTAAAGTCATTCTTCTATTAGAGATAAGACAATGAAAAAGTTCAATGAATGTTATGGTTTGGATCTAAAAATATCCCCCAAAGACTTCATGTGTTAAACTATGTTCAGAAGTGAAAATATTAGATTATGAGAGCTGTAAACCTTATCAGCAGATTAATTCAATTGGTGAATTAATAACTTGAATGGAACTATGGGGTTGTAACTGTATGCACAGGAAGCTGGTCCCTGGGAGCATGCCTTGGACTATAACTTGTTCCTGACTTTTCTCCTGTTCTTGCTACTTCCCAGATACCGTGAGCTAAGCAGTTTTCCTTTGCCACACCTTCTGCCATGATGTCCTGCTCACCTAAATCCCAGACCAACAGAGTTGACTAGCAATGAACTAAACCTCTGAAACTGTGACCCCTCCCAAACAAACATTATCCCCTCTAAATTGTGTTTTTTAATCATATATTTGCTCACAGTGACGAAAAGCTAACTAAAACAATGAACTATCTGAAGTTTGCCAGTTATTATCATGAAAAGAACCCAATGTTGAATCCGCATCATTTAAAGTAAATATTTAAAGTATATTTGTCTATTCTTTCTGTAAACTTTAGAGTGAGTCACATTTCTTACTTCTGTTGTAGTCTTTGTGGTTGGCTAGATAAATTCTTCCAGGTCATTCCACTTGTGATCTTCTTGAATGTATATAGTTCAAGACCCACAATGCCACAGTTGATATATAGTGAAATAATAACAAAATGAAATATTGGGGACAATTACAAACTCTCTGTTATAAGTCACATAAAATTTATCAAAACAGGAAAGTTTTCAATAAGGATTTAAATTTTACAAACTTTTTTATAGGAAGTTAAAATAATTGTTAAAAAGAAGAAATAGCAGGCCTATGATACTAGGCTTTATATCTTGCCCTTAGGATGTGGATTTGGGTACATTAAAGCTATTCTATGTTTTAATTTCTTCATTTTAAAAGTAATGATGGGCCAGAGAAGATTGATACTTTTGGTTTCAAACTTTTTAGACTTTTTTTAAAAAAAAGTTCAGGCAACTCTTCAAATAATATATCATGAAGAAAGAAAGAAATTGCCGATTTTGATATAACTTGATTATATTCCCCAAAAGGTACATGCGATTAGGCATTTGGTTCTCAAGGTAGTGGTATTGTGAGGTGGTGTAACTTTAAGTAGGTGGTGCCTCGAAGGAGGTCTTTAGATTATCAGAGGAGTGAGGTATTTCTCATGTGACCCTTTGATAGGTCTCAAAAAGTATTGTGATAAAAGGAGCAAGCCTGGTCAAAACATCTGTCTTTACTTCCTGTGTTAATATTTAATCTGCTTGCTCCATAATGCATGCCCATTATTGCTAGCAACCATGAGGTTGTGCAAACAAAAATCGGTCTTTGCTGAGCTTGTGCTGTGACATTTGGTTTTGAACCTGCAGAACTATGAGTTAAATAACCCTTTTTTCTCCATAAGTAACTTTTCTTGGGCATTCCATTACAAGACAATAACTGACTTATCTAGCAAATCATAATACAAATTATGTTTTTTTCTCAGTAGATATACAAAAACTATAGGATTAAAAGCTTATCCCATCTATTCTATTCTTAGAACATCCTCTGAACAAAATACCTAACAAGAACAACTTAGAGGAGAAAAAGTTTATTTTGGCTTACATTTCTAGAGGTTTCACTCCATAGTTAAAAGACTCTATTGTTCTGGGCCAGAGGTGAGGCAGAAAATCATGGTGGAAAGACATGGCAGAGGAAAGGTTGTCAGGACATGGAAGCTAGGAAGCAGAGAGGGAGGAAGGGGGAGAGAGATTGAGGGGGGTGTATCAGGGGCATGGGGAATAGGGAGATAAATTCTTCCAGGGCATTCCACCAGTGATCTTCTTCCAATTGGGTCCCACTACTGAGTACTCCATTCAGCTATAAATGGATTAATATATTTTTTAGATTAATTCACAGATGAGGTCAAAACCTTGATGATTTATTTAATCATTATCTAAAAACTCCACCTCTGAGCCTTTCTGCTTTGGAAACATTGCTTTCAACCCATCACCTTTTAGTGTCATTCCAGATTTAAACCATAACAGCTTGGTTTCAGTGATACTGGGCTTCCTTATTTCTCTTGTACAGACAACTCTATTTTTCTTTCTCCAAAATGGAGTTACCCTCCATTTTCTTTTTCTTTTAATTCCAAGACATCAAGTACCACTTATGGTAGCTTGATGATCAGAAAATCTATGCCTCTAACCATGACTTCCTTCCTGAACTCTGGTTGTATTTTAAATAGCCTATTAAACATTTTATGCTAATATCATTTGTGCATTTCAAACTCAGTTTATCCTGGTAGGACTTGATTTATTTTCCAATCTACCTTCTGCCTCAAATGTTAGCCTATTCTCCACTTTATTGATATTTAATGACATTTTATTCAACTATATCCTGAAAGTTCTAACATCTTTTTCTCTTTCTCTGTCCCACTTTCCATTTCCGGTGTTACATAAGATTCAATTTGTGTAAAATTCTCTTTGCTAACTCTTATGCATACCCTTCTCTTTGCATGCTTATTCTTGTAACAAATTCTTCTTCCATTTTGTTACAAGTATTTGTTTCTGTGATGGGACCCTTCACTAAATCATGAATGTAGGAAGGTCATAGACAAAGCCTTAGAAACACTGTGACTGTATTGCAAGTAGAACCATGTTTTATCAATAGGAATATTTCATATATATGGATATATTATGATTTTAAACTTTTTTTGGGGGGTAAGATTTGTGTTTTATTTACTTATTCTAACAAACCACAGCTGTTATGTCTGACAATGATTAGTTTCTGACCTTTGGTTATACAAAGAAATTATAACAAAAACAATCCCAATGGTTTTATTTTTTTAATCATCTATTATTAAAAAATACTTAAATCAACATAAAATGTGCCAATAATAGCTAAAATTAAATCAATATTTAAAATAAAGAATGTTCAAAATATCATGCCTGTAGTCCTAATCTCAATGTAATATTAATTTTGTTACATAGGTGTCATAATAGTCAAACATTTGATATAATAACTACTTTTAAATTATAACTGAATGCTATGTAATTTTAATTAAGTAATATACTGTTGATGGGATCGTAAATTAATACAATCAATATGAAAATCTACAAAATACTAGAAATAAAATACTAGAAATAAAACCACCATATGACCTAGTTATACTACTCTTTGCTATATAGCCTAAAGAATTAAAGTCATAATTAGCTAATGATACATGCATACCCATGTTGAAAGCAGCACAATTTATAATAGCTAAACTATGGAACCATCTTAGTTGTCTATCAATGGATGACTGAATTAAAGAAAGGTGTGGCACATAGACAATGGCATTTTATTCATACAAAAGAATGAAATTATGTCATACACAGGAGAATGTAAGAAACTGGAGAATATTATGGTAAGCAAAATAAGCCAAAGGGTCAAGAGTTGTATCTTTTTTCTCCTATGTGAAAGTTTGAGAGAAAAAGAAAGAAAAAGAGGGGGTTTGAATCTCATTCAAATCAATGGGAGGGAGATCAGTAGAGTAGAGGGCAGGGAGCAGGGGAGCAAGTCAGAAAATGAAAGGAGAAATACCGGGGAATGATATTGATCGAATTATGTTATATCGCATGCTTGTGTGAATATGTAACAACAATTCCCACCTTTTTGTACAACTATATTATGTAAATTTATCAACCTCCACATGAATCTGGCACTAAAGCCTGAAAAAGTACATCCTTAACTTAATGTAGCCACTTCACTACTTGGCTCATCACTGCCCTCAGATGAAGTCCAGTCTCCTTAGTACCTGGCTTTCTGCTCACTCATCCAGCTTCTGCTCTCAGCCCCCGCAAAGTGAGCACATTGTCACATATTTGAAGTTTCATTTTTTTTAACCTGCATAATTTCCTAGCATTCATACTTTTGCTTGTAGTTTTATTTCTCTGAAAGATAAAATTCTTCTTTGTAGGGAAAATTTGCTCTTACTCATTTCCATTAAAATCTCACATGTATGTATACATGAATTTCTCCTGAGAACTCTTTCTCAATTGACATCTCTCTCCCTTAAGTGCAGGCTAGTTATTTGTTTGGTGGAATCTCATAAGACTGTTCTTCTTTATCTTGCCATTTCTCTGATTTTTTTTTAATTCCTCAGTAGCAGTACTTATTTTTGCCCTAGCCCCGTTCAATGGCATCCTTAGTGTCTGACAATATTTAAAATAGATCTTGAATTAATGTTCTTTAGTGGAATGAATTACAGTTTTCATAATTCGTCCTAAATTCCTCTCTTTAAAACTCATTTAATTATTGGTGAACTTGATGAACCTTTATAATTTTAGCTTGTTCTTATACTTATGATTTGATAGTTCAAGGGTTCATGATCTATGAGCCAGAAATCTGTCAAGCAAGTTAGGCATTAGGATTACATTTTGAACCCAAAGTAATAGAAAATTGATATTCATGGGTTTTAACATTGGCAGCTTCAACAGTGATTTCCTTATTATCCAGAAGGCTAATGAAAAATGGCAATATTTGTACAGTGGCTATGATATCAATTGGAAAAATAAATTTTAGGCTGATTTGAAGAAAGGAGTCACTTAACTAATTGTTGAGGCTACTTTGACTTTCTAGCTTCTGACTCTCAGTATGGCTTTATTGTTCTACAATGCAATCATGTCTGTAAAACAATGGTTGTGGAGAAAAATCAAGTTTGGGGAGTTGTTTATGATTGAAACAAAATTTAGGAGTTATGATTCTTAGTTTAAAGAAGAAGTTTTATGAGGAAAATAAGGTATAAATGGTATTCACATCTCCAGCAATTTCTGGGACAAGTAATTGAGGAGGAGGGGAGGGAAAGGAAAAGAAATGAAGGAAAAGGAAATGAAGAGAGAGAGGACAGGCATAGTAATATTTACAAAATTGGTATTCACAAAACTATCCAGCTGTATCAGCTACAAATATCAAAAGTTTATTTTATAATGGCACAATTGACAGTGGTTCTACCACAGAATGATAAATGTGGTAAATATAATTAGACTCTGACAATTCCTGTGAGAATTATGGTTTTCCATCTTTACTAGTTTTGGAGTAGGTCTATAAATCATTGGAATGTAAAGAACTTTAAATTCTAAACTAAGATGAGGCCTTTTTGTATTTGCAATTTTCTAACATTTTGTTTGCTTTCACACTGCTTCCTTAAGAACATTTTATCACATTTAACTTTTCCAATAACACATTCTTTTTCTTTGATTGAAGAAGTTCATCGGCTCTCAGATTTTGAGATCCTTTCTCCTTCCCGCCAAGGCTTTCATAATTTCATGAGAAGTGTATCATTCCTAATGAAATCCCAAATCCTATGGTAAAATTGTATTGACTTAAACAAACAAGGCTCCAAGGTAATATACTAATTTAACTGGTTCTCTCTTTAATGGTGACTTCAGTCTCAGATTAGGCAGTCAAGTTCTCTGTATTGACAGAGCAACAAAATATCATTTCCACATATGATTGTTATATGAAGATTGTCATAGTTTCCATGGAAATCTGGACTCTAAATTGAGGAGGAATAAGAAGAAAATATTTGATAAGTAGCATGATTTTGGGACTAAATCAGTATAATGACAAATTATTACAAATTACCACTTTTGGATATTGAATTAGAAACAATTTCAACAAAATTTTTTAAAAAAACAATTCAATTTTCAAGTACATAATTGTAACATATTATATGCTGAAATTATCTCCAAAAATTGAAAAGTTTTACATTTGATAAATTACATTGAGTAAATTATGGATTGTATAAACTATATATCAAATCTGTATTAAAAAATTGACCTGTAATAATTTAAAAATATTTTAGGTAGTATACTTAAAATAGTCAAATATAAAATATTCATTTTAATTTTAGTATTCAACATTAATTTTTGGATGTTTCTCTATCAGAAAGAAGCCACATGACTGTAAATAACACCCTATGATCATGCTGCAATGTATGTAAACACAATACATATTATAATATTACTGACTGAAATATATATTTATAAATATTTACTTTCATTTATATTTGTTATTAATTATATATTAAGAATAACTTGCATGCTTCTATTAAGAGTAGTTGAATACAAGATTTTGAATTATTTCAAACTCTGTTACTTGATATTTTCAATGGAAAAAAATGGTCAGAGAGAATATGCAGGTTGGAATTAACAGTGTAGAATTAGTGCAGTAGTGTCTACACAGAATATGCACATGCATATGTCCCGATAATCATCAAACACCAAAACCACAACTGCTGGAAATTCAATGGAACTTAAAGGCAAGAGATTCCTCAAGTATAATACTAAAAATTAGGATCAATGAATTTTAATGCAGTAATAGAGGGTAATTTCCTTCCTGATCTACTTTAGTTTGTCACTTGTAATGAGATTGTGACATAGTTACTAAAGTATTAGACTACATAGGCAAAATCTGCACCAGATTTGGACACATGTGCAAGTGACATGAAGATCTTCATAGGTGCCCACTAATTCTGATATTCAAAGCACTAGGAGGCTCATTCAGCTTGACATTGGATAGTAGCAACTAAACCCTAATTACGCAAACACTCTTGAGTTCAGAAGTACAATTTTTAAAAAAATTTCTTCCTAAACTATCACTTTATTTCACAGGGTCTGGCTAAATTGCTTATCCTGGCCTTGATATTAAATTTCTCCTGTTTATGATTCCAGAGTAACCGGGATTATAGGCATGCCCTACTGCATCCATATTTCTTCACATAAATATTTTAACCCCTTTTATTTCAAATTTCCATCTGTGTTTTTTTTTTCTTTTTATTGCAATCATATTGATGGTGTCTATGTACTGTCCAAATACATTTCTTAAACACACACACACACACACACACACACACAAACATATGACATACAATGTCATATACATATAAATATGTCTTTTATTGAATTTAAGAAATTCAACAAGCAAAAAATCAAAATGTACATAATTCCTGTTGTCATTTATGCACTTAATGTTACTATGAAGAGGAACTGAGAATTAATAATAAATAAATAAATTCATATTTGGAAAGCAGGTTGTGTTTTGCTCTGGGTTACTCCGTGATATATACAATAGTGGTTTTCAGTCTGTGCCTAATCCTGAATTACTCTATTTTGTAAAGCGATAGTTTGAAATAAGTTACTCCATTTTGAGTATGGGATGACTCTATAACAGGATAGTACAAGTAAACAACCAACATCTACCTTTGGTAATTATAAGACGGGCAGTCACAATATTAATTCTGAATATCTATAACACTAAACACAACATATATATATATATAAGAAAGATGGAAAGCAAGGAGATCAAACAAGGAACACATTTTATATATTGTAAAGATGGGAAGCAAGGAGATCAAACAAGGAACACATTTTCCCTCAGAGTCTTTAAAGTAGATCAATTCCACAAACACCTTGATTTGGAACTTTTGTGTCCTTCAGAACTATGAAATATTATTTTTTGTTGTTTTCTGATATAAGATTTTTGGTAATTTGTTATAGCACCCTCAGAAAGCTGACACTGAAAGTATACTGAGATGTACTATCCAATGAAATCGGAAAGAGATTTAGACATATGCAGGTATTTTAAGAAATTATAGGGCTAGTGTAGAGCACTGTCTAGCATATGTGAGGCATTGGGTTCAATTCTCAGTACCACTTAAATAAATACATTTTTAAACATAAAGGTTCAGGTTCATTCACAACTAATATATATGTGTGTGTCTCTGTGTGTATGTGTATGTATATATACACACACACATATATATATGTATATACATAAGAAATTATATATATAAATTACAGATTTATGTATCTTAATAAGTATATGACATTTAATCTAAGATCTAAAAGAAGTAAGGGTAAGCTATCAGATAATTCCAAATTCAAATATATTTCAAATACAAAGAAGGAGAGGTAAGAGTATGGCTATACCTTATAGAACAATAAGGAAAGGATGGGTGGGCCCATTTGAGTGACAGGCAAGGGGATGTAAAATCAGTGACAGGCTCAGTCTGCTTCACAGAGGGTCATGTAGGTAAGAATAAACATAAGGCAATATAGGTTGTTGGAATATCATATACAGAAGAGTGACATGTTATTATTGAAATCCTTTGTTGAGGATGCTTTTTATATATTTTTTGTAGTTGTAGATGGACAACATGTCTTTATTTTATTTGTTTATTTTTATGTGATACTGAGGTTCAAACCCAGTGCCTCACATGTGCAAGGCAAGCACTCTGTGACTGAGCTACAGCCCCAGCCCTGTTGAGGATACTTTTGTTTGAAAGGGGTTAACTTCAATAATAGATAGTTAAACAGCTATTACAGTAATCAAAATAAAAACAATGGTAACTTTGTGCAGGGTGATAGGACCAAGATACAAGTAATAGTGGTGAAGAGAAGGTCAATTTCCAGGTACGTTTTCAAGGTAGAACCAATAGGATATAATAAAAATATTGTGTAATATGAGAAAAAAAGAGTTGATATAGAATCCATATTTGTGGTCACATTAGCTTTAAGAATAGAATAATTTAGTGCATGGAGAAAAAAGCAAGAGGAATATGAAGTGAATTAACAATTTGGTGTTAGTTAGTCAAGATAAGGTTGCAATGAGGTGCTTTTCATTCCCTTACTTGATTAGTCCTCCAATATTACTTCAAGCAAGACAGTTTCATCTCCAGATCTGAATTCTGTCTTCTAGATGATATTCCAAAAGAAAATCATATGGTCAAAATATCAATTTTCTTCTTTCCAATTTAAATATGTCACTTATTTTTTTCTTTGGTCAATATTTCTTCTGTCAATTAGTCTGTCAATAATGACTTCACTATTTATCCAGTTACTTAGATTATAAACCATCACTAATTGTGGTGGTTATTTTATGTGTCATCTTGACTAGATTAAGGATTCCTAGAGTTTTATCTAAACATGTTTTCTGGATGTATCTGTGAGGATGTTTCAGGATGGGATTAGCATATTGGTTGGCAGTCGAAGTAAAGTTGATGCTTTTCCCAATCTAAGGTGGGTTTCATCAAATCTATTGAAATCCCAAATAGAACAAACAGGTGGAGGAAGAAAGAACCTCCTTTATCTCTTTTTCTCCCTGACTGCTTGGACAGTACCCTTGGATCTGAAATTACCACCACTTGTACTCCTGGTTCTAAGGCCTTCACACTCCGTCTAGAATTTGCACTAAGTCTCTTCGATTTTCAGGCCAAAGAACTTGTATGACATTTTATATCATTGATGGTCTAGGTTCTCAGGCCTTCAGATTCAGGCTGGGAATATCTCACCTGGTTCTATAGTTTGTAAGTGGCAGATTGTGGGATTTAGCCACCATAATTATATGAACCAATTTCTTATAAGAAATTCCTTTCTAGACATTTTTGAAGCCCACATATGCTTTGTAACTGCATTGTGTTCCCCCCAAACAATGTGAAAGACAAAGAATACCCCATATATCTTCAACCTTGGCAAACTTTGTGCCACATTTGAGAATCATCAAAGAGAAAAACATCAAAGTGGAGAGTGTCAGTGAAAATAGTAAAGAACTGCCAATTTCTATTCATCCATAAAAAGCAATGAAAAAGAGCAGAAATGCCAGAATCAACTTCATCAGGATTCTGGAACTAATCAAAACCTTGCAGTAATCTAGGAAGTGCTTGCTTAAGAAAAATGGCTGAAACTTTGCTAGAACAGTAAGACTTGTATCATTTTATTTTACCCTAATTACTTTCCTATTTCAGCAGTATAATTGAAGATAACAGAAAATATTTCTAGTACTGGGGAGAACACAATGGGTTTTATTCTCAAATAATTGTCCTTATTTGATTTGTCTGGTGACTTCAAAGTCAAAGCTTCCCCAAAGCTTTGTCTAGCTTTTTTGGTGCAGAATTCTCCCTATATTAAAGTTTATCTGGGAGATGTGGAATGGCATTGGTTGAAAGCAGGTAAATAAATAGTAATTGGGGCAAACAGCAGCCTAACTAGAAAGCTTGGGTCAAAAGGTGTGGGGATGAGATGTTTTGGAGAATTAGTTTTGGAAAGCTCTATGAGTTTTGGGACTCTCAAAGCCAGTGTGCATGCTCAGGTAAAACATGAGAAGACACTTCTGGGTAATTTTGAGGCTCTGTACAAGCAGGAAAATGATAAAATTAGAGTTTTAAACTGCCTGTTTTTATGTTGAAGATATGCACCAACACAGATGGAACACTCTTTAAAGACTAGGAACATTCTTTGTTCCAGGCTTAAAAGAAAATATCTGTCCAATCATTAGCTGATCACTAAATCAACAGAATATTTAAATGGGAAGATGTTTCCAACACTCAAGATGGTGACATAGTCAATAGTAAATACCTTATTTTTAGACTCCCCAATACAATATACTTTTAACACTATCACTATTCTTCATGTGACATATAATCCTGCCTGTCCTGGCTGCTGTAATTATTTTGTCCCTCCATTTGTTTCAACTTATGTTGATTTGATAATATCATAGTATAGCAGAATTTCAGTTATAACAACCTAGAGAAAAACTATTTCAGCTTCCTCTTGACTTTCATAGTATCATTGAGACCATTCAGTTTATCCACCTGGATCCTCAAGGCAGATTTCTTTCTTCTTCTTGTTCTATAACTCTAGCAATATAAATCTCTGTAGCTTTGCAATTAACAATACAGTAATTTACTAATTAAAAGACTGTATTTTTCAAAAATTGGACACTGTATATTCACAAACATATTAAGCACAAGTATTAATTTTCCTAATTCTGTAATCTTAGATTGAATGTGTCATGATTGATATGTTGCAACTATAATATTCTAAAGGGGGTTCAATCCATAGGGACAAAGACCCAGCACCATTTTGAAAAGAAAAATAGATATATACACATTATATTTCAAGTACATTACTGATATACATATATATACTAATTTTAGGATATCATTCTGATACAATAGTTTGGGAAATAGCTTTATATTGTTTTGCATATTGCAAATCTATTCTTCCATTCTTCTATTGGACCGAAAGAATAATATCAAAAGCAATGAAGTAAGTAAGATAACTTAATTTCATTAAAAGTTTTAACTTCTGTTAAAAAATAAACACTTTTTTAAAAGTCAGTGTTCTGAAAATTAGGCTTTGGTATTTCAACAGGGAAATTTACTCTTTTTTTCTGGTTTCATTTCTTTAATTTAATTTCACACAATATCCTAAAGGAATGGCATATGTTCACTCCTTTGGAAGTTATTTTCCCCATATTGAAAGATAATTTTTCTTCCCAACCACAAATTAGTGTAAATTATTACTATCATATATTTAACCAAATGAGGATAAGACTTCCTCAGAGGTTTTAAAGATGGCAGGTCACCATTTGGTTTGTTCTTTGACATATAAAATATATGAGATGATAAATACATTCTCTATATATTTTTACTTCTTTTTTCTCCATAGCAACACTTGCATAGTAATTATTGATTGCGTGCAATATTTAAAGAATATAATCTCAAAGGAAAAGTTTGGAGATTAAGTGAATATCTAATTAAAGTGTATTAGATGGCTTACCATTAATTATAAAATTCGTGCACATTAAGTATTACTTTTCTATTGATGCATAAAATATTCTTATAATATACATACTAATGAAAACTTAATGACTATCAAGACACAAATATCAGAAATCATTTTCCCTTATGTTTAATAATATTTACCTATAAATTTGAGATACTATGTTCAAAACAACTACACAAACACTAACAAAAGTAAACTAACATTTTCTTAATTCATAACTAATTTTTTCATAGTAATAAGTATACATATTTCAAAAGTAAATGTTATTATGTTGCAAGAACTTTTGTATAATAATGAAAGAAGCACTTTAGGCAATCAGTGAAGCTAAGTTTGATTTCTTTATGGATTGAAACTTCCAAAGTACCAAAGTGGTTAATATCTAAACATTCCAAATAGCAAATAATAGAAAGAGAGTAGTGGGAACAGGGCCCTCCAAATTTAACAAGGAATCAAATCTTCAGGAAGGACTTCTGTTTTATATTTTTGGCTTCAGAAGTAATGAATACCAGTCCAGGAAGGCACAGATCAGTTTATTAATTGATCATGAGACAACCCCCATATCCCAGGTTTAGGCTAGAAAAATTTGTAACTACTATGTAGGCTCTAAGTCTGGCCAACAGCAATAACTCTTTCACAAATCAATTTATAAACCCAGAAATGATTTGTTTATTTTCCACCATGCTTCTTGTCTCCTGCACACTTAAAACTAGATGCATTTTGTGAGATATGATATAGCCTAAATTAATAGTTTTCTTCATTCCTCATATGCCTTCTGACTTGTGAAATTGGAAGATGATAAAGTTAAGAAGTCAGTAGCATAACCTAACCCATAAATTTTCTGCAAACTTATTACATTTTCTTTTACTTAAAACAGTTAAGAGATTCATTGCCAAACAAGTACAGTTTTCAATAAAATAAGAAAACAGCAACAATAAATTAACAAAATCAAAATGATA
Source organism: Ictidomys tridecemlineatus (assembly GCF_052094955.1). NCBI lineage: Eukaryota > Metazoa > Chordata > Mammalia > Rodentia > Sciuridae > Ictidomys > Ictidomys tridecemlineatus. Next base: position 44,521,897 of record NC_135485.1, on the reverse strand, counting down.
AGGCAAATTAGGCTTTTCATTTGCAGCAATATGTTACATATGTTATTTTACCATAAGCCTCAGTTTTCTTACCTGTAAAAATATGGAGAGGGGTTGTTTGTTTCTTAAGGGTTTGCTGAAGGGATTAAGTTAGTCAATGGCATAAGCAATGAATATTTTCTAAAGATACTCATCTAAAAGCTTTGTAGAAACCAGAAACGTATGAAAAATGGTGATGATTTTTTTCCATATATTCTTAAGGCTTAGTGCTGTTTTATTCTATAAAGGAATTCCTATCTTGTATTTTCCTCATGGTATGTTGTCCAGCATGTACTGCTGAGTAGGGAGAAAATATTTTACAGCTACATTAACATCATATGGCCAGTAAGGGTTATTTTGTTCACTCTGGAGTCGTAATTTATGACATCAGTTTTTTATTAGTTTGAAGGAGTCAATACTAGTATTCCCTGTGCACTAATATGGTCAGACTTATTGTTGGGAAACTGCTATGAAGTTCTCAATGAATAATATTCTATAAACATAATTTGATGATGTTTTAATAGCAAAGGGTTGGTAATAATTATGCTTTCCAATGTGCTGAGTAGAAAAGCTCTTTAATGTCTTATGCTCTTGAGGTCTTAATGCTGCAAGATGACTCTTGCTAAATATCTGGCAGCTATTCACCACTAGGAAGTTAACTTTGTGCCTTCTATTTGTGTGTGCATGTATTTTCCAAACGTTGAAACATCTTGTCTCATTTCTAGTGTGATGCAGTGGTGACACCACTTAATTACATGCTTATCAAGAAATAATATGACAGCAATTGCAGTAGACACAGCAGTTAAAGTAGATAATTTCCTGCAACATTCTTACCAGCCATTAAAACAGAATCTATGGAAAAATAAAATTGAAGCAAATTCATTGTTCTTTGATAAATACATGCATTACTTCAAGGAACAAATAAAGCAGTTGAATCTAATCACTTTTAAAATACCTTATCATATTATTTAAAGTTCTTAAAGTTATTTTTCTGTTTCTCCTGCAAGTCTTTAACTTTACCCTATATCTGCGTTATTTACTCCCTAGCACAATAGTCCAATTTTATGAACCCAAGACAGAAGTAAACCTAGTTTTTATCATTAATAAAGTATGTTGCCTGCCATAAATTTGAGAATTAATGGAAAAAAGGCAAAAATAGATTAGGTTTTAATGGACCCATATTAATTATTAAAGCTTTTTATAAAGCAAATTTGAGATTTTTAAAGGCAGACTGGGAAAATTTCCATGCCTCTAAGAAATTAAGCAGGGTTTCTAGGACAAAAAGATATTCTCATTTCTCCTTACCCTTTGTTTAATGATGTGGAAAAGTGCAAGTTGACCCATTTGCCAATGAATATTTTTCCAGTTACAACAAGTTAATTTTAGCCTACATGTAAAACAATTTTAAAATGTATGTTATGAGGTCTTGTTTTTGTAAAAATATTATATTATATTTTGAATCCCACTCAACTTGATGTTTTCTTATAACCTAAAGCTTATCAATGGGAATTGAAAGCTGCACTGCCAATGTAAACAAAATGATACAACTCCAAATAAATTATTTTCATTAAATCATAAAAAAATTAGAAACATGATTGGTATAAAAAATTAAACATTTACAGTTTAGGCTAGTGAGAGAAAAATGCATGCTTGAAAAGAACAAGAATTCATTTTTATTCATATCAGATTTATGTTTCTAGGATAATATTCTAATAAACTAGAAATGTAAAATATTCTTTAAAGCTAGCTACAAAACTAACTGCTTATAAAGTTTGACATTTAATAGTACTTTGGGATTCTAAGGAAAAAGCCTAGCCTGTAAAATTTTGTCTTCATATTTAAATCTACATATACACACATATATTTATACTTAAGGAATTATATTAATATACATCTAGATGAATACATATGCTTATTATAAATCAATGGAGCACTTTATATTCTTTGAGTAACTTTAGATAGATTTCCCAGATAATTAGAAAAATTATATAAGATGAGTAAGTGAAGAGACTGATATTCAGAGGTGTTGTAAGTTTATCAATTATTTTTTTATTTTATGAATTATTTAAGAAACATGAAAATAGATTTTTAGACTCACTTTGGATGATACAACGAATAAAGCATTACACATGTACTCTTTCTAACCTCAGCCATCTCCCTCCTCTCCAGAGGTAACTACTTTGCTCAGTGCATGTTAATAAATGCATAGTTTTCTATTTGCTAATTATATATGTGATTTAAAACAAAATATAATATTATGTTTACATGATTTATTATATTAATAGTTTCAAATGTTGTGTATTTTAATTTGCTTCTTATGCTCATTCTTATGTCTTTGACACTTATCTATATCCATACACAGTTCTCTAATTTATTCATTATGTTTGTTCTATATTACTAAACTGATCCATATACAGCAATGTAGTTAATATTTCTTATGCTAATGAACTTTACTTTTTCTCTTTTTAGCTATAAAACACACACACATATGAATATATAAGTTCACTGCATACTTGAGAGTTTCTCTAGCAATGGGGCTGTTTGACAGTAGACATGTAGTGAACATTTCTCCTACTAGGGTACTTTTATGTTTTCTCTCTAAGCTATCAAAAATAATGCTTATGTGAGTTTATAAATTCAATGCATGCATTTGTGAGAGTGCCTCTAACAATATAACTGTTTTAGGGTAGACATGTACATTTTAGCTATATTAAATATTACAAACTTCACTATATAACAGTTTGCTATCATATACCCCACAAACAACATATAAAAAATTTTTAATAATTCCATCTTAAATTTGTTTGCTCTTAGAGCTTAGCACAATTCAGTCTGGAAAATACACAAAAGAAGTCCCATATATTTTTGTGCTTTATAAATATAGTTAAGATTCATTTAAAATTCAGCATAACCATTTATATTAAAATGACAACTCTTAATTATATAATATAATTTAATATATCTGTCTTTGAAGTTTGTTTCTTGAGAAGTTTTACATCAATAATTCCTCTTCCATTACTAAATTGAATAGCAAATCATCCCCTTATGCAAAATAGAAAGTTCAACCTAACCAATTTACAAACATGTCACATTCTGAATTGTTTGGGAAGAGATTGAATTAGATTTTCTACATATGCATTTGTGTCCTTTTTTACATATAAACTTTTTTATTTAACAATAAGTTCACTTTTGCAATAAACTAAAAGCATGACATACAAATTTTAGAGTTAGTTTTGCTTTGGTCTTCTTAAGTAATTTTTTAAAAATTTATATAACTTAGTGAGTTATTTATCATTTGTATTTCAGCACCAGAAATTTCAACACTACTAAGCATATGGTATGTTCAGAGCAACATGAAATAAATTAAGAAATAAGATGAAGAAATGTGTGAAAATGAGTATTAAAAAGTTGAAATGCAAAACATTATTCTAGTGAATGAATTATATTGTAAAATGAAAATAGATTTCTAGTACTGACATTTAAAAAGTTTTCACACACATCCTTACAAACACAAAAGGAAGAACTTACTGAAAAGCAGACACTTAACCTCCTTAGAACCTCCTGTGTGCAGGACCATGTCCTGGCCTGGAATCTGGAAAGACCCATGAGTCAAGAGTAATAGCTTAGATTTGCTTACTAGGAACAAAAAGCAAAAACATTTACTTGGTATTAATAATGAATTAATATAGACTGAGCATGGAATGACAGGTGATTGAGAAACTGCTGGCATCAAAGTCTTAAAGATCCATCCACACTTTCATGATTTTTTTTTAATTCAGAAACACTATCAGAACCAAGAAATACCCACTTACAGCTCTATCAGAAGAAGAGGAAAAGTAATCACTATGAAATATGCCTAGAGCTTTTTTCATAACAAAGGACAATTCTTCAGGGAAAAACACTTTGCCAAACCTTTATTTCATTTGTGGGGAAGATAGTCCTTCACCTCTTGTTCTCTCTAGCCTTTTTGTCTCACTGAAAGGTGGAGGAAAAAAATCTATTTATCTATCTATTTTTCTATATCTATCTGTCTTTGAAATAACACATGTGAACTTTTCAGCCAGGAATATTAGGTCCCCTAAAGAGATTTAATCATAAGATTAATAATGCTTTCCCTCTGCAACACCTGGCCACCATATCAACATGGCTGCAGTATAGTATAACAATGGGTTATAGCTTAAAGCCTTGAAAGATGAAAGCATTTTCTGAATAAGAGTACTTAATGACAGACAAAATTAAAAGAAGGAAGAAAGGGAAAAGAAAGAAAGTCAAAAAGGAATGTGTGGCCTTGTTCATCTTCATTTACAGCAAATACTAATCACAGCCTAATTTCTAGAATGCTCTCTCTCTCTCTCTCTCTTTATCTATCTATCTATCTATCTATCTATCTATCTATCTATCTATCTATCTACATATTTATTTGTACATATACATATATATTTCTTGGGGGAGGGTGGGGTACCAGGGTTTGAGCAGGAGCATTTTCCACTGAGCCATGTCTCCAGCCCTATTCTGTATTTTTATTTAGAGACTTTAGAGACAAGGTCTCACTGAATTTCTTAACACGTTGCTTTTGCTTTTGCCAGCCTCAGGCTTTGAACTCTCAGTCCTTGTGCCTCAGCCTTCCAAGCCACTGGCCTAGCAATATTAGAGTAAATTTTAACTTAAGATTTATTTATCTCAATTTTCATTTTGTTGTATGACATATTTTGCTTTCAACAAAAAGCACTAAATATATTAAAAGAAAATGTATCATAGTTTGAAGAGACCAAGTGAACAATTTAACCAGACTTACATATAACATAGATGTCAGGATTATTAGACAAGGTATTTAAAATTGCTATGATTAATATGTTAAGGGCTTTAATAGAGGAAGTAGAAAACATTAATGAAGATATGAGAAATATAAGCAGTAATATGGACAATCTAAAAATTGAAAGGAAATAAGAAATAAAGAATGTCTTCAATGGATTAATCAGTAGGTTGGACATGACTGAGGAAGATTACTGAAATTGAATAATGCAAAAAGAAAATCACATAATAATTATAGAAATGGAACATATAAGAAATGTAGAACTATTATAGGAGGTGTGACATATATCTTCTTGAAATTCCAGAGAAAGATGAGAAGAAGAAGAAGTAATTAAAATAATAATTGCCAAAAAACTTCCAATTAATGACAGTTGCAAAACCATAAATCCATGAAACTCAGAGAAGAACAATTAAAAAAATAAATACATAAATAAAACTAAAAACAAAATAAAAGGAAAAACAATGAAAATAATAAAAATTATATATATATGTATATATATATATATATATATATATATATATATATATATATATATATATATATATGTATTCACTTTTTGGAAAACCATAGATCAAAATAAAACCTTGAAAATTCTATGGGTACAGGTTTAGAAGTAACACCATACCTACTGAAAAACAAGGACTAGAATTACAATAGACTTCTCATCAGTAACCAAGCAAGCAGGAGACAGTACATAGAATATTTAAATTATTGAAAAACATAAGAAAGCTAGAATTTCTTATTTAGTGAAATCTTTATGTGGTAGTGAACAAGAAAAAAGACTTTCTCAAACAAATACTGAATACATTACCAGGAGACTTGCCCTGCAAGAAGTAATAAAAGAAATTCTTTAGAGAGAAGGAAAAGGATAACCAGAAATTCATAACCACACAAATAAAGGAAGAAGTCAGAATAAATAAAGGTAAAACAAAATATTTGATTATTCTCAATTCAATTGCTCCAAATCATAACTTTAATCATAAAAGCAATATATTCAGTGTATATAGTATGTGGGTAAGTTAAATGAATTAGACATTATCACAAAGATTATCACGAAGAAATAGTGCAAAATTTCAGATGCTTCACAAATTTTGTTCTATGCATATCTAGAAAAATGTGGTTGTCAGCTTAATTGATTTGAATTTATCTCAGTAAATTACAGTGTTGAAAATTTTTTTTAGTTCAAAAAAAACTGAACCATATATTTTTGTTCTCACCTCCAAGTCCCTGTGAATTAGATTTACTCTTCAACTAGATTTATTAAGAATTACAGTAATTGATTGGCAAATTACCATTGGCTGGTAAGATGCTAGTAGTTTCTTTAGTTTCTTATCGATGCCCAAACAGGCCACTAGGAACTTAAGCTGCATAAAACCACAGCTGCTTAAATAAAACACAAATATATTAATATAGTACTATAGATTAGAAGTGTGTAGGCTTAGCTCATTTCTCTGCTCCAAATCCCACTAGGACCAAATCAAGATATTGGCCATCCTATGGTGGTAACTGGAGGCATTAGGCATTATCCACTTTTATATTATTGACAAATTTCAGTTTTGTGTGGTTGTTGGACTGAGATCCTTTTTGCTTCATGGGTGTTGGCTAAGGATGTGCTTATCTTGTAGAGGCTGCCTATTTTCCCTTATTTGTAACCTCTTTCTCTATGTTCAAAGCTTTGAGCCCTTCTCCTCTTTTGATATTATCTTTTCCTTTGTACTCATTTCTCTTTATTCCACATGTCTTTGACTATTCTGTTCTGTTATTTTTTAGGTTCCATGTTATTACATAGGGCCATGTCAAAATAGCAAGGATAATCTCAACATAACCACTGAGTCACAATTAAAAACAAAATTTATACCAAATTTCAAAGAAAAAAAAAGACAATTTTGAAACCCGCAAGAGAAAAAGTGACTTCTCATGTACAAAGGAAGCTATATAAGACCATCAGTGGATTTCTCAGAAGAAATTTTGCAGAAGCTGAGTGTGCTGGTGCACACTTGTCATCCCAGTGGTTTCAGAGGCTGAGGCAAGAGGATCACCAAGTTCAAAGCCAGTCTTTGCTACTTAGCAAGACCCTAAGCAACTTTGGAGACCCTGTCTCAAAATGAATGAATGAATAAATAAATAGGGTTGGTTCATGGCTCAGTGGTTAAGTGCCTCTCAGTTCAATCCCTGGTACCCTTCCTCCCCCTCAAAAAAAGGAAGAAGAAATTTTGCAGAAGTAAATGGGATGAAATTTCTAGACAGAAATGAATTGCTATTAGTGTGCTGAAAGAGGAAAACTACCATCCAAGAATAAAATAGCCAGCAAAAATGTCCATCAAAATCAAAGCAGAGATTAAAAAAAAAACAAAACATTCCCAGATTAAACAAAATCATACCAAATATCTCTTCTGACCACAGCAGCATGAAACCAGAAAGTAATTGCAAAGAGAAAACTGAAAAATTCTCAAACATGTGAGAATTAAATAACTCACTCTTGAATAACCAATGGTCATAAAAAAATGAAATTGGGAATTTAAAAAATATCTCAAGACAAATGAAAACAGAACCATATCATACCACAGCTTGTGGAATATAGAAAAAGCAGACATCAGAGGGAAGTTACAGTGATCAATGCCCATATTAAAAAAAAAAAAACTTAACTTTTACACTTCATGGAAATAGAAAAGTACAAACTAAATCCAATGGTAGTGAAAGGAAGAAGATAATAAAAATTAGAGCAGAAATAAAAGAAATAATGGAAAAAATAGAAAAAATAATCAATGGCAACACAGATTTTTGAAAAGATAGACAAAATTGACAACTGCTTAGTTAGAAAAAATGAAAAGAATACAAATAAATTTTAAAAAGAATGAAAAAGAGATGGTACAACTGATGTGCAATTTATTCATATTATCTAACAATCAATTATGAAAAATTTCTAATATTTATGCTTCATAGTAAGTAAGAAAGTATTATTTCTCTTTACATTTGTGTATTTTTTTTCTCCCCCCTCATTTATTTTACTGTTGTGTCAAAAGTTAAATTTATTTTTCAAGCTTCAGATTTTAAGCTTTTTTAAAAAATCTATGGTCCTGGGGATTGAATCTGAGAGCACTTTATCACTGATCTGTACCTGCAGTCCTTTTTAAATTTTTTTTTTTGAAACAAGGTCTTGTATATTTGCTGAGGCTGGCCTCAAACTTATGATACTTCTGTATCAGCCTCACAAGTCACTGAGATTACAGGTGTGCACAGCCACGCCTAGCACAAACTTCAGATTTTAATAATATTATTATTATAATTGTTTGTATTGTTTTCTTCTTATTCTTTAATTTCTTTCTATTCTGCAACTTAATTCCATGTAGTATAGGGCACTTTATTTAAAATTTAAATAATGGTTTATATTAACAGAAATTATATTTTAATGATATTTTTGACAATTTAATATTTCTTATTGTTACCTTTTGTTATCCAGTTGAAAATACACAAAACTTTTCTATTAGTTATTAGCCTTATTGTAATAGTTCCTTCTATAATATGGAAACTATAAAATTCCTCATTAATATGAGATGGAAATTGGTAATATGATTTCATTTTCTTTTGGAAGAAAAGAACATGACAAAAACTTATTAAGGATCCCCAGTGTTGGTTGAAAATCTTAAAAGTTTGTAATTTTTGGTAAAACATTTTCTTTGATTATGTAGTTAATTAATAATTTAGCAAAATATATCTGCTTGGTAAAGATTTTTAGGATAATTAAAAATTTTAAAAAGCATACCACAGTTGTTTGCCTGTCTCTATTGGTACCTAGAGTTGATAATTTGGTCTATTTTCCTCAGACATTTTTGTTGTTTATTTGTCTACTAGTGTGTACATTTTCAGTTATTATTTTTTTTGCATATAGTGTGAATTGGAATTCTGTTTTTTCCCCAAAATTATTGTTGAATAAAACCACCTTAATTTAATTTAAATGGACATTTACAGTTAACAAAGTGTGTTGTAAATTTTAAAATTTAGTTATAGTGTTGTCTTGAAATTTAATGCAATGTTTTAAACATTTTAGCACTGAGATTAATATTTAATTTCAGTAATTAGGAAATACCAGTTATTCTTGTGATAACTTCCATGCTATTTTCAGCTTGATAAAGTTATAATGAATGATTGCTATGTTTAACATTCATTTTCATCAAAACTATCATATTTTTTATGTGATCTGACTATATAATAAATATTAGATCTGATACTGAAATCTTGAATTCTGTGATTAAGTTGTAATATTATTTTAAAATAACAGTAAATAGGATTTGAAATGTTTTAAAGTGTTTACATGCATATTAAAAATAAATTTGACCTGTGCTTTTGCTTTATTATGTTTTACTTTTTTGTTAACCATTAACCAAAATCTTAAACTTATTTGAGAATTTCCTCTGACAATTATCTCAAAAAATTCTACTCACAACTTATTGCTTACAAATATTACAAAGAAGAAACCAACACATACACAGAAATTATTTTGTCTTATAGTTAAATATCTTTTTCATTTCTAAATGTACAGTTGTAAGTGTGTTTGATTCTAAAGCATACTATACATAAAAATCTATGTTTATATCACTATTTTGCTTATTTATTATGTAAAGTTTTAAAATTTTCTCCATATCCTTAGAAATTTTACATTTCTAAAATCATATTTAAATAAAGACAGTTTTCACTAATACTACATACGTATGTTGAGTTCTTTAAATCTGAATGCTATAGTTTATTTCAGCATAAGTAAATTATTAATTTATTGACCCTCTACTTTTAAAAATGCTTTGTTAGTGCATTATAGTTTTGCATCATAGTGGGGTTCATTTTGGTATACATGTATGGAATATAATTAGCTGTATCTCAATCCCCAGTGCTTTCTCTTTCCCTCCCTTCCTACCTAGCTCTGTTTCCCATTCTCTACTTTACTGTTGACCCTACACTTTTCCAACTTTTCATTTCTCTAAGTTTATTTAAAAATCAAAGTACACAAAAGTTAATGTTTATGTTTTCAACCACTGTATCTCTTAACTTTTCTTTGTCATATTTTATTTATTTGTAATTTTGAAAAGTATTTTCAGAATATTTATCAGCTGGTCTTCCATCTCAAAAATTGTGTCATATGCTCTTTATTCTGTTGTTAATGGCATCTACTAATTTTTTTTAAAATTTGTAGAACACTCAATTATTATTTTATGATATTCTCTTATCCCTTCCTTGGAAGTCACTAATTAAACTGCAAATGATTTTCAGTTTCTCCATTAACTTTTTTATTGTTTTTGAGAAAAATCAAAGTTATCAAAAATTGTTTTGAAATATGGTATATACATTATCAAACAACCAAAGATGTAACTAGAGGACTTGTCAAATATTTGGTAAGAATATTCAGGGACATATGGATTTATATAACACTGGCTGTACTTCCTTTTAAAAATAGTCAAATGAATTTATGCTGTCAAAACTATCACTGTATAGAGAAAAAGATAGCTTATTAAAATTTTTAAGAGGCAACCAGCATATTTATTATTTAAAACTTATAAAAGAATTAGAAAATATGGAATGTTATCCATGTATAAAGTTGCCACATCATTAAAGAGTAACAAATCAAATATATATAAGAATTGGAAAAAAAATGTAACATGACCAAAGTAAGCCTTCTCTGTCCCTATCAGGAAAATGTAGAAATGTTCAAAATTACTATGATTTTTACAATAGTACTTTAAAGGAGAAATAAAATTGTGATAAACATATTTACACACAGTATTTATTGGTCAGTAAATCTTAAACCATGAAGTACATCTAACTGGAGCCTAACAGGGCTCTGGTGCTTCCTAGCTCTTGTATTCTGGGTGTCAATTGACACTCCGAGTGTCAATTCCCTATGGTGTTTTTTGCAAGAATTCAAAGGAGTAATACACATAAAATGCTTGTAACACTGGCACATAGAGGCATTATTAAGTTTCACCTGCTATTACCATTATCATCGTTGCCACTAAAGACAGGATGTGTCAGTGATGTCTGCCACCAGCACTTTCTTCAGCATTGTTATGAATGTTTTAGCTAATACAATGAGGAAAGAAAATGAATGTACAGAAAACCGAAGACCTGTTACAACTATTAAAAGAGAGTGGTACTGCTGTAGTTACACTCAGTGTAAATGCGTGATTTTAAAAATTTGATACAATCTCTTAAAAATGAGATAAAGAAGGGGATTTTTTTTTTCATAACAGAAATAGTGAGTTTTTTATTTCTAGATCCAAATATGTAAGAAATGTCCAAGAATTTTATGACAACTCAAAACAAAATTACCTATATGTAAAACTAGAATCTAAATAATTAAAAATCATAACAACTTTGTAATAGATAATTTAAAATATTGAGAATATTCTGTCAAAATTACATTTAATTCAATTTTACTATGATTCTCATACTGGGGGGTGGTATTACAAGAGAATGCTTGTAAAATTCACCTAGTAGAATAAATGTGAGAACAGCTAATAATATTTTTAAGTATTGGGAGAGCATTGGGGAGAAATACAATATTTTTCAGAACAGAGGATGCATGTCCGAGATCAATAGTGGTAGATAAGATTATGCTGCTTCAATTCAGGGAGTATTGTAAAGACGTGTGAATACTGGAAATGCAGCTCTAGTATTACATGAGAAATTGAACAAGCATTGTCAAAATTTTTATCATAACATTAACATGTTTGAATCTTTAGATTAAAAAATTAAACATTCTTCAAAATACAGTCAAAATTCTGAAAGGTAAGGATTCTGAGATGTCAGATTTCAGACACATGGGTTCTCCCCAGACACCTTGAGTTAGAATTTCCTAGACTGGAATGTGGTAATCTGTTTTTTAATGAGTACTGCTGGTGATTTCAATATTTGAAGTCAGATCTTAGTTCTCAGAGGATATTATTCCTAAGAAATTGGTTTTAAGAAATTGTAAGAAAATGCAGATATTAGCTTCCTCCTTTAAAGATTCTATCACAAGGGACTTAAGGAAAAATAAAATGAGACTCAATATTTAAAAATAAATATTCCAAAATAAACTCCTAAACTTTAAGAGGAATTCAGCTTCATATTATCATTTGTCTAATATTTATTTTAATTGTAAATTTGTCTCCAAGTTGCATCTGATTACTTTTGGCAAACAATTATATCAGGGGAGGAATGCACATGGGATTAAGAGTTAATCCTAATAATGTGAGTCTACGATTATTTGGAACAGGTGGTTTTATATAGTTTTCCCCTAATAAGCATGTCCGAGATCAATAGTGGTAGATAAGATTATTTAAGTAGAATTCATAGCATTTGTAGAATTAGGGTGAGTTTTGAGATAAAGGAGTCAAACATTGACATTAGCAATATACTTAAAAAACAGGCAGGTTTGTAGCATGTGAAGAAATATTTATTTAGATTTATAAGCTTTATCAGATATTAGAGATGGATATGGATGCATGGGTCCCAGGACATGAAAACCTATCTTTAAAAGAATAGAAATAAAAGTGAAATTACTAGAAAAGAAAGATGACTGACTGGCAAAGGCTTAAGGTTAGAATGGAATTCTTGAGAATGCAAACATTTCAAGAAGTAAGAGGTAAGCACCAAAAATTTATGAAATGAATGAGAGTGCAAAGTACTCAAAAATTAATTAAGTGCATAGTGCCTGAATCCCTCAGAGAAAAGCTAAAAGTATCAGTCCTTTAACCTAATATTTTTTCTCATATATGCACAAAGAATATTCATATTGTACTAATTCCCCACTTGTAACACAAATCTCTGTAACCTTTAATTCAACTTCTCATTGATTCTAAAATGTTTTTTCTTCCCCCACTAACTCTATTTGCAATCCAAATATAGTGTGGAAATACTTGAATAACCTGTATTTAACCCCAGACAGGTATTAAATTACGAATTACATATGTTCAATATCAATCAACTTTAGCCCTTTGAAATATCTTCTTATAGCCACCAACTGTACTTGGACCACTTTTTGTCTGTTTTTAGAGAAGGCGGTATGTAGGAAATCATTATATGAAATATGTGTGTTCCAAAAGAGCTCTCTGAGAGTGTCCATTTCTATACTGGATTATATTTGAAGTGAATAGAATACTTAAAGAAATTCCCTAGTGAATCAATTTGTAAATGAGTTTTGTAATCTCCCCTTTGAGGGTTTTTTTTCCTATTCTGCCTCTTGTACTTGGAACTTTCTTTACATCTCTGAGTTACAAAATTATAAAATCAGACCTCTTACTTAGTCTGATGTCCTATAAAATTTCAAAATCCCACAAACTAAGTAAATCACACCAGCAGAGAAACTTCTGTTTTGCACACTGATATGCAAACATATGTCAAATAAAATAAGTGCTTATTTAACACTAATACAAAATAGTTTTAACTTTAAATATACTAAAATTGCCTGCCACTTTATGGCATAATTCATCTTCCTTTTTTATTATTATAAACTCCTTCATATCCCTTGGTTAATTTCTTTGAAGCACAGGAAGACTACCAAGAAATTAAAGGGACCAAAACAATTTTTTATACTAGCTTATTTTCTACCTTTAAATCAGTCTGGTATAAAAGCAATTGAAATTTTGGCTCTTATTTCTATATTTCTAACAGAAATGCTGGTGGTAGTTTAGGCAAGATATCCTATGGTGGGCCATCTCCTTGAATGTTTTGAGTCGCTAGAACCTGATTATTCTTCCTTCAGACTCACCCATTTTCCACCAAACACTGTCTTCTTCAGAATTTATCCTATGCCACAGAGAAGATCAATGAGAAACAGTTCTAATGTAATTTGGAAACTTCTCGTCCAGTTGTTGTTGAATTTAGCCTCTGTCAGAGGGTGTAGGTACATTCTCCGTATAATATGCTATCATGGGAGACCAACAGTGTGTTTAGACACCTTCTAACATAGCTCATAGCTTTTAATTTGATTTCCCTTTGAAAATGGATCTTGACAATTTTCTCTGAATACATACCCTGCTTGAACTTTTTATTTCATGTGCCTACATTGGCAAAACTACCCATTAGTTTTTTTTCTTTAATATCAAACATGTCCAGCAATAAGCTCAAATTCATTATATTGCAGTCAAATTTGTATTGTGTTATTGATCATTTCCCAGGAGAAATGTGACACCCCTACAATAATTAATGGTTCATACTTCCTGGTCTTGCTAAAATTTCTGGTTTATTTGATGTCCTGTTTTTTATAATACAAACATTTTTGAAACTGCTGTTGTTAAATATTTGAATAATGGCAGCTCTGGAACAAATTCTTCTTTATAGGAAATTAATCTTATTTCATCATTTTATTAATAAACCATTATTTTTCATGGTTGAGCCAATTGCTTAACAAGAGATTTCTTGTTGAAAAGCACTACTTCCTTTTTAACAAAATGTCTACTAGGTTGACTATCAGGTTGATGTCATATATAAGGTAGTCCTATTCCTATATTTCCTTTCCATTGAAAAAGTCTTTCACTAAATGATTCTGAAAGTAAAACTATAGAATGCAGTTTATTAATTTTTTGCTACATCTAACATAAAATAGCAGCAATAATTCTGTATTATAATTAGCAATTACATTCCTTAATGTATAAATAGTTTGCCTCACTAGTAATTAAATAATGCAAAGTAGAAATAAATTTTAATCCCAAGCTATAGATAGATTCCTTACATTGGGAAATTTCATTTGATTAGTATTATTTTATTTTATTTTTTAAAATATTTCCAGACATAAATAACTAAGGAGATAATAAGCTTACAATTTATTTTTACAAGAGTTTAACAAAAAATAATACTCAAATCCATTAATCTGTGTTTTGGTATGGTTAGTTAATCTTTGACTCTTATTGAATTTTATATAAAATATTTTGTGATCCATTCTAAACAAACTGACTTATGGGAACAAGAACTCAATTCTGACTAGCTTTTTTTGTCTAATATCATTTCTTATTTTTTCATCCCCAATATTACATTTGGTGTCCTCAGTTTATTTTTAAGTTACAATGGGTAATTGCATAATTGAGGTCACTGCTTCATGATGAACAAGGGGACCCAGTTCCTTAAAGGTGCACATACTTATTGGAAGGCATACTTATATGGCAGATTTTAAGCACTGAACACTGTGGTCAGAACTGTATGTACAACAAAGTTTATGAAATCCATATATGTTACACTCCATTTTTCCTCTCCATTACAGTTATTAATATTGTCATTATTTACAATCATCATTTGATGATTAATTTCTTCTATGAGTCTGATCATTGTTCTTAATGCCTTTGAAAAATATAGCAAAATAAGTCAATACTCAAATTGTTCCATTTCTAGACTGTTTCCTTTGTGGTATAGACAGAGTGTTTAAGTCATTTATTGAAACCTAATCCCTAATGTGATGATATTTGGAAATTGAGTCCAAAAGGAGTGACTAACTAATTGGGTAGAGCTGAAAATGGGATTACTTTCATTTAAAAATTATTGTCATTTTAAAGACCACCCTGGCCCATTCCATCCTGTGAGAACACAGCAAAAATATGGCAGTCTATGAAATAGAAAGCAGGTCTTCATCATACATAAAATCTGTTGGTGCCTTGATCTTGGTTTTTTCAACATAAAGGACTATGAAAAGATAACTTTTGCTTATAAACTACCAGGTTTCTTTCATGTTACAGTAGTTCACATGAAAGCAAAAATTGATTCAGAGAAGTGGGGTTGGGTGGTGCTGTAACAAACATAAAAATGTGGAGGTGGCTTTGGAAGTGGGTAATGGTAAAAGTCGGAAGAGTTTTAAGATTCATACTAAAAAAAATTTTTCATTGCCATGATGAACCTGAAAGGCAATTGTAGGAAAATATCTGATAGAAAACAGGAATTTTATAGACAATGCCTCAGTCTCCTTAGAGAATACCTTAATATTTATGAATAGACATTGGTAGAAATATGGATAATAAAACCTAGTCTAATGAGATCAGAGGGAAATGATATATTTAGACATGAGGTGTCACCCCAAAGCTCATGATTAGGTTAGGAGAACTGTTACATAATCAATGGATTATTATGTTTGATGGATTAAAAATTTGAAAGTACTACTGTAGTAGGTGACAAGTGTAGGTACTTAAGGTATGGCTGGAGGAAATAGGTCATTTGGGGGTTTATATTTTGTCCCTGGTACCTCACTCTCTCTCTTTGCTTTCTGGCTTCCATGAACTAAGTAGATTTTTTCTGCCTTGCCCTCCACTATATGTTTTGCCTCATCTCAGGCCCAGAGCAATGGAGTTGGCCCTGATCATGGACTGAACCTATGAAACCATAAGCTCAAAATAAATATTTTCTCCTCTAAGTTCTTTTTTTCCAGGTATTTTGAACTCAGCAATGTAAATGACATACAGAGGAAATGAGGAACATTTTATTGGAAACTAGGGGAAATATCCTTCTTGTTATAAATTGACAAGGAACTTAGCTGAATTGTGTGCATCTAGTGTTTTTGGAAGGTCTAACTTTTGAGCAATGAAAGTACATATTTGGATAAGGAAATTTCTAAGGCAAGTACTGAAGGAGCAGCTGTTCTTTTCCTGATCATTTATGATAAAATGTGAGAAGTGAGGAAACTATGTAAAGATAGATTTTTTTTAAATCAAAATGGAATCAGAACTTAATGACTGGGAAAATTCTCCATGTATCCATATCTTTTAGAGTAAGAAAATGTGTTTGGTAAAAATACTAAAAATGTGGCCTAGTGATTGGCAAGGATGTGGATCAGTCATATAACAAAAGTCAGGCATTATATAAGAAAATGGAATAATGGCCCTTAAGATAAAGTAGAGATCATGAAGGCCGCCCTTTGTATCACAGGCTCACATAAAAACAAAAAACAAAAAACAAAAACAAAAAAAAAAAACCTGTATGATGTGAGTAGTTTCAAAGGTGGAGCCATCAAAGTTTATGCAACCTTGGTGTTGCCCAATTCTGCCTCACATCATAGGCTCTGCTTCCCATAATCTGGGGTGCAACAACTTGGCAGCCTCAAATGAAGCTCAGGTAGGCCCTAGTGTTGCATGTTCCGCATTAGTGACCTCTCCTGAGAGCAATGTCTCTGGGAGATAACAGAGCACAAGAATGTTGGGGGCATAGTTACCTCCAACTGGATTTCAAAGAATGGGACCTATGTCTCACAATACCAGTTTGTTATCAAAATAAGACCATCAATCCAGTTGGCTTACAGAGCAGAATATTGAGCTAAAGATAATTCTTGAGTCTTAAGGTATAATGGAATCAGTCAAATTGAATTTTAGACTTATCTTGGATCTCTCATTCCATTTTTCTTTTTCCTTTTAAAAATGGTTAATTTCATCCTATGTCTGCCCAACCATTGTATTTTGGAAGCACATACTGGTTTCTTTTTTTTCCCCTAAAGCTCACAGTAGGAAGAGAAATTTTCTTCAGGATTAATATACCTTGAGTCTCATCCCTATATGATTTATGTGATATTTACATGATATATTTTACTTTAAGTTGATGTCTAATGAGTTAAGACTTTTTCGTTATTGGAAATTTGGATGAGTATGAGAGAAGTATATAAATTTTGTGAGGCCAATGATGGAATGCCATAGATGGAATGTTTATGTTCCCCTATATTTCTATGTTGAAAGCTAATTCCCCGTGTGATAATATTTGGAGGTAGAAACTTTAGGAGGTGCTAAAATCATGAGGGCAGAGTCTTAATGAATGAATGTCATTAATGTTAAGTATTTTAAAATTATTTTACATAACAGTAGTGTATATTTTAAAACATTATATGTACATAGAATAAGTATAACTTGTTCAGTTAGAATTCCATTATTGTGGTTGTACATAATGTGGAGTTACATTGGTTGTATATTGCTATGTAGATAGAAAAGATATTTCCAAGTCATTCTACTGTCTTTGCTATTCTCATTTCCCCTCCCTTCTCTTCATTCCCCTTTGTGTAGTCTAATGAACTTTTAATCTTCTCCCCCCTTGTTGTGGGTTAGCATCCACATATCAAAGAGAACATTATGCCTTTGGCTTTTGGGGAATGAATTATTTAAATTAGCATGATATTCTCCAGCTCCATCCATTTACCTGGAAATGCCAAAATTTCATGCTTCTTTATGGATGAGTAATACTCAATATTCAATATCTATCACCTTTTATTCATCCATTCATCTGTTGTAGTGCACCTAGGTTGGTTTTATGGCTTGGTTATTGTGAATTGAGTTGCTAAAAACATTAAAGTGGCTGCATCACTACAGTATGCTGATATTAAATACTGTGTGTATAAACCAAGGAGGAGAATAACAGAGTCATATGGTGGTTCCATTCCAAGTTTCTTGAGGAATCTCCATACTGCTTTCCAGAGTGATTACACCAATTTGCAGTCTCACCAGCAATGTATAAGTAAACCTCTTTCCCACATTCTTGCCAATATTTATTGTTGTTTATATTCTTGATAATTGCCATTCTAACTGGGATGAGATGGAATCTCAGTGTCAATTTCATTTGCTTTTCTCCAATTGCTAGAGATATTGAACATTTTTTTCTTATATTTTTGACCATTCATATTTCTTCTTCTATGAAGTATGTGTTCAATTCCTTAAACCATTTATTGATTGGTTTTTTTTTTTTTGGTGTTAAGTTTTTTTGAGTTCTTTGTATATCCTGGAGATTAATGCTCTCTCCTCTGACATGCTGGTAGTAAAGATTTTCTCCCATTCTGTAGGCTTTCTATTCATCTTCTTGGTTGTTTCCTTTGATGTGAAGACATTTTTAGTTTGATAACATCCCTCTTATTGAGTCTTGATTTTAATTCTTTTACTTTAGGAGTAGTATAAAGAAGTTGGTTCCTAAGCTGATATAGTGGAGAGTTAGGCCTACTATTTTTCTAGTAGGCACAGAGTCTCTGGTATAATGCCTAAGTCCTTGATGTACTTTGAACTGAGTTTAGTTCATAGAGACAGAGTTTCAGTTTCATTTTGCTACATATGGATTTCCAGCATCATTTGTTGAAGAGGCTATCTTTTCTTCAATGTCTGTTTATGGCTTCTTTGTCAAGTATTAGATAATTCTATTTATGTGGATATGATTCTATGTCTTCTAATCTGCTCCTTTGGTCTTAATATCTGGGTTTTTTTGCCAATAGCATGCCATTTTTTAATTTTAATTTTTTTATATTATGACAGCAGCAGAATGCATTACCATTTATATTACACATATAGAGCATATTTTTTCATAACTCTGGTTGTACACAAAGTAGAATCACACCATTTGTGTCTTCATACATGTACTTAGGGTAATGATGTCCATCTCATTCCACCATCTTTTCTGCCCTGCTGCTCGCTTCCTTCCCCTCCCTCCATTTTGCAAAGGGGAGGGAGCCATTTTTGTTAGTATAGCTCTGTAAAAAATCACTTGCATTTCTATACACTAATGATGAATCAGTTGAAGGAGAAATCAAGGAAACTATCCCATTCACAATAGCCTAAAAAGAAAAAAAAAAGGAATCAACCTAAAAAAAAAAAAGAGAAAGAACTCTACAATGAAAAATACAGAACACTAAAGAAAAAAAAAATTGAAGAAGACCTTAGAAAATGGAAAGATCTCCTGTGTTCTTGGATAGGCAACTTTAATATTGTCAAAATGGTCATACTACCAAAAGTATTATGCAAATTTAATGCAATTCCTATTAAATTCCAATGACAATCTTCATAGAAACAGATAAAGCAGTCATGAATTTATCTGGAAAAATAAAAGGCCCAGGATAGTGAGAAAAGTAACCCAGGAGACATCACAATATCAGACTTTAAATTATACTACAGAGCTACAGTAACAAAAAACATCATGTCAAGTTATATGGAGAAGAGGGTAGTTTATCAACCTATAAATGGGCTCTCAACAGACATCAGATTTTTGTTTGCCTTGATCTTAGATTTTGTAAGGATTCAGAATTGTAAGAAATGTATTTTTGTTTTTATGACACCTAGTTTATAATATTTGTTTTATTGGGTTGAACAAAGTAACATCTATATTGCATGATTCTTTAATTATTTTCTCATTTGTTGCACAATTCAAAAACCTCATCTTGTATCTGTTAGGCCTTTCTGCTCTTAGATTCTATTATTCAGTATAGATTTTCCAGTTCTTTGCTAGAACCAATCTATGGCCAATTTTTTTGCAAATTCCCCAAGTCATTCCATCACATCACCTTGATTCTGTGTAATTTCATATGTTATCATTGCCTCTTTCTGAGCAAGAAAGAATAGCTGAGCCTAGTGATAATAGGTAACATGAATAGAAAACTAAAAAATCTCCTATTCCAACTGCTCATCTACACCAATTTTATAATCCTCTCTATTATATAAATTCAGCCCTAGTGTTAAATCCATTTGATCAGATGAAAAAATTAAGATAAAGGATCTTGAGTAATGTGACTAGAATCATTTTACCTGTTGTAGTTTGGATGTGAGGTATCCCCCAACTGCTCATGTATGAGACAATGTAAAAAGACTTAGAGGAAAAAATGATTAGGTTATGAGAGCCTTAACACAATCAGTGAGTTAATCCTGTGAGGGCATTAATTGAGTGGAAATTGAAAGTGGGTGTGGTGTTTCTGGAAGAGGTAGATTCCTGAGGGCATGCCACTGGGGTATATATTTTGTGTCTGGCAAGTGGAATCTCTCTCTGCTTTCTGATTATCATGTGATCTGCTTCTCTCTGCCACATCATGGCAGAAGCCATTGATGTAGAGCCTTGAAGAATGGAGTTGATTGCCTATGGATTGAGACCTCTGAAACTGTGACCTTCTAATAAACTTTTTCACTTCTACTATTTTTTTCTGGTCAGGTCTTTTAGTAACAGCAGTGAAAAAGCTGACTAAAACAGGGTATTAATTTGCAAAACTTGAATGGAAATCCAGGTAGACTGCCTGCATTTTTCTCACTCTATATAACTGACTCCTTCCTACCAAGAAAAAAATCCACACAATCAGATGGACTGTAGATATAATTTGGTAATCCTTAATTTCAACTGGGTCTTTCACATTTCCACATAGTCCTTCTATTTTCTAACCATTTTGTCAAAAAGTTAGAAATGATAGGGAGAAATCCTTTCCTCATCAATATTCTTAGAAAGGTACTCTGAGTGAACATATCTAGATAAAAAATTTTCAAATCAAACTCCTAAATTTATAAGGTTTCTGTTAACTGTAATTATAAACAACAGTTTCCTTTCATTAAATAATGATATAGTACCATACAGAGAGATAAATATTCTGATATTTATTTTAAATTTTCTCTCTTAATTTTTTCTTTATTTACAGATGAAATCCTGAAATTTTAAATGGGAAAAATAGTCCATAGTCATTGTCAATAGTACATAATATCATTGTCAAATATTACATATACTACATAACTGAATGTGCTGTACTTCACACAACAACATCACCACAAACACATGAATGGGCATTGTTCTATTTTGTTACATTGGCTACATTACTAGCAATAGGATCTTTTCAGCTCCATTATAATCTTATAAGG
The DNA here is from genome assembly GCF_052094955.1 of Ictidomys tridecemlineatus. NCBI lineage: Eukaryota > Metazoa > Chordata > Mammalia > Rodentia > Sciuridae > Ictidomys > Ictidomys tridecemlineatus. The sequence continues at coordinate 44,500,489 of NC_135485.1, read as the reverse complement.
TTTTCATCATACACATGATTCCTGGCACACTACAATGTTATGAGGCACAAGATTACACTAAAATCTTTATTTCTACCCCACACCTCATGTTCCCATTATATCTAGGAAAATTTGCTTCCATTTTCCAGAAAATCTATATGCCATAAAACCAATAATATATATCAATGCCAATGCAGTCACATGCATAATTGCATGATCAACAGTGATTTCAAGTTCCTCTGAGTCCAGGGTTGATTGTCTCCTGATTTCTAATTATTATAGTCTGGTTTTTATATACTGTGCTATTTATTCACTCTTCATTTTTTATTTCTTGTGGTTTTTGATCCAAATAGCTTCACCCTTTTAGAATTAAAAGAAGATTCAAATATTTTCTATGTTTACTTAAAACAGCAACAAGCTTTCATACTAAAATTCATTTTAAGACTTCAACTTCTGTCTCCTGTTACTCATCTTTTATCATTTCTTCAAATAAATGTTATTAATTCTACCCTCATACTGAAATGTCTTTTTTCTTTGATAATTGGTCATTATTTATGTTGTTGCTTCCCCCATTTTCATGGAAATCTACACTTATTGTAATGGATTAAGTAATGATTTTTTAAAATGTTTTGCCCTAAGGAAATTAATGTGGATTGGAAAAAGTGATTATGTTAATTCTTCCTTATACTTTCTTTAGATCTTTTATTTTTAAGATGACATATCTATTTCTACTATATACTGTGTCTGTGGGAGAAGCCGAAAATGTCCAGATGCAAAGAGGAAATGTGTATCAGTTATTTAAGCATTTTTATGCTGTTTCATATTGTTATGGATATCCCTAGTAAGCAAATAACTGTGGGGCTTTATTTTTTGATGCAGCAATTAGATATTACGTAGATCCAGAATTCTCTTCATTAATTGTGTGATAGGCAGCCTCGATTCAGCTGTGACAAGAAAACAAATCTTAATGGCAGAAAACTTAGCATGAAATATTTAATCTATTATAATCTTTCATTCATTTCAATGATAGCTATAATACATTACAATCAAATTGGTTACAACAGCCTATTTAAATTGAATTTTGTATCATGTTATTCAATTATAAATGTTATCTTTTCTGAATGCTTAGATTCAAATGCTTTAATAGAGAAGAGGATGATAAGGTTTCTAGGAACACTGGCTAAATAGTGTACATATTTACAGCTGAGTAGCTCATCAAACATGGAAAGATTAGAATAATTATAAATCTGACCCCAAAAAATTCTTATTGAATTTAAATCACAAAAGTTTCTCTTCCACTAAAAACTACAAAAATTCAGAGAGAAGCACACTGATGTTTTTGAAAAGAAATAATCAATCTTCAACAGAATTTTGAGTAACTGATTTCTAAAATAAAATGAAGTTGACCTTGTAGACAATTAAACACACACATATACACAAAGAATACTCTCTTCAAAATACTGAAAGCACAAAAAATACAATTATTTTTCTTCATGGAAACAATAAAAATGATGTACTGAGAAATGGTGTAATACCTGTTCAGAAGATTTGATATTGTTTCTCTTTCACTTCTCTGATAGACTGCTTTTTTTTCTACTTATAATAATGAATTTAATGTTTACAAACAAATTATATTGTGCTTCTTCTATCTTCAGAATTGTGAATAAAATCAACTAATATTGCCGATTTATGTCACTACCCTCACTAAAATAAATTATCTGATTCAGATTTGGTGGTCTAAAAATTTACCTTATGCTCTATTTTCTTCAGTAGTCCATGAAGAGATGTTTAACAATAGATATAGGACAGTGCTCATATACCACAGGGTTGGACAGTGGCAATACAGTTGAATTTTACTACAATTTACTGTGATATGTGCATCTTATTCATATGAAGCAATATCGCTGGAAAGGTTGAATGCTATTAAAACATTATATAACTTAACCAATCATAAGACTCTGTTTTATTGCATCAGTGCTTACCAGTCTAGTAACTAGTTATGTTTATGTATTCATTTAAAATTATACTTATATATGAATTATATGTGATTACAAAGACATACATAAGTGAAAGTGAAAACCATCATGCCTTAAAATATATTATTTAAAAATCAAAGAATTCATTTAAAAATTAATAATTACATTATTGCTTTCATATCAGCATATAAAATATATAGCAGTATTTATATTTGTACATATAAATATCGCTATAACATTCTTAAGCCATCTTTCATAAGTCATTAATCAGTATGTAAAAACTTAAGAAATACTTTTTTTTCAATATTGGGGAATGAGTCCAGAGCCTTGTGCATGCTAGGCAGTGGTCTACCACTGAGCTACATTTCCAGATCAGGGAATGCATAATATATATATTATGTATGTATACACACACACACACACACACACACACACACACACACACACACACATATATATATATGTTATCTGCTGTTATCTGGCGAGTTGGCCTCATATATATTAATTCCTTTATATTTCCTGCTTAGCTCTTTGTTTATACTTTTGAATGGATTTGAAGGATAGACCTTGCTTGAGAACAAAGAAATTTCAGTTTCCATCCTTCTTGAATAAAAAATACATCCACATAGAAATAAATTGTCCATATTCTGACAGATAAAGAACTGAGGTCTTATAAAGATTATGTTGCTTTAATTTAATTTTGGAGTTGTCTAATATTCAGTCCTCATGTTTTCTGTCTCAGGTTAATTTTGTTGGTTTTAGTTATTCTTTACTCCATAGGGGGTTATTATTTTTTGCTGTGCATTTTTTAAAATTAGAAATTAAGAGAGGCTGATTTGAATATGAGCGTCTTAATCAATACTTTCAGAAAGAAAGTGATGACAGCTACCTTGGAGAAAAATTAATTGAAATCCATATGAAAGAAAACAGAAAGAAAAAGATAAGTTAATTTTATTAAAACTAAAAATGTGAAAACACAATTAAACACAGTCAAATGCATATGAAACATGGAAATAGACCTAAATATATTTGAAATGGAAGAATGAGAGTTTAGAATAAGATTATGTAAGTATTCAGTTGTTCATTGCTTATATTTTTTCACTGGCATTCAATATGAATTGGTTTTGAAAGTTGCTCTTGTTAAAGGATCTAGTCTTTGGACTGGACACGGTATTTACCTTCCTTCTTTGACATGGAAGAAACTAAACATTGATTTTCCAGCCACCAGGAACTATATGACAAGCTAGGCTTTTCTTTCTTTGACAAAGGACTTTGTTACCTTAAAGAAAGACAAGAAAAGAGAAAGAAACAAACGGGGTGGGTTGGGGTAGAAAATGGATATAGGTAACCACTTACAATGAGTGGTACACATAACACATAAACTCACTCCTCTCTCATATACATACATAGACATGCACATACATGGATTGGAACATAGAAGGTGATGTGTTTCAAATCTGCAAAACTATTGAACTTAGGACCCTATATGATCCAAGATAAAAAAAAATGTTTCTCATCAAATGTCTATTTAATCTAGTTTAGAATATGTAAGGAATTGACCGAATGGAGATTTTGGAGGGTATAATTTTACAAACTATATTTGACAATAATTTTTTACCTGTGAATGAGTTTGAAAACACTGAAATTTCAATTATTTGGCAATATACCTTTAATGTGGAATATTATGGAATGCCTAAAACAGAAAAATTTTAGGAATGGTGTAGTAGTACACAAGGGAAAGCTACTGTCAATAATTTAAGGCTTAATTTATTGGTTTAAATCACTTGAGATTGTCATTTACTTGCAATAAGAATCATTTACTTGCACACACACACACACACAAACACACACTCACACACACACACAGATAGGAATGTAGAGCATGATGTGCTTCAGCTTGGCATGATGTGTTTCGGTTTGGCAAAACTTCTAAACCTAAGTCCCTAGATGAGACAAGATGAAATAAAATGTTTCTCACTCTGCAAAAGTTCAAAAGAAAAGAGACTAATGAGATGAAATAAAAATAACAGATGAGACACCTTTGCCATATTTAGTTATGCACTTTGGGTACTCTTTCCATGTCATTTTTGGCAGTGATTGAGAATATCAATAAGGAAAAAATTAAGACAACACCAATTATTTTGAGGGCATGCGGTTAGGTACATAGCAACTAACCTGAAGCTTTGTGGATTCCAGATGGGACAAGTAATCAGATTACTTGTGGGTGTTTTAATAGTACCCAGAGGGTATCATAAAATCACTCACCATATGTTTAATGTCCATATAGCTCTCTTTCTTTGAACTGCTACTTTAATCTTCCTTTTTATTTACTTTTTATTGCCATATACTTAAATTGATGTCTTTTCTTATCTACAGATAAACTTACAGGCAATATGTGAACACTCAGGCACATCTCTTATCTCTCATCTTACTGTATTTCCTACTTATATATTTTAAATTTTGGTTTTCTGTCCTGTAATACAGCTGTCATTCAAGCTTTAAGACTCCAGGATTCCATTCCCATGTCTCTTGGTGGTATCTACTTTAGGTTTTTTGATTAGGAGTATGAAAGTTATAAACCAAATTGCCATGGGCAGAAAAAATTGGAAGGTATAGAAATATGGAAATCAAGCAAATGTTCTATGTAAACCTGTCAGAAATATTTAAGTGGTTCTAAGTCATATTTATGGTCTCAAGTAATATTTTCCAATAAATTTTTGTTGCTTGGTTATTTCAATTCTACTTTAATGTTATAGCTAGCAAGTTTTTTTTCTTTTCTTTTTTCTTTCTTTCTTTTTTTTGTTGATAAATTGGGAACTTGTTTTCAAATCAAAGTCCAGGAGGGAAAGACCATTAGCCCTCAAAATAACCTGCTGTGTATTCAGCACAGAATAGCATGGAAATCACAGCAAAGAGAACACAGAGCACTCAAGATGAAAAAAAAAAGGGAAAACAGAACATTAAGTGTCTGCTCCTACAAGTACAACAGACAGGGCAGCTATTTTTTGCAGAGCATTTACTAAGAACAAGTAGAGATTATTAACTATCACCCTGTATTCATTTTCCCCATATTTAGTAAGAGAATTCCAACCCTGAGTTTTAATTTTGTGTGGCAATCCAGTTGTACAGAACATACCCAGAATCCCCTGCCACTGTGTGTGGCCATGTGACCAAACTTAAAATAAGGTCATGTGGGCATCAGTGAAATGTGCACAGTGAGTCATTTTCTGAGAGGAAGATACTTGTCTGTGACTTTGTATTCATTCCTTGTCACTGATAGGGCAAAGGTTGATGACAGAGTGACAAAGGAAGTCACACAGGAGTATGTAGAAATGTCCCAGTAGTGCTAGCCAACTCATCCCTGGATTGTTATAAGTAAGAGAAATATTTATCTGTCAGGAAATTAATTTACCATTCTATATCTTGAGAATTTTTTTAAATATAAATTTAGCTTTTACCCTAGTACTGTATTTTCTTAAATGAGAAAGTAAGCAATCAGAGATTAAGCAACCATTGGTTAAGCCTACAGAGACTTGCTACTTATACAACACTGTTAATGCCCTTCATTCCTGTGGGCAACATCTTGAAGCCATTACCTCATCAACAAGGAACCATGTACTTAGATTTTTGGTTTCTTATCAACACATCTAGGAGAAGTTTAAGAAATTTGTCTATGATTTTAAGGTGTATTTGTACAAGGCCAGTGTGATTTAGAATTTCTAAATTTCTCCCACGTTTTGAGGACATTTTATATTTCTCCAGATTTACTAGGTATTTTTAATGGTTGCATCTATTTCAAATTAATTTCCATGGTGGTCTTGGCTTTGTAACAGCATCTTACAATGGAATCTATTAACCTTCCTTTTTAAGTCCACTACATACATTATAATATTTCAAGTTTAGTTTTTGATTATTCTCTTACCTCTAAAAATGTAACAAATAAATGTGTGTAAATATATACACTCATACATATGTGCATTTTAAATGGAGATTTTCTCTAAATATTTGGCTTTTAGTAGGTACACTATTTCTATCTTAAATCTATTTTCATGCAGAGCATTTATCTCATCTTACTGATTTGAAAGCAGTTGAATATAATTTAATTGTCCCATGCATTTGTGACAAATGTTCTTTTTGCATTTTAATACAAATATGTTTTCTGAAGTGTTTCTAAATTTTGGCTTACTTGTCGGTAAGCTGATTTCTCTCCTGTGCCAGAAAGACTGGGGAAGTGGAGAAGAGATAGTATATGATTTTTAAAAAGAGATATAATCTGATATAGGTACCTATTATCTACCATGAACAGTGAAGAAAAGAATAGAGAGATGAAAGATATTTTATCTCTGCTATACCCAACTCTTAGGTAAAAATCAAGATGTACAGTCTAAGCAAACACCATATATATATATATAGTGGCTTATGAAGCATTAAGTAGTATCAAGTTTCCCACAGCTCATTATTAGAAATCTGCATGCCTGAAGAGAATTTCCCATGTAAACCATTTATTGGTGTGAGTGCAGGATGGAAGCATGTATAAGTAGATAGATGAACCATAATTTGTGATCAAGATGCTCCCCTATGGATCCCAGGATCCCAGAAATTCTTGTATGCAAAAGTACAAGGATGTCAAAGATAACAACTGACTGTTGTTGAGGCAATGGAGCCACAGACTATGAATTCACAACCGATAGTAACTTCTAGGGACACGAGCCATTAGTTCTGTGTTTAAGGATATAAGACAGCATTTCTTGCCCCAATGCAGACAGGTTTAGTTTCCTTCTGAAATGAACTGGTCAAGGTAGCAGAAAAGATGTTTCAATTCCTCACTGAGATATGTGGATGGTCCAGAGGGTATCATGTAGCTTCAAGGATTCTTTCACCTGCATAAACCTCAGCACTTATATCTGTCAAACCATCTTTGAGTGACTTGTAGGAATGAGAGGAAATTTAAGAGACTCATTATATCATATAATACTACTGAGTGCGTGTTTAAACAAATGTTTAAATTATAATATTGTATAAAAATTAAAGCACTGGACTAAAATATAATTTTGTTTTGTTTCCTCCTGCTACTCAGCAACTTTTGGCCCATAAAGAACAGTTAAAAAGAAACAAAGCAGTATGCTTTTCTTTCCATATTTTAATGGAGGATATTTGTGGTTTTGTTACACATACTTTCATTCAAGATGGCATCTGGACATATGAGTCCATTTTTAATTCACTATCACTCAGCTCTAACTCCACCCTCTTGCCCTGATTGGTAATGCTGGACCTAGGGTCCCTTAACATTCCTCCTTTGCTGTGGAGCACCATGCTGGGTCTCACCAGTGAGAGGCGCTGGAGGAAACACTGGGAGCAGAAGGGTTGGCTTCTGATTCTGGGGCTCTGTTCCATGTTATCACAGCATGATTGCCTACACCAAGTCCTGTGCATTGGCAGTCTCCTCACCAGCAGAAGAATTTTTCCTGTGATTTGTAAGAGATCCAGTGGTCACAAGCAAATTTTGCTGACTCTTGAATAAGTACATTCCTCAGTTTAGGTAGCATCTCTGTTGACAAATTCTCAGCAAATTTTACCAGAACCATGAAAGGAAATTTGGTACTGAATTTATTTTAAAAATAACCTGTTCCACAAATACATGTGGGAAACCAAATGGGATTTTTGTTGTTGTTTTATTTTTGAGCTTTGATCCAAAAGGGGGAAAAAATGCTGAATGACTTTAAGGACAACTCATTAGCTAGTAATAGAGTTTAAGACCTGCATTTCCACTGCAAGGATAAAATTTGACAGTCTCTCTCTTATTAGGACAATATAAAAATAAAAAAAAAATTCTCATTTTCTTTATTTTAAATGTACCAGGGTAAGAAAACTTAAGAGATAATGCAGAAATTCACCCTATTAAAATATCTTAGGTGTAAGATACAGTATTGTTGACCCTAGGTGTAATGTTAAACAGTATCCTAATTCATCCTGTGTGATTGCAATTGTTTACTGTAGAATTGCAACTCTCCATTTCTCCTTTCCTCAAAACCTGAGAACCAGCATTCTACTGTTTCTAGAGGTTAACTATCTTGATTTGGTTAATTTGTATGTTTTCTCTTGTAATCAAATTTTTAAAGATCATAGTTTTTTTTAAGTTCTTTGTCAGACAATTCAAAATCCATTTTCCTTAGGGTTGGTTACCAAATGGGAAGAAGCCTATGGTTCTGCACCCTTTATCAGCTTTTACAGAGTCATGCTGGCCATAACAAGCCATCCATTCCTTTTTCCTTTTTATTAATAGCCCCAGGTGTTTGATCTATGTCAGTTTCTCTGAACTCCATTGGAGGCAAACTGGCCCCTCCAGCAGTACACTGAGTGGCCAGGCGATTGAATGTTTGCTTCACCGTCTTCCTTACCAAGGAAAAACTTCACTGGCCTAGGGAATCTCAGTTGCTGAGCTGTGCTGGAATGGTGGTTTGGCTGATGTGATTGAAGTGTCTGTTTTCATCTTTTTATCCATTTCATTACAGATTTTCTTGCTTTTGTGCTTGTTTGGAGTAAAACAAATTCTTAAATAGAATCTGGGCTTCTTATATATTGTTAAATTGTTGATATCACCTGCTATCTTCCTATTTAATTTATATTGTTTCAGTTAATACGTCTCTGGGATTGATATGTTCGTTTTTTAATAAGTGAATCGCCATAAAATTTTGCAGGCTTGGGAAAAAAATCTGTCAATTAGTGATTTTTTTTTTTGGTTATTGAACATCATTAATTGAAAACACAATGTATAGTATGGTCGCATGGAACTTGCATACGAGTGTTTATGTAATAAAACTTTATAAGTATACTACTGATCTAGAATAGCACAATATAAATATATTCTACTGTGAACGCAAGTGTAACTAAGATGTAATATGAAGCATTGTGTAATTCCCTGTGATATTGAGTGGACCTCAAGATGTCATGGCCATAATTTAATGTTTGTTTCTCATTTTTTGCAGCAGCAAAAGTTTGAAATTTTAAGATGAATGAATCTAATGAGTTTAACTAGCTTATTATAGGACATTTCAATTATATCAACTGGAGGATGAAGTATGACTAGAAATTAAAACTTATGAAATACATACAATTATTCATTCCACAAATATTTCTGGAGCATTTTTACATATGAGGTTCTTTGTTAAAGGCTGGGAATAAAATGCTGTAGAGATTGTCACAATACTCTTGCATTTATACTGTAATAAGGGATATGAAAATAAATCATTATGCAAACAAAATAATCAAAATAATAAATGATGGGAAGGGGGTGCTCTGGGCTACAATGAACACTAGTTTATCTAAGTTAGATTTTTCACTAGTAAAATGTCAAAATTTTTCTGGTTTTGTATTTCCTCTAACAAAGCAAGAAAAGGGCATTCTTTAAAGATTATATTAAAAATATTTTTTTATTAGGATATTGTTCATGATATGAAAGACTAATATGCTAAAAGGACAGATAAAGACCACACATGAACAGAAAACTTAAAACATTGACAGTTAACAAGATGTATGTATAATAAGTATACAAAATCTATAACAAGTGTAAAATTAATCATTGTTCTATGTTAAGTACCATAAAACTTCCAAAAACTTTTAGCTGAGCCCTCTGGAATTTTGCTAAACATTGGGTCTCCCATACCCTGAACTTTGCATTGATTACAGCTTCATCTTTTTCTAAGCACCATAACAAAAATACCATAAAATAGAGAGCTTATAGACATAGCATAGAGTTCTGAAGCCTAAGAAGAACAAATAAAGCATCAGCAGATTTGTTGTTTGCTGAGTGTCCATACCTCACAGATGGCACCTTCTAGCTATGTCCTTACATGGTGGAAGGGTTAGATGATCCTGTGGGGCTTCTAATCCCATGTGATGGCTGTACCCTCATGATCTCATCAATTCCCAAAAGGTATCATTCTTTATGCCGTAGCTTTGGAGGTTAGGACTTCAACATATCAATTTTGTAGGGGACACAAACATTCATACCATAGCATTCCACCCCTTGGGCCTCTTAAAATTCACATTCTCCTCATATACAGAATCCATTAATTCCATCACAGTACCCCTTGAAAACGTCATTCACTCCAGCATCAACTCAAAAGTGTCAAGTCTAGAGTCTGATATAAATCAGATATGAGTGAGACTCAAGGCATGGTTCATCCGGAGACAAGTTTTTCTCTAGTTGTGAACCTCTGAAATCCAACATGTGGTGTGCTTCCAAGAAACAATGGTGGGACAGAAGTAAAATAGTCCCATTCTGAAGGCATGAAATAGTAAGAAGAAAGGAATATCAAGTCCCAAATAAGTCCAAATCCTGAAGTACAGGGAATAGTGTTTACTTGAATCTCTACCTGTAAGGCTGAATGAGACCCAGATCATTTCTCTGTAGCTCTCCTGGGGATTTCTGAATGTCTCTTCTTTTAAGGTACTGGATGTCCCTATTCCCACAATGCCACTATCTCAGCTTTCGTGGGTTGGAGCTAGGTATGTGCAGATCTCTCAGGCTAGAGTTTCAACTCTCTGGCCCTACCAGTCTGGAGGTTGGGGATGGTCTCACTCCTTACTCCCTCACGGGGGTCATCATTTGAAATCTAGATAGAAACTTCTACACCTCTTAGCACATGCAACCTGTGTACCTACAAAGATGGTCTTGCACAAAAAATGGCCAAGATTTACTGACTATGTTGTTTAGAGAGGAGGTCACGAAGGCCAAAACACCCCTGAATTCACTGCAACCACACTTATGGTGACAGAGGAATAGGGTTCCAAAATTTGGGGAAAAGAGAATTGAGGTGCATTTCACAGCAAGTGCAGAGATCCTACAGGTCCCTAGGACTTTCTTTGAAACTGCGGTGTTCCTACTCTGTGTCTGTGCCTGTGAGTCAAAGTCTTCAGAATGTCTATTGGTTCTTCTTTCACTATCTTGATGAATAGAATCTCACCTCTGTAGAGAGAGTCTAGCCATGATAATCTCCTTATCAAATCATATCTTGGCCACACGTCGTTCATCTTTCCTGAGCATAATTTTTCATACTTTTTCTGTATGGGTGGGCTAGGAAGTTTTCAAATCTTTAAATTCTGCTTCATGTTCAATTGAAAATTAGTTACTTAATTAGTTAATTAATTAATTTACTTATTTGTTACTGAGATTGTTGAATCCAGGGACACTTTACAACTGAGATACATCCCCAGTCCTTTTCATCTTTTATTTTGAAACAGAGTCTCATTAAGTTGCTTAGGCTAGCCTCAAACTTGCAATCCTCAAACCTAAGCCTCCTCATTACTAGGATTACAGAAATGTACCATGCCCTACTGAAAATTCTTCCCCCCTGCCCCCCAGTGACAGAAAATGGTCCTTAAACAAAGAATTTTATTTCCTTTTATAGTTTGTTCTAATTAGTTACACATGATAGTAGAATGCATTTTGATACTTCATACATAACTGGAGTATAATTTCTCATTCTTCTAGTTGTACATGATATAGAATCATACCAGTCCCATACTCATATAACACATGGGCTACCAATGTCAGATTGGCTTTACTATCCTTCCTAATCCTAAACCCTTCCCCTCCCTTTACTCCCTTTTATCTAATCCAGAGTAAATTGATTCTTCTTTACCCCACACTTTATTGTGAATTAGCATTTGCACACCAGAGAAAACATTTTATCCTTTGTTTTTTTTTGGGGGGGGGGATTGGCTTATTTTCCTTAGCAAGACATTCTCTAGACTCATCTATTTAGCAGCAAATGCCATAATTTCATTCTTCTTTAAGGTTGAGTAATATTCCATTGTCTCTAATATCACATTTTCTTAGGAATTGCCATACTGTTTTCCAAGGGAAGCTGAAAATTCTACCTTTCTAGTCTTTTCTCATATTGCACCATAAACACTCAAGAAAAGCCATGCTACACCTTCAACACTTTGCTTAGAAGTTTTTCTGCTAAATACCCAATTTCATTTCTTGCAGGTTTTACCTTCCAAAAAACAGTAGAACACAAATACAATTTAGCTGTTATTTGCTTTTTAACAATGGTGACTTTTCCTCCAGTTTCCAATATTCTATATTTTCCCCTAAGACTTTATCACAATGGCTCTGACCATCCAAATTCATATTAAGTTTCTGTTCAGAAACAGATAATCTCTAAGAAGATTGAGCATTCTGTCCCTTCTGAGACTTCACCAGATTCACCCTTAAAGGTCTGGTCCAGAAAATGAGGGATTTTTCTAATATGTAAATCCAAACTTTTGTAGTCTTTGCCCATTACTCAGATCTAAAGCAACTTTGACATTTCTAGGCATTTGTTATATTAACATTGTACTCTTGGTAATCATTTCTGTCTTAGACTGTTCAGGCTACTATATCAAAAATACTGTAGACTGGACGGCTTATATATACCAGCAATTTGTTTTTCAAATTTTTAGAGTCTGGAAAGACCAGGATCAAAACATTGACATTTTAGATGTCTGGTAAGGCCTGTTCCTTGTAGACAGTGCCTTCTCTCTGTGTCTTCGTATGTTAAAAGTGGAAAGGCAACTCTGGAATCTCTTTATAAGAGCACTAATCCCACTGTGGGGTCTCTGCTCTCCTGATCTAATCACTTTTCCAAAGACCACCTCCTAATATCAACACCTTGGGAATTGGCATTTCAACATATGAATTAAGAAGTAACATTCAAACCATAGCTTTATCTGAAACCCAAATTTTCCCCAGGACTCTGTTTTTTTTTTTTTTTATCTCTTTTCAGCAGGGTGTTTTCTTGTGAATCATGATTTATATCTTTGGGCTCAGAATTGAAATTAACTGTCTTCCTTTCTTCTCATTGCTGTTTCCAGGATCTTCTCTTTTCTTACTTACCTACTGATTCACAGAAAGAATTTAAATTCTTCAACAATACAAATCATCATGTACCTCATTGCAGAAATCTACTCACCCTGGTTATCATCCTTCATCTTACAGTAAATTTTGTTAAGAATTTGGTAAGGTGTATGAAATTAGCTAAACATGCTCTAGTGTATTGTCTTAAATGTTCTAAATTTCAGTACAAATGAACATATTATTTGAATTTCTATACTGGATAAATTGCCTTCTATAAAGCAAGTATAGCTATGGCAGCATGTACAACCAATAATGTTACTTGGATTTTGTTGCATGCATTGATTATTTTTGATGTCACTTTTTATGAGGTCCAGGTGCTTTGTCTGACAGATCTGATTTGACAAAAAAAAAATGCTTTTCAATGTTGAATGTCATTTTTTTCTCTTTGAGGCATAATTGAGGTCATGATGTGCAAATGTTTATCCCCTGAAGATCTCAAAGGTAACTTACCCATAGGGACTCATTATTTCTTTCCCTGTTGAAATTCATGTTTTATCTCTAGACTTGCATCTGTAAAGAGTTGGCATAGAAGAGACATACTGTGTCCAGCAAATAATATAGTGTATAAAGAGGCAGCAAAACAAGTTTTATTGCCACTTCAAACATTAACTTTTATATGGAATGCACTCAAGGTTTATTTATCTTTTTGTAAATGAAAGCTGGAAACAAAATTATTTAATTAAAAACAGTTTTACTGGTTACTATATACATTTGTTGAGACATGTCAATTATGCTCTAGTAGCAAACAATTTTTAGTAGCTTAAATTTACAAAGTTTTACTTCTTGCTGCAGATTGACAGCATTATGTATTTTATTTTTATAATCCTTCAGGATCCACAGTAGTAGAGTTGATACTCTAGAATGCTATCATCATCAAGGCAATAGAAAATAGATTTTGGAAGAATTCACACTGTAATGTAATACTCTTATTTGAAAGCCATGCATGGCCCCTTCTCTGTCTATACCAATACCCCAATCATTTCCAAAGAAACCAGAAATGCAGTCCTATTGCTGTTAGGGAGATGGAAAAGAGGAAGTGTTTGGTGAAACACACTAGTAACTAATGTATTAGTACCAATTTCAAGTAAATGAGAGATACTAAAATATAAGATTACTTAGGGAGCTGATGTAGTCTTACTAAGATATGTCTGTAGTTCATACCTAGAAAGTCAAAGCAAACAGACAAAACTTTATTATAGATGACAGAACATAGAAAGTGAAGTGTCTTCTTTTTCCCCCCAAAAAATCTTGATTTGTTTTGCTACTGAGAAGATTTTAATTAGTGTATATTAAACACATATACTAATATAAATGTGACATAAACTGTAGGTTAGAAACTAAAGTACATTATCAAAAAGTGTTTACTTATTTACTTTTTCAGAGTGGATTTCTACTTCCAAAATTGTAAAGTTTCAAAATAAGAAAGCTTGACATCCATTTGCTTACAAGCTTTGAGAAAATGAAACTATTTTTAAAATTACAGAGAAACTTTTAAATTCTAAAGTAAATAATGAATTAAGCTGCTAAAAGTAAAGTGACTTCATTTTTTCCTAAGAACAAATAGAAGGAACAAAGAGAGGTGCAAATTAATGTGTATGCAATATTTACTTCATTTAATAATACTTAATCATAATTAATCTAAAAGTAAAAATTGATTTTAAAAATTGTTAAATTTTTAAACATTGATAAATTGTATTTATCAATTTTTATACCCTAATTTAAGGATATAGAACCTCAATAAATATGCCTTGATGTCCTAGAGTTTTAGAATACTTGGTTAAATATCACAATTATTTAATTGTCTTCTAAGATTGGAGAAATAACAAGATTATAAATTTTAGAAAATGTTTTAGTATACAAATATAGATTTATTTTCAACAAAGTAGGCTTTTAAATGTTTATTTTTATCAATATCTTTGGGCTTATAATAAAAAAATCAAATCTTATGATATTTTATTACCTAAATTGTTTTATGTGACAATATCTATTATCTATAATACAGAGATTTCATTTGTGATACTGTTGCATGCATAGGCTATAGTTATAGGATACAATCTTCCCTTGGAAATAAAAGGAATGATATATTCTTACAACATTATCTTGGTCTTAATGTTATTGCGCTATTTTTGCTTATATAGAGAAAATAAGACCAGGAACAAGAAATCACCCTCCTCATTTCATTTCCACAATGACTCAGTGAAGGCAGAAGACCAAGAAGTCTGATCATTTTCTGTATCTTCCTAAATAGAAAGGAACTCATAGTAATCATCTATCCCAGAGAATCAGCTTGACAAATCATGAGAAATAAAAGATGATCTGGAAAGTAGGAATCAACACACAAATTATGAGAATTTGAATTTTGAAAATCAAGCTTCAGTTACAACATAGAAACAAGTCTAAATTTTCAGTTTTTTTATGATTTCAATTGCTTCAAATCTATGAATGATTTCCCTTGCTTTTAGAACAATTCAATATTTTTAACAAAAAAAGAGGCACCATGAATTAACTGATCTCTGATTATCTCTGTGGCCTTACAACAAGATCCTAAATCTTTATGCCTATGGATTTCCTCTTCCTTTGCTTTGACTTCCAGTCCTCAAACCCTATACTAAACACCTTCATCTGTTAAAAATTTACGTGTATCATGTATCATGGACTACAACATCATTCTCTCTCAGAGATCATTTCTGGACCCCAAGCCAACTTAGATACCCCTAATATATATCAACAAAGCTTTTTATACCAAGGATTATCCAATATTCTCAATAGTCAATCACAAACATTCTGCTTCGGCAAGCACTAAACAGAAGAATAATAAAATGTAGACTTCAACAGCATTAATTAGTTGTCAATTAATGCCCTCATATTTGGGAAATAAAACCGATTACAAGACTACATAGTATTTGATCTTTGCTTATGGATTTTCATTTTTTCCCTTTGTCTTCTGGTTGCATGAAATTCTAAGATATTTCAACCTGATAAAAGAAAGGATTAGCCACCCAAATAAATCTTCCTCTCCAGATATAGGATCTATTTACTTATTTTACCATGCCAGAATTTTAAACCAATGCATAAAAGAATAAATACTTAAGTCTAAATTAAGTTAATTTCACTAAATCTGGATTCAATAAGAAAAATAAGTATATTGCAAGGTGATTGTATCATTTTTGCTTTTCCACTAATAGTTTTTCATTGTTTCAGTTACTCCATATCCTTTCTAGTAGTTGATGCTTTTAGTCTTTTTGAATTGTAATTCTAGAACTATAATATTTTAGTTTGTACTTTCCTGAAGACTAATAAATTTAAGCATATTTCATGGAGAAAAAAGAAAAAGAAAAAGAAGAAAGTAAAATGCTGAGGTCTAAATGATTAAGATGGTTTACAATAATCCTCCTGAGTAAAAAGTATCTGATCAAGGGACATTTTTCAGTATACAATTATCTAGAATCACAAGAAGAAAATTTTTTTTTGTTGTTGTTTTCAGGTGCTACAAACTTAGAATCAATGAGGAATACTTTTCAGAAAGTCTTGTTATAGAACCAAAGAAAACAATTTATAGAAATGGGAATAGTGTGTCCTCCCTCTGCTGGTCATTTTATTATGTAAAAGTCAGTCTGGTAACATATCTTGCTGGTGATTGAACATCTTACACTTTATCTCTTCTTTAGCAAAAATAATTCCATTTGTGGTTGGGCATTTATGCCTAGATTTTCCTCCAGAACGAGTAGGTTCCATGTAGTTCAACTGTGTTTTTTTAAGACACCTCTGTGCCATCACCATGCAGAGTGGTACAGGTGTTCAACAAATGTCTCTGGTAGAACAAATGAGAAAATGAAAAGGTATGTGCATGAAATAAGTGAAAACCATGTTGATAATACCATGACATGTTAGTACAGAGAAACTTCATTTCTGAAAATACTTTCTAATTGACATTTCTTTTGAAACCATAATTATACCTCAAAAGGGTTATAAAGTCATCAATGGAAAAAAATTGAACTTTTCTAAACTTTGTTTTTCCATTTACTAACTAGAGTTTGGCATAAATTATTATGTTCTCAACAAATTTTACTAAATATTTATTTGTAGAAGTTCTTAAAAAAATAAATAAAAGCAGTTTTGGATGATGTGTTGATTCTGAATATGGACTAATTGAGGAAATTTTTCCCAGTTTATGTAATATTACTCTTCAATTACCAGAAATAAAAAAAATTACATTTAGTATTTTAGTATACTAAATATATAAAATTAATTTACATCTCCTACTATTTCATAATTATTTCCAATTCTCTAAATGTGTTACTCATGCACTTTAAATAACATTAATTTCAAAGTAAGGAGAGTTTGCCTCTAAAATTAATTTTCCCAACATATAATGAAAATGTGTTTTGACATAAGGAAATATGTAGTTTGGTGATAAATAACAACTATACAGATTACAAATTTATTTGAGGTGGATCAGGAAATAAAGTCCCACACACTGGTTATTTCAAAACAATCCAGATTCAGTAAAATACTTCCCCTGCTCTTTGAAGAAACAAAAACACATAGAACCTCAATTTGTCTTTGGACTGAAAGATACAATTGTAACACTGCAGAAAAGAACTTCGGTTTGAAGTGGAAAACTAATTAATAAAGCAGGTCACAGACAATTTCTGAGGCTATTTTATGTACTTTGATTAACAGCATCAGAAACTTTGTTTAAAAGAAAATCCTTAATAGGAGAAGAGAAGTAAATTCAGGATGAAATAATTTTCAACATCACACTAATTACCTTTGTGTTATTTTCCCCTCTGCAAAATGCCTGCATGGCAAAAATTCCATTAGATTTGTGTCTTTTACTGAATAACATATTTATTTTAGTGGATGTCTGTACAAATAAAATGTTGTTACCTGTTGTTTATATTATCTAATAATATAAATTAAGACCATGAATCTTTTTTCCACAATTCATGTAAACCAATGATGTTAAACAGTACACTTAATTTCACTGCAATGTAAAAATTTAATTTACTTCTACAAAATATGCTGATATTCCTTAAAAAAGAGCATATGGTGGACAATGATTAGTACTTAGGAGGCAATATCTAGATGTACTGAGTAATGGAAGATTTGAGTCTTGAAACAATAACTATAAAACTTCTAAACTCATGGGCTTATTTCCACTTACCAGGCAATTTCGTTTTTCATCAAAAACTTTTAACTAGCCCACATTTATTATTGCAACCTCAGAAAAATTTGGGTCTGATTAGGACAACATGCAAGCTTAAAGCAAAATGAGCATGTTGGTTCTTGGCTTTTGGTTCTGGTCTCAAAAAGGGGGAGGGAAGGAAGCATTTAGAGAAGGAGACTGTGCTACACACATGAATAAGTAAGAAAGGAACATGGTCAACATCTGAAGTACTTCTTCCAGGAACTGAAATAAATAGGAAAAACTGTAAATGAAGCAGATTTTATAATGCAGATTTGTTATGTTTCCCTAGAGAGAGAAGCATAACAAAAATGTTTATATATTAATTTCTCAGTTAAATTATATGATGAAAGTGTATAGACAACAGCCATAAATTCTCAAATTCCCTAAACAAAATATAACAGAAAACCAAACAAAATATATTTGCCAACTTACTGGAACTTAAAGTATTACCCATTTAGATAGAGTTAATTTTTTTTTTTTGGTTGTTCAAAACATTACAAAGTTCATGACATATCATCTTTCATACATTTGATTCAAGTGGGTTATGAACTCCCACTTTTACCCCAAATACAAGTTGCAGAATCACTTAGGTTACACATCCACATTTTTACATAATACCATATTAGTGACTGTTGTATTCTGCTACCTTTCCTATCCCCTACTATCCCCCCTCCCCTTCCCTCGCATCTTCCCTCTCTACCCCATCTGCTGTTATTCAATTCTCTCCCTTGTTTTTTTCCCTTTTCCCCTCAAAAACTCTTGTATGTAATATTGTGTAACAATGAGGGTCTCCTTCCATTTCCATACAGTTTCCCTTCTCTCTCCCTTTCTCTCCCCCCACTTGTCTCTGTTTAATGTTAATCTTTTCCTCATGCTCCTCTTCCCTGTTCTGTTCTTAGTTGCTCTCTTTATATCAAAGAAGACATTTGGCATTTGTTTTTTAAGGATTGGCTAGCTTCACTTAGCATAATCTGCTCTAATGCCATCCATTTCCCTGCAAATTCCATGATTTTGTCATTTTTTAGTGCTGCGTAATACTCCATTGTGTATAAATACCACAGTTTTTTAATCCATTCATCTATTGAAGGGCATCTAGGCTTTTAGCCCCTTTATCAAATATAAGAAAGTTGTAATTTTGTGGATTGGTCTCTGTGTCCTCTATTCTGTACCATTGGTACACCCACCTGTTTTGGTACCAGTACCATGCTGTTTTTGTTACTATTGCTCTGTAGTACAGTTTGAAATCTAGTATCGCTATACCTCCAGATTCACACTTCCTGCTTAGAATTGCTTTTGCTATTCTAGGTCTTTTGTTTTTCCATATGAATTTCATAATAGCTTTATCTATTTTCACAAGAAATGCCTTTGGGATTTTGATTGGCATCGCATTGAACCTGTAGAGAACTTTGGGTAATATCACCATTTTGATGATGTTGGTTCTGCCTATCCATGAACAGGGTACATTTTTCCATCTTCTAAGATCTATTTCTATCTCTCTCTTTAGGGTTCTGTAGTTTTCATTGTATAAATCTTTCACCTTATTTGTTAGGTTGATTCCCAAGTATTTTATTTTTGTTGAGGATATTGTGAATGGGGTGGTTTTCCTCATTTCCATTTCAGAAGTTTTGTTGCTGATATACAGGAATGTCTTTGATTTATGCATGTTGATTTTATATCCTGCCACTTTGCTGAATTCATTTATTAGTACTAGTAGTTTCTTTGTAGACCCTTTTGGATCTTCTAGGTATAGGATCATGTCGTCCGCAAATAGTGATATTTTAAGTTCTTCTTTTCCTATTTTTATGCCTTTAATTTCTTTTGTCTGTCTAATTGCTCTGGCTAGTATTTCAAGGACTAAATTAAATAGAAGTGGTGAGAGAGGGCATCCCTTGTTCCAGATTTTAGCAGGAATGCCTTCAGTTTTTCTCCATTTAGAATAATGCTAGCCTGAGGTTTAGCATATATAGCTTTTACAATGTTGAGGTAGGTTCCTGTTATCCCTACTTTTTCTAGAGTTTTGAACATAAAGGGATGTTGTATTTTGTGGAATGCTTTTTCTGCATCTATCGAGACGATCATATGGTTCTTATTTTTAAGTCTATTGATGTGGTGAATAGCATTTATTGATTTCTGTATATTGAACCAGCCTTGCATCCCAGGGATGAATCCTACTTGATCATGGTGCACAATTTTTTTGATATGCTTTTGTATTCAATTTGCCAGGATTTTATTGAGAATTTTTGCATCTATGTTTATTAGAGATATTGGTCTGTAGTTTTCTTTCTTTGAAGTGTCTTTGTCTGGTTTTGGGATCAGGGTGATGTTGGCCTCATAGAATGAATTTGGAAGAGCTCCTTCTTTTTCTATTTCTTGAAATAGCTTGAAAAGTATTGGTATTAATTCTTCTTTGAAGGTTTGTAGAACTCCGCTGTATACTCATCTGGTGTAGGGCTTTTCTTGGTTGGTAGTCTTTTGATGGCTTCTTCTATTTCTTTCTTTGTTACTGGTCTGTTTAAATTGTGTGTGTCTTTCTGCCTCAATCTGGGCAGATCATATGACTTAAGAAATTTATCGATATCTTCACTGTCTTCTATTTTATTTGAATATAGGGTTTCAAATACTTTCTAATTATCTGTATTTCTGTAGTGTCTGTTGTGATATTACCTTTTTCATCCCGTATGTTAGTAATTTGAGTTTTCTCTCTTCTTCTCTTCGTTAGCATGGCTAAGGGTCTGTCGATCTTATTTATTTTTTCAAAGAACCAACTTTTAGTTTTATCAATGGTTTTTTTTTGTTTCAATTTCGTTGATTTCTGCTCTGATTTTAATTATTTCTTGTCTTCTGCTATATTTGCTGTTGTTTTGCTCTTCCTTTTCTAGGGTTTTGAGATGTAGTGTGAGTTCATTTATTTGTTGGTTTCTTCTTTTTTTGAGGAATGAACTCTAGGAAATGAATTTCCCTCTTAAAACTGCTTTCATTATGTCCCATAGATTCCGGTATGTTGTGTCTGAATTGTCGTTTATCTCTAAGAATTTTTTGATTTCCTCCTTTATGTCTTCTGTAACCCACTGATCATTCAGTAACATATTGTTTATTTTCCATATGATGCAGGATTTTTACTTCCTTCTTTTATCATTGATTTCCAGTTTCATTCCATTAAGATCAGATATTGTGCATGGTATTATCTCCACACCTTTATATTTACTAAGAGTTGCCTTATGGCATAATATATGGTCTGTCTTTGAGTAAGATCCATGTGCTGCTGAAAAGAACGTGTATCCACTTGATGATGGTTGATATGTTCTATATATGTCGGTTAAGTCTAGGTTATTGATTGTGTCATTGAGTTCTATAGTTTCTTTATTCAGCTTCTGTCTGGAGGATCTGTCTAATGGCGAGAGCGGTTTGTTGAAGTCACCCATAATTATTGTGTTGTGGTCTATTTGACTCTTGAACTTGTGGAGAGTTTGTTTTATGAATGTTGCCGCACCATTGTTTGGTGCATACAAATTGATAATTGTTATGTCTTGTTGGGGGATGGTTCCTTTTAACAGGATATAGTGTCCTTCTTTATCCCTTTTAATTAACTTAGATTTGAAGTTGATTTTATTCGATATGAGTATGGCCACTCCTGCTTGCTTTCGAGGGCCATGTGAGTGGTATAATTTTTCCCAACCTTTCACTTCAGCCTGTGTATGTCTTTTCCTACCATAGGAGTCTCCTGAAGGCAGCATATTGTTGGATTTGTTTTTTTGATCCAGGTTACTAGCTTGTGTCTCTTGATTGGTGAGTTTAGTCCATTAGCATTTAAGGTTACAATTGAAATATGGTTTGTACTTCCAGTCATGTTTATTTATTTATTTATTTTAGTTTGGCTAGTTTTTACTTTTTGGTTATTTTCCTCTCACTTTACTGAGATACCTCCCGCTGTTAGTTTGGGGCACTATTTTTCCATTCCTCTTCTTGTAGAATTTTGCCCAAAATGCTTTGCAGTGCTGGTTTTCTGGCTGCAAATTCTTTTAGCTTTTGTTTATCATGAAAGATTTTAATTTCATTGTCAAATCTGAAGCCTACTTTTGCAAGATACAGTATTCTTGGTTGGAACAGCATTTGAAATACATTGTTCCAGGATCTTCGCGATTTCAAAGTATCTAGTGAAAAATCAGTCGTTAACCTAATTGGTTTACCCCTGAATGTAATCTGCCTCCTTTCTCTCGTAGCTTTTAATATTCTCTTCTTTTTCTGTATGTTGGCCATCTTCATAATTATATGTCTTGGAGTTGGTCTATTACGGTTTTGGATGTTTGGGGTCCTGTAGGTTTCCAGGATTTGGCAATCCATTCCATCTTTCATCTCTAGGAAGTTTTCTAGGATTACTTCATTTAATAGGGTGTCCATTCCTTTGGTTTGAACCTCTGTGCCTTCTTATATCCCAATGACTCTCAAATTTGGTTTTTTGATGAGATCCCATATCTCTTGCATAGATTGCTCGTGAGATTTAAGCATCTTTTCTTTGTTGACTATATTCTTTTCAAGTTGATAAATTTTGTCTTCATTATCTGATGTTCTGACTTCTACTTGATCTAGTCTATTTGTAATATTCTCGTTAGCATTTTTAATCTGGTTTATGATTTCTTGCATTTCTAAGATTACTCTTTGGTTTTTTTTTAAAGATCTCTATCTCCTGTTAAAGCTCGTTCTTTGCAGTTTGAATTTGTTTGTTTAGTTCGTTTTCAAAATATATTTTCAATGCTTAGACTTGCTGTCTCATGTCTTCTCTAATATTCCGTTCCATCTGAGTTAGATATGCCTTGATTTTTTTCCCTGTCCATGTTTCTGATGTTTCTAGGTCCTACTATAGATTTAAGTTGTCCTTCATTATCTGTAATCCTTTTTTCCCTTGTTTTTGCATGTTGTTCACGTTGCTTTCCAGCTCTGTTTGACTGCTTTGTAACTGCTTTCTCCTATACATTTGTTTTGGCTTTGTATATCTCTGTTGTCTCTCCTTTGTGGTGGGAGATTATGCCTATAGATGTTGGGCTTTATTGTACTTTAGAGCTGATTTATTCAATTTATAAAGGGCTTCTGA
Source organism: Ictidomys tridecemlineatus (assembly GCF_052094955.1). Taxonomy (NCBI): domain Eukaryota; kingdom Metazoa; phylum Chordata; class Mammalia; order Rodentia; family Sciuridae; genus Ictidomys; species Ictidomys tridecemlineatus. Next base: position 44,477,351 of record NC_135485.1, on the reverse strand, counting down.
ATTTTGTATGCATATAGTGATTTGTTGTTTGTTCTTAGGACTTTAGGTTAGGTGCTATGAAGGTATAAAGGGTTAGTATGTCTTGGCTACTTTAGAAGGTTGCTCTACTGAAGGGGGATACTAACCGTCGATTGGATCAGGGTTTTGGTAGTAGCTAGGTATTTAGGAGCACTATAGACGGCCTCGAAACATTCACCTATTTGCATTTAGACAGTTACACTTAATGGAGGACATAATGCTTGGGATGAAAGTTGGGGGGAAGGGGAAGGAAGGTGCTCTTGAAAAGACAGAAGGAGAGGGAGATAGATAGCATAGAGGAGAATGGAAAGAACAATAAAACTTGGAAGGGGAAAGAAAGAGGGAAAAAGGGAGAGAAAAAATAAAATAAGAAATAAAATTAGGTCTTAGAGATCCATTTTCTTCTCTTCCCATAGGCAAAGCTGTGCCCTCCGAGCTGAGTTTTGCCCTCAATGTGTCGACAGCAATCCCTTAAGTCGGCTCCTGGGAGTCTCTCAATCCTGTTGGTCCAGAGCCTTTTCACTTCTACGGCCCCTCCTCCCCTTCCTCCTGCCAGCCAGCCAGGTCCTGCTCACCAGAGGCGGTTCTCCAAGGATCTGGTTACACTCTCAGCCCCATCGCGTGCCCTATTTCCCCGAATGACTGAGCACTCTCTCTGTCATTCATCTAAGCCCCAGTGCTGTGGCGCTGTGGTCTGGGAGTCAATAGTTTAATTTTTCCGGACCTCTTTTGTGGGCACGCCCTTGGAAGCTGGTGGCTAAAACTTTGGTGTCACCACTGGTGGTAATAGGAGTTGTGGTTCGAGGATCCCCTCTGCTTCTCTCAGCCCCTACAATCACGACCACTCCACTGGTGGTAGGAGGAGTTGGGGGTCTGAAGTGTCCTCTGTTTCCCTCCGCCCCTACCGTCATGCCCTTTCAGTTGGCGGTTGGGGGAGTTGGGGGTGGGGAGTATTTTCTGCTTCCCTCTGCCCCTACAGTCACGCCCACATCACTGGCATTAGGGGAATTTGGGGGTCGGGAGTCCCTTGGCCCTTACGGTCATGCCCACAGAGAGATTTTTGAAGTTTCCTGGTTGTTTGTATCTGATGTGGTTGGGAGTCACACACCTGCTAAAGTAGATTTTGCTGGGAAGGAATCTTGTTGGCCAAACTTTGGTGACTTCCCCTCTCTGCTATGGCAGGCCCCTGGCTCCTTGCCGGAGTGTCTGAGGGGGTGGAACTGACTTGTCTCTGGTCTGACTCAATCTCTGGTTTTAGTTCCCAGTTCGCTATTTCATAAAGGCTTGGTTAGAGTCCCTTCACTTCGCCTCCTGAGCCAGGCGGGCTGGGGCTATTTGCAGGGTAGGTGGGGCTGTTCGCAGTGCTGGGAGGGCCGGGGGCCGTTCACAGTGTGGGCGGGACCATTAGCAGAGCCAGGAGGGCGGGGGCCGTCTGCTGGGCTGGGCAGGGACCCTTTTCACCACGCCAGGCCCCCGGGGGCCGCTTGCAGAGCCGGGCAGGCGGCGGCTGCAGGACTGGACCAGTACACCGTGTGGCCAAGATTCACTCCTCTGGGACAAACTGTCACCTCTAATAAACTTACTAATTCCCGTCAGGTCTCCTTTCAGCAGAATTTTGCTAGAAGTTCCTCAGTAGGTAGAATCTAGGTGTATTAATGGGTCTTTCTGATCCTGTTAATGTGGAGATACTGAAAGTGCTGCTTCCTCGCCAGCCGCCATGTTGGATCTGAGAGTTGAATTTAAGATAATCTTCATTAAGTACACTTCTCCTTTCTTCAACCTTCCCTTTCTTTCTTATCACTTTGAATACCACTGGTTCTTGAGATTTTGTAACAATTCTTGGAAAAACTCAATATTCACTTAAAGAAGTAACTTTCTGTTTTAATTAATTAAAGTCATCCTCTCTTGCTTGCAAAGAAAAACTGCCACCAATATAATTGCAATCCTTCTAGAGGTCACTATGTACAAGGCCAAGCTGGTCAGAAGCCTTGGTAAATTACCATATGTATTACAAGGACAGTAATTATGTGATCAGCATAAGAATGAAACCTAATGTGTGAAATAGAGGGATAAATGCTAAGTGTGTGGCCTGCATTACTTACTTCTGCTGGTGCTTAGCAGAGGGCAGCACACAGTACGAGCTGGGGAGATCAAGAATACCCAAAGGACTTAAAATCAGCGTAATATAGTGATGCAGCCACATCAGTGTTTATATCAGCTCAATTCATGATAGCTAAACTATGGAACCAACCTAGGTGCCCTTCAACAGACGCATGGATAAAAAATTGTGGTATATATACATAATGAAATATTACTCATCCTTAAAGAAGAATGAAATTGTAGTATTTTCCAGCAAATGTATGAACCTGGAGAATATTGTGCTAAGTAAAATAAGCCAATTATGAAAAAGCAAGGCTGGATTTTTTCTCTGGTATGTGGATGCTAATTTACAGTAAGGGTGGGGAGAAGAAGGATATTTTGTACTAGATATTGGGGAATGAAGTGAGGGGAGGGGATTTGGGGGTAGAAATAATAGTAGAATGAATTGGACATGATTACTCTAAGTACATATATGATTATATTTGTCTGTGTAACTCCAGACAAATGTACCACCAGACAAATGAGAAGCTACACACCATTTATATATGATGTGTCAAAATGCATTCTACTATCATATATAACTAATTAGAACAGTTTTTTTTTAAGTGAACATGTGAACTATAGTTTGAAAACTATATGGAATTTAGACACGCAGAGTTTGAACATGTATTAAAGGACAGCAAGTGATTGGGATGATTGAAGCAAATGTTATGTTCAAAAATGAAGAAGACAGTAGGGAGAACTATTTTATACATCTGGTAGTCCAAGAATCCCTTGTACGCATTTGATATTTCATTAATAAAGGGAAAATTCAAAGATTTTCTGTAGTTTAAAAAAAAAGATACTGCTGCTGCTTACATAAACAATTTATTCATCAATATCTTAAAACTTTTCATCACACGATCTATTTATCATTGGAGTATAGCATATATACTGACTAGCCAACTTCAAGAATGTTCAGTGAGTGGGCAGAGCAAGCCAATTAGAGGCCACATCAGAAGCAGAGCCTACCTACGCTCATGCCCCCTTCATCATCAGGCTCTTAGATGTGACCCTGTCTTTATATATAAAACATAAATTGTTTCTTGAACATTATACAAATACAGTGAATATATGGTTTGCATTTCTTTGTGTCTGTCCTTTCTCAGTATTATGAAATCATGCATATTATTTTGTATAGTTGTAGTTTGTTCATTCTTATTGCTGTTGTATTATTCTATTGTTGAAGATATCTCAATTCATTAATTCATGATACCATTAGTGGTAATGGCTACTTTGAATGAACTATATTGCATATATCATTTAATGAGTATAAATACCCGAATTTATTTTTAACATCAGAAAATGAGTTGGATTGACATTTTTGCCCTTAATTCTATCTATGTATTGGATTAAATGGATTGATTTGTACATGTTGAACCATGCTTTCATCCCTGGAATGAAACTAACTTGATAATAATATATAAACCTCTTAATATATTTATTTAATGTATTTATTGTTGTTTAGGTTTACAAGGTAATCCCTAATGATCCTCTGGATTTCTGTGATGACTCTAGTCATATCACCCTTTTTTTAAAAAAAAAAAAAACAAAAAACCCCCTGTTTTTAAAAATATTTATTTATTTTTAGTTGTAGTTGGACACAATAACTTTATTTTATTTATTTATTTTATATGATTCTGAGGATCAAACCCAGGGCCTCACTTGTGCTAGGCGAGTGCTCTACTGCTGAAACACACTGGAACCCTTAACCTCTATTTTTATTAATTTTAATATTCTCTCTCTTTCTTTGGTTAGCTTGGTCAAGGGTTTATTGGTTTATATATCTTCTCAAAAAGTTAACGATGTTTCATTATTTGTATTGTTTTATAATTACTATTTCACTAATTGTGGCTCTAATGTTATGGATTTTCTTCCCCCTACTGGTTTAGGGAATTGTTTGTTCTTATTTTTCGGGGACCTTGAAATATGACATTAGGTTTTTCACTTGTAATCTTTCTGTTTTTTTTTTCTATAGGCACTCATAGCTACCAACTATATTCTTAATACCACCTTCATAGTGTCTGAGAAATTCTGATATGTTGTATCTCTAGTGTATCTCTAATTTAAAGATTCTATGAATCTTTAAATTTCTATTTTTATTTCTTCTATCACGTATTCATTGTTCAAAAACACATTGCTCAATCTACATGTTTATATTTCTGTAATTTTACTTACTATCATTTCTCATTTCATCCATTAAAACTTGAAAATATATAAGGAATTACATAGTTTTGTGTTAAATTTTAGTTTTAGTTTTTTTATAATACTTTCTGGCTTAAAATATGGTCTATTTTGGAGAAGGTGCCAAATTAGCTAAGACAAAGTAAATTTGGCTATTGTTGAATATACAAAGATTAGTCTTACAACACTAATGTAAGATAATAACATTATTGGCAACATGATATAGGATAATTGGGGTGTATGCATTTTCTTTGTAATTTATCTGCAAATCTGAAGCTATTCTACAAACAACAAAGTTATTGAAGAATAAAAAAAAAACCCCAAAGTATTTTGATTGGTTTTGCTATTACTAGGTTGAGCACATTTATACTATCAGTTTTGCATTCAGAGTTATATTATGTTTTTGACTCTAAACCAGTTTACAAAGTGGGTATTTTAGTAGAGAAGTCGTTCATTAAAAAATCATTTCCTCTTTAAAGCATAATTGGATATCTCTATATAATGTGTGGACAAAGAATTGAAAAAAAACCAAGCAAAACTGGGATTTAATTTTTATATAAAATAATGGGAAATAATAATAGGACACAATGACAGTATTGGAAAAACTATAAAATAATCAAGACTAATAATATTTTCCTTTAAATTTCTATGAAAAGTTGATAGCAATTATTCTACTGTGAACTTTCAAAAATGAACAAGCATCTTTAGCATCTTTTGAAAGACTTAAGCATGTTTTAATTTATCGGAGATAGTTTTAATTTCAAAAATAATACAATATTATTCAAAGACCACAATCATATTTTGAAATGGGAAAATAGAGAACCCTGTTTATGTGCATCTAGAGTATTTTGTAATGAGTAGGACAAAAGGTTAATTTGGTCCCTTGATTAGAAAACCTGTCTTAGGTTCCATCCATATGTACACCAGCTGACTTTGCTATCTAAACTAACAGACAACTCTTGCAACATTGTTTAAAAGGGTATTTTTGAGTTTGGACTGACAAGAGCTGCATTCTGTTAATCCTCAAGACTTTTGGGGTAAGAACTATTATTTGCAGATAAAGAGACTTTGAAAGGCTGTATGGTGTGCCAGAGGATGTAATGCACTCTGAATGAGGGGTAGAGTAGGAGTGTATTGGAGATTAGATTTTTATCTCCATGTACATTGCCTACATAGACTTCAGTACATAGTGTAATGCATGTTTTCCTAGGTAATATATTGCAAGTAATACCATTATGGATTGAATTATGTCTGCCCTGCCCCAGAGATATGCTTATATACAAATACTTAGCACTTTAGAAAGTGACCTACTATGGAATTATTGGCCTTATAGATGTAATCAAGTTAAAATGAGGTAATAAGTAGGTTTTCTTAATTAAGTGTTCCTGTTTACAGAAGGAAGAAAGTTTGATTCAGAGACAGATGTACATAGATGGAGGACCATGTGAATTATGGAGTAAACATCTTGTAAAGATGGAAGAGATGGGAGATCTGCATCCACAAAGCAAAAAACACAAGGATCTATTTGCCCCAACAGAAGCTCTGAAGAGACAAAGAGAGATTCTCCAACACTGCTTCAGAAAGAGCAATCCTTTCAATACCTCAATTTCCAACTTGTAGCCTCCATAACATAGAGACAATGCATTTTTGTTATTGTAAACCACTGAGATGCTTGTACTTTGTTATGGTAGCCCTATAAAAGACAAATTAAAAACCAAAACAAAATTTTGTTTACACTAAGCATTCTCAGAGTGATATACAGTAATTCCAATTACCTTTAAACTTCATTTGTTCTATTCGGGTGCAGAATGAATGAAACAATTTTGTTAAATTATCCTGCAACTTACCAAGGTTGTACTAATAAGGGGTTTTTTGTTGTTGTTGTTGTTGTTTTAACACTGTAATTCTCTTAGATAAACTGATGACTTCTCCATACAATTCTAAGAAAATTTTCTTTCTTTTTCCTCTCTCTATTATTTTGGATGTTTTTGGGTTGTGATTGCTGTTGCTTAACTCTTCCTAGAAATTGAACACTCACTTGATTTGTCTACATTAGCTTTTTAAAAAATACAAAACTTATGCCATTATCGCATGCTCTGCTTCCAGTTCCTTTTATAGATTACATTCTACCGTACATTTGAAAACTTGAATTTCAAGGATTAATTTAGTATTATTAAAACATTTACTGAATTAAAGGAATATTGTTATCTTATTTCTACATTATGTGAGTATGTGTACACATTCCCAAGAAAATGTGTGTGTTTTTGTTTGTAAATGAACATGTGAAGAAATATTTATCCATTTATCTTTTTCATCAATTATTTATAATAATGTCAATTTGAATTCTATAAGCACATGAGTAAGAAAAATAATATAAAGGTATGTTGAAAGCCGTTATGTTTGCCTGCAGCTATATATTTGCTGTGAAAAACTCACATATAGATAGCTTGAAGTCTGATAAGTTTTTTTTTATTTAGTACATTAAATGATAGATCAGTTTAAAGGAGATTTAATGCACTTTGAAAAATTAAGTATATATCAATTGGTACTAATTTACAGTGAGAAAGGTGTAAGAGTTCCTGGTGTATTAGTGCACAGTGAAGGGACTATAGATAACAACAAACTGTACATTTCAAGAAAGCCGGAATAAAGGATTTTGAAACTTTTCATCATAAAGACATGATAATTGTTGATATATTTGCTTCATCTGATTTAAACATCATACAATGTATATAGGAATATTAGAAGATTCCCCAATCATATGCACATTTTTGTGTTTTAATGTATCACCTAAAAGAAATTTAAAAAATAAACTATTTCTTCTCTCTTAGAAAAAAAATGTATTTTTCTTCCATAATTTAATCACATGGTGCACCATCACTTGCTTTACAATTTGTTATCATACAACATTCTAACAAGCAAATTATTTGATTTATCATTTATATAAGTAGTTTAATTAATTAATTTAATTTAATTAATTAGTTTAATTAATATGTATATATACATATTTCATGTATGTATACACATACATTTAAAGTTTTATGTGTGTGTGTTTCCTTCACTCCATATCCTTTAGTTTACATTTTATGTAATTAAGTTCCCATAATCCTTTAAGATCCTAATAGGCAGTGATTAAAGGAATTGCTAAAGATAAGTGACTTGTACAGCTTTTAAGTAAATGCCATTTAAAAAGAAAATATATCATCATGGCAAAAATATTCTATTATGTTCTATCAAAGCCAGTTCATGTAATTTTCATTTTTAACCACACACAAAAAATACTTGCCTGTGAATCTTTTATCCACTAATAAACATAATTTGGTACTTGTGCTGTACATTGCTCTAATTGCAACCTTATCTTTTATGCGAAAGACAGCCTCAAACTATGGGTAAGAGAAGGAATCTTTTCTTTCATGAAAGGGCTTAATTATGTAGTCTCACAATTGTCTTTGTTGCTTAGTATTTGCCTTCCTTTCAAAGCACAATACTCCAATTTATCAAGTAATCATTCTACCTGTTCTTTTATCTCCAATTTCACACATTCATCAAAAAGCTTTAAAAATAATTATTTTATGATGCAACCACATTTGTATTACTTTCAAGTCAGAGAGTTTATTTCTAAATGCTTTCAGCCCTAACCTCTAACATTAACAAGAAGCATGTCATTTCCAAAATGTGTGAAAATGTAAAGCACATGAAATATTTTGCAGTATCTTAGATCTGGGGATGAGGAATGAAATATCTACTATTTATCTAATAGTAACAAGTTTACATTGGACCACCTAATTCCAGTTTACACAGTCTATGAATATGAACCTTTTCCCTTTACCAACCTCAGATAAAGGAAAAGCAATATATATGAGTTCATCTCTTTTAAACCATTGTAAACAAATTAGACCATTCAAAATCAATACTTGTTAGCACTTGATATTGTACCATTCACAATTACACAGATGCAAGCATTTTGAATTCTTTTATCTGATTCGCCCCAACCCCCAGGGAGGGAATTATGGAAGATTTTTCTGGATGAGCACCCTTTAAGTCAACCATTACTTATAAAAACAATGATATGCATATATGCACATTAGAAGTTCTTCCTCTCAAGTTTTCTCAATTTCATAAATTGATACTTGCCAAACTGATGTTTTTTATTCTTTAGCTTCATAAGGTTTTTCTAGAACACTAATTTACATTATTCAAAACATAGCAATTATTAAAAGTTTGATTGTTTCCAAGTAAATAAAAATCATTTTTGGAATGAAATAAACAGGTTTGAATCCTGCTAGATGAGCAGCTTTAGGTGAGTTATATCAATTCAGAGTCATAATATTCTCACCAGTGAAATAAATATTGTAAATATTGTATAACTCAGAGAGATAATACAGTAAAAAAGTAAGCATTAAGTACATTTTGTCTTATATGAATCTTTTTGGTTTTTCTATTTGCAATGAAATCAATGAACTTCTACTCTTTTTTAAATCATTGGATTCCTCGTTACTTAAAGCACAGCTAGATAACATACTCACTTATGGTAATAGAGCATTCTCAAGATGAGAGTTTGAGAAATCCATAGCACACTAGTGACAAAGACTTGTTTTTTGATGCAACTGTAGTGAAGCTCCTCGGAGCCTTCTTTTTTCCGTTAAGCTTCAACCTTGGTCTCCTGTACCTGCCAGGCTTTAACAAGACTTCTGCTAAGTTGAATTAGAAAAAATATCTTACCCTGATCACCCACAAAAATTTGATGAAATTCTTTCTTTCAAAAGATAAAACTAATATCAGATCACCCTCTCTTTCTTCATCAGGAAATTACAGAAGTTAGTCCAGAAGGAATCCCACTACCCTTGATGACTGGTCTTTTTTTTTTTTAATATGACAGCAGAATGCATTACAATTCTTATTACACATATAGAGCACAATTTTTCATACCTCTGGTTCTATACACAGTATATCCATACCAGTTTGTGTCTTCATACCTGACTTTGGATAATAATGATCATTTTCTATTTATTGAACCACCCCCATTCTGACATCTTGGCTATAAATCCCCACTTGACTTTGTATTTGGTGTTATGCTTGTTTTCAATCCTTTACCTCAATGTACCAATTGCAATAGAATTGCATAAAGTCTTCCCCAGGGTTTTAAGAAATGTGAAAAATATTTTTTACCATACTACATATAAGGACGCATGTTAAAAATTGGTACTATTTCTGTACATTTGGGTTGTTCTAATTACTTCACCATTATTAAAGCATACATTTATTTCTGCAAACATTATTAAAATATTTTTATTGTTTAATATACATAATGGTGGATTCTGAAGTCCAGTTAAAGCAAATAAGTTAATTCAAACTAATTATCCCACTAAAAACACATGTGATGTCAGCTTACTTATTAGAACAAAAACAAAAACACAAAAAAACCAAAATTTTACAGAAAATTCTTATAAGAATATTGTCTGTAACTTGTCTTTTTAGCTCATTCAATGGTATTTTTCACATAGCAAAAGTTTTATTTTTGATGATGTCTATATATATTTTTTTCCTTCAGATCATTCTTTTAAGGTCTTATCTAAGAACATTTGAGTTATTTTTATATCTTAAACATTTTCTTGTATTTTTTTCTAAAAGTTTTAGAACTTACGACTTATATTTAAGTACATGATCCACTTTCAGTTAATATTTGTGTAATGTATATTCAGTTGATATTTCTTTTCTGTTTTTCATATATAACTGTCCAATTATTCTGGAATCATTTATTTCATTTTATTTATTTATTATTTTTTTGCATGTGTGGTACTGGGAATTAAACTCAGAGGTCTTCCAACACTAAACAACACAACACACTTTTTTAAAAAAAATTATTTTGTGAGTTTCTATTAAGTTGCTGAGTATCTTGCTAGGTTGCTGAGGCTGGCTTCAAACTTTTGATCCTCCTGCTTCAATCTCCAGAGTTGCTGGAATTACAGATGTGTGTCACCTTGCCAGGCTTGAATTATTTATTCTAAGAGATAATATTATTCCTGTGAATTATTTCCATGACCTTGACCAACATGTGTTGGGCACTCCTTTATGGGTGTAGATCTGTGTTTTCTATTTTGTTAAATTCATCTATAGAACTATTCCTCCAGGAAATACACAATGAGAAAATATTTTTAGACCTTATATCTAAAAAAAACCTACTAGTATTTAGAATATAAGGACCTCTCCAAATAAATTTTATAAATGTAGGATAAATTAGTGGTTTTTAAGGGGAGTTCTAGGAGGAAGGAGAGAGGTAAACAAGGTTACAAAAGGAAAACATGAATGATTCTCAATGTGTTGGAATTATTTGGTATCTTAACTGTAGTGATGTTGAATTTTACTTTAGTTTAATAAAGAACAGCTATATAAATGATAAAACTGTAAAGAACTAGTTTAAATACACAACAAGTGAGTACAAGTAAAACTGAAAAAATCTCAGTGGCATCAGTGGGATGTATCAGTGCCAATATCTTTGTTGTACTATATTGCTTCAACTGTGTAGATCTCTATGTAATATATAAATATATATGTATGTACATATATATTTATATGTATTTAAATAGAAATAATGAAATGAAGGAAAAATAGAAATAAAAATAGAAAGAGGAAAAAAGAAAACTACTATTCACTAAGCATAAGTTTTTTGAACAAAAATCATGTTTGTTCCTTTTACCTCTGGGCCTTTGTCTTGGCCTTAAATCTTCTTTCTCTTGCCAGTGTTCCTTTCAGAACACTGAATTTTTTTTAATACATTATTTGTTGCTCTGAGATAGAAGGTTGTGTGAGCAAATAAGATTAGAAAAAAAAGAGTCTGCTTCTCCATCTTGGAAATAAACAATGTAATTTTGTATATTATAAGTTATGAGAAATTCTGTAGTGGTAAAATCAGTTTTCAAACTTATTTTTAAACTTTTGATTAATATATTTTAGTATATTCCCAAGATATATGATCTCCTTGAGTTGAAGATGTAGAAAATATTCAATTTTTTTTCATTCTTCAGACTCTCAGTTATAGTTATACAAATTAAACAGATATATCCAATGGAATTAATATATTTGAATTCCCATGACTTAACACAGTGACTTGTACATTGGTAGGTGCTCAATAAATAATGTGTTAACACCCTGAGTATCGTGTTGTAGCAAATTCAATGATCAAGTTACATATAGTGAGAGTATATACTATGTTTGCTCTGTTAGTTTTCACTTCACATTTTTTTCCTTGCAAAATCTGAATTTTATCACAGTATCTATATTTGTACATGCCATGTTTCTTTGCTTATTAATGACAGAATTACTCTCATTAATAAGCAAAGGGCAATTTTCCATTTGAAACAAATACTGGATAAAACCATCATGGGTTTTCATCATTATTATCATCATGATTTTAATTATCATAATTATTGATTTATTTAAAATTCAAATGTAAACAAGTAAATATAGTTCTTCATGTTTTGATTATGTTATCTTTATTGGTATAAATTGAATAAGTAAAAATATTTCTTTCTTCAAGTAATGTAAGTCTTAGCTGTAGACTAAAATAATCTATTTCCTTATAATATTTTATCTGAATAATAATTCTTAAAGAACTTAGTCTTTGAGATAAAGTGTTTCCAATAGGCCAAGTGTAGAAGGTTACTATCTATATTTCTGGAATCAATGAAGTTTTTTTTTACATTTATGTTAATCTAGCAAATTTAGCTTTATTAAATTTATCTGAGTCTCAAAATATCCTATAGAATCTAATAGTATTTTTAATGAGTAATTTTGTTAAAGACATTTAAATATTATATAATTTTAAACTCATTAAAAGTTTGTTTTCATTAGCTTTGGTGTCACAGTCTGATATAATTGTTCTCATTTTATTTTATTAAATAACATTCTTCTTCATATATAGACATTTTGAAGATATGTGATCAATTTGTTTCTGGCTGTAAAAAATAGCTGCAGGAGATTTCAGTCCATCCCAACAAAATTTCTTTTGCAATTTGCTCTTAAGTTGAATACTAATAACAAATGAACAAAACACTCTTGTCTCTAGGGCAAATAATGAACATTTTGTTGATGTATTTAAGAATGTGATTTTAGTTCTTATTGCTTCAGGTTGCTAATAAAAGATGATTTATATATACAACAAATTGTCTTTCCTAATAATCTTACCTTGAAAACTGAATTGCATATTATTTATATTGTTTTTATTTCAAAATTGGCATTTACTCTGAGATAATATTTCCTTTGCTGTGAGCAGAAAAATTGCAGACATCTTTTAATATATTGATATTCATTCATTTGTAAATAATACTTGTATTAGAGTAAACATGTGAATATATAGGATGGCCTTGTTTGATACACTAAAGAATATATTTTGCCTATATATTTTACCTAGTTTTCCCCCCAAAAAATAAATTTATGTTTTTGTTGATTTTCATGGTGCAGGTGTCAAGAACTTGGGAATTAAGGGTAATAATGTCAAGATTATATTAATCTTAGAATGAAGAATAATATCTGATTTATCATTTCCTATAAGGCTTTTTGCACTTATTCTACCAAAATCTTGACAGTGCTATCTTTAAATTATCTAAAATCTAATATATCAGTATTTTGTCCTAATTGACAAATTATTTTACCCTTAAATAAATATTTATTTAAATTTCTTTGTGTAAAAGTATACATAGAAAAACCTTAATGAAATTGTGTCAGATGGAGAATAAAGAAACATTTATGCAGAAAGTTCTCTCTCTCTCTACCTCTACAGTTGTTCCACATAAATAGCTGCATATATGCAAAAATTACTAATAAAAAACTTTGGAATATATAAAATACAACAATAAATTTTTAAGATCCAAAGGCATATATGCATTACTATAAGGATTCTGACCATGAAAATATACAGAGAAGCCTTCCTCTGGTGAGCAAACTCCCAGGGGGTAACTGATACTCTGTTTCCCCACCCTTAGAATGCCCTGCAGTTTCTCCTAGGAACTAGTAAGATAACTAATACATATGCCATGTCTAGCTGCTGTGGCAATGCTGCTAAAGTCTTATCAGTTTTGACCTTGATCTCGGGCACACAGCTCCTGGTAATAAAGGAACTATGTTGGTAGACAACCACAATGTTTTACTGAGCCTAAACCTGTCCACAAAACAGTAACTTTATACAATGGATTTTCATGAGAGCTACACAAAACTCCTAACATTGCACATTGCAATTTGGTATGTAACTGAAGAATAAGCTGCATAATGTTGCTAACTCTGTAACCTGCGTAGTAATACAATGAACAATATGTTCTAATGATGCCATTGACCTAAAGTAACCCATTGATATGATTAAATATTGGCTGCTCTGCCTCTATGTCATTCTGTCATCTTTCTTTCCTTCCTCTGCTTCTTGTCTCTGTCTCTCCTTCTTATTTTCCTTACACATTACCAACTTAATGTATTCCCAAATTTTCACCCTGTTTGACCATTAGGCCTTTTCTTCCCTAATTCACATTAATATAAAGGCATTGTAAAATGTTGTTATAAGTAAGAGGGATACATTGAAATTTTGGGAACTCAAGGGAACAAGGGCCATATCTATGTATTTTCTATTATCTAGCACATTGCCTTGCATATTACAGGTAGGAAATACATATTTATGAAGTAAATAAAGTAAAGAAGTGACCAGATCTCAGTCTTGCTATAATCATGTCATAAGTGTTAAGATACATAAGTATTTTCAGTCCATTCATATCAATGCAGGTTTACTTATACTTTAATAAAACCATTTGACACGTTGTTCTGATACTCAGGTGCAGGTTGCTGGGGACACTGAGTTCATATATCATTTCAGTTATTTTCAACATCTCCATTAATACCACCAATGAACCATACCTAATGCTATAGACAAAACAGGATCACCCAAGAGCATTTACTCAATCAGTGTCAAAACCATTCTCACTGGAAGTCTGTTCTGCTACAACAGACTGGTGAGTCAACGCTAAATAAATACTAAATGACAAGTAAATGTGGAAAAATTAGAGGCAAAGTGGATTGAAACAACATTCCAAGAGATTTAGTCAAACTACTTTTTATTTGTTATCATTTCCCTGCTTTAAACACCCTTTCTTATCAATCTGTTCAAATTACATCCTGCCATTAGAATTCAGCTCAGATACTACCTTTGTTAAGAATTCTTTTTACATGTCTGCTACTGTAACTTTATTTTGGTTAGCTTACTCAAAGAAGTTTTATTGAGCACCTACCATATGCCAGACACTATTCTACATGCTAAAAATATAGCAGTTAATAAAACAAGAAATTGACATCATGAAATTTATATTCTAACATGAAATGCACATGATAAGCAATTGAAGAAATAAAATTTCACAAGCAGTGGTAAGACTTATGGAGAAATATAGAAGGAAAATAAGTGAAAGATCTTATCACAGAAGTCATACCTATGTATGTGATAACAATTGTATGTATGTCAGCACATAATGAGATAAATATAATTAAAATGCCTCACTCAATATTTTAATGTTTGTCTACAGACAGCTTTAGGACTCACAACCCTTCTTCTCTTTTCCACATCAGGGCAAGTTGAGAAAGCATAGATGTTCTTCCTTGGGCTCAAGTAGGATCTTCAAACCATGTAACACCCTTCTGGCATGACGGAGCCCTCAGCCAGGTTCCACTCTTTTGCCACAGTAAGGCTCCAGTTCATCTCCTTTCCTTGTTTTTTAAGACACTTTCAGACCTTCTTGGGAGGCCCATCTTGATCTCTTCAGAAAGCTCTATTTATTATCTGTTTGGCATCATCAGTCTTGGCATCTGAACTGAACCCTGGTGGGAATCAATACTGATTTTACAGAATGGCTACAACACTTGTAGATAGAAGTGAAATGAAATTTGAGTGAAAGTGCAAAAGTAGGAACAACCTGATATCTGAGTGACTTAAAAGTTTAATTTTACTGGAATGAACTTTATGAAATCTATAGTTGTCAGGAGAAAAGACCAGGAAGAAAGTTATGAAACACATGATTAAACTACTACATGACTAAGATACTATGCATTTTTAGGTGAGTATCTTGACCAATACAGCATGGTTGAGAAGAGTATAAGATTTGGAGAAAGAGAGACCTAGAATAGAACCCTAGATTTGTGACAATGGAAGAGTGAGGTAATCTCAATGAGATTTGGTTTGTTCCTAATTGGTTATGTTGCATCCAACTTACACTTATGACTTTCTTTTCTCTGGAATATTTTCATAAGATTTTTCAAAATGTGTGTAGTTAGTAAAAATCCCTTGCTCAAACCATTAAAATTATTCCCATAGCTTTCAGACAAGGTTAAAACTGACCCAGTACCCACCTTACTATCCAGTCTTATCTTTGAACATTTCCTGATCTAAGGACTTCAGAAACGTGCTATTTTTTTTACCCTGTGTTTAAATGAATTATAATTTCCAAGATTTACAGTATTTCCCCACATATAACTATTGTATTTCAACACTGCATTAATGTATATTTACGAGAATTCTGTGAATCCTAATCTTACACCAAAGACAGATTATTTATAAATGATTTAATGTAATACAGGCTTTTTTTTTAGAAAAAGAATCACATAAAAGTTCTGCCCACACTTTTGCAAAAATATTTGGCATCAAAGTCTATGACAATTATGCAGTTAAATATGCATTCTTGTTTAAAAGCTTCATGCTTTAATGTTTTATTCCCAGTGCCTGATGAGTTTTGGTAAATGAATTGATGAATAAACAACTGAGAAGGAACAAAGTAAGATCTTGTAAGCAATTGAAGGTGTAAAATGAAAGGAAAGGCTTTCAGTTTTGGAGTTTTTCTAGAGTAGAATAGGGCAAGTTAAGGTCTAGAACTGGAAAGTCCTCTAAATTTCATGTGTTGGAAGCAGGGTACCCAATTCAGCAAGGTTCAGAGATAGGGCTTTAGGAAATGATTAATGCTCTGACCTCAAAGTATATTACTTTAGCAAAAGGATTAATCCAATGATAGCTGTGTGGACTACCAGGAACTAGTTGGAGGAAGCATGTCATTGGAGAGAATGCACTGGAAGTGGTTATGTAGTCACTGGCCCCTTCTCTGTGTTTCTTGACTTACTCGGAGATGGTGAAAATGATGGGCATGGCTGAGAAAGAAGGTCACTAGGGGTGTGGCCTTGGGACTCTATCTGTCTGTGGCCCCTTTCTATCTATCTCTGTTTCCTGGCTGCCATGAGCTGAGCCACTTTACTTCACCACACTCTTCTGCTATGATGTTCTGCCTCATCTTAGGTCCAGAGTGATGGAATCAGTCAACCATGAACTGAGACCTTTGAAACTGTGAGCCAAATTAAACTTTTCCTCCTCTAAGTAGTTCTCATTAGTCATTTTGGTCACATATATTAAAGCTGTCTAAGATAGCCAGCAATCAGCTTGGATGACATATTTTATTTGAGTAATGTTCAGTTTTAAGATTCTATATTCAGAGAGAACAGCTGGAAATCTAGGATTTGGGCTCAAAGAGGCACAATCAATAGATATTATATATGTGAAACAAATATTTGAATTAGATATTTGATATCTAATTTGATTCACTGGTCTATCAATATCTGAAAAGTAAGAACATCCATATGTATGACATAGGAAATGTAAATGTTAATATAAAAATAAAGAACTGTGGATACCTCTGAAAAAGAATATTATTATTTTATGTGATTTTTAATTTATTATCTATTATTTGACTAATCTAAAAAGGTTGCCAATATCAATGCTAAGTCCGACAAAAAGTGAAACAGAAAATATTTGTGAAGAAATTAATCTGCAAATAGGTGAGAAGAGAAACAGGATATTATATTGTTGTAGAAATCAAGTTTTATCTTCTGAGTGTATTTCTATGGGTAATATTAATTAATGATGATGCTTAAATGGAGTACACTAATATAAATTCTTTGTAACATACAATTTGCAATAAATACACTCTTGCTTTGTATATTTAACATTATCCAATTAATATGTGGGTGGGTTTTTGTCCTTGTTGTTGTGGTTTGTTTGTTTTTTTGCCTCTGTCCACCAATGAGCAAATATAATAGTTATTGTGGCATGTTTGGCTCTCAACTTCACCTGGTCCTTTACTTTATTTTTAATATAAAACTATTCTCCTCTATTCTTTTTGTTTGTATTTTATATTAGTCTTCAGTGATTCAGATGAAGCATATTTGTTGTGTTTACAAGTCTGTTTCTCCAATGACAAAACATCATCATTCACTTATTTTTATAAATGGTTTCAGAGGAACTCTTGGAGTAGGAATTGTCAAATTTCAGCAGTTCTCTTAGTATTTCTCAAGAACAACAACAAAAATTAACATCATACTATCTTTCAAAACAGGCATATTTTTTACCTTTTAAAGTAAACTAAACTCTATGTAGTTCTACACTTCAATGAAATAACAGAAATAAAAATAAAAATATCTAATAAAAATTTGGCAGTGTATATACTTTATAAGTAGATTAATAGGTACTGATTATTCAGAATGTATTTAGACTTACTTTTAAAAAACAATTTAGAACTAAATGAGCCTGGCAATTTAAATCAGTGTATTTAAACCTACATAAATACTTTAGTAAATCACTAAAAATTTACTCAAGTATCCAGTTTTCTGATAAATTGATTTTTATATGACTTTGCATTAACAATTTTAGCTAAACTATAGCGTTAGCATTTAAAGATTCCATTTCCTAAGTATAGATCTATTGGTATACATAAACTTGGCTTTTTTTTTAATGTTGAGATATTTTACTCTTTCCATCAGAATGAGGAAAGACTTGAAAGGCAGACAAAAATCCATTCATGGCAACATCAAAAAATGCAGTGAAAAATATTTCAATTATAATAAAGTTTATATTTTACTAAACATTTGTTTTGTTCTAGGAATAATTTGAGAGACTTAGCATAGGTTGAAAAGTCCTCCCAATAACCCTGTAAAGAAGAAATGACTCTTATTTTCCTGATGACAAAACTGAGACTTTAAAATTTAATAATTTGCAGATTACTCCAACTCAAATGATAGGCATGAGATTTGCACCCAATTCAGTCAGTACAGTGGGAACCCCCTTATTTGCAGTTATTTTTCTGTGGTTTCAGTTACTTACAGTTAATTGTGCACTGAAAATATTAATTGGGAAAGTCCAAAAAAATTTTAATAGTTCATTTATATGTTATGGCTTTATGAGTAGTGCAATGAAATCTGTGACAGCCAGTTCTGTCCTGCTTTGCATTTTAATGACTCTTTCCTGGTCTAGTGTACATACATTGTATATGCGACAAAGTCATTTTCCATTAGATTGATGCCATGGTATCACAGAACTGGTGTTCGAGTAACCCTAAATAGCCCTATAGTACAGAAGTAGTGATGCTGGCAATTTATATATGCCAAAGGAAGTACATAAATTAATGTGTTTTTTTTTCCAGTACTGGAATTGAACCCAGGATTGCTCTACCAATGAAGTACATCTCCAACCATTTTTATTTTCTGTTTTGAGGCAGGGTCTCACCAAGTTGCTGAGGCTATCGTTGATTTTGCAGTACTTTTTCCTCATCCTACTGGGTTGCTAGGATTTAGCATCTAGAAAAGTGCATGAGATTTCATATTAGCAATTAAATCAAAGTTGTTGAACAAATAAATGTAATTCACCTTACCCAACTTTTATCCATTTCACATTAATCTAGCTTCATGAAATATTTTATCTTTTTTTCTCTTGTTACCTTCACATTTACCTTTTTGTGTGTGTTTTTGAGTTTTTGGTATGTGTGGTTTTGGGGATGAAGTCCAAGACTTTCTCATGTTAGGCAGGGACTCTATTTGTGACCCAATTTCCAGCTTTTCTGTATTTTTCTTTTTTTTAAAGATTGTTTATCTTTAAATCCCTTAAATATTAGTTGCCCCATTTCATTCTTCATTTCTTAAATGAGGGGATTCATCTATTTGAATGTATAAAACAACCAAACATTTAGAAGATGATAAGTCTGAATTGATTTTTTAACTCAATATTTTCTTTTAACCTGCAGACAGTATTCATCAATTATCTCCACCAATATACCCACAATAACTCATCCTAATGTATCCAACGCTCAACTAATTATCTTATGAAGAAATTTAATTTTACTATGTACCCCTTGTCAAATATCTATGTGACAATGTTTTAGTCTATAAACAAGGAAGAAATAATTGGGCATATTACACTAATAAACTATAAGCACAATAAAAATGTACTACTGGAGAAGCTCTATTATGATGAAAATAGAGTATTTTGAATACCACGAGTGAAGAAGTGGATTTGGTAGATCCACTTGGCAGGTTTTGCACACTGGCTTAAAATATGAGCTGAGAATGCAGAAAAAGATTAACAAAAAAAGATTTAAGGTAAAATATCCAAAGGAAGAAAAGTCCAATTAATTCAGGGCTATTTAGCTCACATTTCATTGTGTGATATAATTTATTCTTTTCTCCTTTCATCTGAGAATTTTATTTTACAGTCCAGGAACAATTTAAAATATTAAGTGGAATTTGATTTCTTTCAATTAAATAAATAGTTATCTTCCTGTTATCTCCAAGTACTTGTCCATTACATGTGAATAATATAGTAATTAAGACAGTCATAGCTCTTATTCTCAATGAAAAATCTGGTGTTACAGATGAATTTAGCATTATTGCTTCTGAAAATATAATCAGGAGGCTTTCTTTCTCCTTCTTTGATCTATTCTTTCTCTCTCTCTCCCTCCCTCCCGCTCTCTCTTTTTTGACTATGCAGAAGCCAGTCAATATGGCCTAAGAAAAAAGTGCTCCTTCTGGCCATGCTCAACCCATTTACTCACGCCTGGCACCTGCAGTTGGCATCAATCCCACACAGATCACAGGGACAGAGCATAGACAAGAGATAATTTCCAAAAGGATGACAGCATCTGTTACCAGGAGTAAGACCTCCGTGTTGGCAAGAGGATAATATATTAGCTATAGTCTACCACTTCAATGGATGCCCAGAACCTTTCTTCTCGAACATGGCATTTAAAAAATGTTCTCTTTAACATAGTGCAACAATCTATATACAATTAAAAACTCACTCATCCCGTCCCCAGAGGAAGACAGCACTGTCTTGCCAGTTCCACCTACAGGATGATTAGCATTCCTTTCATTCAGATCCAGATGGAGCTCATCACAGTCCAGTAATCTGTGGAGGAATGATAAATTTTACAAACTCTCACATATACAAAACACAATGGTGCAGAAGAATCACAATAAAAGTTGCCATTTGGAGTAGGGTACAGGAAAAAAGAAACACAGTGATTTTTCTGGGCAAGGATAGCAAAGATTCCTAACCTGAAAGAGAAGAAAGTTCTGAGGCAGGCAATTCTGTTTGGCTGACCAAATATATTCTTGGTAGGAATTCTTTGATTCACTGTCTACCTGGGAAATAACTATTTGGGAGATTTTACTTCAGGGGCTACATTATTATATTCTTCTAATTTATTTTCTGGAATAGGGACTTCCAAAGTGATGAACCATGCCTATGGGAGATTTGGTCTTTGTTTTGTATGCAACTTCTCAATTAATGTTAGCTTGAACACAGGGAAATCCCTTTCAATCAGAAGGTATAATCCATTACGGGAATTTTTATTTTTATTTATTTTTTACTTTAAAAAAAATCCAACCAGTAGTATTGCAATAGTTGAATAAATATGTGTTAAATGAGTTAATCAGTTTTCCTTTTGCTGATTCCCATCTCCCATTTTATCATTCCTGCCTACTAAATAGACATTAAAATTGCTTATTTATCTTTATCTCCTCTGAGATCACACTACTCCAATTCATTAACCTACCATCAAAAATACTCTGTCAGCTTAGAAAATATTCCTTGATATAGTTTATATCAGGAATACCCCCCCTCACCCTCACTGCAGAAGCTCAAGTGTCAGGCAAAGCAACAATGTCCAGAGTGAAAAGATGGGCTCATAAAAGCTCTGTCCTTAGCAGGACACTAATCTACTCAATACACTAATAGTTTGAATGAAATTGTGGGGAAGCAGTGGAAAGTGTAGGCAGGTAGGGCATGGATGAGGAAGTAAATAATTAGGGGCAGTACCTTGGCCCCTTTCTGTCTGATTGTCTGCCGGCCTATCTCTCAGTCTCTCCTCTCTGCTTCCCAGATTCCTTTGAGCAACTTTCTCCATCTACTTTCTTCTGCCATGGGGTTCTACCTCACCCTGGGGCCAGAACAATGGGCATGGCTAACCATAGATTGAGACCTCTGAAAACATGAGTCAAAATAAATCTTTCCCTCTTCCAGTAGTTCTTTTCAGATATTCTGGTCACAGCAATGAAAAACAAGTGTGGACCTTCTTTCATAATTCTATTCCATTCTATTTCATTTCATACTCGACAGTAAATTTACACTTTTAAAATACAGTCAGGTTTATGTTAATACTATCTTTAAGTGGTTTCCCATCGTACCGAGAGGTTTAAAAACTGTACTGTGACCTGTAGTCTAGTTCCTCTTTTCCTTTATGTATCACTCTGCCCACTTTCCTCTGACCTCTCTCTCTTCCTTATTTCCTCGATTGCAGTCACCCTAAACTTGTCCCAGCAGGTTAAATATTACATGATATTTCCAATTGATTCTTTTCACTTGCTATTCAGTCTTTCTAAAATAAAACATTTGATCCAGTTCCTTTCTGCCTTTTATATGGCAAATTTCTAGGGTTATTTTCTGTACACCAGGAAGGATTTGGAAAATTCTGAAGTTAAATTACCTTGTAATATGGTTGGAAATGGCTTGAGTGTGTCCCTCAAAGGTTCATATATGGAAACTTGGACTCGAGTGTGGCAATGTTAAAGTGGTGGCACCTATAAGAGGTGGGGCCTACTAGGAGGCCATGACTGGCCCCTTCCTTCTGGCTTCATGCTTCATTGTGTGATCTACCCCTTTACAGAAGTTCTGGTCTTTTATTATAGTAATGGAAAACAGATGAATATGTCTTGGGAATGAACCCTTAAACTCAAGTTAATAATCTCTTTCTATTTCCTTCTAAAGGTCTATGTAGTGGGCATCAGTTATGCTAACTTGCAGGACACCATTTCTCGAACAGAATTCTCCTTTCTGATTGAGAATCTTCCACACTGATGGCATTTTCATTGCTGGTAGATCCTGTCAAGTGCCCGCCACTCTCTGACAGTAAAGGGCATACTACTCACGTCTGCAATGGGAATTCTGCTTTTTCCTCTATTTCTTACTTTAATAGCAGATAGAGACATCAGAGCATCAATAGGAGAATTTTATCTATTTTTCTCTAGGTGACTTTCCAAGATGTCTTTATGAAAAGGTGATAATTTATTTTTTTTCCAGAAACTTGTTGGAAAAGAACTTGGGAAATCAGTATTTCCTGGTATTCCAAAAAATAGAGTTCTTCTAAAGAAATTCAAATTTTCAAAATTTTGAGTTAAAAATACTGCTTTAATTTATTAATTGACTCTTCTTTTTAGCCTTAATTTGTTAAGGTAGTAGAAAACAATTAGAGTCCAGTCTCCTTGAATCATCCTCTTGTGTTTAAATTCCTAATGCACAAAGTAATATTGAAGAACTAATAATTACTTAGTACTTATTTGTAAATCAAGAAAAAGAGCAAATGGATGAACAATTCATGTATTTCTTCTTCTAGTAGTTCCTTATAGCCAGAGTAAAACCATTCATTTTGGGGATTATTTTCCAATCAGACCTAATGAGTATAATTTAGTCAAGATCAAAGGAAAGGTATCGGCCCCAAAGAAAGATTCATTTAATTTTTTTAATCACTACCTTTATGTTCTAAGCTAGAATATATTAATGATAGATTTCATAAAATGAATTTGAGTAAGTAGATGGTTTTAGAGTGATCATTAATTTTATAGTTTCTAATTTTTCACAGTAAGTCTGTAATATTCTATTTTCTATATTCTGTCATAAAATAAATTTACTTCATCACTTTTCTTACTATTTTTAAATCTTTCTATTTCTGATATCTGTATTATTTATTCAAATATTAGGTTGCATATATCTTTCAAATATATAGTACACAGGTCACAAAGATATATGTATAATGCTTGGAAGTTCATTTCTAAAATTCCCTTTAAAGCCCAAGAAAATATAGAGAAAAACAGAGACTAACTCTTATACCATATGTATAAACTACAAATGACAAATACTTATCATAATAAAATATTTTAAACTAATTACATCACTAATGGGAACATATTTTTTTAAATGTCATTAATATAATTTACCATGTGTTCCATTTATTAAAAATTTTATATAGACCACTCTATTCACTAGTAACCTTGAAATTCTGTCTAATGTCAATACCTACATTGCCAAAAGAACAAAGGATCCATATCATTAAATGACTTTCCTTGGCATTTTTGTCTTGATCCATTGAACTGCTATAATTTGGAAATATCCTAATCCTTAGAAACCATGAATAAAATTTCTCATTGTCATTTTTAGTAACATTATTAGTTCCTCCAATTATCTTCAACTTTGGAAGAAATTAGAACAGAAAATTATTCCAGCAGCATGAATTGTTTTAATAAATTATATAGTACCTCAGGTATGAAATATCATCTGTTTCTACTCCATGCCTCCTGCGTCTTTTAAATGTTTTAAGAATTCTGTCACTCACATTTGCAAGAATTCATTGTCAGTAGAATTCTGCGTCAGATTATACTAGTTGGGAGACATGAGATATGGAAGGCAGAAAAGAAGAGGTACTATTCTATAACAATGAATAGAACTAGGAGCAGACCTGAGAAGATGTACAGTAGTTTAGCATAGATGAAACTTTTGATACCTTCCTCTTGAAATTCTAGTGCTTCCTGTTTCATCAAGACTGACAGTGACTCTCATTCTTCATTATGCCAATGTGACCAGTGGCTTTGCTAACACATAATTCCCTACATTGCGTTTCTTTTGTGTTAAAATACATGGATTTTTCTTTTATACACAAATATAATGAATGTTTCCCTTTGTGTGTGTGTGTTTAAACATCTGTCCATATGTGTACATGCATCACATTGACATAAGTATGTGCATGTGTAATTGATCAAAGATAGTGATCATGTTATGCATTTCGAGCAAATTTTGTAAAGTATATTTTACCTTGAATTGTTTATTCTGACTCATCCCACACACACAAAAAAAGAAGTTTGTATGCAAAAAGTAACTACCCACCTATTACTTCACTCAAAAATAAGGACGTGCTTCATGTTTGATATAAACCACCTTGATGTTATATGCAAATAAAAAGTAATTTTTATATAAATAAAATGTAAATAATTGACTTTAAAATAATCTGTATATACTCTGAGTGTGAATGCACTAATAAGAATGAAGGTACCTTGAATCAACAGAAGTTAAAATCATGTCTATAATGCTTAGGGTCATAAGTTGCATAGAACACTCTCTGACATTGAATATCCAAGAACTGCACATGGATGTCACTGCATTCCCTTAGATTTTTGATGGACTGGAATGAATACCTTGGAGAATAAGCCACTCTGACTCCTTTGGCAGATCAGATTCAGGGTATCTGCAACCAGAGGCTGTTGTGTACCTGTTGGAAGCAAAAAAACTCTTATATGGAAGGAGAGAAAGACTGACCAATTCCCAGTAAGATATATACGCCACACACACCCTTCCTTCCCCTCCTCCTCTTTGTTAGTTAGCATAGCTGCTTAATTGCTGATTATGATAATTGCTTAATTGATTTGATTGCTTAAGAAGTGTGTTGAATAACAATAAATGTGTGTTTAGAAATGGTTTATAGCTTTGTTGTTTACCTCTTCTGATATCCTTCCAAAATCCTTCAGATCTCTGTCTTTTACATAACCCTAGAGAAAGATTTGATTTTTAATGTGAGCACTTGAACATACAAATTGGAACTTAATACAAATACAGTGTTTGAGAAAAAAATCAAAGAGCAAAAATGATGAAAAAACTTGTATAAAATTTTTCAATGTAATGCAGTGTGATTAGTATCAAATAAACTTGAATTGAAATAAATAATCTAAAACAATATTGTCTTTTTGGGTGTGAGGCACATATTTTATAGCTTATTCTAATATTCTATATAATCGAGAAAATGAGTGTTTCATTTATTTTTTATAAAAGCTATAAATTGTGCTTATGAAATGTCCATTTTAAACACTAATTGCCTAACACTTTCACTATAAAGAAGTGAAGCAACAACAATTAGTCATATACAATACATATTATTCTGAAATATTGTTCATAGGAGTTTTCAACCAGCTAACTTAATCCTGCAATTAGCATATTCTTTGCGCCTAGTGATCAGCACACTACAGGGTTAGAGCCTTCTGAGAAACTTAAGCAGGATGAAGGACTCCTTCAAATGTTGATTCTTGCAATCAAGTCAGAAAGAGGTTAGACATGTGGCTCAGAGTAACAGATATGAGTATATTAGAAGGTCTAGGAAAGGAGAAATGAGGACAGTATTAAGGGTGAGACTGAGTCTACTCAGAGAGAAGAGGGCCAGTGTGCTTCTCTCACACTCCAGTTTTATTAGGGATCTCATGGAAGTTTCCATCGAGTTGCACCCAGGTTCAACTGTTGACTTCTGACTGATGGCAAATTCCCCCATGACAACTCTAGGTCACTTTGGTCCTTGCTGACCATTTTTAATTGGAAATTATTCTTACAGATTTTATCCTTAGGGGGAATTATCTTTATCTCCCTGGGTTCTGGGATCTGTTCTATATAAGGATAACAAAGGTTCCTCCATGAAGGGTAACTTGTGCTCTCCAAATATATTGGGGCCTGCATTTCTCTTGAAGATAATAAGTAGTTTGCTGAGAAATGTAAACAGTCCTGTGGACTTAAGCCAGACAGGGCTGAAAGTATATTTCTTTTCAAAAATGAAAGCATGTGGGAGCCAGCACACTGGGCCTAGTTTATACAATTATTCCTTTAACCTCATGCTCTCACCATTATCATCTCTATTCCTTATCATACAAACTACCAGAAATCGCTGAAGTTTGTGATCTTTAAAAAAAATGCATGGCATGTCAATGCATTGTGACAATAAAAAGAAGCTTGATGCATCAATTTTATGTAAGAGGTAAGAATTCATAGTTAACATTCTGTGAAAAAGGACTAATTTATCCATCCTTAGATAAGGTCAGACAGGACATTGGTTAACCTGGAACATGGTTTAATGTGGGGAATACAAAAGCCAAGGCAGGATGAGTGAGTATCCTTTAGGTTGGCTCACTATAATCACCTTACTCTTAAATACATATTTATAAATGTCTAATTTAATAGTATCAGCTTCCTACACTTAACTTTAAGTTTTTTTTCCCTACCTTGAAGCTTTTGCACTGAACATGGATCTGGTACATTAAAAAAAGTGTTCAATGAATGGTGAAACAGAGAGAGAGGGAGAGGCAGAGGGGGAGGGAGGGAGGAGGAGAAGAAGAGGAAGGAGGAGGAGCAGAAGGAGGAGGAGGAGAAGGAGGAGGAGGAAAGAAAGAGAGCTAAAAGGAGGGAAGTAGAGGCATTGCATTTGTCAATACATCTCTTTCCTTTACATGTTGGTTACATAACACAACATTTAAAACATATAAAAATGAGATGAAAATAAGGTAAAAACATAAAAGAGTTTGAAATCCTTCAAGTACATCCAATTATGTTTTTCCCTCTTACATTAAACCTGTTCAGCACACATTATTAGCTATTACATATTACATTTGGAGACCTGGTACTTATTATAGCTGAAGATCATGTGCAAAATATTTAAATATTAATTTATAGTAATGCTTTTTTTCTTCATAGCTTAGCATGCCATAACATCTGGAAATGGTATATCTTTTAAAACATTTAAGAAAACTGAGTCAATTTTCATTTTTGGCTGTCCACGTTGTATATATTTCAGCAACACATTAAGACATTCTTTCTCTGTGAATTATACTCTGAGATTAAAAATAAAAATATGGTGGCAAAAAAACCTGCCAAAGGACATTATATGACTGTTTCTGGCTCCCACTCTGTATCTCTCTATCCAAAGGAAGGATCTTCCTGCCAAAAAGATACAGGTGTGGAAGCAGTTTGTTCAGTCTGTGAACTCTTGGGTTTACATCTGAAGGATGTATCTTATTTTAGAATACATATAGAGGATTTACAAAAAAAAGTGTTCTTATGAAAATGAACAAGAAGGGAAGCATATGTCACCTTTTTTGAATTACAGAAAATGTCAGAGAGATCTGGAAGATAGCTACTCAGTTGTGCTCCAATATTTGTAAAGCAATATTGGGTGCATTGATCCAAATACACAGGTTGAGTGTTGAAAAAAAAAAGATCCTAAATACTATTGGTAAGACCTGCACAATATCATACTAATTTATAGTGATGTCTGGAAAAAAATCAATGCTTATAAGTGACTTGTGTTTTATGTTTTGCCAAGTATAATTAATGTGATGTTATGGTATTTTTGATGAATAGACTAAGAACATTTTATTCCAGTGAAAGGAAGGGATGATTACAATAGATCTTGGCAAAGGAGATGAAAAAAATTTCATATCAGAATCTTAAGGTCATTTTGAGCATGGTTGGAAATGTGTTTACAATGTTGGAAAAACAAAGTAACTCAATTGTTATGTTGCAAATATTCAGATTTGTTAAATTTTATTATATTTGATTCAGTAGTCCTTTTCCAATATAAATCTTCTGAAAATAGCACATCTTTTCATATATTAAGTTCAGTATTATTTTTTCAGTGCTGGGGTTATACCCAGGTCCTCATACTTCCCAGCAAGTGCTCTAGAACTGTGCTACTCTCTTGGTCCATTGTTCTGGTTTTGAGTGACTTCTGTAGACCACCAGTTATAGAGGTAACATGAGAGATTCAAAATGGTACATGGTATGAAATGGTTTCAATGGTCTCTTTCTTTACTCTTTAGTTTTCTTTTCTTTTCTTTTTTTTCAAGGAAGGTTATAGCAGGGATTGTGCTCAGTGTCACTCCACTATGGAGCCACCTCCCCAGGCCTGTTTTGTATTTTATTTAGAAACAAGGTCTCACTGAGTTCCTTAGTGCCTCACTTTTGCTGAGGTTGGCTTTGAACTAATGATCCTCCTGCTTCAGCCTCCCAAGCCCCTGGGATTAGAGGCATGCACCACCAAGCCTGGTTTGTTTAGTTTAAAAATATTGTAATGGTTCACAAATAAAGAGAAATTTGATTTCATTCCTCATTCCTCATTCTTCACAGAAGTCAGTTCAAGTCCTTTTTCTGTCCCAAGTTACAATTTTGTATTCATCATGCACCTATTCTCACTTGAGCCTACAGAATTCTTTTCACCCTTATAATGTTCACATTTTTGTGTTGAGATAACATACCTGTTAGATCAGGTAAACAGTTATTAAAAATACAAAGTCATAAAAGACTAGCGCATGTAAACCTATGACAGAACTATAAGAACACATAAGAAAGAAAATACACTTTGGACTGAGGTGACCAGAGGTACAAAGTCAGTGAAATATTTGAATTGATGTTTGAAGGATGATTTTATTTTTGTTATCAAAGATGTCAGCAAGGGCTGGGGATGTGGCTCAAGCGGTAGCACGCTCGCCTGGCATGCGTGCGGCCCGGGTTCGATCCTCAGCACCACATACCAACAAAGATGTTGTGTCCGCTGAGAACTAAAAAAAAAAAAAAATAAATATTAAAAAAAAAATTCTCTCCTCTCTCTCTCTCCTCTCTCACTCTCTCTAAAAAAAAAAAAAAAAAAAGATGTCAGCAAAATAACATGTCAAATAGAGGAAAGAGGATGAATAAAGATGAAAAAGGAAAATAGTGTTGTAAGTAGGGATGAGGTGGGAAATTACTTGAAAATGTAAAATCGTATAGTAATAGGAGCTGTGGAGGCCAGGATGAATAGGTTGTTCCAGCAAAGAGTAGGGAGGAAAAAAAAAACACTGCAATTGGGTTTTCTTGTAAATGGGGAAGCTCAGCATACAAATGCTGCCTTTGTAAAACTTATTGAAAATTTTTGTAAAGAAAGCTATATTTGTACAAATATTTCTGGCACTAATCCATCTAAATATGTTTATGAGAGCCATATTTTTTCAACTGCCAGTTGCCCAACTAACTTGTCAATATCTCTTATGGAAAAAGAGTTCAAGTAAATATACAGTAAAAGTATTTTTCTTAAATATGAATAGGTGAAATTCTCCATTTAGAAATGGTGCCATTATAAGAGAAATTACATTATATAGACAAACAGAGGTGACAGTTAGGAAAATAGAGTTTTTTAAAAAAGTTTGGCATATATTATAGTCCCTTGTTTTAATTATGTCATCTGTACAATGTTGATTCAGGATTTTTTTTGTTTTTACATATTTAAGTAGGCCTGTTTTGTATTTTATTTAGAAACAGGGTCTCACTGTTTCAGACACAAAGTTTAACATTTTGCAACAGTGAATGTCCACTCTAATATAATGCTCATATAAAATTTATTACTAAACCTCACTATATATCATTAACATTTTCAATTTTTAAAAGTTAAGATAGATTAACAAAAATTTTCATCATTTTTGATGCTTCTACCTCAAAGACATGAGATTAAACAATTCATTTTTTCCAAGAAAATCATGTCCAAACTAATAAGCATTGAAAAATTTCATAAAATCCTAACATAAACTTTTATATATTTACTTGGAAACTCCAATGAAATATTATTTTGAGGTATAAATTTATTAGAATAATTCATTAATGTATCATCATTTTAATTCATGAATGTGTACAATATTTTTCTTTCCTATAGGAAGAAGCTTTTATGATTTGATTTGGGGCAAATCTCCATAGTCAAAATACTAATCACATAGTATTTTGGTACTGAAAAAGAGAATGTATAAGATGCAGGGCAACAGCCCCATAAACAGTTTTCTTTTACAAAATTTGAAGCAAGTAGAAAGAAACTACAAATGAGAATAATTTGCAAATTTTCTTTGCTGGTGCAAATAAGGATAATTTGTAAATGGCTCTTTACTGGTGTTAATTGTAAAGGTGTGGATATCTTTACCTCTTCAAGGGACATGAAAAAACACATCGAATATACTACTTCTTAAATCTTCATTTTCTCAGTTTTACTTTCACCATCTGCAAATTTCTTGCCCTTCATATTTCAAATAAAATGCAAACAGGTTTTGCCTTACAAAGTTGGCATTGATTTGGTCCTCAATAAATGGCTATCTGAATTGAACTACAGGTATAAGACTTATAAATCAAAAAGGCATGATTAAAAACTAACTCACTGGAAGCTGTAGTTAACACATGTAAGATTTTTTTAATAGTAGAAAAGATTAAAAATGATATTGCTTTATCATAGTGAGACAGAGTGAAATATTGCCTTAGAGAATATCAAAAATATGTTATAACATTTAGCAGTTGAAACAGTCATCACAATATAGATTTAGTCACCAATATTTTAGGGGATAAAATGTCTAGACATAATACTCCAAGAGTTCTCCTAGTTGTGATCTGCAAACAAAGACAGTCACAATGGCTCTAGAGTTCTGTAAAAACATTTGGCTAATTATAAAGTATCAAGGAGATAAAATGTATCCATATTTTAAATTTTCTATTATTAATCTTAATATAAGCCTTTTTTGTTTTTAAATAGCATTCCAAATATTTTTAGATTTCCTCTACTTTGTGCATTTTTTCTGTTGTTCATTTGGTAGAGTATGATATCACACTGCTCTAGTCATTTGGTGCTAAAAGTCATCTCTTTCCAACGATTTTGTTCACCTTTATACTTCATCATGTTCCATTGAGGTCTTTTTGCCTCTGTCCTAAAAAAAAAAAAAAAAAATCACAACTGAAAATGTCATTGATATAATTCTGAATGATCATTTGTCTAAGTTTATGTTTTGTATTCATAATCTATTAACATTCTGCTAATTAATATTGAGTAAATACATTTCTTAATCACAAATTCATATTTATTTTCCATATGAAACAGAATTATTTTTATTTTTAATGAACTTGTGAAATATGGTAATTTGATATGTATTCCTGATAAATAAGTTTCATGCAATTGGAAATGTGATATGGAAATTGATAAATTATTTCAATTGAGAATGCTTGGAATAATGTTATTCAGTTATCTTTCTAAAAGCCAACATAAATTTTTCTAAAATTAAACATCTATCCTTGCTATGGGCAAGGACTTGAAAATTGATCTATGTCTTATCTGGGAAACAAATGCCCAAATATAGCTAAATATATATATTTTACAGGAGAGTTATAGGGTCTCTAATTCTTTGATAATAGAATTATATTTCAAAAAAAATGTTTGCATATAAAGCAAAGTCAAGTATGAAGAAAGAAAAACATCAAAGACAGAAGGGTTTAATCTTTCCTTCACTGATATCAACTGCTTCCTGATTAATATTTCCTCTTTTTGATGCAGTTTCTTCATTAATATCTCTCTCCTCTTCTTTAGGTTCATGTTACCGAGTGTCCTTGTGTTTTCTATTTCCTTGCAATTTTATCTTCTTTGCTTAGGAAATGACCTCATATCAGCCATTTTTTTTCTTATGAAAAGTGTTGTCCCAATTAGAAGAATTACAAGCATGGGAAAAGACAGATAGAGAAGCAGCAAGATCTTCCCACAGTATTTGAAATCAAGATGTGTGGACAGGTGCTTGCTGCACTAATGAGAAAAAAGTGGCCTTGCTTTTGATGCGTGAAAAGCTCTAAGGACAAGATCAGCATACACACAGCAATTATCCCTGTTTCCCCAGATGTGTGGATGGAGGAGTGGAGGCTTTTGAAATAGGAAATTTCAATGTCAGATATTTAAGAATTACTTCTGACCACAGTGAGTGCAATGAAAATGTAACACTTTCAAAAGAGTGTTGACACATTTATTACCTATATACAGAAATGATTGATCATTTGGGATGTTGAAAATGGGTACTTGGGAAGGAAAGCAAGTGTGAAATATTGAAGTCTTTGGAACCTACAGCAGGAAAGACAGAAATTAGTATTTATTCTATAGCAGCAGGTGGCTAACAGAGGGTGGTCAGTCAGAAGTGGAAACCAGAGAATCAAATTGTGTGAAATGAGTAACTGACATGAGGATTAGAGGACTCTAGAAACAAGAAATGTCAAAGACAGTCAAGTGAGGGAATGATGCAAAGGGGAATCAATACTGAGACCATGTGCACTGACAAGTCTCAAAAAAATGTTCTGCTATTTCATCTCACTTTTATCCACTTCCATAATCACAACAGTTTTAGACTTCTCCCTTCCATCTCCAGTCTCTTGATTGCTCTAAAACCAAGAATGATTTAGACAATTATGATCATGTAAATACCATTCCAAGAACAGTATTTTGCAGAACAGATACAATTGATTACGGGGCAAGGTCTCCAAGTCACTGTGAATGTCTCATTGAAAGGGTTGGAAGCCATAGGCATTTCTGGACTCTATGAAAGAGGCCATCTAGGATACACTCTACTCCAAATTAGACATAATTAATGGATCAGTGTTATGGATTTGCTTTTATAATCATAACTGAACATTACTAAGTAGTGAAAAAGTTATGGCCTTCTAGATACCTGAACAAGAAAAGAGGTATTTTGTTTAGTTAATAATGAGAAATATATTCTACACCTACACCAATATTTTATATGTGTTGATCTTCAGAACCTATCTAGTAAATTTGTTTGAATTATGTTGGAGGTAGAACTGATTAAAGCATGGCCATGTGCATTCTTTCTCTTTCTCTCTTTGTGAATTTTAAAGCCTGGAGCTTTTTCACTAAAATGTAACATACAATTTAGAATTAGACAAAAAAATCTAGATATTATATAATAAGGTAGTTCCCTATTTCTTCCTACCATTCCCACTTCTTACTAAATATGGCAAAATCCAGGCCATGGAATTTTAAATAGTTCTCTAAATATCTGATAGTTTTAAGAGACACAAACTTTTTCTTTTTTCTTCCAAGCTTCATTTTTTACCATACTACATCATTCAGCATGTAATAAAAATATTGATATCTCTTATTATTCATTACCATATTTTCTTAGTCTGAAGCTTGAAACAATAGCATTTTTTTAAGACAGATAATTATATATATTGTTTATATTCTAGTTGTTTTCATTTGAGGCATATTTCATATAAAAGCTAATGGTATTACTTATTGTTCAGTGGACATTCAGAGGTAGTAAAATAGATAAGAGTTCTAAATTTATTTAAAATGTTTGGTGATATGTATGTTTTATGGCATAGTAACACAGAATTTTTGTATGTTACATTATTGAACAGCCTAAATTCCTTTTTTAATTTTGGTTGGGGGGGTGCTTAGGGAAAGAGAAGGAAAAGCAATGATTAGAGATAAATTCAGTAGTTTTTCACAAGAAATATCATAATGCTATACAAAGGCTAAATCCATTTCCAGATTGCACTCCAATTAAAAAGTGCCTCTTTCTGCCAAAGGGGTTATGAACCTTTCCCAGAGCCATAGCTCATAGAAGATGGCTGTGACACAGAGAATATGTTCCCCCCAGACAAGTAAAATAGGAACTGCTGCAGTGGCCATGACAGAAATGGGCCTCCCCCGCCCTTGAGTACAGGGCAGTGCTTCTTAAGAGTTAGCACATAAAGATCAGGAACAGTTCAGGTCAAGAACAAAGACCACTAAGTGGTTGGATTTTCTAACTGGTTGGATTGGAACAAAATGGAGCACACAGTTAAAAGGATAGACAATCACTGAAGGAACCTGTCTCTAAACTGCCCAGAGAAATTTGCAATGTTACCTATTTTGGTTAACTGATTATTTTTAGTGTTCTGTACATTTTGGATATGTTTGGATAATTTTAAACCCTTGGAAATTTTTCAGATAATTGCACTTTTTTCCTTATCCATGAAGATTAACAGTTATCACTAGTTTCTTAGTAAAGAGCAACTGGAGGCATTTCCAAAATCAATATATGGAGTGTCAATAAAAATATTTTTTTTCTTTTTGGGGTTCATCTCTGTCATATCCAAATGAAGTTCAAGAAGGTATAACTTTTTTTATTTTTCCTTAATCATTGAATAACCCTTGTTTATCACAAAGCCTTACTTCTGGAACATTTCTGATAAAATTTGTTAATGATGAGGAGTTACATATCTGGTTAAGGGTTAATAAAAAAAACCCTTAAGTTAAAGAAACTTCTAATGTATTATTAAATCTAGATGATTTATTTCATGTGCTCTATTACGGTTGATAGTTTTAGAAGAATAGAATAGAGGATACCAATTTAATCTTAATTCCTGATTTTAAAAAAAATAACAAACACATTACATAGAACATAGTTACACTAAAAAAGGTTTTTCTGAAATGCAAATTTAAGTGGACACCTTGTTTTTACCTGGCAATCATGAATTTACTTGGTGATTAGGAACAAGGTTGTATTTACAACATTAAAATCAGGTGAATTCTTTATGGAATGATGTTTTTAAAAATACCTATTTCTGAGTTTGTTGTCTGTATTAGTTGTTCACTCAGACATTGAGATATTTCTGACAATAAATCTATTCTAGACTTTGGAATTTCTTTTACATTATTTTGAATACCTACATTTCCTATTCATTTATTTTGGAGTGCTTGATGTGCTATGAATTCTTATGTCATTTTATATGAGAATCACTCTTCATTGTAACAAGAAAGAATTTCATGAATTACCATGCCCAATATGCTTATTTCCAAAATTAATATATTTAATTGCAAATGAGTAAGGAGACTTGCAGGAAGTTTATAGATCTAGATGCTGAAGCAGATTTTTTAAATACCAGACAATGTAGCTCGCTAATAAGCAACAATTTTAAATGAAATTTGAAGAGGTGTTTAATTAGTTCAATAAAGATGCTTAGCAAATTCAAGAAAGAAAAAGGAACCATTATATATTAGACTTATACTGTATTCCAAAACACAAGTCTACTCATTTAACCCTCTCAAACATATGTGAAGTAATTTCTATCCTTACTTCAAAAAAATTCTCAAAAAAGAAAAAGAAAATAAATTATATTCTCTGAGAAGACTTTTAAGAAAGTATTGTTAAAATGCATCAAATAATCTAGGAGTGTCTCTCCCCCAAAGTGGTCCTCTCTTCTGAGAATATGGCATTCTAGCACATTATCGGCTTAGATAGTGTCAGGTTGTGTGGAGGTATATTTTGACCTGAGATTACAGGTATTTGTCAAAATTGTTTTAGATGAAGAAAATATATATAATTTGCCAGAGAAGATACCATGAGCAATTGTTGCCTCCAGTAGACCTCATATACCACAGCCACGAAGAAAGACTGACTAATAAACAACAGTTTGCCATGGCCACTGCTAGTTTCAGAAGCTGCTTCCCACAGCAAATTTTTGTTTTTTCATGGTCTAAAGGATGGCTCTATACATTATTCATCTTAAGTCATCTTTTGTTCTTTCCATTGATATTCTTGAACAATGTAAAGAGCCTATCAAATTTTATCACTTTCCTGCTTGAAATATTTCAACATTTTTCAAGGTTTAGTGAGGAAGGAAATTAGTGAAAGGCAACCCTAATCACTCTCATAACCAAGTCTTGAGTCCTCTACAACTATGGACTGACTTGCATGACAATCGTAGCACTTATCAAACTTGTCTGCATCCCAAGGTATGGCAAGGACTTTGCCATCTTCTCCATTGGGTTCTTGCTACCTTGCATAGTCTTGGTGGAGAGTCAGTGCCACCTACAAATTGCCTATTGAATGAATTTTAAAAGTTTAAAAGTGAAAAAAAAATTATACATATAAAGATGTATTTTTAATTTTTTACAAATTTGCTTTTATGTTTTTATTACTATCATGTATTTCAACTAGTGGAAGATAGTTCTGTTTAGGCTGTTTTTTAAATTGCCAGATGGAGCTTCATATTTTTCTATCCTTTATGATAAAATAATTCCATTATCAATAGGTATTCCCTAATTTTTTATAGTTTTTATACATATCTGATTAGAACAGGGCTATTAATGACATGTCAAGGGGATTAAAACTTCAAATTAAAGTTATTTTATCTAGGGATCTCCGCATCTTTTAAAACCTGAAAAAATGATCTTGAATAGTTTCACTATATATTCATAAGCCATCAGTTTGAGATATTTTTTAGATGCTTTTGCTATTCAGAAATAATCTTAGAATTAGGGTTTTTTGTTTAAAAAAGATAAAACAATTGAAATTTTGATAGGCACTGCATTGAGTATGTAGATATTGGGGGGTACTACTGACCTTTTTAAAAACATTGTCTCTACTCTATGTGCATGGAATTTGGGGTTTTCATTAATTTATTTCTTCTTTAAATTCTCACAGCAGTGTGTAGTAGTGTTTTTTTTTTTTTATATGTCCCTTTATTTCCTTGGTTAAGTTATTTCTGAGTGCTTTTATTTTTTCTGTTGCTACTGTAAGTGGAATTGTTTTGGTAATTTCCTTGTCAGAATGTTTATTGTTATCGTGTAGAAATGCAACTGTGTTTTTATGTGTTGAAATAATTGTGCTACTTTGCTGATTTTATTTGTTTTTTTTTCTGACAGGCTTTTTTTTTCTTATAGAATCTGTAAAGATTTTTGACAGACCAGCTCATATCTCCTGAGAAGAGAGATTATTTTACTTTTTAAAAAAATCTTGGATGTATTTTGTATGTCAATACCACCCAAAATGAGCTACAAACTTACTACATCTTTGAGAAAATCTCAATGGCATTTCTACAGAAACAGAAAAACTCATATAAATTTATATGAAACTTCAAGGGACCCTAGATAGACAAAACAATCTTGTAAAAGCACAATGCTGGAGGACTCACTCTTCCTGATATGAAAACTAGTTTTAAAGCTATAGAGATCAAATCAGTGTGGTCATGTCTTAAAAGTACACATACGGACCAATGAAATAGACTAGAAAGCCCAGAAATAAACTTTCACACATGTGTCAAATGGTTTTTGAGAAGGGTATCCAAACTATTCTCTGCAGAAAGCCTTTTCATCAAACGGTGCTGTGAAAACTTGACATCCACATGAAAAATGTAACATCATGTGCAAAAATTAACTCCGAATGAATCAAAGACCTAAATGTAAGACCTAAAAGTATAAATCCCTTGGAAGAAAATCTAGGGCCAAAGTTTCACAACACTGGGATTGTTAGTGACTTTTTTAAGATATGACACCAAAATGCATAGATAAGAAAATAAAAAAATAGACAAAAAAATCTTTCATTAAAATAAAAGCAATGTGCATCAAAAGATACTACAATCAGAGTAAAAAGGTAAATCATAGACTTGGCATAATCCATTCACAGAAACCAAATGCTTTATGATTCCACTTATACAGGTAGAATAGTTTAAAAAAATCATGGACTTAAAGTAGAGTAGTGGTTTCCAGGATTTGGCATGACAAGAGAAGAGGAGCTTTTATTTAGTCAGTAAAAAAGTTTCAGTTTTACAAGATGAAAGGAATTATGGAGATGAAAGTTGGTGATAGTTTCAAAAAATGGTAAGTCTTGTATTTAATACCACCAAAACATGTATTTTAACACATAAACACAATTAATTAAAAAAAATGCTGAAATGATTAACTTTACTTTTACATCATTTGACACATGTGGGTATATCTAGAAGATAAATTCTAAACATAGAATTGTTGGACCATAATACTTGTACATCTATAATTTTGATGAATATTGCCATATTTTATTGCATAAATGGTACATTAATTTAAAAAAGGACATCAAGTGTATTGTACATATGAAATGAGTGGAAAATTTGAATAGGTATTTTAATTATTATTGTATTTATTTTACGTCTCCGTACAAAACTGCTGAAAATACTAAATTTAAAGTTAGCATCTTTAATTTAGGATACATATAGACAACTGATGTTGTAGTTAATGACATGTATCTTTGTTTATCATCTGATAATTAAAAGAATGATAGCAACGTATTAAGTTAATCTATACACAGCTTTATTAAGATGTACAATAACTCATCAAGAATAGTACATCTTAACAGACACTGTGACTGTTTGCAATCACAGTTCAATGTTGAAAGTGATGGGCTATAAAATATAAATACAATTCTTAGTGGATAAAAGTGCAATCTCTTCAGGTACTAAATTTTCACTCTGTAAAATGAGTGGCTGTTCAGAAAACTGATTCTCTTCCAGGAGAGGGAGTTTTCAATTATTAGAGGAGAGATCAAATCCTGTGATAATTTAGCATCAGCACATTTCTGATTGAAGGGCCTCTCCCATAAAGTATCTGACAAGGTCAAGAGGTTTCATTCTGTGCTGTTTACTCACAATTGATTTCTTCCCTCACTTTGCATTTTCAAGCAATTAATATTTTTCCTGTACTAAGTGTATTCTGCTTCTTTTTGTTAACCCTTATCAAATTTTCTGTTTCATGAATGAAGAAGTGATGAGATGGGAAAAAAGGTAATAATTTGTAGTAGAAAGAAATGTGAATCTCTTGTTTATGAAAAAAATAATTTTATTTATCTAAATTATTCAAATAATGTGGTTTAAAGTTACTTATATTATTTCTGAGTTCTTGTTAATTCAAGTTTACCTTCTCATTTTTAGTTACCTACAGAGGTTGTTATAACTTTGAAGCAACCTTGAAGAACTCATCTTGTGTCTCTGCATTATTATTTTAAAAATACCTTAAAAATCATACACCCTTGGACTCCAGCAAGCATTAACATCCCTAGGTGAAAGATCTAAAGAACAGACTTCTATGAAAAAGATTCCAAGGGCAGATAATTATTTAAGTAATTAACAGGAAATTGGTGGTTTTCACTGTGTCTGTCCTGCAGAAAGAGAAGCAAAGAGAGAGATGGAGGGAGGGAGGGAGGGAGGGTGGGCGAGAGAGGGGGAGAGAGAGAGAGAGAGAGAGAGAGAGAGAGAGAGAGAGAGAGACAGAGACAGAGACAGAGAGACAGAGAGAGACAGAGAGAGAGAGAATAAAGTGTATAGAAATTCTGACCAGAAAGGAAGCTACATGTAACCTGCCCATGCATATTATAATCTAAGAAAACTGATTTTCATTTATTAATGAGAAATGTGAGGATATAAAATCTTTTGCAAATAACAAAACACAACTAAGTTATTTTGTTTCAGTATTTCTCCCTCATAAGAGAGTGTTAGAAATAGAGCCAGTGTAGGAATCTCTGCTCATTCTGATGCTTTTCTGAGAAAATTCCCTGGAGAAATTGACAAGAGTAAATTATGGAGATAATGCAATAAATGTTTTGTTCTATGAGATAATAAAACCATAATTAAAAGTTTTTCTTCTCATAATAATGTTTTTCTGAAATATTCAATGTTATTATTTAGAGTGTAAATTGTTTATATTAAATGCTTATTAAATATAAACTATTTTTATTAAAAATTATAACAGTTTCTTCATAGGGTGAACTATTTTCAATAGCCAGTTATTTTCATTTAGTAACTGGTAAAGTATATTTTAAAAAGCTAATAATAGGTTATTTATGGTCCTTTAAAAACAGATATGAGTCAGTTTTCTCTTTTATAGATTTTAGGACTCATTGCCATTTTTCCCAGAAACTTAAGGATATATCTGTGTTATTAAGTTTTCATATTATCCCAGCCCCAAGAGAATTAGAGGAAGATTGTACATTAAGAAAAATTCTTTAAAATTTTTTCATGTGTGTCTCCTTATATATATGGCTTGTATCTTTGGTTTTTTGTTTTGTTTTGTTTTGTTTTTTCCTTTTCCTCTTTATAATGCTGGACATGGAACCCAAGTTGCTCTACCGCTGATCTATACCCCCCAGTCCTTTTTATTTTTATTTTGAGACAGATTCTTGATAAGTTTCTGATGCTGGCCTCCAACTTGTAATCCAAATATTTCAGTCACCAGACATGTGCTTTGACTCAATATCTTCTATTACTTTCTTGGACCCCAAAAGTGTTATTAGCTCACAAGTTTTACTATTGAAAGACATATAGTTTTTTTTCGCATTTTTATAGAGATTAGAATAGAATATTTCTTCCTCTCTGTGGAATATATTAAGTTCCCTAAAATACTCTGTTTATATATTACCATATTCATCAGACCCAACAATTCTTTCTTTCTTTTTTCTTCCTTTCTTCCTTTTTCTTGAGAATGATATTATTTTCACTAATTTGAATATTTACTACTGTATAAAATGTGTATTGTTTTTCATGGAAATATGACTGAAAATGTTGATTTGTAGTCATCATTGGAATTAAAAATAAACTACAAAAAGAAAACAATACTCTGATGTTTGCAGGAGGGTGGGCATGCATACCCACAAATGAAATGTATTGTACACACACACACACACATACACACACACACACACACACACACACACACACATTCTCCTTTAGCCAAAGTACTACATAAGAAGAATTGTTCCTTGGATAGTTAATAGGATTGCTATACTTAAATTAAAACTTTTAGAACTGAGGCAGGTGAAAAGCCAGTCCAAAGACTCTAGATGCTTTTCTTGTACATGCAACTTTAACTGCTTTAATGTTGTTTTTTTCTAAAAATAACATCCTACTTATTTTTCTCAACATCCATCTTAAAAAAAAAAAAGAATCCACAAAGCAATTCAAAAGAAGGGAGTGGGTGTTGAAGAAAAGAGCTAAGCAACTTTATAGAAGGTGGAAAATACTTAGGCAAGCAAATGATTGGATCAATGCCTGGGACTGTGAGGGCCCTGCTGGAGGTTAATATGAATGAGATGTTATGCTTCATTGACTAAGTTTACCTCATTCTTTCATACATCAATATTGCTTTTTATGATGCTGTTGCCTAACTTTGTTGCAATTTTCTATTTAATCTATAATGCTATTATAACCTCAACAGCAATTGGGAAAGCAGCTGGAGAATGCTTTGATTAGACCTTAATTATTACCATGCCTGTGCTATACGTACAGTGAGAATATACAATCTCTACCACCCCTATTACTCTCAGTATCTTACTTCAAAGTAGCAGCCAAACACATCACCTCTGTAACAGGCAAATATGACACATTAGTTCTTACAATGCACTGCAAAAATCTAAGAGGTTTGTTCATTCCCTGTCACTAGCATCAAGAGAAGCCATTGGATAACTGACTATATATTATACATTCTCATAGACAGCAGAAGCATCACAAATGAAATATATTCTAGTTTGTTTATTTTAAGGTATAGCTAAAAGCTTGATTTTGTATTCTGTTGGTTTCTATAGTTAAAAGCTGCATTAATGTGGCTGAAATACTTTGAAGTAAGTAGAAATAAAACAAATCAGCAGGTATTTAAACTGAGGGCTATGAGGTGGAAAAATCGCCACTTTCCCTTCAGGTAGAGGCTTGAAGATCTATCTTTGTTAATGAGGTTTCATGCTGCCTTACTGGATCCTTAATCATTTAAAATGCAAATCTCGAATAATGAATTAAGAGCTATCATATATATGAGAAGGGTGCTGATTTTTTAATAAACGATTATGCCATCTGCTTCCCCCATCACTCTCCCGACTGTGAAATTCCACCTATGAAATTACATGAACTTGTATGCTATAAACAATACACATTGGAAGTCAGCAAATGAAGCATCAGTTCTCTGATTTCCTGCCTCCTCCTCTCAATTTAGAGCATTTTCTCATAGAATTAGGCACAGAGAAAAGGAAAAAAATTACATTTTTATGAATAATTGGCATTCTGCTACTTATGATTCTTACATTATTTTTTATGGTGGTTTTTGAATGAACTAGAAGGATGTTTATAAAGCATTATTTCAAAGTGACCTACTTTAGATATCTGTAATACATACAGAGACTAGCTGTGCCTGCAATTTTTTTTTCAGGTAATTCTGTGTGAAATGAAGAAATTGGGATGAGGACTTGGTTTTTGTTTTCAGAAGGAGCCTTTTTCTCCTCAAGGAGAACTCAGAGTGACTTATACTCCACTTTCAATGCCACCTGCCTCTCATCTATT
The DNA here is from genome assembly GCF_052094955.1 of Ictidomys tridecemlineatus. Taxonomy (NCBI): domain Eukaryota; kingdom Metazoa; phylum Chordata; class Mammalia; order Rodentia; family Sciuridae; genus Ictidomys; species Ictidomys tridecemlineatus. The sequence goes on along the minus strand of NC_135485.1, from coordinate 44,434,915 downwards.
TGAGGGATTTTAAAAATTTCCTTTTCTTTCTTCTCTCTTTTATTTTCCTTTATATTGTTATTATCATTTTTAATTCCACTGCTGGCTTGATCCATGCTGCAGCCTCATTCTGTCTTTTCACTTTGTTCTTCACAGTTACTTTCAGGTCTGTCTCCACTTGCCTTCCTGCCACTCTCACCTTGAACGATGGAACTGCCATCCTGCTTATCCCCACTGTATCCCTGGAAAGGATTGAGAAGGCTGCTTTTTACCTAATTGGCAAATCCCTTAATTCCTCTCAATAAAACAATACATTCAACAATAAAAGCAAAACAATATGAAACAAGCAAACAATTTAAGCAATAAAACCATACCTGGAGTTGAGAAAAAAAGAAACGCTGTGTTTTCACAGGAAGATCCTTGTGCAAGCATCAATTATGTTATCTGACTGCCAAGTCCACCTTCCTCAGAGGCTGTGTTTCTTAAGAACTGTTTCTTGGTCTTGGAATTCTAAAATATCACTTTTTGCTACCTAACAAGTTTTTTTAAGACATATTTGAAAAGTGGCTTAATACTGAAATTTTATTTAAATTCTTTACTATGTTTCATCTAAATAAAACACTGAGGTAAACCCATGTAATAAATTAATGTGTTAATGAACTTCTTAAGACATTGCTTATTCTTTATGATTTTTGGACAAAGGTATAATTCTGTTTTTCGAGAATAAAAGAGTTGAAAAGCTATATTGCGTCAGATGGTATATATGTTTTTGAATTATTAAACATCAAACATGAAATGATAAAAATTGAGGCTGGACAAGGTAGGCAAAACAGAAATCATTCATTCATTTGCAAGATGAATTTTCATTTTAATTTTATAAAAGTGAAAACTTAAATATCTTTAAATATTAAATATTTAATATTTGTCATACCTGAACTATTTCAATGAAGTTTAGGAGAAATATTTGACAGGGGTTAGGCTGAAGGTGGAATAAGAATCTCTTTGAGTCACAGAATTGAGAACAATGACTGTATATATTACAACAGTGACTATATGCTGTAGTGGGAATGGAGATTCCCTGAGAAAGAATCTAAAGAAAGAAAAATTTGATTTAAAATATTCAGAATGTGAAGAATAACATATGCTTGTTTTTTTCATTGAAATTCCAGAATTTCCCATTGCAAAGCTCCCCTACATATAATTTTTAATCTCTAAGTGTCCAACTAATACTTAAATAAATATTCAAGGTAACATATTTTCTTTTTCAGGGTATTTAAATGACATTATATTTGTATGCTACAGTATTCTATGCAAACTGGTTTTCAATATCCCAGGAGAATGACAATACAACTAATTCATTCCCCTCCCCAAATTATAGCTTTACATTATTTTAAATTTCCATACCATCTTACATAGTTAAAGGAAACTAAAATTATGATGTTAGATTATGTGCAATTTTATATTATTATTTAAAATCAAATGTTTCAAGAAAAATGCATAAAGTAATAGGTGATGTTCGTGGTGTGTGTGTGTGTGTGTGTGTGTGTGTGTGTGTGTGTGTGTGTTGGGAGTGTCCTTCATCTTTCTTTCACTGGTGTTGATGTTCCTAAATTAAATCAAGAAAGCCTGTTCTACAATTTTTTATTTACTCATTTATTTTTAGCTTTTATAAGAAATGTTTTCATGTCTAAAATCTATTAAAAGAGGAAAATACATAATTTTTGGTCACGACATTTCTCAACAAAAATCTGAAGAAAGTGATATTAGAGCACAATTATGAAGGATGAACCCAGGCTAATAGAAGATGTAAAAAAAGATATTCTAGGCAAATAAAGCACTGTTGAGAAAATTTGAGTAAGTGAAAGATGTGGGGAAAGGGTGAAATGACATGACAGCCATATAACACATGAGCATTACTAGTGCTACAAAATGAATGGGATGATGGAAGGTGGAAGAGTTGTGGTCCCAAAGTTTGAGTGATGATAAAAATTGAACTAAAAATTGAGGAGGTACAGGGCCATTGACAACATCAAAAAGTGAGGCTGAGCTTGTGTCTCAGTGGCAGAGCACTTGCCTAGCATGCATGAGGCACTGGGTTCGATCTTCAGCACAACATAAATGTAAAATAAAGATGTTGTGTCCACCTAAAACTTAAGAATAAATATTTAAAAAAATCAAAAAGTTTAACAAGGAATTAGTATTGTTTTCAAGAATGAACTTATAAACATAGGGAGTTAACTTGAAAAACAACTTACAGTATGAGAGAAATATTTGCAAACTATACATCTGACAGAAGTGTACAGAATATATAAGAAACTCCCCAAACTCAATGTCAGAAAACCAAATAAATCAATTAAAAATAGTCCATAGACCTAAATAGACATTTCTCAAAAGAAATGGCCCACAGGTACATGAGAAAATGTTTAGCATCACTAATCATCAGGGAAATGCAAATCAAAACCACTTTGAGATATCATCTCCCCAGTAATAAGAGTGTCTATATTAAAATGATAAAGGAGAACAAGTGCTAGTGCATACTGTTGGAGAGAATGTAAATTAGTAGGGATGTGATGAAAATAGAATAGAGATTTCCCAAAAAATTAAAAATGGAACTAGTATATGATATAGCAGTTCCACTACTAGATATATATTTAAAGGAAATGAAATCAGTCTTTGGAAGAGCCATTTCCACTCCTGTGCTCATTGTAGCTGTATTCATAATAGTCAAGAAATGTCAACTAACTTAAGTGTATATTGGCTGATGAGAGGATAAAGAAAGTGTGATCCGTCATTTGCAACAATATGAATGGAGATCATTACGTTAAGTAAACCAGGCACAGAAAGCTAAGTGCCACATGATTTCAATTCTATATAGAGTCAAAAATAGTTGATTTATAGCAAGTGGTGGTTAACAGAGGTGAGAGAGAGTAGAGGGTGGAGGAAAAATGGAGAAGAATTACAAATGGGTACAAAATTACAGTTTGATAGAAGTAAGGAGTTTTGATATCCTACTTTACAATAGATTGGCTATAGCAAAAATAATATAGTATATTTCAAAAAACTAAAAGAAAGTATTTTGAATGTTTTCAACATAATTAATAATAAATATTTATTTAAATACATAAGTTTAACCTGATTTCAATATTACCTATATATATATATATATATAGTATCAAAACATTACATGGTACCTCATATATATATATGAGTGTGTGTACTCATATTTCATTGTGTTTTGATTCTCTATGCCAATAGACACTTCCTATTAAAATGTCATTTGTCTTGAGTAGAAAATTTAAACAAATATGAGGAAGATGAAATAGTCATTCAATGTTTTAAAAGCATTCACTTTTTTAGGCTGTTTCATATGAAGTTTGGGATGTATTATTATTTAGTTAAAAAAAACAAATTTGAAAATCATTTTTTTATATTTAATTCAAGAATTGTGGGTATAATCATATTCAAATTTCCAAACTGAGATATATCTTAGTTTTATAATGTAACTATGGACTGATCAAAATGAAGTTCCTGGAACAGTTTATATCATCCATATCTTTCTTCCAGTTTAACTTCCTAAAGGCCACAGATAATAGTAATAAAAAGGAAGGCATCTAAGTCTTCAGCAGAACTATGCATGTCTGTGATAAAATTAATGCAACTCATAGTATGCTGTTTCTATTGCTAGATGTAGCATGGGGGTACATTTTACAGTATAGTACAATATATACATATATTGGGATTTGTGTATAAATTATGATATATATATATGTATGTATATATATATATAATCGTATGTTGAGATATTATGATTCAGTTTGTCAATTTCTGTTTATCTTATCCTCTATTTTGAGGTTTAAGGGTGAGTTGAACCCAAATTTCTAAACTCCTTCGCATCTATACTGCTAGGTGTGAATTAGATTCTATTAAAAATGTGCCCATAAAAAAAATAATAAAAAATAAATAAATAAATGAGAAATAGACCTAAAAAAAATGTGCCCATAAGATTTAGAAGTCAAAGCCAAGAAAGGTGATTTTCCTTCAATTCTGGATATTTTTTTTATTGGTTGTTCAAAACCTTACAAAGCTCTTGACATATCATATTTCGAACATTAGTTTCAAGTGAGTTATGAACTCCCATTTTTACCCCAAATTCTGGATATTTCTATTCAAGTAGTTTATGGTTCTCCTGCAACAGGACCCAGAGCTCATTCCTGAGTTTCTGGAAGAAGTACTCTTTGGTTTTATTGGTTCTTTATGTGTTACCGTTTTACAGGTCCTTTGGGTTTTCTGGTATCCAAGTATTCTTTGGTAGTGGAAGAGGCATGATGGGGCATTTTAAGACAGTCAGGCTTTACAACCAGTAAGTTCTAGATTGTTCTTGGGATCACTGTGGAGTTTCACCTAGAAATGACTCTTTTAACACTTCCAACAATTTAATAAGCACCTATTGTGATAATTGCTTATTTTTCTTTACAGGAGCTTCTGTTTTTGCTTCACCTCCTGAATTATACAATATATAGTTTATTGGAATTATATCAGTATGACTGTCTCTTAGTTTATCTGTTGATATTTCCTGAATTTGTATGAGAACAAATTTCAAGTGAGAACTATTTACCTTAGAACAAATAACTATAGAGACTAGGAAGAGTAATTTACAGGAATTCTCTTACTAAAGCAAGGTAGAAAGATAAGAAGGTGCAATTAATTTTACTGGATATATGTTTTTATGTTGATGATCATCCTTATGGGTTTCTTTCTTGTCGACTTAAGACCTTGTTTCCTCTTTTTTTCTTTTTTCTTTTTGCCTTACTTCATTGTGCTGTGATTCTCTATGCAAATAGGCACTTCCTATTAAAATGGCATTTGTCTTGAGTAGAAAATGTAAGCAAGTATGAGGAAGATGGAATAGTCATTCAATGTTTTAAAAGTATTCACTTTGTTTAGCCTGTTTCATATGAAGTTCCCTGAGTTTCTTCTTTAAGCATTCTCTTCACATCCCCTCTGTCTTCCTTTGTTTATTACTATGTTTTTCCTCATAGTTCTATTATTTTTCATTCACTTTCCATCCCTGTCACAATTGCACCTCACTCTACACCAATAAGCAATTTTTACTGAATACTGAGATAACAGGTTCTTCTGGGTCAAAGCCTGAAAGAGCTGTCAACATGACACTTATTCTCTAAATGTACCCTTAAATTTTACCAATTCATGGACTGCTAGTATTGTTGCTTTCTCTGGGGTTCTTTTCCTCTAAAAGAGTAAAACTCAGAGCTTGTGATAATTTTTCTGTTGCATGTAAAAAAGCAGTCAATATGTGTATAAACAAAGATGACAAAAATGAATGGTTTGAAGAGCAATGTAACATGGAAGCAGCTTTCTAGACATAGCTGAACTTCAGGACCTTCATTAAAGATTTAAGCTCGCTATTCAAGTGGGTTTCTTTGCTGGAGGAATTTGCTGATTACCTACATAAAATAGGTCATGGAATTTCGATTATTTTCCTACTTTGCCACGGAAGAGTATTGTGATCCAAAGGAAAGGGAATAATTAGGTCAATGGGGAAGTCGAACAACACAATCTTAGATGGAAAGAAGTGCGTTGGAGTTTTAAAATATGCTTTTTAGATGGATACTTAGTTCAGGAGCTAGAGTATTTATTATGTACACTCAAGGTCTCTGAGGAAATCTTGCACATAAATGTTGGCAATATAACTTACAGAACTCATAGTCTTAAGACGTGTTTGCCTGAGATGTTTGTATTCCCATTGAACTGCACAATTACAATATTAAAAAATAAGAATAGGTAAATAGAGTGATTAGAGATGCACATCTTAAGGATTAAAGATCCATAAAGGGCAGCTGATCTACTTATTTGTACATGACTTGACTATCATTACTAATGTGATTGAGCTTGTAATTAATATATGTTCATGATAATTTGAATCCTCAATTCCTGTTTAGTCCACATGATAATGTCTATTTTAGTTGCTCATAATAAATTAGTGATTCTGAATAAGAGAAAAATTTCTAGGCATTGGATAAACATTTTTAATTAAAAATGGTATAAAATATTAGGAGAAAAATAGCATTATGTCTCTTGAGTGGGTCAACATCTGGAAAACACATGATCATAATTCTCCCTCAAATCTGGACATCATATGCAGGTTTAAATCTTCTGTATAAATCCTCTGGAAAGAGAACATAGAAGAAAAAAAGTTAGTGGGATTATTGTATCTAACTAAATATTTCCTTTCTCTTCATTCCTTTTTCCTAGTTTCTCACAGTTAAACCTGGTGTTCATCACAATCCTCAAGTTCATGAGTTGTTTCAGTCAGTTGCCTATGGAAAGCAAATGCATCTTTTATATATTCAGTTGGAAATGATCATATTAATGGTGACACTTAGTATTAATTAAGCTCATTGCTTTATGTCTTTTTTCCTCCTTTTCACTCTCATTATGATGTCTCTTCATGAACAGAATTTCTAAAATTTAATAGCCTTTTTAAGTGCTAGAAATAAATAGTACATATTTAAAGTGAAAAAAAGCTTAATGCTGGCATACGAATAAATGGAGACATTATCAACATATCTAAGTAGTTAACACATTGATCACCCTAAATTTCTCTCATGCCCTTACTAAATTATTTTGTTTGTTGTACTGTTTATTGCATCCCAAGCTATCACTGATTTCTCTCATTAGAGATTAGATTTTACTAGAGCTACTTTTTTGGGTCCAATTTCTTTACTCAGAATAATATTGTTAAAAACATTCATGTAGTAGCATGTGTCAAGTGTTTATTCTATTTAATTTACTTGAGAAGTTATTCATTGGCAGGGTGCACCAATTTGGTTAAGTTGATGTACAGGCTGGTTGTTTCCAGTTTTGGTTAATACAAAGAGATATGCTAGTACTTGGTATGATCAGTATTTTCAAATTTTAAGCACTCTAACATACCAACAATAATGTCTTTTTTTCATTTTTTTTTATGCTAGAGATTGAACCAAGGCCTTGTGCATGCTAAGTACATGCTCCATTTCCAAGCAACAAATCCATCTCTATTATTGTGGCTTGAATTTATCATTTCCTAATAACTTATGAATTCTGATGATTTTTCATATATATTCTTTGGTAAAGTACCTGTTAAAATTATGTTCATTTTTATATTGTTTGTTTTTAAATTGATTTTTGAGAGTCATTTATATATTGTAGAGACCAAATCAGTCATATATATAATTAGAAAATATTTTCTACAAACTCGTGGTTTGTATTTCATTACCTTAAATATGTTGTTAGATAAGCAGTTATTTCAAATTTTTGTCTGATCTATATATTCTTTAATATCATAGCAAAGAAAACATTACCTGACTCAAAGTCACCCATTTTCATCTGCACTCATTCTAGAAATATCATCATTGAAAATTTTACACTCATGTCAAGAATTTACTTTTGCTATTTTTTTTATTGAATGAGCCATGGATCAAATTTCACTTTTTCATGTGAATGGCCAATTTCTCCAACAGAATTTGTGGAAAAGAATAAAATATGTTTTTTTTCCCAATAGTATTTCTGTATTGAAATACAAGTTTTTTCTTCATTAATATGCTAATTATACTGATTGTATTTTTGAGTATTATACCTACCATACCTTCATTTGGTCATTAAGAATATGCTTTTTATGCATTTTTGAGTTGATTGGTTAAAATTTTACTTCAATTTTATGCATTTATTTTCAGAAAAGATAATGCTCTGCAGTTTTATCCTGTAGAAATGTCTTTTTTATAGTCCTTATGTCAGAGAAACTTGCCATAGTATGAGTTACATTTGTTGTTTCTTGTCAAATTTCTGGAATAGTTTATGAGGAATTAGTATTGTTTTATTCTCATAAAGTTTTGTTAGAATTAACTAGAAAATCAGTCTGGGCCTGATTTTCTTAAGGAAAGAATTTTAACTAGAAATTTTATATCTTTAGTCCATAGATGTCTGTTCAGATTCTCTTCCTAATATTCATAGTTTTCCAGAAATATTCTCATTTAAGTTGATGAGTCTATTGTCATAAAGTTGTTCACAGTATTCTTCTACTATTGCTTTCATATAAACAATTTACAGTATATATAATATGTTAAGGTACACTCTACTGTCATGTATCAAAAAAAAAAAAACAAATAATTTTTTTTTCAAAAAGAGGAAAGGGATCTGGGGGAAGGAGGAGGAAAAGGAGAGGGAAACCCCATTGTTCTATTGTATGCATCTATGAATATATAACAAAAACATATGAAAAACTATATCATTATGAAAAACTACAATGTACTAATAAAAACATGGAAAAAATAATTGCAATGGAAAAATAAGAATCTGTGATGATGTCAATTCTCTAAATCATGTTATGGCTTATTCGTGCCTTTTCCCTCCATAACTCATCAAATCTGAGTAGGAATTCAGCAATTTACTGACTTTGCAACAGATTGGCTTTTGCTTTCATTGACTTTCTTCTTATTATTATTTTTTTGGATTGTTTTTGTTTGTATTTTTGATCCCTTGGCTTCTTTTAGACACTTTGAGTTTAAATTGCCTTTCTTTTCTTCTAGTGTATTAAAGGGTATCTAAGGCTATGATTTTGATAATTAATTATTTTCTAGTATAGATCTCATGTGTTTCCATATATATAGAGAGATTTATATATAATTCTGTAAGTGTATGTAATCTTATATACAGAATGTAGTACAAAAACTTTTTCATTTGAATTTTAAATGACATTATATCATCCCACAACTATGATTGAGTATTTTATAGTACTACATTTTCATTCTTTCTCTTCTTATTAATCTATACTAGAAAATAATTAAGTGCTAAGAGCCATTGCTAAGTAAGAATGACGCATGGCAATTTCCTTGTCAGCCTACCCCATGTTGCTTAGAGGGAGGACTCTCCATTGTGGAAATGGGCTTGTTTGAGTAAGGTGACCCTGCTCAAGGACCAGGGTGGATCTGGGTTTAGGGAGGATCCTGCTGGATTAGGGTGGGTCCAGGTTTAGGGTGTATCCTGCTGGGAATAGGGAGTATCCTGCTCCTTGGGTTTAGGGCAATTCCAGGTTTAAGGTGGACCCTGCTGGGAATAGGGCATATCCTGCTGCCTCAGGCAACCGCCTGCTCCTTGAGTTCCCATTGAGTTCTCTCAGGATTCAGAGAGTATTTGGGATGCAGAGTGGAAGTGTGGATTTCCCCAGAACGTGCGCGTAGAGTGCCAGTGTGAGTTCTACAAGGCTACACTACAAGGCTGTGAGTGGCTCCTGATTTTGTGCCCAGCCAGACTGCGGCAATTAAGGTATTAAAATCAAAGCTTTAGATACCCTTTAGTACACTACCAAGATTTTTTTATATCTGCTATCAATTTTAATTTTATATCTACGATCAATCTCAAAAATATTACTGGTTTTGTGTTTGTTTATTTATAAACACAATATCCCATTAACGAGGTTTAAATAATAACAAAGTCACCTTTTAAACATTTTTTATAACATACAATTGGGTATTTCTAGTGACAAATTCTTTTACCTTGCTATGACGAAAAAAATCTTTTTTTTTTTTACCTAAAATTATCAGTGGTGTAGATCTCTTTGTTGATATTTTTCTTTCATTGTTTTAAAGATACAGCTTTGAATTCTTCTCTGCCCTATTTTTGCCTAGATTTTCTTCTATCTTAATTTTTTCCCTTTTGTTTTCCTGATTGTTTCCTGCTTGCAATTTTACTTTTAAACACTTGTTTAGACCAGTTTGATTCTGATGGTCTTTGATATGATACAGTTTTTCATTTGTTACTTCAGCCTGGAATTTGTAAGCTCTTTTGATAGTTTTTTTTAAATTTTTAAATTGCCAGAAGATTTTGTCTTCTCATATGTGTGTTTTTTCTGTGTCTACTTCTCTTTCCTGTCCTTTGGATACTCTGATTACCTGGATATTAGTTAGACTACTTGAAGTTGCCTGCACATGACTAATTTTACTTATTTTAAATAAGTAATGCCCATCCTTAAATTTGTATCTCTAAAATTTTGGTTTGAGAAATTTTAATATCTTCCATGTCTCTTCTTAGGTTTCTTAACTTATGATTATCATTTTAATAACTGTTCCAATGAATTTGCCAGATGTTTTAGAAGGTTTCAATGTATTGATTTTTTTATTAATTTTATAACTGTTTTTCCTCTGCTTATTTGGATGGCTTGCAAGTTTTCATTGTATACTGGATATTATGATCTTTACTTTTATATTCCTACTTGATTGTTGAGGGTTTTTAAATATTTTTTATTATTTGGAAGCAGTTTCATCATTTAAGATTCTGCTTTTCATATTTGTTTGACTGAATTAGAGCAGTAATGTGTTTATTTCCCAGAATTGAGAAAAACTCTTGTGTATTGCCCTTGGCCTCATACATCAAGCAGTTTTTTAGGTCTGATGGGAACAACACAATTCTCAGATATGCACATATACTGAATCTTTTATACCTAATGCCTTGTTAGATGCTTCTTTTTCAACTCTGGGTAGTTTTCTTAACTTTATGAATCTATCAACAATCAGCTGAATACTCATGGGGACTTGCTTCAAATTTCTGGAGTTTTTTCTTTGTGCATTCACTCATCTCTGTAATTTCCACTTTAGCTACAATTCTAAATGGTATTTGACCTACCTGTACTCTCTGCACTGTTAGATCCGGCCTTTTAACTCTGGGAGGCTACTGATCTCTGCCTGGTTTCACTCTCCTTGGGACTACGCATTAAAACCATCTAAAGTCTAGAGGCTTGAACCTTCATAAGGCTCATTTTGTTTATTTATCATCTCAGGAAACCATTAAACTTACTAGCAGTCCACAGACTTGAAAGCCATTGTTTCAATTTGCTCTTGGAATTATTTTAAATAAGAAGATGAATCTGATCCCCATTATTACATCTTGAACAAACAGGACTAATGCCTGAAACTTTTGGACATAGGCAATTTTCCATATCAGAAAGAATTGTACACAATGACATTTATTTCACCTCATTAATGTTCAACTGTTTTCTGTTCTAACACATTTTTAACTATGAGTTACATTTCTGGAAGACCTGTTTAATCTCAAGAAAATGGGCAAAGTGATTGACCTGTTCTTAAGTTAATAAGCACTTTTCCAAATCTATCACAATAATCATTAATTTTTATTGATGTTGTTGCAGTGGAACATCATCCATCTCATTATGCATGCCAGAAAACTGGGTGTCATCAATGACATCTACAATCCCTCAGCATCCTTCTTAATTTATCACTGAGTTTAGTCAGTTTAAATCATGCATTTCTATGAAATATTTTGAATACTTTTAATAGCCACAACCCAAAACTGCCATCATCTATGTGATAGAATATTGCAATATTTTGGTAAGTGGCCTATTCTCAACACCTCTTTCCTATCAGCTGTTCCTCAGGCTATGATCAGAAGTAAATTTTTGGAGCAAACAGTGATCACATTAGCACCTTGTTTGAATGTGTTATTCTCATGTTCTTTGGAAAAGATTAAAATCCTCAACAAGACCTGTTTTTACCATACCTATATTTAAAAACTTAATATCATTGCCTTTAGTGTAAACACTCTATTCTTTATTGTGGTATATTTCCTCTTGTCACTAATCTCAGCTACAATTCTTCATTAATTCGTGTGACTATTTGATTAATATTTATCTCTCCTTTAAACTTATACATATAGTATAAACATACCTTCAAATTACTAGAACTTAGCCCAGTCCTTGACACATTTTATCATTAAATAAATATGTGATAATTGAATTATACAGAAACGTTTATATAATTATAAATACTTGTTAACAGAGATACAATAATAAAACTAAATTTATTAAATATTTCACAAGACACAGTGCTCAGATTTTCCATAAGCCATCTCATTTTACACTAAAATGTACTCAGTGAATTTAAAATACATGTAAAGAAGGAAATAGTTCAGCAATATTAAGAAACTGATCCAAGTTAAGCAGCTAGTGGGAAGTAGCACAAACCTAAATGAACATATGTGTGACTCAAAGAAATTTAGACTCAGGCATTATATTACTATTTCTTCTATAAAAAATTGAATAAACCAAAACTTGTTCTTTTCAAATAAAACATTGCACTTTTTGCTATATATTTCTAGTTTATTTCTGGGCAAAATTCTTCTGTGCATGTATTCTGCTATCATCCTACATGTAAGAGTCTATCTATTTGAGAGATGTTTAGTTGTCATTAAATGTGACATTTTTTCACAGGGTGCAACAAATTAAAGTCTATTGAGAGAATGATGAGAATGGGATATTTGATTTACAATCTAAGTCTGTGTCCCTCCAAAGTCTAAAATATTGAAAGTCAAAATCAATTTGAAATCATTCAGGGTCAATGTTGAGTAAGGGAAAGTATGACATGGGGCTCTTATAGATTTATTACTTACTAAATGATTGAATTTTACATTATCAGGTGTGTTACAGCTTCTCATACATTCATATAGGTGGATACACAAATTGTGAGTAAAATAGTTTTTAGGAAAAATGGTCCTTTGTTACTTTTGTATTTGAACTTGCGTCACGGTACTCTAGGAGACCTAAATATTAAAAATAAATAAATAAATAAATAAATAAATAAATAAATAAATAGAACAAAAAAAACACCACAATGGTTCATTTAAAAAAATCTCTGGATAAACACTTCATATTCTACTGGCAAGAATTTCGCTGATTTTCAACAGTTCTTTCTTTGAATTTTTCTGATTAATTCATGAATTTCTTGAACATATACAACATGTACTTCCTTCCAGGATGATCTGACTCTAGGTGTACTCTTAAGGCTCAATTCTGTAATTTATGATATCAAGAAATCCTGATTTAAGACATTTATTACCTTCTATATTTGGTATCTCATGATATATTACCGTACTCATGTGCTGCTAACATAGCCATCTAAAACTGATTGTTCATGGAGGTGAGACTGCTTACTTCTGATTTCTCTGGAAGCAAACTCTTTACCAACATTGTTGTTAATGCAGACCTCACCGGTATCATTTATGATACTGCATTTGAGGTACCACTTAACACCTTAAGGTTCTCCCAATTCAGGATATTCAATAGAAGAAAATAGGTAAATGGGAAGTTACTTTTTTATTAATAAATGTATATAGTCCTGATTTTCCAGTAGAAAGGTATAACATAAAAATAGCTAGGTTGGCCAACATGATTTTAACTGTACAGTGTAAGTAGAAGCCTCCTGAAATTTATTCTAACAATAAAAATTGTACTTATTTGCTCAAGATTGACTATATCTTGTGAGATGAAACTGAATCTTCTGGTAATACTCTAAGTCTAGCCAACTGCATAGGTGGATATATAACTTATTTTACTTCAAAAGTGGAAGAAAAAGTACTTAGCTTATCCAAACATGTCAAAATATGTCTTGGTAAGTTGCTTTATCACTAGCTAATAAAGAAATTGAAGCTGGTAAAACAATGTACTCTACAAGAGCTTCACAAAATTTTCTGCTGTTGATAGGATTTTTGCCCACTAGTGACATGGGACCCAGACATACTTTCACCAATAATTTCAGTATTACCACCACTGGAGAGAGATAAATAAGAAAATGTATATAGTCAGAAACATCCCTGGGCCATAAATGCAGTGTGAAGATATTGAAAGAGGGGCAAATACTTTTCCCTATCCTACCTCAGAGCTGATTACATAATTAAAGAAAAAAATTACTTCTGACCAGTCTCCATAAAGGATATTCCATTATAAAACTTTCTTGGGGAGGGAAAAATTTATAGCAATAGAGAAATATTTCATTGAATTTGCTGTGCCAAGTTAGTTGTGCTGGATTTGGTTCTCAAGTCAGATAGATATATGCTGTGCCAGAAATAGTTAACGCTTATTTTATATTTGGGACTGTTGTAATATTTATCTTAAATGTCCCCAAAGGCCATATGTTAAGGCTTGGTCCCAATTGATTTCACTACAATATACATATATTACTCTGTTAGTTATTAAGAATGAATGATATGTATACATATATTACTTTGGCAGTGTGGAAGCTTAGATGGGGCCTTGTATAAGTAAATTACATCACTGTATGGTAAAGGGGATAATGGAATGCCAGTCCCTCCTCTTTCCCTTTTCACTTTCACAAAGTCAATAGAACTTCTCCACCACGTGCTTCCAGTCATGATACACTGTGTTATCATAGTTCCTAAGTGATAGAGCTCAGCAATTATGGACTTAAAATTTTGAAACCATGAGCCAAAATAAACCTTTCTTCTTTAAGTTTATTTTACTTAGATATTTTGTCACAGTAATAGTAATAACTGACCAACGCAGTTACTTGGTACTGAATTAAGAATATAATATATAGAATATCTCCTCCTAAATAATTGTACTTAGTAGAGTACATTTAGTATTAAGTAGTTAATAAATTTGTTCTATGATCTGTCCTGGGGCTGCTGTGTTGGGACAGTGTGAGATAGCACAATCAATATTAGGGTATTACACGGTTTTCCACAAGAAGAACTTTTATCCATATTAAAATTGCTGATGAAATATAGAAATATCATGAGCAGCTAGTGTATTGAATGCTTGTTTTTTTGTGTGTGACCTTATGTAAATGTGTTAACATACATTATATCATTTCATCACAAAATCAACTTAAGAAAAATTTAAATGTAATCTTTATTTTATGGATAGAAAACCAAAAACTTAGAGAATATAAACAGTTTAGTTAAGATAGCATAATAAGTGATGGACCTGGAATTTCAACTCTAGATCCAAGGGCAATAGCATCTAGTTTCATTAGTGAAATCAGAGACACACTGCATTAACTAGGCATGAAAAAAAACAGTTTCACTTATCAGCAGTTTCTACCTAGCAACAATCCTTGTCAATTTTTTAAAAAATAATTATAGTTACAATATTATAAAATAATTTTATATTGTTAGTTATTAAGAATGAATGATAAGTATACATATATTACTTTGGGCACAAAGTGGATGTAATAAGAAAGATGCTTTTTCATTTTTCCATTCAAAAAAAATTGTTTAGTTTTTAAAGCAATGGAAGAAGATTATACACTTGTCTTTTCTTTCTTTAGAACTGAAGCTGCTTTTAAGGATTTGAGTGCTGAAGCTCACAGCTTGAAATTTGCTGTCTAACATTAGATAAAAAGATTTTGAAGGAGATTTATTGCTCAAAAGAACTGTAATACTTGGGCTATTGCAAAGTAAGTATAGAGATATGAAGAGCAGCAGTAACTCTTCTTATCAAAAAGAGAAAAACTTGTGGTATTTTAGGGTGTTATGGGTGTTATTTTTATTTTAAGTATTTTATTTGGCATTTGAGACATATACTTTCAGGTACAACATCAGTGTATTTTCCTGTAAATGAAGCATAGAAAAACACTTAAGGCAAGATGATTTGGTATCACACTGAAAAGTAGTAAGCAAGACTGTCCTTCAGGGATTGGGATAGATTGGTAGAAAACTGTACAGATAACTCTTATAAAATATCAAGCAAGGGAAAGTCCCCATTTCAAACTAGAAAGTTATTATCTCTATATGTGGCACTCTGATTACTCTACTTTGCTCTTTGATGAATGGCTAACTCAAAAAGTCTCTAAATTAGCGTTGAACTAAGAGTTCAAATATTTAATGATAGGGTAGCTTTAACTGATATACTTTCATTGAGCTCCTGATACTGCTCTGAACACTGTCTTCACTAATGCAAATCTCTGGTTGTATGAAATCTACATATTTGTATTGAAAAAGTAAATAATTTATAAAACCTTTCTTAATGTCAAAGTTTTTTTTCTTTTTTTCCCCCTTTACTAACAAACTGAAATGATATTTTACACCAGGCTATTGGAGCTGAATGAACGTTACAAGTTAGACTGAAACTTGATCTATTTTCTCTTTCATCCATTTCAGTAGAAACTCTGCTCTCAGACCCACTATCATAGCAAATGTTTAAGAAAAGGTTCTCTTATAGGACATCTTGCCTGGATGGTGTGTCAGACTATTGTTGGAGTTCAGCCAGTTATGGGACCTTAGACATGCCAGTACCAGTTGGAGGAAATACCAAAATCAAGATGAATATAATTATCCTCCTTAGAAATGATGTTACTATTTTTAAAAAAATAAAAAAGAAAACAGGACTGATATGGGTAGTGACCGTGAGTCTTCTGAATGACCCTGTAGAGATGGTACCCCTCAACAGATTAATGGATTAAACAAAATGTGATATAATATATATATATGATGGAATATTACTCATCCTTAAAGAAAAATGAAATTATAGCATTTGCCAGTAAATGGCTAGAGCTGGAGAATATCACACTAAGTAAAATAAGCCAATCCCCCAAAACCAAAAGCCAAATGTTTTGTCTGATATGCAGATATTAATTCACAATGGGTTTAGGCTAGAACAGACTGACTTTAGGTAGAGGGGAGTGAGGAAGGGGAGGGTGTATGGAGGTACAAAGGATAGTAGAATGAGTTAGACATCTTTACCCTGTGTACATATGTAACTATATGACCAGTGGGATTCTACATCATATATAATCAGAAGAATGAGAAATTCTACTCTATTATTTATGATGCATCAAAGTACATAACTAATTAAATGAATATTAAATTTTTCTTTAAAAGTTCTTAGAAATAACATTTCTACCAAAAAAGATATATTAAATCTTCCCATTAGTAGGTAGTTTGTTGATAACTTGATTGCCATTAGTAGGTTGTTAACTGGAATCTTTAAAATTTTTAATTGTTGCTTCCCCCACCCTTGTAAAATATATAAAAGTACAACATTTTTTTTTACCTGTCATCTTAAAGAATGCTATCCCTAAGGAAAAACACTAGAGAAGTGATTTTAATTAGGGGAAATTTCCCCACAGGAAATATTAAGCCGTCTGGAGGTAATTTTGATTGTCACAACTGGGTGCTAATAGCCTCCCATGAGTATAGGTAAGGGATGCTGATAAACATTAGGCAGTTCACAGAACAGCTCCCCACAATAACATTATTTAGTACAAAAACCAATAATATCAAAGTTAAGAAAACAAAAATGAAAATGAAATTTATAACACTTACATAAGTCACTACCACTATGATCCATTTTACTTTTAATTCTCTTGTGGCTTCTAATCATTTCCTCAAAGTTTCACAGCTGAACGTTGCTGCAGTGGAGACCAAGTCTTCAACACATAAGATGTTGGGGGACATTGCATATCCAAACTGTAACTCCAGTTCTAGTAACCAGAATAAAAATATGTATATAAATAATGTTTTTTTCCTTTAGTTTTCAATACATGAAAATGGGATTCATGAGGGAAAAACAAAAGATATAGAGAAAAGGTGAAAGAAATATCATATGTAAATATGAGAATTATATAACAAGTTGCAGATTGTAATTGAACACAGAAGAATTTCTCTAAGCTAAATACACATTTGTATTAAAAATTTAAATTCAATAGTTTCTAGAAAAAAATGATTTAAAAACTTACTCTTGGATATTACATAGAAATATTCTTAAGGTTCGAGGATAAACACCATATATCTTACCCATATTCAGACCAAAAGAACACTTGATTTATAGATATTTTATTTGACATACTAGAAGCAAATAAGGAAAAAACATCTACAGATAAAATGGAAAAAAATAGAACAATTTCAGAAACTATGACACAGCATATCTTTTCTCTGTTAAAAAAAAACATGGTACCTATTTAAACATGCAAGATTTCAGAAAAAATATTTACTTACATGTGTTGAGAGCCATAGTTTCGTCTGAATGACGCCTGGCATTTTGCTAGAGGGAATGGTTAAAAGGTGACCCTGCTCTGGGATTAGGACGGATCCTGCTGCCTCTGGCACCTCCCGCTACTTTGGAATTACCTTTGAGTTCTCCTGGGGTTCCAGGAGAATTGGAGCTCGCAGAGCCTGGTGGAGGGAGTGTGTTACCGGGAAGGGTGTGTAGAGTGCCAGAACGAAGAGTTGCTGTTTGAACCTACAAGGCTTTGTGGCAGCTTGGTTATTTTGTGCCCAGACAGACTGCGGCATACATGTTCTTTAACAAAGTGTCAATTGTATCGTACAGACATTTCAAGATATGGAGGATAAAATAAGTAAACAGTGGCTAGTAAAAATTATTATATCAATTATAATTAAATTCAGATAGTTGGTAATATTGTGAAAACATTTAAAATGTAAGTAATTAATGATTACTAAAACAGAAGACAAAATGTGAAAGGAAAAATATGTAATAACCTGGAACTAAGGCCTTTTGTATATTGGTGATAAAGGAAAAGCTGGCTCAGGAAGTAAAACCTTTCTAAATTGAGATTTTAGGTTAAAGGGGATTGAAGATAAAAGTGAAAGTATTCAAAAATTTCTCCCTGATAAAAAACTTGTTGGTGAATAAATGATCTGGGTGACAGTAAAATTTGAAAGAACAAAGATATACAGCTTGGATCAGGAAAAAGAATAGAATTAGAAAAGGCAAAACAACAATGAACACAATCATAATACAGTATAGACATAAATGAAATGAACAAAATAGACTGTTCATTATCACACTAAATGTGAATTTACTGAATCTCTTATCAAAATACAGACATTGTGAGATCGAGTGTTTTGGTTAGGATCTTCTTGGGGCCTTTGAAAGAACCAACCCTGATGATATGGAGCCAAATGGAATGTGAACTAGCATTCCCACAGAATTTCCTAATTTTGTGTAGAACCTAAAAAAGACATTTGATCATACTGGTCACCGGATTGTTCTTTTAATTATCTGAGGCCCAAAGGCTTACTATGAACTGACTATTGGAACTTGATTATATTATAATACATCAGTTTGAATTTAATCTTCAATGCCCTTTTTAAAATGGGAGAGAGAACAAAATTCCTCTGGGGTGCATAGGATTAACTAAACTCTTAGCTTGTACTTTAAGCATGATTAATAAGAATGTTTTACTCTATCTCAGCTCTGGCAAAATCACTTTCCTTTCCAGTGGATCTCATGATGGCTTGAGATTGATTGATTGTGACTGAGCCACATGGTTTGAGCTATGTTCTTTGAATGAAATCAAGAAATAATTTTAATCTCCACCCAGAAACTATGAAATCAATCAATAAAATTAGTATCTTGAAAATCAGCCAGATGTCTGGTGAGGTGGAGTATCCCTAAGTTCAAGGCTACCTCAGCAACTTATTAAGACCCTAAGCAACTCATGAAGACTCTGTCTATAAATAAAATATAAAAAGGGCCAGTGATGTTTATCAGTGGTTAAGCACCCTGGATTCAACCCCTGGTAGTAAACAAAACAAAACTATACAAAGAGACAAACTCACCATTAAACAAATATATGCCATGTAAATGTAAATGTAGGAATCATACATATGTAATATAAATATAACACAATTGGAATTAATTAAGGGCCAAAAGAATTATGAGGAGAAATAGAGACACATACTTAAACAATTTAAATCAACAAACATCAAACATCCATGAATCAATTACAAGAAGCTAAATGTATGAATGAAAGTTACTTAGATACAGAAAAAATTCCATAAATACACACATTTTGTGGGTAATTCAATACACCCTTTTCAAATGTAATAAACCAAATATACAGAAAATCAAAGATATAGCAATAACAGAGGGTTTAGAAATAATACATATATGTAATTTTGTTTTCTATTTTGAAAGCACATGTTTTTCTTATATTTATTGTATTCCTTATTGCAAAAATATTCATTCTTATTTATTTTAAGAACTTGAGTATTTCATAGGGCAAAATTAAATGAGTCCTAAAAATCAAGAGTAAAAAACTATCAAAAGTGATTGATGGATTTAAAAGCTAAAAAATATTATCAAAAATATCCATAGGTAGCTAGAGGATATAAAAATAAAAACTGAAAATAAACAAGAAAATAACAAAAAGTAAAACAATTCAGTAAACTATGAGAATCAGATAAGAATATATTTAGAAAAATAATTAACAAGGTACACTTATTCATTATGAAAATCAGATGGAAATTAGGTAAATTAAATATTTATATTTAATAATATGAGCAATAGAGCACAAAATAAGTCAAAGCAACTGGGAAATAAAATTATAACTAAGGAACTATGGAAGAAAAGAAGTATAATAGATCTGAGCTATAAAATTAAATTCTTATTTGAAAGAGCAATAAATCTTTGTAGTTTAATGTTAAAAGAGAGGAACAAAATCAATTTCTTATTTTTGCTTAAGGCATTGCTAATTTCTTATGTAGTCCATTCCGAAGCTTTTTTTTTGTTGTTTTTTTCAATGAAAGTGATTTTGTTTACAGTCAGTCAATGGTGTGGTTTTTAGAGCCACAGATGATGAATCCACAGGCAATGGGTCTAAGCAAATGCTAGTACTCTCAATCATGTTGCAAAGACTTTAATTTAGTCATGAACATATGGCATATTCTGAGAAATGAGAAGTGAAGGAAAGATAACTCTATGCAGCTTTTGAAAAGGTTAATGTTTTCAAGATAAGGTATTAAATGGGATTATTTTATGTTCGACCTATGGACATTGTTATGTGAAAGAAAAGACTGAGATGTTTGTGGCCATTGTGAGAAGTGGTCTAAGATTGTTCCTCAAAGTAAGGCACATGCAGCAGAAACTGTATTACTTGGAACCCTGTGAGATCTACAATTCTTGGGCCCATTCCAGCCCAGGGTTATTTAGCAGAAACTGTGATGTAAGAAGACTGTTGGGTGATTACAATGCAAGTTAAAGTTTGAGAACTACTACTTTAACAGGAAGACCACCATTCTAAGAATGGTTGAGGGGAAACATTGAAGGAAATTGAATGACAGTGGTATTGCTGAGATGTTGATTTAATCATATTTGTGACATTTTTATCTCCCAATGTTTTTGATTATTGCTCAGAACATCTAAATTTACAGCTCATAAATACAAAAAATAAAAACCAGGAATGAAATATTAAAATAAAACAATCTTGTATACATGCCATAGTCTGGCTGGGCAAATAACTGGGAGGTGACAAGCAACTTGAAGGTTGAAGCGGGAACTACTTTATTGCGCATGAACTCAGCAGGAACTGAGTGAGAACTCAAAGTAATGGGCACCTGAGGTAGCAGGAGCCGCTTCTCTGCTGGAGAGAAGAGGTATATATACTTAATTAATTACAAACAGCTTAATTAACATCATCTAGATACAGCAGTCAGCCAATAAGGAATCCTCATCATCTTAATGGCTCCCTAGCCAACTTCACAAACCACTCCTCCTGGCAAAGTGCCAGGTACCATCTTGACTTGATTTGCATCCCCAACATATACAGTATAATGGCACTATATTAGGAAAATCTAGAGAAAATAGCTTTCTAACAAAATATAATTTGACAAATTTTCACAAAGGGAGTTTTTACAAAGGACAATATTGATGGAGTGGTTAGAAATGCAATAGAACTCCATTACCAAAATGAAGACATGAGCAACAATGCTTTAATAGCTGATTTCCATTAGCCAATTAAAAGAAAAGCAATTTTCTTGTAAACAGTTTAGATTATAGCAACAATTAGAATTTATCATAGACCTAATATTCTTACAAATGAAGATAATTCAAGTTCATAGTCACTTATAAATACAAATAGAACAAGGCAAATATTATATTAGTGTGTTGAATCTAGTGATTCATAAAAACAACATAACATGATCAGTTAGATTTTATTCTAGCAAAAGAGTTTCAAGAAAAAAAGTTAAAAAGAAAAATGAATTTATTTAACAATAAATTCTAAAAAGCTAATTGATAAAATGCAGCAGTCATTTGTAGTATAATAATAAATAAAATAGGAGTAGAAAGAGAACTAATTAAACAGGATAAAGTTAATTTTCAAAGCTCATTAGAAAACATTAGAAAGCATTTTGAAATATTGAAACCTTTTTATATTAAATTTAGAAAGAAAATAAAAATATGTTTTCTTACCTTTTTTCATGATTACAGACAATTTTAACACATTTTGGAATGAAATTCTATAAATTTTTTATTCATCTATTTGTGATGATGATGATATTGCAAATTTAAGCAAAACAAGACCCTTTTGTTAACATAATAAATGGGGTGATATTTTTAAGACATAAGGTAAATGTGAAAAATAGGTTTTTATCTAACTGAAGTAAAAGGTACATATAAATAGCAACACACACACACACACACACACACACAGCAAAAGATTAAGAACCTGAGGAAGAATTGTAATAAAAAAATGTTTGTGACTAGCAAGAAGGAAATAGTCTATTTTCAAGGATATTACAAATGTAAAGAGACACAGTTATATTATGTTCCTAGGAAAAAACAACCCTCAAAACATAATATATAAATATAATGAAAATTCAACTGACTATCTCTGAGGATAATTTTCTAGGTTCTAATAGTAAATGCACAATTCCATTAATCAGGAAAATATGAAACCAAAACAAAGAATTATGGAGGGATAAGTTTACAAAATATTGATTATCGTAATTGCCAACATAGAAATTGAAGCAAAAACAAATTAAATGATACAAAAAATTAGACAAAATATTAGGAAAATACTCAAAAAACAGGAGTAGTATAATTTTTGACTCCCAGTCAGAAGGAAGATCCATGACTAATAAAACAAAGATGCATATTTGGCAATATGAAAAAAAATATTCAAGGAATGGCAAAATATTCAATAATAAGAAAAGTTAAAACACACTGTTAAAAATCCTGAAACATATAAGAAGGAAAACAACAATTCTGATGTTTAAAACAGTCTAAGAAATAAATAATGGAAATTCATTTTGGAGAAAAAATTGAAAAACATATGAGCAGGAAATTCACTATAAAGTTAGATCCTCTAGAAACTGTAAAAAAATGCAAATAAAAATACATGTTGTATTAGCAAAAAGAATACATTCCATGGCTAATGAAAATATGAAGACTTTCATATACTGATGATCTTCGTGAATTGCTATGCCATATTTGGAAAAATATCACATTTATAAGTATTAAAGTATAATTTTCCATTTCTTTACATAAAAATTTGTATGCAACCTGATAAATAAAATCACTTTTATAAAAATATATAAATATATATTTAAATGCATTGTACTTCTAAGACTTCTATTGGAAAAAATGTAATATACTTTCTTGAATAGTATTTAACTTGTTTTTATGATGCTATGTTATATAGGGTTATTTCATTTTTATTGCATAATATTTGTGCTTTTTGGTAATTCATTGACTTTCCATTACTCTAACATCCTATGACTTCTCCTCTCAATTCAGCAAAACCACAGATTTGATCACTATGCTCACCAGTGGATTGTCTGTAAGTAATACAATTAGTGTATAATATCTTTCTTTTCATTGGGATGAAAATGGAATATTTAAATATTATATTCCATTTTCTTTTTAAGATGGATCCTGAACTTGATATCCCTCTCATAATTTTGAAACATAAATTTATGACTGAATCAGTGATTCTGTTAATATCAATATATTCCAATAACTAATACTTTTAGGATCTGTTGCAAAACATTCCAACTATATTAATTATTTATATTAATAAATAATTTTATGAAAACATCCTATTAGTTAAATCTTGGGCATATTTTTTTATTAGGAGATTACTGTATGTTTACTATATAAATAAATGTATTCCACATATAGTTAATCCAAATTGCCATACAACTGGCAAAGTTAAAAACATATATCTTTTTCCCATTGATCCTGTTATGTCACTCTGGGAAAAAAAAAGTTATTCTGAATATAAGTGACTCATGTAATCATAGCTGTGTTTCATATGATTAGGTTAGTAGAGTGTCTGAAATTATGCATATGGGAAAGCTATTGGGATAATCTCAATATGCTTGAATAGCTAATATATCCCTTTCATCAGCATTTCATAATTAAACTATGGTCCCATGTATCTTTTAAGAATAAACACAAATAAAAACAAATGGGACTGTTTTATGCTCACCATATTTTGCAGCTGGAAAGGCATTATAAAGGATTTCTTGAACCTGTCACTTGATAAAATAAGATACTGAATACTGAAATAGGGTATCCAGCTAATAATTCTTTGTAAATATAACACACTAAAATTCTGTTAAGTTTAATTAAAGAAAAAGTATGCATAAAGGCATGTAGACAATTTCAGGTGAGCTAAGGATCTAAATTTTGTTTTCTTATCCTAAATTCCAAGTGTATCCCTCATATGTTTTCAATCATCAAAATTACTTGGGGCATTTGTCAAAGTGCTTATTTTCAAATCCCTTAATTTGAGGCTTTGACTAATTCTGAAGATCTGTGTACTTGCTTATCATTGTAAGTAAGGATCTTTGGAAAAAGCTGAACAACAAGATCTTGTCCTTAGAGTGGGATATTACCAAACCTCAAATTTTAACAAAATATATATGCACATCAGTTGCATCCATTCCATATGATATTCTCTCCAGTGAATTCATCTAATACTCAGCTCTTAGTTACCAGTCTTTCTTTCACTCTTTTTTTTTTTTTTAATCAAAGGACACTATGAACAATTGTCTCTTTTTTCCGATTCCACTGGAAGAAAATTCCCTGTCTACTCTAAAATTCTTAAAGCTTTAATTAAATAAAAACTCTTCTTTGCCTGATATGTCAGATTCTATAATTTTAATATGCATATATACGTATATAAATGAGTTATTATTGATCAATAAATATAACAAAATTTGAGTTGAATAAAATCAAGTCTTTGAACAAATAAGAAAATATCTTTAAAAAATACCAAATTGTACATCATTTATATCCATTTATTAATGTGGACTTGTCTGATTTTCATTAGTATATAAGAGAGAAATTTGTGCTAAAGTTACTTTTTTTCTCTTTTTTCTTTTAAATATGATACAATATATGGTAAGGCAAGAATGTAGCAAGAAGTAAATTCAAATTTTACAACATCAATAAAGCACTTAAACAATTAGATTAGGCAACAACCAAAGACAACTAACAAAACCATTCTGGTACATATCAACTTTGGATACATATGAAATGTTTATTGAGTATGTTTATGTGGCAGTACCTACATTAAGTGGAGACAAGCAGAATACAGTATCTGTAAAGAGTTTTTCAACTGATTAAAATGTTATAATCATGTGGAATTAGTCATTTATTTTACTGGAAATTGTTGATATTTTCACACAGGAGCACACTTAGCCATTCAATTTCCCACATGATTTTGCTATTGGAAAAAGGGAAAGAATAAGGTGAGAGAATATTGACATACTTTTTTTTTTTTAGGACCCCAGTCCAAGTCATTAAAATGCTACTCTGCAGGATACTCTATATTCTCACCTTCTTTCCCTTGATTAAGTATCAAGTACTACAAGGATTTTTCACACAAATACCATGCCTATTAACCCATGAATGCTTTTTTGAGAATTTGGAAAAGCATCCCTTGGTGCTGGACAACCCCTATATGGTAGCTCAGCATGTATAATTAGTTAAGGTGCAAATACAGTCTTCCATGAGCATTTTAGCATCTTCTCCAACAAAGATGCTTTGCTTAAAAACAATTATCATTTAGAAACATTTTTGAATGTCAACACACATAGATTCTTCAGATGTTCCTGAAAGTTATATCAAATTCTGTATTTTTAATAATAAGGGATTAACTAATGGTTACCCCCCCCAACATCTTTCCATTTGCAAAATATGTTGAAGAGTCAGTATTGATGATACCCATATTTACCAGCTTCAAACACATACTTGTTATTTTAAATAAACCTATTGAAATAATTCAAACGGGAAAATGATATCTTTACCCTTGTTTCTTCCTTCCTTCTATCAGTCACTATTTTTTTTCTTTTTTTTTATAAGGAGAAACACCTGGTCATTTTATTTTTTCCCATGAGAAACTTGCCTAGTTTTTAATTTGGAGCTCAAATACTTCTGAGGAAAGCTGTTTTAAATAGTAAATTTCCCAATTCCATTCATTTTTTTCTTAACCATGCAACTGGCATTTGTTTTGAAATACAGCCCAAAAATTATTTACATCTTCAAAATAAGGTATAAGGTTTTATATATCTGGCAAAGTGTACCAATTTACAATTTTATAACATTAGTATTGTTCTTTTCAACATACTTATTTGTGTGGCAGTTTTCTCATAAAATGGTGATAAGATGTAAGAACATACTTCAAAAACTACCTTGGAAACTGGAACTAAATAAATAGTGAATGGAAAAGAAATAGAAAAAAATTACAGTGAATTACACTGAAATAATGCTAACAACATTTATAGCTTCCTTTTATTTTTCTGAGTGAATTGTAAAAGTTCTTATCACTGAGATGTGTTGACTGACTTTTGTCCAAAACCATCAGCAATTTAAGATTAGCCATTTGATATTTATTCCAGTCTTTCCCAGCTATCTTTAATTTTCAGAAGACAGGGAATTGTCAATGAATAAATTTCAAGGATATTTTACATTTTTCTTTTATATTTTGGTGTTTATATTTAAAAAGTAATAGATGTAATAAATGTTAATTTTTTCTCCCTGAAACTTCACATATATCTTCAGATTTTATTTATAGAGTCATATTTCAAATTCAGTGAAACAAATGTGCCACATGAAAGAGAAAAATAGATTTTTTTTCAGGAACTTCAAAAATGTTTTCTAGGTTGGTCTTGTCATTTGGTGGTATATGACTTGTCTAGCATTAAACCCCAGCACTAAAGAAAAAAAAGATCTCAATACAACAGTTTAAGGCAAACATTTTCAAAGTTGGAAGTGACTAACTTCTCTGATGTTAAATTAATCTTTCTTCTATTATATAATTTATATCTTTAATAAGTTTCAAATGACATGTGATTATAGCCTGCCTCCACTTACTATTGAGATAGTGAGAAAGGCCCACATGATAACGTCATGCTTAGAAAGACACATTTTTCCTTTTTACCCTTCTTTCCATTGAATAACTAAACATTGATTCCATAAGCAGAAATAGTGAACACATTTTTCCATAGTTAACCAGCTAATATGATTTCCTCAAAATTCCTCTCTCAGTAGTTCTCATTAATTACTGTTTGGGAAAGCATTGACTCAGAAACCAATTATTTTACGGGAGGAAAAAAAAAAAGAAGGAGAAGAAAATTGCCAGACAGAAAGTAATATCTCATTAGTTCAGACCTATTCTTCATGTCATGCTCATTATCAAGTAACTGGTATTTCTTACAACCACTGTGTTAATTTGGGTAATGCAAAGTTCTCCCATGTTTCAGTGTTGATGAATTTTTCCTCTCCCTTGTTTACATTTTTACCCCCAATAGCAATAACTTTTACCCCTGTATTTGTTTTCAAGAGACATTGCTTGTATTTATGGATTTTCTTTGGACTAACGTTATTCATGAAATAAAAAATCTCTGGAATTTGTCTTGCCCTGAATAAATTAATTTATTCATACTCGAATGCCATTTACTCTTAACATTGCTATTTAATTCCTGGCTTGTTCCTATGAAACTTATGTGGTTCCTGAGGTTTCTGTTTAGAGAAACACTAGCAAAAGGTTACTGGCTCAGTGGAGGCTTGCCTGAAATCTCAGCAGAAGGAGAAGCTGAGACAGGAGGAACATGAGTTTAAAGCCAGCATCAGCAACAGTGAGGTGTTAAGCAACTCAGTGAGACCCTGTCTCTAAATAAAAAACAAAACAGGGCTGGGGATGTGGCTCAATGGTTGAGTGCCCCTGATTTCAATATCTGGTACTCCACCCCGCACCCCCCAGAAAAAGAATATCAGTCAAATGGTTTCAAGGGGGCCTCCAACTTTTGTCGCTTTCTTTTTTTTTAATATAAGTTATTGATGGACCTTTACTTATTTATTTTTAATTTTTAAAAATTTATTGATTTGTTTATATGTGGTGCTGAGAATCAAACCCATGTTAGGCTTGTTCTATACCACTGAGCCACAACCCCACCCCAGCTTTCTGCTTTTCATATGTTATGTTTGCCTTCTAGGCCATCCAAAGGTGTATTACATGTAGAAGAGTCCAGTAATCCCAAGTTACTCATCAGAAGCAATTAGAAATAAAAATAGTTAAAAAGACCAAAGAAAATATTCAAAACTTATGTGTCTGTTTTACCTGGTAAATAATAATATCAAAATATCACGACAAGGTTGTCAGCGAATGATATTTCTCTTTAATATTTTTACTGAGTTCAAAATAAAAGGACATAAAAATAAAAGTAGCTACAGATGACAAGATGATATGTGAAGTAGAAGGAGTCATTTCCATCCCACATCAGTAACTTATTTTATAGAACATTCGGCTAGCTGTAGCTACTCCGCATGTGAGTGACTTTCCCAAAAGAGTGTCTTGGATTCATTTTTGCCTTGTATTCTGTTTTTCCCTTTATTTTTTAGTGTTTTTTTTTTGTGAACTACTTTTGCATCTTCTTTTTAAATGCTAAGAATTCTCTATCAACAGTGATAAAAATGAAAACATTTGGATGAGTCAATTCTGTGACATTTCTTATCATAGAGTTCTTGAAGAAAACTAAGCAATGTTCACCATTTCTCTTTCATTAAGAAATAGCCTTGAAGAAGGAGATTCTCTTTGCCCAAACCCATGCAGGGCTTCACAGCAGAGGCAGATTCAGAACACCAGGGTGTCCTCTCTTCTGTTACCAAATGCTGCTCAATTTCCCATAATTATTAGAGTGGCACCTCTCCTATGCCAGGCTTTGCTCTGGCATTAGCACAGGTGCTTTGCCTGATTAGCTTTCAGTCAGCTGTCAGGTTCAGCAGCCCTTTTAAAAATGTATGTGTCTTGTCACTTTTGTGCTTTTCAGCAGCTCCCTTTTCCATTTCATTCTGTTATAACATTTTGAGTCTTTTTTTGAGTATTCTATGAAGGATGATATGAAGAGATAGTTTCACAATTATAGGAGAAGTCGTGAGAGAAAAAGTTCATAGTTCAATAAGTGACCTAAAGAGAGATTTGTTCCAAGCTATCAAACAAACAGGCTTACTTGGATCTAAGGCACAGCGACTAAAACGTTTGAATAGGTAAGTAACTTGGATTTTTAAAAAGAGTTGTGACACTCCAGGCTGTGGATATTTGTGGAAAAAATATAATGCCTTTGTTAGGAAGCTATTCTTGTTTGCTCTGAACCCTACTAATCACCTCTGATGTGGGTTTCCCATTGACTTCAAAGGATCTTACCCCAGGCAGGGTGCTGTGAAAAAGGAAAAAGAAGTCCAAGGTCCTTGAAAGTCCTTGAAAGTCACAATAATCCTCCTTGATGATTCGGTTAGCCAAGTAAAAAAAAGTACAAAAACAAGGAGAGAGACTTTAAAATAAATGGAAATAAACGTGGGAATAAAAGAAGGACAAATGAAATTTAAAAAATATCACTTTGGTTACGGGTTTCTATATTGTGAGTTCTTGTGCTATTTTCAATGTGTCACATTTCCAAATCTTAGTAAGTTAATTCTTTGAGTATGACATAATAAAAAAAAAAAGAAGGGCAAAAAAAAAAAAAAGACTTGCCCAATATAATACCCACACATGTTAAGATTTACCTGCTCTGTGAAGTTATTTTTGCAAAATTGCTTCTTTGTTCTTCATAATTAATTATGTACTATATGAAATTAATTTTTAGCTCATTTAATTAATTTTTGAGTGGCTCAGTTAATTATAGTAATACATATTTACTGTAGGTAACAAAAATGTGTATCATTTATAGCTTATCTTTTCAAATATGTACAGTATACAATATATATGTATTCACATGTATGTGTGCATATGTGAGTCTATATATGTTTGTGCATATACAAATATATGTGTATATTATATGTGTGTGTATAACTTCAACTAAAGGAAATTAGTTAGCTTTTTTGTAAACTGACATATGTGGTAAAGAGGAAGTAGTATTTATATACATACAATTACATTATCATTAAATGTATCTTTAGCATTTTATGTAACATCTTTTAGATTGCAAGAAATAAGCATTCTAGGATATATAATTTAATTAATCACAATTTCCTTGGGCAAGAATTTTTATAAGATTTCCATGTATCTCCCATATTAAATATTCATTTAAAAACAAGGGCTGGGGATGTGGCTCAAGCTTACCTGGCATGCGCGGGGTGCTGGGTTCGAATCTCAGCAACACATAAAAATTTAAAAAATAAAGATATTGTGTCCACTGAAAACTAAAAAAAATAAATATTTTAAAATTCTCTCTCTCTCTCTCTCTCTCTCAAAAAAAAAAAACACAAATTGTTGATGTTAAATCTTATTCTTTAAAGAGATAGAAACAGAGAGAGACAGATGGTGGGGGGGGCAGGATACAATGTTGGCCATAATTTCCACCTAATTCTAATTATGCTAAGATCAGAATTTATGAAAAAAATAGTTTTTATTTAAAAAACAACACAGAAAACTGATTAATTCAAGATAAAATATATGTGATGAAATGTATGTTCCTATCCTTCAAACTTTTTATTATAACAAGAAGAGTATAATATTCAAATTGATAAATTCTGCTCCTTCTACCAAAACTGCTGTGTAACAGGAAAATGTCCAATTTTAGATACCTTGGTTTTTCAGGTGTAAGAAAGGACTCTTGAATATGTTGATTTGAGGATAAAGTGAATTGTATGAAAATATTGCAATAAAGACAAATTATTGGTAAGCTATTGGAACCTGGCCAAGCACTTACTTAGATAGGATAAGTATTATCTTTTTCACAATCACTTCATTATCGTATGTGATGGTAAATGTCTAAAAACTTTACAAAAAATAATGAGTTATTGGTTGTCTAACTTCTGCTAGAATATATTTCTAAGTTTTAGTTTTTATCATTGTATATAAAATAACATAACAAATATGTAAAATGATAGTAATTGATATATTTTTGATGTAAAGTACTTAAACAGCATCAAGGTTTGCTCATAAATGCAAACTATGTTAACTATATCATTATTATTATTGAGAAAGAAGAACAGAAAGCCCATTCTATTACTTGCTACTTGTAATATCCATAAATATTATGATCTTTATGTAGTAACAGATTTATTAGTAGGTAGCATGATTGCCAAGCTGATGTTTTGACTACTCACAAATCACATCACAGATCTTTGAAGTTGCCACAAAAATGGTTAAAATAAAATCCTTCTAAAATGTTAAAGCTATAATACAATTCTATTCCAGAAAAAAAGGAAAATACTATAATTACTCAGGTGAAGAATCAGACTTATATAAGTCTATACTGAACTCTATACTGCAGGGACCTGCACTATTTGCTTTTTGGCAAAATTAATGGTGCCAACATTAACCAACATTCACTTTTTAATTTAGTTTAACCATCACAGTTAATTTTAGGAATAAAAATTAAGTTTTTTTAAAGAACTTAAAATATGAAAAATATTAGACACTGGTCAAATAAAATGGTAAGGTGTCAGCCACACCATAAATATTTTAATTCTCAATAAGCAGTTTGAACATTTGTAACACAAAATCTAAAATGCTCAAAAATCAAAAACTTTCTGAGGACAAAAAAAGATATTCAGAAAGATTTGTATTTTGGAGCACTTCAAATATCAGACTTCCTGGTTACAAATGCTCAATTGGCAATTTCTATGCAAATATTTCCAAAATTGAAAAAACTTCAAAATCTGAAACATTTCCAATTCTTTGTATTTTAGATAAGGGATTCTCGGTCTAAGATAATTTTATAAATATACGTACAAGTTTTATTTATAATCACATATTTTATTTGAGATAATTGCCCATCCACGTGCAGTTAGAAACAATAATACAGAGAGATGGCTGGTACCTTTATTTACTTTTTAACATATTATAAAATCATAATACAATATTTAAACTGGAATATTGATATCCATAAAGTCAAGACATGAAACTTTATCATCACCAAAATGATCTCTCACTGCTATTTTATAAACTAATCTGTGATATTCAATAGACGATGTGTATCAAATGCACTTTCAACTTATGACATTTTTAATTTGAAACGCTTATTAGATAGTAACCTAATTGTAAGTTGAGATGTATCTATATTGATATTCTTATATTTTAATTAAGTTTCTTGTAGACAGCATATATTTGAGCTATATTTTTTAACTACTTCACAAATCTCTTAGTTTTACTTTTTAATCTCTGTAATTTAGGTAATATCTATAGTTTATTTATATTTAATATAATTCTTGATATATTAAAGATTTGTCCATTTTTTGGATTTTGTTTTCTGCTTGTTCTCTCTTTCTCTTTCTAGTTGTTTTCTTTTTCCTTCTTTTCTGTATCATACTAGAACATTTTTAGTGTTCCATTTTTGCTTATCTGTAGTACTTTCAAGGTGTCTTAATTTGGTTGGGTTGCTACAATAGTATATTATAGTCTAGGCTGATTGTAAACAACAAAAATATATTTAGCACAGTTCTAGAGGCTGGGAATTTGAAGATCAAGGTGTTATCAGATTTAGTTTCTGGTAAGGGCTTATTTCTTGATTCATAGATTGTTGTCCATCAACTGTATTCTCACATGGTGGAAAGTACACTGACCCTTGCTTCTGTATTATTCATTATGTCCCTCTGTGTATACATTGAGCCTTTTATTTCAATTACTATATTTTTCAATTCTACCATATTTATTCATTTTTTTTCTTGTTCATCTTTTTTTCTAAGATGATCTTTCATTTATTTTTGTTTCAGGTGTGTTTCTAATTGTTCTTTGAAGCACTTTATGACAATTGCTTTAAAACTTTTGTAAAATAATTCTAATATCTTTTTCATCATTGAGTTGTCAGTTATTGACTATTTTTTAAATCACTTTGAGATCCTCCTTTTTCCTGATATAGCAAGTGAATTTTTATTGGGACTTAGATGGTTTGGATATTATGCAATGAAACTGGAAAACCTTATTTCTGTTTTTGCTGACTTTCTTTGATGCAAGTCTGACAAAAGAAGTGTATATGAGAGGGGGCCCTTCTCCACTTCTACCAGATGGGTTTAGAAGTATAGGTTTTGCACTCATAATCCATGGCTACATGAACAAAATCTCCTTATTACAGCTGGACCTGAGATCTATTCTAAATATTACA
Organism: Ictidomys tridecemlineatus; assembly: GCF_052094955.1. NCBI lineage: Eukaryota > Metazoa > Chordata > Mammalia > Rodentia > Sciuridae > Ictidomys > Ictidomys tridecemlineatus. Next base: position 44,401,777 of record NC_135485.1, on the reverse strand, counting down.
AGTCAAGAATCAGTTTTGAATGTCCACACCCAAGTTTCTAAGCTGGTATTTTATCCTGATTTGGGGATTTTAATTACACTTATTAGATAAATTATCAATTTATACTATATTTTATAGACAATCTTTAAAAATAACTTTTCGATGTGGATTCTTTTCTCCCGGATTGAAAGGAGGTTGTGACACTTTTTTCCTCATCTCGTATATATGGTACATGAAAATATATTCGAAGTCAATTGTAGATTGTTTTGCCTACATGTAAAAGTTACTCAAAAAATAGACCTTATCTGAGGTAAAATGATCCAGACTATGTTGTGCAGACCCTTAGGGTGAATGTGTTTCTATGCTTTCTTATGTCTTTAAATAAATGAAAATGTATGAGGCTTTTAGCAATATTAGTATTTTTACAGAGTATCATCTCTTAATTGCAATGTTTTGTGATTGAATATCAAAAACAAATTAATGAATGAATAAATAAATAAAGGCAGAAGAATGACCAGTTTAACTTAGGCTGGTGATTTAGAACTCCATTCACAAATGTTATTTTTTATATCTACTTGTAGTTTAAATTAGGGTGCCCTTTATGCCTGTTTTATACTTCTAAATATTTCAAAGGGGTGAATATATATTACTCTTAAAATTCAACACTTGAAAATGCAGTATATGAGAATTTTATAACAGGTAGTGAAAAGGTGGTTTTAAAATAGATCCACACTCTGTTACAAGGTGATCATTTTATTTCAAATAAATATTCAAATTTCATCAAAACATACAATCAAGAAGTTGTCAATTGCTAAATTAAAGCCGAATAAATAAGAAAGTATGAAAATATCAGCTTACTGTTGTGGAAATAGCCACTATTACTTCTTCTTAAATGCCTACTGCTAGAAATCAAAGTCATGGAATATAAACTACTGTTTAGATTTGTCATTGAGACATGACTAAAATGCCATTTAGTATATGACATTGAAAACCACTGAAAGAATTTATTGTATATGTTTCTCTCTGGTAGAAATATTTTTCTATAATTCAGGAAGGATTCTGGTTCAGAGTTCCTTTTAGTTTGGCATTTCCTAAATATTTATTGAGGACCTACTTTAAAGTAGACAAGTTATTTTATTTAATCTTTAAAATCCCAAAATACATGTATGATTTTGTAGATGAGGAAACTACAACTTTAAGTTATTTTTTTCTTCAAAATTTTCTCATGTCATGGTACATGGTTCCTTCAGTCACTTTTATTAGCATTTTATCCTGTGTTTTGTATTCTAAATGATATTTTATTTCATTGACTTAGTTGTAAACACTTTCAAAGTTTTAACTACAGAGCTTCTACTTTAAGTTTTATATGAAAATATTCTTAAATTATGTCACTTTCATTATAAGAATCATTACTGGATTCCAGTATTTGGATTATTTCTTGATGTCTAATTCTCATGTATCAATATGTGAGTAATTTTTTCTTTGTTTTTGTTTTCATTAAAAATAAACTTTCATTCTTCTATTAGAAATATATATATATATACACACACACACACACACACACACACACACACACACACATGTATACACACACACATATATGTATATTTACACTTATGGAGTATGTAGCTGTATATTTATAAAATGTAATTTTATACAGATATACAAATCACATTTATATATTTATGTACATGCACATAAATATATAAATGACAGTTTTAAAATACTGGTATGAAAGATAAAGGTTTTACTATATAAAATTCTTCAGAGATGTCATAGGGAAAATTTATTATGCCTGCAAAGGCTGATTCTGTGTATTTTGTCCAATTCTTTATCTGGAACACTATTAGTCTCTGAAAATATCCAATTGTTTATCTACATACTTCACTTCCTCTTCAAGCTTAAGTTTGAATTGATGGTTCTATATGTCTTAATTCATTTGAAATAGTAATATTTAGTACTCCCTGGTGATGAAATCTTAATGTGTAGAAATTCTCTTCAAATGACACAAACACATTTAATTTGTCTACAAAGTGTTCACATATCTCATCTTTAGTAATTTATGATCATGTTAAGATTTTCATACTTAAATAATAAGTTAGTTATTAATAGACTTTCAGGAACTGGTGATTTAACCAATGATAATCTCTCTTATTAAAGGTAAGTATAGTCTGGATAGAACTTCTTTTTCAAAGCTCATTTTCCTTTCATTTCTTTTAACAAGGCAGAATTCTACATAATTCCTTTCAGTTATATAGATTTTCTAACTTTACAACATTTGCTTAAATTTTCTTTTGCAAATGGTTAGCATGTGGTAATTCTAATATTTCTGGAAGTTAAATTCCAGTTTTAACTAACAACTCTTTCTTTCAAATGAATGTGCTTCTTACTGTTTACTGATAAGCCACTGAGTAGGAATATCTTGCCAAAGGTTCTAAAGTGGGAAGCCAATCTCTTTCTCTTAATTTTTTTATTCAAAGAATTATTCATTTAATATCACCATTTTCTTCCTTTGCATCTAATTGTATTAAAATCAGGATATTTGAATTCTTCTGATTAAAATCTGACAATAAGATGCACAAATTTTATACTTGTTTAAGAGTAATAAACTCTAAATATTTTTTTTTTCACAAATAGATAGCAAACATATGAGAACTACAAAGTAATAACACTTTGAACATTAGCCAACTAGATTTTTTATTCAAAGTTACTGGAAAGTAAAAAAGTTTATTGTTAGGGAAAAAAATTCTAGTATTTACTATCAGAAATAGTATTAGAGACAGAGGAATGTATTAAAATAATACCTTCTATTTTCCTTTTCAGTTCTGAGTCAACTAAGAAATAAGGTGAGTTAAACAAAAAGTAAAAAAAAAATTAAATAATTAGAAAATATTGCATAGATCCGAAACCAAAATACACTGCCCTCATCTTGTTATACTGACTTGCATTGCAATTCATTATCATTACATGGTTCTACCCAGTCAGAGGCAGAAATGTCAGAAAACTTTGCATTTCCAGAGGGACAGGGAGCTTACTGAATTAAATGAAGAGTGAAGAACAGGGAGAGAGAAAAAAAAATGTGCATCCTGTTGCCATATGACCTTGAAAGATTTAGAAAGGCCAGGCATTGAACTGCAAATATGAAGTTTCTTCTCCTAAATTTTATTATGTACCTCAGTTCTCTATCATGGAGAAAAATATTCTTCTATTCTTTTTCTTCTTGAGGACGTTAGACAATTATTTCTTCCATGGAAAATGGAGGAGTAAGCAATGTTATATTTCAACAAATGATAATTTTAGAAATACATTTGAAATTTGAAATGACATTGATTTTATCAAAACTCTTAATATAAGTTCAGACAAGTGTGTCATACATTACTATGTCATATAATTTGCATCTCGATATACTTTTGACAATGACTTCTTTTTTTTTTAAAGAGAGAGTGAGAGAGGAGAGAGAGAGATAGAGAGAGAGAATTTTTAATATTTATTTTTTAACCATGGGTGTTGTGGTTACTTGTATACATTTTCATTTCACAAAGGCATCAGGCCAAAATGAGAGTAGAAATTAAAATCTAGCCCTTTCATTCCTTGTCCAACCCTTGGTTCCTCTTTGAATCTGCGTCAGCCTAGAGGAAAACCTGTCTCGCACCAATATACCTAAAACTGCTAGTTGTTTTCCAATTTGAACAAAGACTTTATAAGAATTAGAAGAGGTGACAAAAGAGTGTTAAATAAAAATGATTACTAAGGAACTTTTTTAAATATACAGTTATCATTTGGAAGCAGATCAGACTTTTAAAGGCACATAAATCATATCTCACAGGCCACTATGTTACGATGTAGTAGTGGCCTTGACTGTAAAGAACAGTAGGGTATTTTCAGGTTTAGTTATTTTTTTCTATTTGTGTCCTTAGACTGTAAACAATCCTGAATGTAGTGGCAATATGTTTTAATATAGAAACACTTCATGAATAGAAGTGTTCTAATAAGAATAAATGGGTCAGCTTCCTGTTAAAGACTGAAACACTTGCCTTCTTCTGAGACATCTCCACCCTGATCATGTACCCTAATTATATAGCTTAGTAAGAAACTGAAAAACAAAATAATAGCTATCAGTTATCACTTTTTCATAACTATCCAGCTAAACTTATGTATGACATTAAAAAGTGGCTTTCATTTTCATAGACTTCTATTTCTTTTAATTGCTTCCATTTTTCTTGAAGTCATTAATATTCAAAAAATTTAATCATTGCACTTACTTCATTTCCTTTTTGAGAATCTTAGAAAAAATACTTCATAAAGCTATAAAATATAAAGAATTATTTCCATATTGGAATAGTTTTTAAAGCAGGATTTTGAAGTCTTGCTTTACATAGAATAAGCCTGGCCTCTTTTGATATCTAACAGCTGAAAAATTACTTTTGAGAAAATGTTCTTAGGTTCAGGGCCTTTTGTCTCCTCTGATAATTGCTCAAATGTCTATATTTTATTTTATGTTTTGTTCCCTTGAGATTTTTCTTTCATTCTAATCACATACAAAATTCTGAATACAGAAAATGTGTTTTAAATTTAGATATTTATTTCAGAAACAGTGGCCTTTCTCTCTTCAGAGGGCAGCATTGCAAGTGCTATTTTGCATTTGTCTTTTTCATATATTTTGTTCCTTGAACCTCTGTAATTTAAAGTACTTCAGTTTTGTGTTTAAGACAATAGAGATTCATTTATTTATAAGTTCTAGTAAAAGGATATTGTTGGGATTATTTTAAAAGTTAAAACACATATAGAAATGAATAATCTCATGTTATTCAGGTATTTTGAATTATATATAGTATAGCATTTATACAAGTGACGATTAGTGCATTTTTACAAAGTTACACATTATAATAATTTTATATATTTGCCTGCATTCTTTTTTTTGCTTATATGTGAAAAACATTTCAAAACTTTGTTGATATACTGACAACACTGTTTGAGTTAGTCAGATTTCTGTCACTGTAAAAAGATAACTGAAATAAACAATTTAAAAGGACTCAAAATTATAATGACTCTTGGTTTCAAGTCCTATTGTCACTTGACCCCATTGCTTTGGTCCAGTGGTATGAGAGTATATCATGATGAGGAGCCCAAGGATATATACTCTGTTCAGAATGACAGCCAGGAAGCAAAGAGATAGCACAGAAAGGGCAGAGTTCCAAAATCTCCTTCAAGGGCTTGCCCTAATGATATGACTTTCTTCCATTAGGTCCCACCTCCTAAATGTTCCACCTCCTCTAGGTGGTGACATTAGGTAGTGGCCAAGTGTTTAGCACATAAGCCTTGATGGAACATTTGTAATCCAAACCATAACATTGTTAACATATTTTCCCCTTAATATTACATCACAAATATTATTAAACACCCTATAAGATAATTGTGTCCTTATCATCAAGTTGAGACTGTTTTTAAAGCTTACGTCACTTTATTTCTCATTAGGACAATGATATTTTCTCTTCCTTAGGCCATTTTCCCAATGATAATTCTAAACCATCTTCATGCATATTTGTCCAAAGGCTGTTCTAGTCATATATGCATTCATGATGGAGCTAGAAAAATTTTTAAAACGTCATCAGAGTCCCTGCCTTGGTTAATCCTTTTCACTTTTGTTGTTAATAGTGGTCCTGTTCTATACTGAGAGAGAGGTCACTGAAGATGACCTGGGAAAGTTATTATCTTTACTATTATCCCTAATTCTCTTCCCTGTTAAGAATATTGAACTTTTAATATGAGGACTCCATTCTCAAAATTATAATCTATTATTTTAATTATGTAGTCTGTTTGCTTAAAATGTAATTTTATTCCTAAGAGACTGCATTAAATGAACTTTTAATATTGAAACATTTCTTCTATCAGCTGACCTGAAAGAAGTAGAGGAATACTGATTCCAACTCTTTCTACTTCCATGAAAATTTAAAACCAGAATTCAATATCCTTCCACATTGCAGATCTTCAAATTTACTTATTTATTTATTTATTTGTTTGTTTGTTTGTTTTTAGCTTGTGTTCATCAAAACTAGATATCCTCTAGAGGGACTGATTTCCCTGGGAAACATTATTTTCCAATCAGTTTTCACATGAAAAAATTTCTTATTGCTTGGGCATGATTCTAACATTCTCTAGCTCAAATTCCAACCAACTTGCAGCCTATGTATATTCATAATTTTTTAAAAAAGTTATTACTTTGAGTTATGTCATTTTCATCCCCTTAGTGAGTAGGTGGTTTCATTTTTCTCTCTTCTAGACTGAGTTCTGCATATTCATAATAACTTTCTTAATGAAGATTGATATTAAAACTTCATTTTTTAAGATATTCTGCTACAAATGATATGTAAGTAAGTCTTCTGAGATTTTATTGGATGAAGAAGTACTCCAGTATTTTCAACTTCAAAAAAAATTGCAAGAAAAAAAATGTATTCTTTTGGAAAGGAGGGCTTTAGCATACAAATTCCTCTGCTTCACCACCTATTTGTAAAGAAGTAATCTTTTCCATGTCATCCAACATGATTTGATGACTTCAGTACAAGAGAAGGCCATGAGAATATCCATATCTCAACAATTAGAAGAAATATTATTGCATACATTATTTAATTTAATGAAATTCCCACCAACCTTCCACTGATTCTTTGCCTGTTTATAAACCTCACATATAATTGGTACCTTTTCCATTAATTGTGATTGTGAATCAAGAAAATATAATTAATTAATTCTGATGCTTATTAATTTAATGGAAATATTCCTTTGGCAGTAAAGTTAATTCAGGTTTTTTTTTTTTGAGAGGTGGGTCTGGCTCGGTTTGTTTAAAAGTTTTTAATTTGACATATCCTGTATAAATGGAATATAACTTCGCATTCTTCTGGTTGTACATGATGCAGAGTTATACAGGTCATGTAATCATATGCACAGAGGATTATAATGTCTGATTCATTCTATTATCATTCCTACCCTCATATCCTCTTCCCTTCCCACACTCCCCTTTGTCTAATTGAAAGTACCTCTATTCTTCCCCAGCTCCTCTTGTGAATTAGCATCCGCATATCAGAGAAAACATTAGGCCTTTGGTTCTTTGGGATTGGCTTATTTTGCTTAGTATAATATTCTCCAGTTCCATTTATCACCAAATGCCATAATTTCATTCTTCTTTAAGGCTGTGTGATATTCCTTTGTGTATATATACTACAATTTCTTTTTCTGGTCATCTGTTGAAGGCCATCTAGGTTGGTTCGATAATTTAGTATTGTGAATTGAGCTGCTATAAACATTGATATGACTGTGTCACTGTAGCATGCTGATTTTAAGTGATTAGGGTATTAAATCGAGGAGTGGGATAACTGAGTCAAATTATGGTTCCATTCCAAGTTTTCTAAGGAATCTCCATATTCATTTCCAACAATTTGTAGTCTCACCAGCAATATTGAGTATATCTTTTCCTCACATCCTTGCCAATATTTATTGTTGCTTGTATTCTTGATAATTGCCTTTCTGACTGTACTGAGATGGAATCTCAGTGTAGTTTTGATTTGCATTTCTCTAATTGCTAAATATGTTGATTTTTTTCATATATTTGTTGGTTGATTGTATACATCTGTGAAGTATCTATTCAGTTCATTAGCCCATTCATTGATTGGGTTATTTATTTTTTGTGTGTTAAGTGTTTTGAGTTTTTATATATCTTGAAGATTAATGCTCTGAGATGTATTTAGTAGGTGAAGATTTTTCCCATTCTATAGGTTCTCTCTTCATGTTACTGATTGTTTTAGTTGCTGAGAAGAAGATTTTTTTAGTTGGATTCCTTCCCATTGATTGATTGTTGATTTTACTTCTTGTGCTTTAGGAGTCTAATTAAGGAAGTCAACTACTAAGCAGAAATGGTGGCCTACTTTTTATTCTGTTGAGGCAGGGTCTGTTCTAATGCCTAAACCTTGATCCACTTTGAGTTGATTTTTGTGTAGAGTGAGAGATGGGGTTATAATTTCATTTTGTTACATATAGATTTTTACTTTCCCCAGCACCATTTGTTCAAAAGGCTATCTTTTTTCCAACTTGTATTTTTGGTCTCTTGGTCTAATATGAGATAACTGTATTTATATGGGTTTGTCTCTGTGTATTCTGTACTGTTGGATCTATGTATCTGTTTGGGTGTCAATACCATGCTGTTTTTGTTACTGTGGGTCTGTAGTATAATTTAAGGTCTGGTGTTGTGATGCCTCCTGTTTCATTTCTCTTGCTAAGGATTGCTTTGGCTACTCTGGATCTCTTATTTTTCCAAATAAATTTAACAACTGATTTTTTTTTATTTCTATGGAGAATATCCTTGAAATTTTAATAGGAACTGCTCTAAATCTGTATAATGCTTTTGGTATTAGGGCCATCTTGACAATCTGAATTCTGGCTATCCAAGAGCATGGAAAGTCTTTCAATCTTCTAAGGTCTTCTTCAATTTCTTTCTTTAGTGTTCTGTAGTTTTCATTGTAGAGATCTTTCAGCCCTTTTGTTATATGAATTTGCAAGTTTTTTTATGTTATTGTGAATAGGGTAGTTTTTCGAAATTCTCTTTCTGTGGATTCACTAATTATAGGAGTGTATTTGATTTATGGGTGTTAATTTAATATTCTGTTAATTTGCTGAATTCACTTGTTCTAGAATTTTATGGTAGAATTTTTTGGGTCTTCTAAATATAGAATCATGTCATCAGCAAATAGTTGTAGTTTGAGTTCTTCTTTTCCTATTCATATCCCTTTAATTTCTTTTTTCTCTCAAATTTCAATGGCTAGAGTTTCAAAGGTGATGTTGAACAAAAGTTGTAAAAGAGGGAATTCCTATCTTGTTCCAGATCATAGAAAAAATTCTTTCAAGTTTTCTTGATTTGGAATAATGGGTTTAGCATACAAAGCTTTTATAATATTATCCCTAGTTTTTCTAGTGTTTTGAACAAGAAGGTGTGTTGTATTTTGTCAAATGCTTTTTCTGCATTTATTGGGATGGTCATATGATTCTTGTCTTTAAGTCTATTTATGTGATGAATTATGTTTATTGATTTTTGTATGCTGAACTGACCTTGCATCCCAGAGATGAATCCCACTATCTTTTTAATATGTTTTTGTATGCAATTTGCCAGAATTTATTGAGAATTTTTGTTCATGAGGGATATTATTCTGAAATTTTCTTTTCTTGATGTGCTTTTGTCTGGTTTTGGTGTCAGGTGATTCTAACGTCATAGAATGACTTTGGAAAGGTTCCCTCCTTTCCTGTTTCATGGAATAATTTGAGGCATATTGGTGTTAATTCTTCTTTGAAATTCTTATAGTACTTGGCTGAGAATCTGATTCTGAGCATGTCTTGGTTTGTAGGCTTTTGATGGCATCTTTATTTTGTTGCTTTAAATTGCTGTTTAAATTGTTTATGCCCTCCTGATTCAGTTTAGGTATGTCATATGTCTAGAAGTTTGTTGATGTATTCAAGATTTTCTATTTTATTGGAGTATAAATTTTCAAAATTGCTTTTGATTATTTTCTGTATTTCAGTAATGCCCATTGTGATTTTGCTATTTCATCACAAATTCTGGTAATTTGAATTCTCTCTCCTTTCTTTTTGTTAGCATGGCTAAGAGTTTCTCCATTTTATTTATTTTTTTCAAAGAACCATCTTTTTGTTTTGTCAATTGTTTTGAGTTGTTTCAGTATCATTGATTTCAATTCTGATTTTAATTATTTCATGTCTTCGACTATTTTTGATGTTAATTTGTTCTTTTTTCTAGGGATTTGAGATGTAATTTTAGGTCATTGATTTGTTGACTTTCTATTTGTTAATGAATGAGGTCAATGCAATAAACTTTCCTCTTAGCACTTCCCTCACAGTGTCCCAGAAATTTTGATATCTCATATTGGTGTTCTCACCTACCACTAAGTATTTTTTTATTACATCCTTGATTTCTTCTGCTATCTATTCATCATTCAGTTGTGTATTATTTAGTCTCCACTTTAGTTTCTGTTTTTTAATTTTATCATTGATTTCTAATTGGTTCCATTGTGATCTGATAGAATGCAGTGTACTTTCTCTCTTTCCACCTTTTTTTTTTTCTTCTATTTGCTATGAGTTGCTTTGTGTCCTAAGATATAGTCTGAGGACTATACTGATGTATGTAGATACTCCATTGTTTTGGGCATAAATACTTATTATTGTTATGCATTATTGATGTATAAATCCCTTAAGCTGTCTAAAATGTCCTGCTGTGTCCCTTTTGATTAACTTGGCTTGAAATCAACATTATTTGGTATGAGGATAGAATATCCTGCTTGTTTACACAGTCCATGTGAGTTATATGATTTTTCCCATCCTTTCATGTTCAGTCTGTGGATGTGTTTACTTAAAAGGTGAGTCTCTTGGAGAATGCGTATTACTGAGTCTTGTTTTTTAATTCAGTCTTCTGGTCTGTGCCTTTTGATTGATGAGTTAGGTCATTAACCCATTAACTTTCAAGCTTTTATTGACATATGATTTGAATTCCTAATGATTTATTCTAGATTTTAATTTGAATTTCTCCTTTGATTTACTTAGTTTATCCTTTGATTTACTATTTCTTTAGAGTAGTTTCTCCTTTCATGAGTTTTTACTTTTTTCTTCTATTTCATCTTCATAGATTATTTTGTTGAGAATAGTCTGTAGGGCACTCTTTCTGGTTGTAAATTCTTTTAACTTTTGTTTATCATGGAAGGTTTTTATTTCATCTTCAAATTTGAAGCTTATCTTTTGCTGAGTATAGGACCCTTGGTTGGCACTCATTTCCTTTCAGAGATTAGTATATGTTATTCCAGGACCTCCTAGCTTTGAGGATCTGGACTGAGAAATCTCAGATCTGAATTGGTTTCCAACTGTACGTAATCTAATAATTTTTTCTTGCAAACTTTAAAATTCTTTTTTTATTCTCTACACTAGGCATTGTCATAATAATGCATCCTGATGTGGGTCTGTTATAATTTTGTACATATGGTGTCTTGTAAGCCTATTGTATTTGATTTTCCATTTCATTCTTTAGATATGGGAAATTTTCTGATATATTTAACTGAAAAGATTTTGTATTCCTTTGATTTGCATCTCAGTGCCTTAATCTATCCCAATAAATCTTAAATTTGGTCTTTTCATGTTATCCCATACTTGTTGGAAATCCTTTCATAGTTTCTTACCATCCTCTTTGTGTGGTCAACGTTATTTTCAAGATTATATATTTTGTCTTCATTGTTTGAGGTTCTGTCTTCCAAGTGGTCAAGTTTGTTGGTGATGTTTTTATTGAATTTTTAATTTGATTTATTTCATTCATTTTGAGGACTTCTGTTTCTTTTTTTTCCCCCCCAGAATCTCTGCCTCTTAACTGATCTTTCACTTCCTATATTTTCTCTTTATTTCATCCTTATTCTACCATTTGCTTCTCAGATCAATTTAATTATGTACATTCTAAACTCTTTCCCTGACATTTCTTCCACTGTGGTATTGATGAATTCTGTTATTGGAACATCTTGGTTTGCTTAGGGTGATTTGTTCCCTTGATTTTTTTAACAATGTGGATTTGAGGCAGTAGAGTTTCTATCCTGTGGATTTATAGTGCCCATGAATGTTTTCAGTACTGTTTGGGGAGATAAATAATAAAAACCAATGCAAGCAATATACAGCAGTAAACCAAATAGTATCTACTGTGACCTCTATAATGTTGATTATCACAATAATCTGAAATAATATGATTAATTATTGCTTTTAGCAAAAACAACAAGTTTGCAAAAAGGTTTACATTTTCAAATGGTAAAGAGAGAGGAAAAGAAGTGATATAGGATGTGATGATTATGAGAAAGGAGTAGTGAAGACAGAAGTGAAAAATTAAAGAAAGAGTGAAAGACAGAACAATCAAGATTGGCTGTTAATGGAATAAAAGTGAGAATCAAGGGAAATGTAGAAGAAAAGGAAATATATATATATAAAAGTGAAAATTTAGAAAAAGATTAAAAATAAAAAAGAACAAAAAAATAAAAGAACAAAAAACAAAAACTAAAATATACTTATCAAACATCCTGGTTCTCAAAAATCTAATCCATGAAAAATAACTAGCCTCCAAAATTCTAGAAATAAATATAAAAATGTATAAATGCCTGTGTACCGTAAAGGTCATAATTAAACACAGAAAAGGAATGAGAAAGATAGAAAAGAAAAGAAAAAAATCTTGATGATAGGATAAAGAATTTTTTTCTTTGGGAGTTCAAATATTCTTAGCTTCTCTTCTCAGCAGTTTTAGTGGGGTCTTCTGGAGTGTGATGTTTCACCCTCTGGAATGCTGGAATAAGAGAGGTAATCCCAAAAGCAGGATTCCCGGAGGCAGGTTTTAGGTTTAGGCAGGCCCCAGGCTCTTGTTTGAATGACAATTGGCCTGAAGATTTCAAATGGGTGCACCTCCAGTGCCCAGTACTTGCTGGTGCATGCTGGAAGACCCTACCCCTGGGTTCCACTTATGTGGTGAGGCAGCCCATTCTTAATCCCCTCTGTCACCTGTTAACCCCACATTTCCTTGCTTCAGGTTTGGTCTCCAATCTCTCCCACCTCTGCCCTTCCGAGTTTCTGGCCAGATGTGTCTCTCCTAGGAGGTCCTTAAAGCAATTGGATTGGCAGGGGAGGGGTAGAGCCAAGTGGGTTTGTACAACCAGTTGTCCAATATAAACCTCTCTCCATGTTTGATTTTATCCTGGTCACTTAAGCACACTCTGTGCCTTACAGTGTGTGTTTACTTGGCTTATATTTCAAGCCAAACAGGTTTGCCAGGAATCGGCTTCCTCAGTTGCTGGCCCCAGAATAGTTGCTATAAAATGGTTTCTTCTTTTGTCCTCTCATGCCTCCTGGATGAAATCCTCTTTCCCCACCAAAAAATATCCTGGCAAGCACCCTTCAGGTTTGTTGGAAAATGTCCTTGGTCTCTAAATGTTCCATACCCAGAAACACTTTGAGCCTCCCTCAATTATAGATTCCTTTAATCCCCTTATCCCTCTAATATGCTCATGGAGGGACCACTTTGGATGGTGCTTCCACTTGGCCATGGCAGCAGCTATGCTGCTGAGGATTTTTTCCTTATTTTATTATATCCAACCTCCTGTGTCCCTCGTCTGCTTTGAATGTCCAGTTTTAAGTTTCAGTAAGCCCTCTCGTTTTCTGTTCACCCACCTTTCAGAGAAGCTGCCTGTCTGCTTTCTTGATTTCATAACATGGAACAGCCAGGAACATGACCTCCTCTATTCAGCCATCTTGGATCTTGCATCCATGAACCTTGCTTCCAAAGCTGCTGCCCTTTGCAAAACAAAATTTTAAGGATGTCCAGTGAATTTTAAAAATGTAGAATTTGGTAGTTGTAGTTAGCATTTTCTAAAACCAGCTGTTCTCTTTCTTGCTTTTTTTGGTCACTAATGAAAATTTAATTTTTTTTTTCACTCCATTTTAGAACTTTCTACTTCTCTGATCCAAATTTCCTTTCCTTTCCTTCCCACTTAAATGTTCCATTCTATAATCTGAAACCTACATTCTATGTTTTTAAAATGTCATTTTTATTTTAAGACTTTTACACAAAATTATTTCAAACTTTCTTGTTTGAATTGAAGCTAAACATCCCTGAGGCCATTTCATTATCAGCTTCTCATTATTTCTGCTTGCTCTCTACTGTCTTCCATGAGTACTTTCTTCAATCTACTCTCAAATACCATTGTGGATTTGATGAACCTACCACCTACTAATATTATACTGTGTTTCATTGCCTTGCTACCCCAGAAACTAACTTTCATTGCTGAAGAGTTTTTGTCTCTTATTCTTGGAAATTCTATTGACCCCATGATGTCAACTTTATGAGGGCACTCTGAGATATCACCATTGCCTCTTGGTGCATTAATCCCCTCAAGTCTGTATGCTGTAAATGTCTCTACTATTGGTCAAACTCTGTCTTTAATAATTTTTTATGTAATTTAAGCATTGGAATTAATCACTTCAACCTCAGCTGTTTTACTATTGTCATCATATTGCATCAAAAATTAAATGTTATTCTTAGATATTTGGATTTTATTCTCTCCTACCAAATTTAAGCTGTATTTCAGTGTTTCTGAAAAGATGATTCATGATCACAAATATGCTACTTATAGAAATTTATGATCTTAGACAATCCAAGAACTTCAGGAAATAATACCAATCTTCATCGTCCTTTATCTTTTGTTTCTACTTTTACCATTTCTTTCAACCAACTACAAACCTTATTCCCCTATCCTTTATGTAAGATTTTTCAGGAGATAACTTTCTCCACTTTTCTGGGTTATTAATATCATCATACTGAAACTGTAGGTATTTCTTATAAAGTCAATGGCAAATCTATATTCAAGCTGGGCTGGGTGGTGCATGCCTGTACTTCCAGCATCTCTGGAGGCTAAGACAGAAATATCATGAGTTTAAAACCAACCTCGGCAATGGTGAGATACTTAGCAACTGAGTGAGACGTTGTCTCTAAACAAAATACAAAATAGTACTCGGAATGTGGCTCATTGGTCATGAACCATGAGTTCAATCCCTGGTACAAAAAAAAAAAAATACTAACTATATGGGGAATGCCACACATTCATAAATTCATCAACTAGTCATTTTATTTTCTATAATATCATTTTTCTTTCTATTGGACCGACCATTTATCAATCGACCAGCAATTATTATAAAATATATGTATTTATATCTTACAAATTCTTTCACTTTATCTATTCCCACTAAAACTGTTTTATTGTAGGCAATTGTCCTATTTTTGCCTGACTTACTCTTAACATCTTCCTAAGTGCTTTGTATTGTTCAGTCTGTTGACTCATTAAATCCAATTGCTTTTTTTTAAACTACATTTCTCACAATGTCAATGATTTTAAAAAACAAACTATCTCTGGATCCTCTCATGTTGTTTGTGGGCACATGTTACTGAATGCCTGGAAACTAGTCCTTCATAATAGTCTTTGATATCTCAATTTTAGACAATAAATAGATCAACTACCATTCAGTTTATTATCAAATTTCTCCTCTAAGAATATGAATTATAAGTCCATTTGATATGATATCTAGTTGACTATTATTTTTATTTTTGATTACTGACTATTGTAAAGTGTGCTTCTTGACCTAACACATAGGTCAAGAATGGTAGCCTTTGTTGGCACATTATCTTCTGTTCCAGTCACTTTATACTGTTTTGAGCATTGCCCATTAGGTATAAGAAATCCAGTCTAGAGTCATTATCTATCCATTTAAAATCCCCTGAGGCTGCTGAAAGTAGTCTCATATAACATGATTATGCCCTATGTATGGGCTGTTTCCCCAGAGATACTGCCCCATATACTTCTACAGCCTTTGTTTCTTTTGTTGAAATATAGGACATTTTTTTGGCATTTTATGTCTCACAGGGTAAAATAGAAATATGTCAGCAATTATTTTATTTCTTTATTGCTATAGCCCTCTATGTTTACTCAGTGTGAGGATTGAGGTGGTCACCTCAATAAAGCATGACAGGATATTCACTTTCTGATGTAATTACCTTCCAGATTTGGAATGGGGATTTTCTAATGATAATTAACTGACCTACTTTGAGGTAGCCTTTTTAGGATTTTCACAGTGTCAATACCCTATGTGCATCCCTTCCAGAGTCTAGTTTTCCTTTGCCTATCTACTTGACTGTATAGCCGAGACATTAGTCATTTTTTATAGTTGAAGTACTCCCAAACTTTGGAAATCTTGGCATTGCTAAATTTTTGGCATCACTACAAAGAAAGAGCCACATCTAACTTCAAGCAGCTCAATTATCCTAAATCAAGAAGGTCAATCATGAGTGGTTAATAGGTCAGAAGATAATGTAGCAATAGGATACCAGCAGCCTCATAGAAAGTTTCTAAGTAAGTCCTAGAAGAAAAGAAGCTACCTGCTTTTTTCCTTTTTAACATGAGTATCTCCTTGCATTTTTTCAATTTTATGTTTCTTGAAAAATAATTTCCATTTTATGATGGAACTCTTATGGAAGCTACCTTCCACTACCTCTGACATTGCACATGACATTGCAGTTATTTCAAATCTCAAGATTATTTTATAACTTTCAGTAATAGAGACAATCAAAATGAATGTTCAATATCAAGGCAATGACTATCCCTCAGAAGTATTACCATGCCTTGTCCAATACCCCAGCAGTCACTGCTATGGAGTATTAATTTGCTTTTGCCATAGCTCCAGGCTGCATAAGTGCAAAATACATTCACTTTGAAATCATATCTGAGTGTGAATCATAATGGTCTAAAGGCATTGATCAAGTGACTTTTATCCGAAAATCAAACATAGTATGTTGCTCTTTGGTACTCACTCAAATATAGGCTTATTTTTTTGAGTAGCTCTATAAATTGGGGCTAGAAATATATGAGAATATAAAATGTGCATCCCTGAAAATCTAAACAATCTAACACAGTGCCTTGTTTTTTGCTTAGTTTAGCTCTTTTTTTCCCCCTACTTGCCTGTGGAATGGGTGAATCCTACCTAAGTTGTTCTGAAGATTTACATCATTTTGGGAGAAACTTGGATGTTTTCTGGATTAATTGACTAAACTCTTGTTAGTCTTAGAGGTCACCACTGTATTTAAGTCAGTTCTATTTCATTCTTCAGTTTCTGATATTATCATGAAATCATCAGTGTAGTGTTTTATCATACCAAGAATCTTCATTAAGTCCAAATCACAAAATTTTGTGGTAACTGGCAAATTCTAATAATTCTATGACAATCTATTAAATGTGAATTGAGATCCTTCCTACATGAAGGCAAGATGTCCTACAAGAAAAATGCCTTTGACTCTTGCTTTTTCCTTTCCCTTTCTCTTGTGAATCACTCTTACTTCATTAGCATGTATACAAGCTGCAGTCTGGCAGGGCACAATTCAGGAGCCACTTGTCAAGCCCAAAGGAACTTTATTTTTAGAACACACACGCTGCACCACAAGGAGCTCTTCAGGAATTCCCTCAGAGCCCAACTGCCACCACTGGCTCTCCTGGCCAGCCTTTCAATCGCTCTTGAGCCCGATTGGTTGGGTTGCGTGGGCAGAGCCAAAAGAGTCCCCCAATGAACAGCTCTGTGGTCTGAAAGGGCAGGGAAACAGCCCAATGAGCATCACCGCAGAGGAGCCAATCAGCTGGAAGTTTGCTGGGGCAGCTTTGGCTGTGGCTCTCAACATATACAGTACCCATAAGAGAAAGCTCAGACAATAAATCAGATATGTTTTTTTCTGATATGGTCATGGTCAATTTTCTATTAAACATGACTTGCTTCTTTTTCATAGGTAAATCTCCATCAGTGTACTACTGGGTAGGGTAGTCATGCTAAATTATAAAAGGCTTCATGGCTTAAACAATAAAAGTTTATTTTCACAGAGTTCTGGAATATGAGCATTCAAGATCAAGATTCAGCAGGGTTCAGTTTTTAATGAGCATACTTTCTGCCTGTTAGAAGGCCACCTTCTCACTGTGTCTTGTATTAGTCAATACAAGACAATTCTGTTCTCTAGAGGAACAGAATCAACAGGAGGTACAATTATAAAAATGGAATTTATTAGATGCTTGCACAACCAGAAGCTGGATAGTTCACAATGGCCACCTACAGGCTGGTGAGCTGGAGGAATCAGTAGCTGTGCAGTCCAAGATACAAAAGCCTCAGAATAAGAGGGATCAACAATGCTACCCAAGTCTGAGACAGAAGGCTTCTGTAAACTCCTTCGAGAATCACTGGCATAGTTCTCTTTGGAAAAGTGAAGGAAGGAGAATCTGTTGTCCTCGGGCAATTTCAGCAACAATCAAGAACCCATTTCAGAAGAAAGGAGTTTGCATCTGCTGCTGCTTCTTATTCTTCCAAATTTTATTCTGTCCAAGCCTCCAAAATATTGAGGGGTGCTGCACATGCTTAAGGAGTGTCTCCACTCCAGTTCATTATCGCACAAGTCAATCATTCCTAGACACACCCTCATTGACTCAGCCCAAAACCTCTCAATCATTGGCATCTCTTAATCCAATCAATTTGGCGATTCAAATTAACCATTATGTCGTTACATGGTCTTTGCTCAGTGCATGAGCATGGTGAGAGTGTGAGCTCTCTGGTATTCCTTCTTAAAAAAACCTAATCTTTATCCATTTAGAGCCCACCCTTATGATTACATTTAACTCTGATTATCTTCCAAAGTCTGTTATCACACACAGTCACATAAAGGTATGTGGTTTCAACATTTAAATTTGGGAGGGGAGTTGAGAATAATTCATTCCAAAAGCAATTAGATGCCTACTTTATTAAGACTCCTCAAAAGACTTCATTTGCATTTCTTATATGCATTTCTTCATGATCTATACTAGGAAGAGAATTATCCGTATTATAAGTCTAATTTCACTCTTCAGATCCTTCTAAGCCACTCTCATCATAATTGCAACCAACCAAATCTATCCCCCAAAGCCAATACCTTCTACTTTATTTATTAAATATCCCAAGTAAAATGAACATCATTAACCTAACCCAATGTCAGAAACCCAGAAAAATAAAAACAGTCACAGTCACCTCCTTTATTGTCATTCATGACCTGTATGGAAAGGGAATAACTAACCCTCAGAGATGTGGAGAGGCTGAAATCAAAAGCCTGAAAAAGTAATATTAAAAAATAATACAAAATACAAAAGACATGGAAAATATTTTTTAAAGCTGGGTGCTTGACAGGTGGAAGTGACCTGATGGGTCTGATCCTAACAAAGGGAAAAAGCCACGGGATTCTTTATTCATAGTGAAACACACCAAAGAAATTTATGCTAGGGGGGGTTCTCCTTGGTAACAAGAAGCCAGTACCCATAGGGATGTTGGTCTGACTGGGGCCTTTCTACTTGCAAAGCACGTCTTCCTACTCCAGATGCCTCAAGGCTAGATGGGGCATTGGAGTCTCTCTACCTCCCAAAAATTACCTTTGAACATAGGGCTGTCTGAGCCAATAATTTCCAGGGTATCACAGAATTCTCTTTGAGCAGATGTTTGCCAAGTCAAGGAAGCAGTCTCAGATCAGTGAGACTACACTGATAGTTCTCTCACGGGCTCACCTTCACTTAGAGATGGCTTCAGAGAAACCCACAGTTCATTCATGGCTTCCTACACTTTATCTCTGAAGTCTAGTCAGTCACAAAGTTATATTGATTTTTAAATCCCACATGAATCAGTCTACTTCAGGTAATTTTCAGTGTCATTATTGAAATTCTTATAATCTTAGGCATGTTAATCCATCTTCCTGTTTCTGTTCTTGTCTGCCTGTAATTCTGCCTGTACTTTTTAATTCAATTTCTTTCCAATATGATAATTTATTCCCCTAACTGAAAACCATCATATGATTTTAAGGAGCTTCATAATCTCTCCTTAAGGTAACATTCAGAATCCTTTATGAACTGGCTTATATTTACTTTTCCAACACCAATTCTTAAAAATGTTTTCTTATGTTCTAAGATCCTACCCTTAAGAATGAATTGTCTTCTCTCAACTGGATCATATTTTTAGATCTCCAGAACTTTTAAAACATAGTTCTAAATAAAGCACTTTCTACCAGTGTCTTTATTTCTTTTATCAAAAGCCCTGTAATCATTTAGGACTCCACCTAAATACTCCCATCATCTTCCCTACACTAATTTCTTCAAATACAAATCAACCATTTTGATTTATATGTGACTTTCAAGTAGTAATTACAATAGCTGCTGTTTTCCCATCCATAGGAATAATTATTAATCCTGTTTGGAATGAAAACTTATAATACAGAGCTGGGACAAAATTGGTTGCCATGTTTCTCAATGTGAGCAAAACTAAGAAAATGAGCTCTGAAATTCCAAGTGGCTGCAGAAACTATAGTATGCCAGATTGTGATTTCCCAAATTGGTCATAGTAACTCCCATGTGCTCCTCTACAATGTGACTATGGAATTTCCTGTCCCCTCACTATGTAATTGGTAAGGCAGGATAGTCTTTACCTTATGCTTTAAAACTCATATGCTTGCAGCTTTAAAGTGCCATGTAAGAAGGCTTATTACAACAAGGTCAAATACTGTGTGAAAGCTGAGGCACATATAGACCATGTGTAAATGTTGTGATTTGAATGAATGAAAGATCCTTCAGGTGATTCTGATTCCTATTTATCAAATCACCGCCATTAATTGAGTTTGTCCACTTAGACCATCAGACTTGGTAGATCAGAGGCAAATAGTTCTGATTTTACCCTTTCTGAATTGTTAACACACAGAAACTATGAACATAATAAAATGGTTTTGTATACCACTAAACTGGGTGTGGTATGTAATATAATAACAGAAACCAAAGGGTAGGTCAAAGAAAACACAATATAAATTTTATAAATTTCTTTACAATTTGGAAACAGAATGAGAAAGTAATGCTTTTTATATATATATATTTTCTAGATGCCTTAATTTTGTATTGGCTTTAAGTTCAAAAGAAACGTTTTGCTAAAATTAATAGAAATCTCATTTCCAAAATAATCTGATAGATGTGTTAAGAAAATCTAACATGTTCGGATAGCCACTTATACTTTTGCTGATTCTGAAGTGAAACTCATCCTCCTAAACTGCCAAGGTAAGTTTTTATTTGACAAATGAATTAAAACCAATGCTAGAAGATTTTGTTGTTGTTTACTAGTTACTGATGAGTTTTTGCTTTGTCTTAGGTATTGTCAAAATTTTCATTCTTTCAAATATGCCCTCCAATAGTAAGCAAAAAATCACTTTAAGTCTTTTTCTTAACTTTTTTCGTGTTTTTATTTTCATAAATATATAAAGCCTTTTTACTATGAATGAGAAATAAAATCAATCAAGTCTATGAGTAAGGTGACATTTCAGCTAAAATAGGAAGTTTTTTTTGTTTGCCCAAACAGGAAGAAAAAAATTACCAAATCATTTGAGATTTTCAAGCATCCAACACAGAAGAAGAATTTAAGTCTTCTTTTTCTGAAACTTCTTAAAAGATACCATGTTACTGCTTTTAAGAATTCAATTACATATCATGATATAATGAATGTATACATAATGAAACTACCTAAATAAAAAATATTTATAGATTATTATACTGTAAAACATAAATTATACATTATATTTTAAAGATACTATATGAGAACATTCTTCTAGCCTTTAAATGAAAATATCCCTTAAATGTAAACATTACAAATAGTTTTGTAAAATTGTTCATTATTTAAACTAAACATGAGAGAAAATTCAATTACTGTTTTTCTGACAGATAAAATGTGTTCATTTTTGTACTAACATTTAATCATTGTTCATAACATTTTAAATGTGTAAGATTATAGAAGTGTTCTTTTTTATTATACCGTTTTATTCTTATTCCATAGTATGGTTTATATATCTATTTACTTAATGGTCATATAAAATTACATCAAGGATATAATATTCTGAACAGATTGACTAAAACTATACCAATCCACAATTATTTAGACTAATTTCTCATGTTGTAAATAATGCTGTGCAAAACACCTTTACATATTTTTTTTATGTGTGCTCATTAAATTATTTTCTTAGGTTTCTAGAAAGGATACAGTGTGTGTCATATGTTAGAAATCTGCATGACCTTGACAGATATTAACATGTTACTTTCTAAAATGGTTATTCAAGGCTACTAGTACATTATACATATGTTTTAGGAATACTGAAATTTTGTGGGCATAGGTTTATTTATTTAAGAAATATTGATAATTTAAAATGTATAAAATTATACCTTTTCTTATTCAATTCTAAAATCCTTTTATAATTTTAAAATATTACAGCTATATTGAGTTTTTTTTCTTAATAGTTGTCCTATGGGATCTAAAAACTTCTACAAATTAATTGCATATTCCTCTGGTTCAGCTATGGAGTCAGTGAAAATCCTAGCCCTTCAGAGTAGTAGCTGTGTGACACTGAGCAAATGACTTGATCTCATTAAATCATAGGTTTGTTATCTGCAAAATGGAAATAAATTGTCTTGCCATTCTCATAATGGCATGAAGATTAAATGTGATAAGATATACAAACTCTTAGAAAAATAACTGATGGAATGTTCAATAAATAGAACAAATTGTTGATAACATTATACTGCATGTGTTTTGTTTGTCAGAAAGTTGGGCTTATGACACTTTCAAGACAAGTGAGCATATATAATTTGCATGGTTCTGTAACCTTGACTCACACAGGATTTTATACATAGTAAAGCCCTGTACACTACTTTTCAGCAGTTCCTTTTTCCATAATTTCAGTTACCCAAGGTTAATCATGGTCTGAAAATAGTAAATGAAAATTTTCATAAATAAGTAATTTATAAGTTTTATATTGCACACCATTCCAAGTTCTGGAATGAAATCTCATGCCTTTTCAATCCATCCTGCCTGGGACATTAATCATACATTCACACTGTATATGCTTCCCATCTATAAATCACTTAGTTTCTCTCTAGGTTACCTAATTGACTGTTGTGGTATCATGGTGCTTGTGTGTAAATAAACCTTATTTTACTTAATAATTTCCCCAAAGCACAAGAACTGTCATTATAGCAACTGTAGCAGACCAAAGAAAAGCAGTAAAGTGTTTCTTTTAGGTGCAAAGATGAAAGTTCTAAACTCAATAAAAAAAAATATTGCATGCTGAGATTGATGAGCTGTATGAGAAAAAAAAAACTCTCCTTGAAATTGTGAAGAAGTGAAAAGAAATTTATTCTAATTTTGACATTGCATTTCAAACTGCAAACATTAGGACTCTAGTGATAGGTGTTGAGGTATGAAGGAAAATCCATACATTGTAAGGTTCATTACTGTTCTTGCATTCAAGCATTCAGTGGGGAACTAGAGAAAGATCTTCTGAGGGTAGTGGGGAGCTACTCTCATAATTGTTAAACAACTGAAATGTGAATGCATGCAATAAAAGCTAGTAGTACATTCATCCCTCTTAAAACATTTGAATCAATCTTTTTTATGATTATTTGTTCAATTAAATATGGCTTCATAAAGGTAAAATTGATAATTCAGCATAGAAGTGGTTTTATGGAAATTATTCAATTCTCATTTTAATCTACATAATTAATTTAAACTTTATCAAAGATAAGCTTACTTGGATGCTTTATTGAGCAGATTGTGTACAGCTCTATAAAGATTAGATCCGAGTAAAAACTGTAGATAGCAATTTGGACCTCATATCTCCAATTTTAAAAATTACATTTCTACACAAAATATCCTTCAAAAAATTGAAAATTTTAGAAATCTACAGTTTCTAAGGAAAGCATTTATAATTTTATTATGTTAATCTTTTTATGGAGTGTATTTTAGAACTTATTGTAATCAAAAACATGAACTAATAGATGTTTTATCTGCAGTAAGTTTTGGATTCAATCAGATCAGTCCACAATTTCTACAAATGTTGTGCAAATTATTACTATATATCACAATTGCTTGATTGTAGTCTACTATAATGGGATTTACATAAAATGTATTGCAAAGCATTTCAAAGTAGGGGCTGGAGATATGACTCATGCACAAGGCTCTGGGTTCAATCCCCAGTACCACACACAAAAATCATTTCAAAGTAATAAGTTTTGCAAAGTAATATGATATGTAGCTGTTGACCACTGAAGAAATACTGTGCCAACCAAAAACATTGCATTGGAGGAGGGACTTCTAGTTTAGAGCTTAAGGATTGTTAACTGAATTTTCTTGGCTTAACCTATTTTTAAAAAATTTTCATTGAAAGAAAAACAGGTAGAGAAACAGCTATCATAACCATGACATGTAAACTGTACTGTAAAATTTAAAAGATAATAAATTTTCATTACAAATAGGTTTAAGTAAATGAAAGATAATTTTCTTTTTTAATCAGATAATAAATTAAAGATTATTAAAATAAAGGTCATTTGATGGCTAAATGTAAATTATTGAAAAATATTTGGGACCTTGTATTGATTTGTAAACACAAAGAATATTCTTGTAGGGTATTTTATTTTGGAACAAGTTCTCTTATTTTGAAATAAAGTTTCAAATTATGAATATATTAGAGGTGCAGTTGTATGATTTATATAGGAAACCACCCTGTTCTTTGCAGGGGAAGATGCTAACAATAAAAATAAGAAATCTAGGAGAAACATCAATGAGACTATTGAAAAAAAAAAGGTTTGTAATAAGCTTTGGAGTGAAAATAGCTTAAATTAAGAAGAGTTCTCTTTTCTCATTTTCTTCTCTCTGAACTGGTTTCATGTGGAAGAAGGAAAAATTAAAGAACAAATAATGTTGAGAAAATAATGTCATAGAAAATGCTAACATGTTTCAGCTCAAGTTCTGGCTATACTTGAAAGAAGACTGTTGCAGGTTAGGAGGGTAATGAGTAATTAGTGATCTGATATTGTGGGGAATGAGGCAAACCCAAGGCCTATTCAGATTATGCATAACCAGTCCTAAAGTATTATCTCTTTTGAGACCATTAAATGAGAAAGAAACTTGAAGTCAGCTGTTATCAAGTGTCTTAAAAATACAATAGATTCATAAAACCTGAAGCAACTGTTTTAAATTGCTTTAGAATTGCTTTTCTTATTTTGGGAAAAATACAGCACAATTTATATTTGAAAAAGACTGCAACTACACACAATTTTAAAGTTTAATTCATTTTAATTTTAAAAAATAGATGTTAGCCAGCTGCAGTGGTACACACCTGTAATCTCAGTGACTTGGGAGGCTGATGCAGGAGGATTGCAAGCTGTAGAACACCTCAGTAACATAGTGAGCACTTGTCTCAAAATGATAAACAAAATAGAAAGGATTAGGGATATAGCCCAGTGGTAAAGCACTCCTAGGTTCAATCCTAGTACTGTAAAAAATAAATAAACACAAAGAAGTCTTTTTAAAACACTTTAAATTTAATAGTAAAAATAGTAAGATATACCATTCCTTAAAATAGAAACATCAAAGTAATTTGTTAGATTAACTAACCAATGGAAGGAAATAGAGTTGAAAATTTATGAAGGAGCAGAGATTTATAATCATAAAATGAAAAGAAGATACAGCAAATAAAATTTGGTAAATATATCTAAAGATGCTATGATACTTATTCAGTGGTAAGAGGAACTTGGTACTTGACTTTTTACTGAATATTTATAAACTTTATTAAATATATACACTTGTTTCATTTTTTACAAAGAATTTAGTAATCATTTAAATCAATAGGCCTTCTATTGTTACTCAATATGAAATAGATAACATCACCTGCATACTTTTCGTGCCAAAAATGTTTAACCTAAATTCAACCAAATCCATATCTAATACCTATTTGTAAAAAAAAAAATAGAAATAATAGAAAGTTTAGTTAAAGGTAAAATGAATAAAAATATTGATGTCAGAGCAAAACTAAAACCAAACAAACAGAAATAAAAATAAAACAGAAAAGAGAGAAAAGTTTCAAGATTTAAAAGCCATTGAAAAGACCCAATAAGCAAATGTCATCCATGGCTATTAAGTACATTCTGCTAAGTCCTGATTTTGTGAAGACATTATAAATGATATTTGGGGTAAAATTGGCCAGAGTTAATATGTTTTGAACTTATGACAGCAACTTTCTTTATAAAAAACGATATTATGAAAACTCAAAAATATTTTAAAATTAAAAAAAAAAATTCTGGTTAAAACTCTGATCAGAGAAGAAGAAAATTTTTAAAATTAGATAAGAAAATTAAAGTTGAAGAGAAAAGCAAATGTAGAGAAGGGAGAACTTCTAGACTTGTGACGACTTTCTCAGTCAAATATGATAATGCCAAATATTGCAATGACAGAGGCTGTCAGCACTCCATATAACCCATAGACCTTAAGTTTCCGGGTACACTACCCAGCTTCTATTTGCATTCGTGTCTTTAGGGATGATGGCTTTTTCTAGGAGGGAGTTTCTCTGCCTGCACATGAAGCAAACCAGAATCATCAGGAAATTAAGAACTCTTGAGTAGCCTTGCAGATATAAATGATGAAAGTTAATGTTAATAGTCCACTTCCCTTGAACATTAAGAGGAATAATTCCTCTTTTACACCCTTTCCCAGACTTTCTCAGTATGAAAAAGCTTCAGTTGCTTACTGTAGAAACTGGCTTAATAATATACTTTCATTTTTGTCTTTCATTCATTCTTTCTCTTTTTCTTACTTTCTTTTTTTTTTAAAATGTTAATCCCTACTTCCCTGCAAGGATTTCGCTTGCATCATGGTCTCCATATCTAGATTTGTAGAAAACCATAAGAAGAGATTTGGCCCCAAAATTGGTCTTAAAAAATAAATCTTCATCTTCTGTAGCTGGATTTTCTAGCCAGATTGCATGGGCTGTTATACAGACTGATGATAGGACACCAGTCTAGGCATATTGTAAAATCACAATTATTAGTTACCTCATTGTGAAGAATTGTGTTTTATATGCATAGGAGGTATACTGGCTTACCAAATATCTCATGCATTTGAGGAATTTGGTGACAATAATACAGAGAAAATCTGAGAAGTTGGCTGTATTTTGTTCAGCACCATCAATGTTCTGAAGGAAGAAAATAGTTTGT
This sequence comes from Ictidomys tridecemlineatus, assembly GCF_052094955.1. Classification (NCBI taxonomy): domain Eukaryota; kingdom Metazoa; phylum Chordata; class Mammalia; order Rodentia; family Sciuridae; genus Ictidomys; species Ictidomys tridecemlineatus. Next base: position 44,375,123 of record NC_135485.1, on the reverse strand, counting down.
TTAAGTGAGCTAACCAGTGACTCAGAGACCTGGTAAGAAAGACCAAAGACCACAATGGAAGCATTTCTTAAAAGGCCTTTGTTTTCAAAACAGGATCTGAAATTAGGCAGAAAACCAATTTCAAGAATTTGGTGGAATGAGGTGAAATTATTACCCTAGGAACATGTATGACTGCACTTGTGGTGTGACTCTACATCATGTACAACAAGAGAAATAAAAAAGGTTGTACATAATTTGTGTACAATGAATTGAAATGCATTCTGCTATCAAGTATAGCTAATTAGAACAAATTTAAATAAAAAGAATTGATTGTGACAATATCAAGGGAAGGCTCTATTCACAGTCACAACATGTCTCCAATGCTAAAACCAAGACACTATCAGGATGTGGGATCCTGAATCCTGACATGGGAACATCTGGGTAGATGTACTTGAGGCTATTGGAAATGCACATTTACTCTTTGTTAGAAAAAAGGAGCCTTTTCTAGTCTTCAGACCTGACAGAACCACACTTGAGGAGAAAGAATGAACTGTGTTATGTAATCTCTCCAAGATAACCCATTTATCCTTTCAAGAGTTCTAGATCAATAAATTATGAAGAGTCTACAAAGCCTAATTGCAGAAATACTTTCCTTGCATTGAGGGGAAATATAATATGCACAAAGTGATCTGGAAGCTAATAATATAATAAATATTGACAAGAACTATGAGAAAATGTTTTGAGGTGTGTATGACAAAGTATCAAGCTAGTTAAGGGAAATTTTACTAATTGTGTTACTCATATGTAAATCAAGGTTTATATTGTTAAAAACATACTTAAATCCAATCTAAATGCACTAACTGGATATCTATATGAAATTTATAGAGAATGATGACTCATTGGAAATGAGGTTTGATGAGTTTCCTTGACAGAACAAGAGGAGAAAGAACTCAGAAATGTGAAAATGTTAAAATAAATTTATGTCTTAAATATAGAAAAACCACCAGCTGTGTTCCCCAAGGCATTCCAGAAAATTCTTCACTTAATCAAAAGAAAAAAAGTGTTATTAAGGGGTTCCAAGATGGTGAGTCAGAAGGAGACAGCATCCTGTGCTGCTCTGTGACTTGGGGTTCAAGTTGTGAGAAGAAGGCTTCTCTGCCAGCGACATTCCTGTCCCCATGCAGGAAGCACCATGCCCATCCAGGGCTACAGGTCTCAGTGTCAGAGTAGGTCTCCCAACTACTTGCCCAAGAAGAACTACTGGACACCTGAGTGAGACCATCAGCAGCAGCTGCAGCACCTGAGAAGAACTTTCGGCCACCCAGTAGAGCAGAAATCATGGACATCGCTCCCATGGAGGACACCCAGCAGCTTCCCATGAGTAAGAACTCTGGCTGCCACTCCCATGTGGACCCCTTCTACTAATGTGGGGAATCCACTGGTCACCACCACCTTGGGACTCTGCAGCAGTGGACATAATTCCCTAAGCTCAGTAGGCTGCCTGCACCTGGGGACTTCGCACAGGCTCTGAAATCAGCCAACACTGCAAGCCATAGAGTGTGCCACTAAACTCATCAACCAACACCATTACCCAGCTCCCCCAACCCAACCCAACACCTCACCACTGAAAGCAGAAACCTCCATCTTGGGTCACCTTCATAACCATCTTTCAGGTACCCAGTTTTTAACTCCCCCAACCCAACCCAACACCTCACCACTGAAAGCAGAAACCTCCATCTTGGGTCACCTTCATAACCATCTTCCAGGTACCCAGTTTTTAACTCCCCACTCTACTCAGAAGCCATTAACCTAGCACATTGACACCCTGGTTACCTTTACCATTCTGAGGGTGAAGATACCAGCTACAGATGATCCCACCTATTGGATGAGAATGGAAACAGGAAAGATACTGATAACCAACCAGAATAAGCCCTGTGTCTTCCTTCAAGATTCTCTCTCTCTCTCTCTCTTTCTCTCTCTCTCTCTCTCCCCCTTTCCTTCTCCTTTCTTCTGCCCTCATATCCCCAACATATGTCAAACCAATTACTTTGCATGAACTCAAATTTTTAGGTCTGGAGCATCTGAACAGTATATTACATTGTGTTGAACATTTTTAAAATTATTTTTTAAAATTCTATCTTTTCTTTTTTTACCACCAATTTCTGCTATTTTAACATTTAAAAAATTTTTTTCTATATATATATATATATGTATATATATGTGTGTGTGTGTGTGAGTGTGTGTGTGTGTGTTTTATGTACTATACTATCTTCCCACTTACTTGTCTACACAAAGGTACTTCTTCTCCTTTGTCCTTCTACTAATTTTCCTATTTAGATTTCTCTTTCACACTTCCTAAGATATAACAACTCTTTATCCTCCCCTCCTTCCTCCTTAGCATATCATCTTACTTCTCACCCCTGGTTCTTTATCTACCATCACAAACTGTAAATGCTTTTACAAACCTATTGGACATATTGTAGATAATAATTGAATTCACACTTTCTGTACTTTGTGAATTGCAAATGTCTTACTAGCAAATATTTGGGTTTTTTTTTTTAGGGTGTATATGTTTTTTATACTGGGATCTGATAACATTGTCCTTCACCTCAAAGGAGAGGTATTGGATTCCTACAGGGGCACAATAAGCTTATAGGGTAATCTGTAATGCCTAGGATCCACAGTTCTAGAAGGGAAGACACAAAAGCATATGAAGAGACAAAGAGAGAAAGTGCCCCAAATAAATCAAGATATACATTATTAGAATCCATGGCCACTACAGCAGAAGATAAGACAGAGAAGGAGTGGAGGATGTACATAATTAAAATGTTCTGTGAATTAAAAAATGATACAAGAGAGCAAATACAGGCAGCAAAAGATTATTTTGACAAACAGCTACATAAACAAATACCGGGAGCAAAAAAAAAAAAAAAAATTTGATAGGGAGATAGAGGTTTTTTGTTTGTTTGTTTGTTTTGTTTTATTTTTATTCCAACAGATATCCTTGAAATGAAAGAATTAATACAACAAATTAAAAGTTCAATTGAAATCATCACCAACAAATTAGACCTCTTGGAAGACAGGACCTCAGACAATGAAGACAAAACATATAATCTTGAAAAGAATGTGGACTATAGGGTTTCTGTGTTTGGGATTGGGGTTCCTGATGACTTCATGGCTGTGGCATTTTACAGTAGATCACACAAATAAAAATGGTAAGAACATACAAGAAATTTGGGATAGCATAAAAATACCAAATTTAAGAGTTATTAAGATAGAGGAAGGAACCTAGTTCAAAACAAAAGAAGTGAGCAATATATCCAATAAACAATATCAGAGAATTTTCCAAACATGAAGAATGAATTGGAAAACCAAATTTAAGAGGCTTACAGGATGCTAAATGTACAAAATCACAATATATCCACATCAAGGCACATTATAATGAAAATGCCTAGCATACAGAATAAGGAGAGAATATTAAAAGCCACAAGAGAAAGGAATCAGATTACATATAGGGGAAACTGATTACAATATGCACAGATTTTTCAACCCAGACCCTGAAAGCTAGAAAGTCCTAGAAAAACATATATCAAGCTCTGGAAGGAAATGGATGCCAATCAAGTATCTTACATCCAACAAAATTAACCTTTAGATTTGATGATGAAATTAAAACCTTCCATGATAAACAGAAGTTAAAAGATTTTACATGTCAAAAGCCTGCACTACAGAATTTAGGCAGCAAAATATTCCATGAGGAGGAAGTGAAAAACAGCAATGAAAATCGGCAAAGGGAGGTATTACACTAAAGGAAAAATGAATCAAAGGACAAACCAAGTCAAGTTAAATACCAAAAATAAACACAAATGGCTGGAAATATAGATAATGTATCAATAATTACCCTGAACCTTAATGGCTTAAACTTACCAATCCAAAGACATTGACTGTGAGATTGAATTTAAAAAGAAGACCCTACAATATGCTGCCTCCAAGAGACACATCTCATAGGAAAAGACATCCATAGACTGAAGGTGAAAGGTTGGGAAAAATCATACCACTCACATGGACTGCAGAAACAAATAGGGGTTTCCATTCTCATATCAACCAAAGTAGACTTCAAGCCAAAGTTAATCAAAAGAGATATAGAATGATTTTACATACTGCCTAAGGGAACCACACACCAACAAGACATAACAATTATAAATATATATGCCCCAAACAATGGAGCATTATGTTCATCAAATAAACCCTTCTCAATTTCAAGAGTCAAATAGACCACAATGCAATAAATCTGGGTGAGTTTAATATACCTCTTTCATCACTGGATAGATTGTCCAAACAAAAGCTGAACCAAGAAACTATGGATCTCAATAATACAATCAATAACTAATACTTAACTGACATATATTGAATATTTCATCCTCAGCAGCACATAAATCTTTCTCTAAAATAGACCATATATTATGCGATAAAGCTACTCTTATCAAATATAAAAAAATAGAGATTCTACCCAGCATTCTATCAGCTCATAATGGAATGAAACTAGAAATAAATGGTAAAGTTAAAAAATAAAAGCTACTCCAACTCCTGGAGAATAAATAATACACTACTGAATGAACAATGGGTTGCAAAAGACATCAAGGAGGAGATTAAAAGATTCTTGGAGGTGAATGACAGATACAAAGTATTGGAATCTCTTTGACAATATGAAGGCAGTACTAAGAGGAAAGTTTATTGCATGGAGTTCATTCCTTAAAAGAAGAAAAAGTCAACAAATAAGTGATCTCACATTGCCTAGAAAAGAAGAACAAATCAAAACCAAAAGCAGGAAAAGAGAGAAAATAATTTAAAAATTAGAGCTGAAATCAATGAAATTGAAACAAAATTTAAAATTAAAAATTTTGACAAAACAAAAAGTTGGGGGTTTTTTTGAAAAAATAAATAAAATGGACAGACCCTTAGCAATGCTAATGAAGAGGAGAGAGAAAACTCAATTTACTAACATACATGATGAAAAAAATCACAACAGACACTACAGATATACAGAAGAAAATTAGAAATTATTTGAAGACTTGTACTCCAATAAATTAGAAAATATAAAAGGCATTGAAAAATTTATAGAGTTATATGATTCGCCCAAATTGAATCAGGATGTTATACACTATTTAAACACATCAATTGCAAGTGAAGAAATAGAAAATGCCATCAGAAGCCTACCAACTAAGAAACTCACAGGACCAGAAGGACACATATCTGAGTTCTATGAGACCTTTAAAGAAAAACTAATACCAATACTTTTCAATTTATTTCAGGAAATAGAAAAAGAGGGAGCACTTCCAAACTCATTCTAAAAGGCCAGTGTCACCAAAATCATGGCAAAGACACATCAAAGAAAGAAAACTTCAGACAAATATTTCTAATGAACATAGATGCAAAACTTCTCAATAAAATTCTGGCAAATCAAATACAAAGACATATCAAAACAATAGTGCACAATGAGCAAGTGTGGTTTATCCCAGGGATGCAAGGTTGGTTTAACATACAGAAATCAATAAATATAATTCATCATATTAATAGACTTCAAGGTAAAAACCATATGATTCTCTCAGTAGACAGTGAAAAAGCATTTGACAAAATACAACACCCCTTCATGTTTTAAATACTAGAAAAACTAGGGATAACAGGAACATATCTCAACATTGTAAAAAGCTATCTATGCTAAGCCCCAGACCAACATCATTCTAAATGAAGAAAAATTGAAGGCATTCCCTCTAAAAACTGGAACAAATGAGGTGTGTCTTCTTTCACCACTTCTATTTAACGTATTTCTTAAAAAACTGGCCAGAGCAATTAGAAAGATGAAAGAAATTAAAGGGATACACATAAGAAATGAAGAACTCAAATTAGCACTATTTTCTGACAATATGATTCTATACTTAGAAGTCTCAAAAAATTCTACCAGAAAAATTCTAGAACTAATAAAAGGAATTCAGCAAAGTAGCAGGATAGTGAATTAACACCAATAAATCAAAGGCATTCCTGTATATCCGTGAAAATCCTCTGAAAAAGAAACTAGAAAACCTACCTCATTTACAATAGCCTCAAAAAATTAAATAAATGAAATAAAATTCTTGGGAATCAACTTAACGAAAGAGGTGAAAAACCTCTACAAGAAAAAAAAAATTGCAGAACGCTAAAGAAGGAAATTAAAGAGACCTTAGAAGAAGGAACGATCTCCCTTTTTCTTGGATAAGCAGAATGAATATTTTCAAAATGACCATACTCCCAAAAGTAATATACAGATTTAATGCAATTTCAATCAATATTACAATGACATTCCTCATAGAAATAGAAAAGGCTGTCATGAAATTCATCTGGAAAAATAAGAGACACAGAATAGCTAAAGCAAACCTTAGCAAGAAGAATGAAGCAGGTGGCATCACTATTCCAAACTTTAAACTATACTATAGAGCAATAGAAACAAAAACAACATGGTATTGGCATCAAAATAGACTGATAGACCAATGGTATAGAATAGAGGACACAGAGACCAACCCAAAAAATTACAGTTATCCTATATTAGACAACGGTACCAAAAACATAGATTGGAAAAAAGATAGCCTCTTCAACAAATGGTGCTGGAATAGCTATAAATCTATATGCAACAAAATGAATTTAAACCCCTATCTCTCACCATGCACAAAACTCAACTCAAAGTGGATCAAGGACCTAGGATTAAAACCAGAGATCTTGAGTCTCATAGAAGAAAAAATAGGCCCCAATCTCCATCATATCAGATGGGGCCCCTACTTCCTTAATAAGATTCCTAAAGCACAAGAATTAAAATCAAGAATTAATAATTGAGATGGATTCAAAGTATAAAGTTTCTTCTCAGCAAAAAAACAATCAGTGAGGTGAATAGAGAGCCTACAGCTTAGGAGCAAATTTTTTCCACTTGTACATCAGACAGAGCACTAATCTTTAGGGTATATAAAGAACTCAAAAAGCTAAACACCAAAATAACAAATAACTCAATCAATAAATGGGCCTAGGAAATGAACAGACACTTCTCAGAAGGTGATATACAATCAATCAACAAATATATGAAAAAAAATGTTCCACATCTCTAGCTATTAAACAAATGTAAGTCAAAACTACTCTAAGATTTCATCTCACCCCAGTCAGAATGGCGGCTATTTAGAATACAAACAATAAATGTTGGAGAGGGTATGGGGGCAAAGACGCTCATACATTATTTGTGGGACTGCAAATTGGTTCAGCCAATATGGAAAGCAGTATGGATATTCCTTGGAAAACTTGGAATGGAACCACCATTTGACCCACCTGTGCCACTCCTTGATCTATACCCAAAGGACTTAAAAACAGCAAACTACAGGGACACAGCCACATCAGTGTTTATTGCAGCACAATTCACAATAGCTAAACTGTGGAACCAACCTAGATGGTTGGTGAAGCAATGGATAAAAAAATTGTGATATTTATATACAATGGAATATTACCCAGCAATAAAAGGGAATGAAATCATAGTATTTGCAGGTAAATGGATGGAGTTGGAAAATATAATGCTAAGTGAAGTTTGCCAATCCCCAAATAACAAATGCTGAAGGTTTTCTCTGAAATAAGGAGGCTGATTCATAGTGGGGTTGAGAGCAGAAGCATGTGAAGATGAGAGGAACTCTAGATAGGGCAAAGGGGAGGGAGGGAAAAGAAGGGGGTAAAGGGTGTAAAAAAGTTGGTGGAATGAGATAGACATCATTTCCCTAAGTATATGTATAAAGACATGGATTGTGTGAATATAATTTGTATTCAACACTTGTGTTGTATATGTGTAATATGAACTATAATGCATTCTGCTGTCATATATCACAAATTAGAATTAAAAACAAAAACGGTATTTTTAATTCTATCATCATGATTTAGGTTTGTAGTAGCTGATCTCTCTATGCGAGGATTGGTATTTCTTTACCTCCAGAGACAAGATGAGCATAATTATCAGTGAGCAACAAAACCAGAAAGGTGACCCAGAGATATTGACCTTCACAGATTTGTGGCCACAGATTTCTCACAGAAGTCATTTTTTTTTTCAGATTTAACCCATTTTTAAAGGGAAAGTTAGGAACCCTGAAGCAAGGACTGTACCATGCTGAAGCATGTGCTTAGAGTAGCAACTCAAAGGGAACCGAAATGCCATTATGCTTCATCACACAGCTAGAAGGGAACACATGGAGTCCAGGAGATAGAGTCTCAACTTAGGTCTACCTCAAAGCAATTCAAAGAGGTCCAAGAACATGCCTTATGCTTATATTGCTCTTGGGGTCATAATGGGTTGTAGATATACATCATAGCTATCAGAGCACAAATTTTGTTTCTGACTTGTGTTAGAAAATCTAGTGTGTTAGAATGTTCAAATGGAAATTCCAGAAACCCATCCTTAGTCAAGATAGGAAATCAGAAGCAACTGAAGACTTCAAACATACAGCACAATGGTTCCCATCAATACCTGACTAAGTACTGGTTATTTTTCTATTTTTAGTCATGTACATGTAGGAGTCATTCAATTGACTATTAATAAGATCCAACAATTTTTAGAAGTGCAATAAATATTCAAATGGCTTTGTGTATGTCTTTTTACTTGCTGAGAAATAGTAAAATTTCTATTTGCAAGCATTATTTTTAACTGTGGTTGAAGTAAAAATACAAAATCTGTGAATTTAAGAGATAAGTGCCATTTCTGAAAATGGAAAATAGTTTTCTTTTGTAGAATCAAAATATATAAAAAATATTAAGCATGCGATTGAAAGTGTTTTCTTCTTTTTTGAAGTGTTACACTTGAATAGAATGTAAAAAGTGATCAGTCTTCCTTTGAAGACCCAGAAACTGCTTATCTGTAGTTGACCTAAAAGCTAGCTATTTTTATATGCAAGAACTAGAGCTAGTGCAAATGACTAACAGAGGACCATTGTGTGGGGCTGTACTTTTACAACTGCATTTTAACTTCTTGCAGAGTTCTTAAAGAAAGCACTATAATGTGCATTGCCCACGTAGAGGAAAAGAGCCTACTTCTATTCTTAGATGAGTGTTTCATAAAAGCTCTTTATTTTTCCTTCCTTGGAACAGCTTGTGGTGGCTATACTCCAAATCAATTATGGGTGTAATGGTCAACTAGGCTGAAATATGTCACATGCCATTTAAAAAGTTCCTTTTTGATTCTTAAAATTGGACAATATTTTAAAAACATGAATTATGAGAGGAAACCTATACCATAGAACCAACAGTTCATCAGAAATGTACATTGTTACCTTTAGAAGATGTAGCTGGCTGCCTCTTTTCTAGTAGAACCCTCGTTTGGCTCAGGTAACCATTTCTCCATCTTAATGCCTTGTGCATCAGAGAAAGCCAAGCCACCACTAACTACAGATGAGGCCCCAGTGTTTTAAAGAAAAGCTCACTTGCCTTGATAGTATTGGGATGGAATTAAATTCTGATCAGTAAAACATGAGGGGAATTCTCCCTAGAGCATCTGGGAAAAGTTTTCTAGTTCTTTACAGAAAACTATATGAAGAGATGGTCTCCCGCTCTTGTCATCCTGAAAGGTGACTCCTGAAACAGCTTTAAATATTTTAATAGACTCCTAAACATTCAGCCAATATAGAGTATAACTCACAGAAGAGATGGAAAGACCAAGCAATTAAGCTTACCATATTTTTAATGTGTGTGAGGTAATATATTTTCTTATAATAAAGTTAACTTGGGTTGTCTGCTACTTACAGATAAAAATAATCTTGCATGTCTAATAACTGCATGTTCTATAACAATATTTCTTTTTTATTTCCCTTTCTTATTTTCCATTATTTCATTTATTTCAGGTACTTTTATATTCACCTACAAAGTCAATAGTGTCTTGATGGCATTACAGCACACTAAAATGAAAATGAAAATCAGAAAGATTGTAATTCAATATTACCCAGAATCATTTTTCTTTTTGAAAAATAGTAAATACATGTCAATATTAATAACAATTAATGATTGTTGAACTTATAATGTACCATAAACTGTATTGGGCACTTTTCATATTTTATTTGTATTAAATTATTTATTTATGTAAAAGATGCTATAAAGTTCATAGAAGTTAGGCAAATTGTTTAAATTAATCAGACTATTAAATGGAAGAACCAGGATGTGCTCATCAGTGTCATTCATTTGCAAGGCCATATAACTTACTCAATGTAATTAATTAAGTAAAACTATAAAAAGATGCATTATTTTAAGATAACCATTAACCATTTTGGTAATAAGAAATTTTTTTCCCTAACCTATTTGGGGAAGTAAAGTATACTTATCTACTGTGGCAATAATGAAAACAAGATTATATTTTCTGTATCTTGCTGCAATAACATTTCAAAGAAATTTAAGTGCTTCATTAGCTTATAATAAGAAAGATTTATTTCTTGCTCAAACTAGCTTTTTTAAAATTAAAATTCAATGGAAAGACTGAGGTAGTTTTACTTTAGGCCACTGGTGAATCCAGATATGTTCTGCTGTCTCACTTTCAGGAATTAGCAGCTACCCAGTTCAGCTCTCAATATGGCAGATGGCAAAGCACAAGGCCCGCAAAGTTTCATCATCTTTTAAAGCTGAAACTGAGAAATGCCACATTGAGGCAATCCATTGGGTAAGGAAAGTCATATGGAAGTGCAAATCAAAGTGGCAAGGACCTGCACTATATTTTTGGTAGTAATGGAAGGAATCTAAGAATGAAAAGTTGCAGAATAATAATAAATACCAGCTTTTCTTATATATATTAACTACTATTTCTACAAACCAATGATTCATTTGTATTCATTACTGAAATACATATTTGCTCATGTACATATATACAAAATGAAATATACCCAAAAAGTTATAATATAAAACCTAATTTTCCAATTTTCTAAATAAAATACTGATTTTTTCATATTTATTTTTCTTAATTTATCTAAAAATCTATATTCATATAACTATTCAGTCTGTTTGAAAATCTTATGTATTAATCTGTTGATTCCCAGCCATGAAAAGTAAGACACATGAACACTTAACAACTTCCTCTCTACTATTTATTTTAAAGAACAACAGCCACAGAAATCCAGTTTGTATTATGCACACATAATTATATGAGTTTAATAACTTGAAATTATGCTATTTAAGTATAGTTTATGCAGTTCTTATATAAAATTTTTTTGGTTAGAATAGTTAGTGTGTCTCTTCATTTCTGTCAAAAGAAAAACTTTATAAAAACTAAATTTAGCAGATGTTACATCTCAAAAAACCAAGTAGAGTTCAGAGCGCTTCCTGCCTCTAGCACTATTTATAGACAGAAAAAGGAAGTGATAGAATAACAACTTGATTGGTTGTAGTTTGGCATTTACTTTATATGGATATGATCTGAACAGTTGGCAGCCTGTGATTAGCTAAAGCCTGCCTGCTTTGTTTGGCTGAGACTCAACTAGATGTTATAAGAATATACTTTAGTTAGGTTGCAGTTTGTTTTTTACTAAATTAGGTTGCAGTTTTCTATATACAAAGGGAGAATTAGGTTAAATTTAGCTAAACAATTTTAAAGTCATCTTAGGTTATTTTCCTGTGCTTTTCCATCTTCACCTCTATTATTTCATGTGACTGAGTGGAGTCGGTGTGTGATCTTCTTGAGGATATTTCCATCCATTTCCATTTGTCTTGGAATCTTTTCTACCTGGACACGCTGGACCAGGACTTCCATTTTAGGTAGGCATGGTGTGATTGAAGGAGGTAGGTATTGTCCTTTACTAAAACATAAAAATGAACTATAATAAAGGAACTCTGAAGCACAATCCAATAGAGTCAAGAAACATCCTTTTCACACCTTAGATGATTGCAAATGAAATTCTGTACCTAGAGAAGAAATCAACAAAAGATACAATGCTTAACAAGTTCCTGTAATTTTTGTGTTGAAATGTTTTCAATAGTGGGATGGATAAAGATGCTTTTTGCTATTAACCCAGACCAATTTGGTTAAAGGATGTTTGGAGGAAACAAATACAATACAAATTATTCTAGCTTAAAAACTGACATATGATTCCACTTGAAGTCAAAATGGAATAATATATGCATACAGAGCCTATGTGTAGATCCATTTTTTCCTTCTAAATTTTCTTTGAAAAGATAGAAAACGGTACTATGTGTGGCTTACTTTGTACATAGGTGAACTGTTGATGAATTTTGTGATAAATTTCTCAAATGATAGTTCAGTATTCATTCATTTCAATATCTGGCTTAATATAGATACAAATATACTATACATTAGGACCTACTACTAGATTATCCTGAATAAGCCAATTAAATTCATTGTGCCTACTATATTATTGCAATAATTGAAATTTATTGTCAAATTTCATCCTGACATGTATACCAAAGAAGGAGATTTTAAAAACAAAATATGACAAGTAAGTACAAGATTTTAGACAAATAAATATAAAATTATCTCTAGCAATAATTATTAGAATTTTATAATATACAGCAAAAAATCCACCTACTTATTCACATTTATGCTTCTACTAAATTTATTATTCAATTTAATTAACTCTGTAGCATAAGAATTATTTTAATAATCCCATTTAGACACTGTAAATCATCCTATAATTTTTATTAGGTCAAAAGAAACAAAATATTTACAGATTTTATTCATCTTTTCTAAAATTTATGTTATTTTGTACATGATTAACTACTTTTACCAGTGATACCCTGTCTTTTCATTTCTCTCTGTCTCCATCTTGCCAGGAATTTTAAATGATTCAAGATTAAAACAAGTAAGTGCTTCCTGGGAGATGGAAGGGAAGATGTGAAGTAGGGTGCACTTGTTCTCAGGAGGTGGAGGATTTTCCACACATTAGAGACCCAGATTCTGAAGTGTTAGGTAAAATATGAACATGTTGAAACCAAAACAATGTAAGGAAGTCCTGAGAGTGGGTTGTACAGAAGAGATCGATTTAAAGAAATTCATGCCTTTGCAAAGGGAGTCTTTGAGCCATCAAACACACACACACACACACACACACACACACACACACACACACACACAAGTGTGCATCTATTCTAATAACAAACTAGATATGAACCAAGGGTCCCACAGAAGGATAGGGCTTTGGCAAAGGAGTTTAGAATTTGAACTTTAATTTAAGGCCTTTCTGAAGAAATTCTTCAGCCAAGCCCTGCCTATCTATCCAGTAGTCCATTCAAATTACTAATCAATCAAATGGATTTATCCACCCATAAGAGTACAATTCTCACAATCTAATCATCTTAACTGTGAATAGTACTGCATTGCTTAACACATGAGATTCTGGGGAGAACACCTCATACTCAAACTATCATAGTATTTCAGTACCTATCAATTATCACTAAAACAATTATTCCCTCCTTTTTATTATTGATGTGAATTTTAACATTTCAAACTATTTTTTAAGTCACACTCCATTGTCAATATATATTCAAGGTTTTTTTCTGATTTCTTATTTTTATTTGTTGTTTTTAGTTATACATGATAGTACAATATATTTTGCAAGGATGGCATATATCTTATTCTAGTTAGGATCCCAGTCTTATGGATGTACATAATTTTTTTTTGACAGAGAGAGAGAGAGACAGAGAGAGAATATATTTTGTAGATGGACACAACACAATGCCTTTATATGTGGTGCTGAGAATCGAACCCGGGTCCCACCCGTGCTATGCGAGCACTCTACTGCTGAGTCACAATCCCAGCCCAATGTACATGATGTTGAGATTCACTGTGGTATATTCACATAAGAACTAGGAAAATGATGTCACATTCATTCTACTGTCTTTCCTGTTCCTATCCCTGCTTTGTTCTGTCTTTCCCTTTTTTCTTGTGGTAGTGATTTGTTTTTACTTCCATATTTCCTGTTCAAACAGCTTGTTTAAATATCTTGGATCAAGAGATACTTCATGATGGTACTATTGACGTTATGAACAGATGTTTTTTATTGCAAAAATAATGTTGTACACTAGATGATGTTTATCTCTGGTGGCGACCGGTTAGATGCCAGTAGCATTCTACTGATATTAGTTATCACTCAAAACTTTCTCTAAATATTGCTGAATATCTTCTCCTTCAAAAGGGACAGATATTTCTGTGCTAAGAACCCCTGGTATATAATAAGAAGTTTCAGCATTATACTGATGTCAATTATTTTTCTCATTTTCCTATATTTAGGACTATCTAACTCAATTGGACATACAGTCTATGGACATATCATATGAGACTGAAAATGTTTGGCTGTGAAGTGACAGGATCTACTGAAAGGGGAGAATGATCACTTGTGATTTTTATGCTTTTGTTCTTCCCATTAAATATAGATTTTGCATGTCTAAAATAAGAATTTAAATATCACAAAATCCAATCATGTAAACTTCCATTGGGATCAAAGTCAAGTCAGTAATTAGTGGATGTCCTTTACCACTACATTTGAGAAACTTAAGTAGAGTGATGAAAATTATTCCAGAATGTTAAGAAAGTTCATAACCTTAGGCCTTGGTACAAAGCTTACTTCAGGCATCGATTTCCACTGATTTCATTGAATTTAATTCCCACCAAGTAAGGTTTCAGGTTTCAAAGTACATTTCCATCCTTACCAGTGCTTCTCACAAGTAATTGCTATTTTTGTAGGTAATTACCATTTATATAATTAGATTAGGAAAGCTGGTAATTTAAAAGATGGCTAGAATTGAACAGTGACATTCTAAAGAATGACACTGCCATCATGCTTCTGTCATCCTCTTAAACTTCTTGAAGGAGTAGAAAAAATGAGATTGAAGTTATGGGAACAGCAGTATGGTTTCAAAGAGCCTCAGCTTTAACATGAAAGTCCAATAAGAATTTTACTTTGCAATTTGCTGAGAGTAAAACCCTTATATCTGAATATTCTGTAACTGTTTTTCAAATAAATATAGTATACATTAATTGTGATTGTATTTCTTTGTGGAATTAATCGCCAGGCTCTAAATAAATGCGAGAGCAGCACTGTCCATTATGGTTTGTGTGCTGGCATCTGCCTGATGGAGCTCCCCTGTTGTCTCACCCACCTGTTCCAAATTAACATCCAAATGCTCTTTTCCCTGGGGCTTTTTTCAAAAATATTTGCTTAGAAGAAAGGTGATACCTACTCTGCCTTTTGACATTCTTCTAATATCCTCACTGAGTTCTTAGGTCATTATATAGTCCTTTCAGTGATGATTGGGGTTGCTGTACTCACACTCCAGGAGTTTTCTGTTAATATATCCCCTTAGAAAATATAATGAAACAAGATGTTCATTGAATATTGATATATATGTATGTATATTACATATATATCCACACTGTTTATGATTAAATTTAAAAATTATCAATTAAAACATTCATTCTGTTTTCTTCAAAGTATGTATTTCTAGAAATGTAGGATTGTAGGATATAACAGTGAAAAAATAAATGAAGGGCTTTATGATTTACATTTCAATAAATGAGATACTCATTCTAATTCAAGTGCTTTTTTGTCTTTATAGTGAAATTTGCAACCCATTCTCATTCTGCTGAATGTATTTTCGTCTTAAAAAATTAAGAGGGAATTAACATTTAATCACCAGACTCTGTGGATCCAGCAAAATTTCACATTCACTCCAAGAAAGTTTTTAGTATACAGTGGTTGCTCAGTGACCTGCCTTCCATAGATACCAAAATCTTCACCTACTCAAGTTCCCTACATCAAATGTATTATTTGCATGTAACCTAACCACACCCTCTTGTGTTCTTCAAATCATCTCTATGTCACCTATAACTAATGCACTGTAAATGCAATGTAAATAGTTGTTATACTGTATTGTTTAGAGAATAATGACAAGAAAAGTCTATTCATATTCAGTACAGTTGTAATTCTGCTTTCATTCCACCTCAGGTGAACTGAAGGTTAAGGAATTCATTGTTAGAGAGCTCTCTCTCTCTCTCTCTCTCTCTCTCTCTCTCTCTCTCTCTCTCTCTCTCTCTCTCTCTCCCCCTCTCTCTCCCACTCACTCTCTCTCTCTCCCACTCACTCTCTCTCTTTCTCTCTGTGTGTATATATATATAGAGAGAGATAGATAGATAGATATAGATATAGATACCTTTGTCTATCTATCCTATCTATCTATTGAGAGTCAGCTCTCTCTTTCTATACACACACACACACACACACACACACACACACACACACACACACTCTGTTGTTTTGGTCTGTCATTCAAAATGTTTTAACAACTGAAGTAATTATTGGCTTTAGTTAAATGTCTTACTTTTCCCTGTATTTTATAGGTCACCTAATTTAGTCAAAAGTAAGGCTGGTTTTATTTGTAAGTGAAATGTAAAGACAGATATAGGGTACTGATTAAAGAAACAGAAAATTTGCCAAATACATCAAATTACTGATAAACCATAGTCCAGAATCACTATTCTTAGTTCATTCATTTAATGTGAAATCAACTGAAAGCAACTTGGAAACACAAAGATATTATAAAATTGGGTATATGCTAAATAATGTTCATTCTTTAATAGCAGGTTTAGATAAACATGTAATAATCTGACATTGATGGTTATTTTAAATTATTTTAAATTGTTTGAACAGAGGAAAAATATATTTCCATGGAATTTCTTAATTAAACAGAAAGCAAACCAAGGGCTTTATTGGCAGTGTTAGTAAAAAAGATGGTAAATGTTTACAATTTGTTTATCTTATTTACCATTAATATTAAGAGACATGGTTCAAGTTACTTAAGTATGAAACACAAGGTCATCTGACCATTCTTTTTGGCTTTCTTTTAATAGAACATCACCAGTGAATCCACATATTAACCTTGTTTATTATGCCCTTTTCTCAATAGGAGGAAAATTAATTCCTGTGTTAGCAGTAGATATATCTATGAGAAATAGTATAATAATTATTTCCTATTTTATATTCCATTTTTAAATTTCCTTAATAATATTGTAGAACAAATACAATTTTATGATTTATACAAGTGATTTTTTGTTATTAATTTTGAAAAATCTATTATTATTTGCTACCTTTAACTGAAACTGTAACAAAGCAGTATTATGATAGTGTGTGCAAGAATATAATTAGTTACTTATGCATTTATTAAAAGTTACATATTTTCTATTTATCAATTTTATATTGCCTTGTTCTTTGACTTTCCCACAAAGTCGGGCATTCTTATTATCTCAAGAAGGGAGCATAAGAAGTTAAAAGATGGGTCATTTTGGGTCTTAAATTTTAAATTTTTGTGCTTAGAAAGAAATAAAAAGGATTTAAAAGTTAAAAAAAATATTAAGAGCAAGGATTTTGTTATTCTTGATGACTGCCCTCTTTCTCATACCTTTTCTCACACATCCAAGAAAACAGAAAGGTTTTCCTACACAACAACTAAAGTGGAAGGAAGAAACTGGCGTGATATTATAGAAAATAGCCTTGTACCCCTCAACACACACACACACACACACACTTTTTTGTCAAATTCTAAGTAAATATTTTATATTTAAGCATAAAAAGAAACTGATTCTAAATTTCCCTTGAAAAGCCACCAAGAGAAGGTAGACAACATGGATTAGAAAAGAATGCATGATATCTCTAGGCACATAAGACCTAAAAATATTTAGAGTTTTTCAATGCATGAAAATTCTTTTAAAAAAGATTGTTCACCAGTTTCAGAGAACTGATGTGACTGATGGTCACATCAGGAGATATTAAAATACACATGATTACTTAGACAATTATCTACTGAATG
Organism: Ictidomys tridecemlineatus; assembly: GCF_052094955.1. Classification (NCBI taxonomy): domain Eukaryota; kingdom Metazoa; phylum Chordata; class Mammalia; order Rodentia; family Sciuridae; genus Ictidomys; species Ictidomys tridecemlineatus. The sequence continues at coordinate 44,357,306 of NC_135485.1, read as the reverse complement.
TCTATTTATAGCAAATATTTTTATAGACAGTAAGTCATGACTGTGAAGAATGGTCATAGAAATCTTTGCTTTTATGAGAATTACACTCTAAAACAGTTCAATGGTATTAAGAACCAGTTCTTCATCTCTAACTCTTTAGCTTGATGTAATGCTTCCAGAACATAAATTCAACTCTCTAGTGAATGAAAATCTGTTAAATCATCTCAGAGAATGGACTGTGATAAAAGTAACATCAAACTTGAAGAAAATATTACATTAAGTTGTTACAGAAAATCAAGTCAAATTCACTGAACCATCCTGAGTTTGTGGGCAGAGGATTATATCTACTCCTGAATATGTGCAACAGATAATGTTTAAGAACTAGGCATATGGAACATTTCTCTTACACATTAGTTTATGTTTCTGATGTTATTATTGATTATTGAAATTAATAATAAAAACTATACAAGTATGGAAAGAAGAATTCTGTTTTCCAATGTTCATTAATTTCTTCAACTCTTAAAATAATAAATTCCCTCCAAATTATATAAAATCAGATCAAATTGACACCATATTAGTTCTTCAGATTCCCCAGACAATGAATATTTATGTAAAACAATAAGACACTTTAAGGTATAAATAAATCCTTCATATTTACATTTATGCATATTTAGATGAACTATTTTAAAGCATCATTTTCTGGTCATTTGGTGAGATCAATTATTATCTCCACCATAGAAATGATGCTAGTGATATTCTTTATCAGGAATCTTATATAAAATGCCTAGTTTATTTAGTTAGTTGCATTGATGTTTGGGGCATACATATTATCAGTATGTCTTCCTGTTGGATTGTCTTCGTTACCAATATGTATTGACCTTTAATTTCTCTTTGTTTTTTCTAATTAAATTGGGCTTGACATTTGCTTTATTGGATATGAGAATAGGTATTCCTGCTTGCTTTGGGGTTCCACTTGAATTTTCAGCCCATGGGTTTCATTCCTTGTAAGGGACATTGTTGCAGGCAACATGTAGTTTGGTTTTTCATATAATTCAATCTCCAATATATGTCTTGTAATTGGAGAAGTGAGTTTATTTACCTTCCATGTTCTAGTGAGGTATGACTCCTCTCATTTTGAGTTATTTCTAATGTTTCTTTCTTATTTGCATAGTTATATTTTTTTATAATTTTCTATTTTTATAACTTCTATCCTGTTGTTGATTTTTTCCCATATCAGAGTTTTGTTGGCTTTCTGGTGAATTTTGAAATTATTGCCCAATTTTCAATTATTTTAACAAATTTTCATAAGATTAAAAATTGTTAAAATTTATAAAATTTGACAGCCCTTGGGTTTTCTTTGTGGGATCATTTTATGTAACACTTCAATATTTTTAGTTTATGAAGATTAGTTCTTTTCTCAGGATTGTATATTTCTTTTATCTCTCTATATATGTATTTATTTTTATTTTAAAATGTTTTTATTAGTGCATTATAATTTTATATAGTAGTGGGGATCATTTTGACATAATCATACATGCATGGATGTAATTTGCTCAATTTTAGTCCCTAGTACTTCCCATTTCTTTTCTCTCCTCCCTTGTGCTGTTCCCTTTCCTCTATTCTATTTCTTTATAGCTTTCTTAAACTGGTGCTTTACAGATATACATAAAAGAATCTACTATGGTATATTCATATATGTAGATAACAATAGTATAATTTGGTCAGTTCCATTCCTTTTTTTCTCCAGTGGTGTTGTTTTTTATTTTTAAAATTTTAATATTTTTTAAATACAAGACAACAGTAAAGTTCATTACAATCCTTATTACACCTATAGAGCACAATTTTTGTATCTCTCTATATAAAGTATCTTCACATCAATTTATGCCATTATACATGTAATTTTTTGCATTACAGTTTTTAATACACATATATACCACAATTTTTCATATCTCTGTTAGTATATAAGGAATGTTGACACCCAATTCAAGTCTTCATACATGTACTTTGTATAATGATGACCATCATATTCCACCATCCTTGCTAATCCCCTTCCCCCATCCTTTCCCTCTCACCCCTCTTCCCTATCTAGAATTAATCTAATCCTCCCATGCTGTCCCTCCCTACCCCACTATGAGTCACCCACCCCCTTATATCAGAGAAAACATTTGGCATTTGTTTTTGGGGGGATTGGCTGACTTCACTTAGCATTATATTCTCCAGTGCCATCCATTTACCTGCAAATGCCATGATTTTGTTCTTTTTTAAGGCTGAATAATATTCTATTGTGTGTAAATGCCACTTTTTTTTTTCCATTCATCCACTGAAGTACATCTAGGTTGGCTCCACAGTTTAGCTATTGTGAATTGTGCTGCTATAAACATTGATGTGGCTGTGTCCCTGTAGTATGCTGTTTTTAAGTCCTTTGGGTATAGTCTGAGAAGAGGAATAGCTGGCGCAAATGGTGGTTTCATCCAAGTTTCCCAAAGAATCTCCATACTGCTTTCCAAATTGGCTACACCAATTTGGAGTCTCACCAGCAATGTATGAGTGTACTGTTTTCCCCACATCGTCACCAACACTTGTTGTTGTTTGTCTTCATAATAGCTGCCATTCTGATTGGAGTGAGATGATTTCTAACAAGACTTATTCTTTTTTAGATCTAAGATGCTTTTATGCTCTTCTGTGTATAGGATTATTTGTAGTATCTTTGGCAATGCAGACTTAGTAGTCATTAATTTACTTTATGTTTATCTGTATCAGTCTTAGTGATTATTTTCTTTCTGGGGGTTTTCTGGAACTTTAGGGGCTTTACTGAGAAATATGATGTTTTTTTGATTAAATTTCCTCTCAGTGTGATCTAGCATCTCTTTCACCAAACTTTTAAGATTTTTTCTAAGATCTGTGTTTTTGACATTTTAAATCATAAAGCTTCATTGAAATGTTCTTTGTTCATCTTTTCTATTTGGGTTTTTAAAGTTTTTCAGAACTTGGATGTCCATGTCATTTCCACTCTTTAGAAATTTTTCTATTATTCCACTAAATAGGTCATGAATGATTTTAGCCAGTATGTGTGCTCCTTGCTCAATGCCTAAGGACCTTAAATATGGTCTCTTATGTTGTGCCAGATTTCCTGTACATTCTGATCACAGGGTTTTTAAAATACTTTCTCTTCATAGATTCTGAATGTTCAAGGCCAACTACAATGCTTCCAAGACCTGAGATTCTGTCCTCTACTTGATATAAGATATTGGAGACGTTCAACTGAATTTTTATTTGTCTTATTGAGTCTTTCACTTCCTAAATTTCTGTCCACTTGCTTTTCTGAATTTCTTTCCCTTTATTAACATGCTTTTTCATATTTAGAATTTTCTTTTTTGATTCATTCCTTAGAACTTCTTTTAACTCACTGATGATTTTAATAATCAATGATTTGGATTCTTTGCAATTTCATCTATTTTGAAAACTGTGGACTGAGTTATTGGGAAGTTCTAAACTTTTAAAAGCAATTTTCTGGCTTTTATGTTTTTGAGGGGGTTTATGTTTTCCATATCTGTTGTGATGGATTATTCTTTTTCTATTATATGAACGTTTTTGATGAGCAGTTTTCTCTTTACAATCTATTCTGAGAAGATGGCATATTGTAACATCAAAACATTCATTCAGTTTAATCAAATATCTCAGTTCAACCAGTACTACTTTGAGAAGGGAGAATAAATTCCAGTAATAGTCACAACAATAGCAAGCCATATATCAGTGCTTTTGTATCTTTGGAAAGGTGACTTCCAAATTCAAACTTCTACTTTGAGGGTAAAACAAAATAAGATGTATCCATATATCAAATAATCATTCTGCTTTGCTGGGTATAAGTGTTCTACTAACAAAACCAAATAAAGTACTAATTGCTTTTTTTAGGTAAAACAAAAACAAAAACAACTTATATTATTTTTGAAGAATATGATCTATTAAAAATGGAAGAAAATTAGAAGCAACTAATAAGTGGTATAGAGGTTATGAGCACAGATTCTAAACTTAGAAGAATCCCTGAATTAATATTGAGCTGCCAATAAAGATGCATGTTTACTTCTAATTTTTTTTTTCTTTTTTTATTGGTTGTTCAAAACATTACAAATCTCTTGACATATCATATTTCATACATTAGATTCATTCCCTTGGTTTGAATCTCTGTACCTTTCTCTATCCCGATGACTCGTAAGTTTGGTTTTTTTATGTTATCCCATATCTCTTGGATGTTTTTCTCATAATTTTTTACCAGCCTTTCTGAGTTGGCTAGACTCTTTTCAAGATGATATATTTTGTCTTCATTATCTGACCTTCTGGCTTCTACTTGCTCCACTCTGTTAGTGATACTCTCAATAGAGTTTTTAATTTGGTTTATCGTTTCCTTCATTTCTAGAATTATTGTTTGATTTTTTTAATAATCTCTATCTCCTGATAAAAATGTTTAACTTCTTCTTTTATCTGTTTATGTAATTCATTCTCAATGTGTTCTTTCACTGTTTGGATTTGCTATTTTGTATCCTCTTTAAGGTTCCATTTGATCTGTCTAAGGTATTCCTTGAGTTCTTTATATGATCATTTTTCTGATGGCTCTAGGTCCTCCTGAATATTTAGGCTGTACTTCATTGTTTGTACTCCTTTTCTTCCTTGCTTTTTAAAGCTGCTCATGTTATTTCTTGTTCTGTTTGACTGTTGAGTTACTGTTTACTCGTATAAATTTATTTGATGCTTGGGAGGAAAGATATTAGAAGGGAAGGGAAGAAGTCACTAAAGAGAATGAGAGTAGGCAGGTAGAATTCAAGGAAGGGGGAATAAGAAAATTGAAAAGAAATGAAAAGACAAAAGAGAAAAAATAGAAAATAAAGAAAGAAAGAAAAAAAATATTTTTTTAAAAATAATAATGATAATAAAAAATGAAAATGAAAATTTAAAAATAATAATAATAATAAAATAAAAAATTAAAAACATTTAAAAAAATTAAAGAACAACAACAACAACAAAAAATGAAAATGAAAGAAAAAAAACCCAAATTAAATAATAATAATAATAATAATAATAATAAATGCAGTCATAGAGTTCGATTAACTTCTCTTCCAGTAGGTGGAGCTGTGCCCACTGGGTCAAGCTTCTCCTCTCAATAGGTGACAACCAATCACTGTGCAGCAGCTCTTCCTCCCAACCTGGGCGGGTCTCCAATCCTGAGTGTCTAGGGCCTTCTCTTGTGTTTCCTCAAGGCAGGTCCCACTCACCTGTGACGCTCACCACAATACTGGCTACACACCAGGTCTGCTGTTCCTGGGAGCCCTGTTTTCATGAACGCCTTGGCACACTCTCCCTGTTTGCCTCCCTCAGACCCTAAGTTTGTAGAGCTTGAGGCTGAGAACCCCCAGCGAATTTGCTTGCCCTCCGGTAGCCATGCCCCAGGTAGCTGGTGCAAGAGACCTCAGTTGTCAACACTGGTAGGAGAGGTAGCTGAGAGTTCTGTGCCTCGAGTCCCACGCCCATCCTAATTCCCTAGGTCTGACTATTGCACTCACGGGAGAGCTGGGAAGGGCCCTTACGGGAGAGCTGGGAAGGGCCCTTAAGATTTCCCCGCTGTGTGGACAGGGATGGCTAGGGGATTACACACCTGTCACCGCTGGTTTCAATGAAGTTATCTCCTCCGCCCGTGATGTCAGTTCTCTGCCATGGTGGTATCCCATGCAAATGGTGACCTTTCGTTCCCTTTGCCGGGTGACCAATGCAATGGGTGGGTCCTGACTGTCTCTCCCAAGCCCCATTTTAATCCTGTGGCCACTGCCTATGAAGGCTCTGTTGGCTTTTACCTCTGTAAGTTCAGAAGGGCCGACCAGTTATTTCGGCGGGATCATTAGTGCTGAGTCATGAGAAGCAGGCGAACCGGAGCTAGAATGCAGCCGATCCAGGCTCGGTGTGTGTTCTGAGAGGCCCAAACTGTTCGCCCCAGATCCACGTCAGCTCAGCATTGCCTAGTGATCCTGAGCAAACAGCATTTAGACAGTTTATGACTCCCTATGCACGCACAGCTGAAGAGGTCAGAGACTTTATCTCTCTGTGCCCTCCGCCATGTTGGATCTCCCCTTTTCCTTCTATAAGCTCTTCAAAATGTCAGGTATTTTGGTCACAGTGATGCAAAAGCTGACTGCTCTTCCAAAGAGTTTCACTGCATCCTGAGAACAGCAGTAAGCCTACGATGGATGTGAAGCCATGTGTCAGTTTCCTTTTAGGAAAATCTCTTGGCAGCCTGGTGGCAACACCAGTGTGGTTCCTGTTCCCTTCCACACAATGGCTTCATCAATGATGCAGTGTTACCAGGTCTTAGTAGCCGAGAAAACCAGCAGATTTATGACAGCAGGTAGGGTCCAATGGTTCCAGAGGTAACAGCCAAATGTGTGAGGCAAGATATCCTGGACTCTCACAGGACCATGGGGCATGTCCATCCAGCAACGTCACACAGCTACAAAAATCTACTTCTAATTTAATAACTGGAAGCCTCACTATTCTTATCTGTAAAATGTAAATCACAAGATTATTTGATGAGTTTTTATAAGTATAAAGCAAAATAATGTATAAAATTCACTTATATAGATCTATAATATAGTTAATGTTTTAAAGAAATGTTACATCTTAGTGTGCTTTAAGTTAAATAATTATTTTTATACCTAACATAAAGGATGGAAGTCAAGAGTCTATATCTGTTTTGGGTGTAAATAGTTAGACATGAAAAAGATGGACTACAAATAGAGGTCAAAATTTTATCTGTAGAACTTACTTATTCAGCACCACCAGGAATTAAATTGAAGCATTTAACTTCCTAGAGGAAACATATATTTGACATGCTGTTAGGAAGTAGGAGAAACATAGATAACTTTTAGTTAAAATTCACTAAGTGTTATAATTTGGAAAACTGCATATCGTACAGTATTTCTATAGGCAGAGCACTTCATATCAAAAGGAAACTTGAGCTAAACACTTAGCAGATGAATCTTGATGTATCTATGAAATATAACTGATATATTCTTATACTCAAGAACATTTTAAGTTATAATAGAAGAAAACATTCAATAAAATTAATACAGATATCTTGATGTAAACAGAAAGGAAGTGTTAAACAATGTTTTTTTTAGTGGGTGTACCCAATAACCTTCAAACATTTTATTCAGCACCACATGTCTCTAGCCATAGTTTTCTATCTTACCACAGGTTGAAAAGTAATGGATACAGCTGTCCATGAACTGAAAGCTTTAAAGCTGTAAGCAAAGTAAACCCTCTCTCTTTTAAGTTGATTTTTTCTTTCTCAGCTGTTTTGTAACAGCAATAAAAATCTGACTAACACAGAAAATTGGTACAATGAACTGGGGTTGATTTTGAGATTGTACCTGACAATGTGGTTCAAAAGCCTTTGAAATTGGTTTATGGGAGACAATTTGATAAAATTTTGAGAAACATGTTATAAAAAGCCTAGCATATTGTAAAAAAGACTCTAAGGGATGATTCTCGTGAGGCTCCAAAAATCAGAATGCTCAAAAAAATTCTGAGAGTAAAGGTCAGGCTTATGAGGTTTCAGATGGAAATGAATATTCTATTGAAGATTTAATTTTGGCCATTTACCTTACATTCTGGCAAAGAACTTGTCTACATTTTGTCTATGCCAGGAGTCTTTGTGAGAGGCTGAGTTTAAAGGTGATGGGCTTATTTACCTTGCAAATGAAATTTCAAAACAGGATGATATTGAAGCAGTGGTATGCATACTTTACTTACAGAATTTAACTATAAAGATAGTGAGAGTTGAGCAAAAAGCAAAACTGAAAATTTGGGGGAAATTACAATGTGGCCAGAAAAACAGACTGTTTAAAGCTCTGACCAAGGAAAGTATAGTTGCTAAAGAGATTATGACATTAAACAGCCAAGACTTTTGCACAAGAACAATAGGAAATGTTCTTGAGGTCCCGTCTAGAATCATCTGGAATCATGAGAGCCCTGGGGCACTCCTCTCAAACATGGCTGTCTGGGGGATTATTTCACCAGGATTCATTTCACATGCTCAACCATCTAGGCACTTAAGGACCACTGCAGTTGTAGTTCAAACAGGACCTGGTGCAGCTTACACCATCAACAGACTTGGGCATCATTCACATGATATGAGTTTTTCAGCTATGCAGAATGTAAAAGTTATAGGGTTCCACCAAGATTTTCAAAGGAAAGGTTGGAGGTCAGGCAATATGTGACATTGTTGAAGTCTTTGCAATCAGATCCAGAGAGGATGATGCAAGAAATTATGATCTTGAAGTTGAAGCTACAGATACCCAGAATGTGGAGACATCTTCCAAGAAAAAGCAGAGCTAACCCAAGAGAGTGGCCATGTGGGCTGTCACCATCAAGGCCACAAAAGTGGGGCTGCCCCAAACCATTGGTTTTCATAACATACTACTATGCCCTGGGTACTGGATATGAAAATGTAGAATTCAATGTTAGCCTTGCAGGGTTTCAGTTTTCTTTTCTGTACCTTATTCTCTCTTTTAGAATGGAAATATTTGCACCATAACATTGTATCTAAAAGTATATAACTATTCTTTTGAGTTTTGCTGTGAAGAGTTTGTCTTAAGCCTCAGAGGAGTTTTTGGACATAAATATATGAGCAAAGCTAGAACTATTAAGTTTGGGGACTCTTGAAGATGGAATAAGTACATTTTGCATTGTGAGATGGACATTAATCTTTGGATGTCCAGGGCTGGAATATTATGGTTTTGATCATAAAAGTCCCCAAGGAATCATGTTTGAAGTTTGGGTCCTGAACTGATGGTGCTATTGGGAAATGGTGGGGCTTTTAAGAGGTGGGCCCTAGTGGGCGGAACTTATGTCATTGGGGGTTGCCCAGGAAATCTCATATTTGGCCCAATCCCTTCCTCTCTTTTTGCTTGCCAGTCACCATGTGGTGATCAGTTTTGATTTACCACATTCTTCCCTACAGGGTGTTCTGACTCATCACAGGTTCAAATGCAATGGAGTCAGAGGATCATTTCAGCCTGTTTCAGACAGACTGAAACCTCTGAAACTGTGAACCAAAGTAAACCTTTTCTTATTTAAATTGATTTTACCTCAGGCCTTTTGTCATGGTGACAGAAAGTTAACACATATAACCTTGATAGAATGTAGTATTTATTGAACAAACCATACATTATAATGTATTTTTCTCAAGATGATTTACACCATGCTTGCTTTATTCAATATTCATAATATATGATTTAGATTCTAAGAAATATCATCATTAAAAAGTACTTTAAAATGAACCCAAGGGTTAGTCCTTATAGAGTGGCTAAGACATCAAAAATAAATGAAGCTACAACTTGTCAGAATTTCTTTTTTTTTTTTTTTTGTCAAATACATTTCTGTGCTACTTGTTTTGGAACTAAAACTGTCCTTAAAAATGTCATCTGTTACAATCATTTGCTTTAGTCTAACAAATAAATAATATCAAACCTCTACTAAGAGCACACTGTGAAGCTGTAAGAATACAGATGAGGAGAGAGGAAGATTTAGCTATGTAAACAGTTTATCATTTCATTTCGTAGATATGGAAACTGAGGCTTGCATAAATTACTTACCAAGTCTATGCAATTAGTAAATACTGACTAAGACCCAGAACCCAGTTTTTATTTCTAGTATTGTACAGTTGTTGATATACTAATCTGATTTTCAAACATAATGTCATAGTTTGGATGTGAGGTGTCCCCCAAAAGCTCATGTGTGGAACAATGCAAGAAAATTTCAAGGAGAAATTATTGGGTTATGAGACCCTTATCTCAATCAGTGAATTATTCCCCTCATGTGATTAACTGAGTGGTAACTAGAGGTGAGTAGGGTGTCGGTAGAGGAGGAGGGTTACTGACGGCATGATTTTGAGGTAAATATTTTGTATCTGGCAAATAGAGTCTTTATTTCTGCTCTCTGATCATCAAGTGAGCTGTTTTCCTCCACCACACTCATCTGCCATGATGTTCTGCCCCATCTCAGGCCTTGAGGGTTGGAGAAAGCTGTCCATGGACTGAGACCTCTGAAACAATAAGTCACCAAATAAACTTCCTCCTCCAAACTTGTTTTTGTCAGTTCTTTTAGTCAGAGCAACTAAAAAGCTGACTAAAACACATAGTCTCAAGATGACTTGAGTATTTCATTCAATAACTTTAATAATGCCCAATGATATTTAATGATTATAATGAATTAACTCTCATGGATGAAAGAAAATAATTTTGCTACGATATGTGTATGCATTCCAACATATGTACTATGATATAATAGAGTGAAATTTTAGGACACTGTCCAAAGATCTTTTTCTATAATTTTACACAATGACTAATAGTAGAAATACTATTACACCATAAGTATGCAGGAGCATTTTATACAAATAGCTACTAAATGGGACAGAAGAATTGTTATGGACACTAGGAAAGTGGAAATATTAGTAAATATTATACATTAAACTCATAAAGGGTAATGGAGCTAGACATCAACTGTTACTCTTATCAGCCAAGTTGAAGTTGGAATCAACTACCTTATCATTTAAATGATTTGTGCTGTACACTCTAAACCATAGGCAATATCCAGCAGTGAGATCATTTTTAAGCAATAAAAATCATTTGAATACAATTACTTAAGCAAGTGAGCATCTGTGTCTTTTTCTAAATGACCAAATGCTGGAAATTGAGGAGAGAATCCAAGATGCTCTTTCTTAAAAAGAAGCAAAACATAAGCACAAAATATAACACAGTATTTAGAAACAGACAACTGGCATGTTACTATGATATTCCCTGGGAGAATTTATTTTTTTCCTAGTTGCCTGTGTCTCTATTGTTGCCTCAGAATTAAATTGCTATTTTAAAGTTACATTTACCTTAATAAAATTGTTTCTAAATATTTTAAAGAATGACAATATATTTTTTTTAATTTCTTCTTTTCAGTTACAAAACTCTATTGGCTTTTATTTTTAAGTAATACCCATAGATTTCTAAGACGGGTGGGATTTTATTTAAATTGTGATTTACATATCATTTTAAACAAAATATTATATCAGAAAACTAAGTAAAGACATGAACTTTTATTGATCAATTGCGTCCAAAACTCATACGTGGTATCTACATTCATAGGTAAATATTGTTGAACTCAGATTGTCAAAGATATGTAGAAGAACAGAAAGGGATAGAGCATACAAAATCTGCAAACAGCAGACATCTAGTTATGTTCTAAGATATAAAATAACTGTAACATAACTAAGATATAACATTCTAAGATATAATGTTCTACATTGATAGAATGTTGAACTTCACTTTCTTATAGGGCAAAAGGCTGAGCAATTAGAATTTTAGATCCAAAATTCAGGGTATAACACTTCATTAACATAGTATGGGAGCCAGACCCAGTGGCACATACCTGTACTCCCAGCAGCTGGCTGGGAAAGCTGAGAAGAGGAGCTTCACAAAATCAAAGCTACCCTTAGCAACACTGAGGCACCAAACAACTCAGTGAGACCCTGTCTCTAAATAAAATACAAAAGAGACCTGGGGATATGACTCAGTGTTTGAGCGCAGCTGAGCTGAGTTAAATCCCTGACTCCTCCCCTACTCCCCTTACCCCCAAAATAGCTTGGGAAAATAAAGTAGTTAAAATATTTTCAAAACTTAAAGGAAAGGAAGATCTCATTTTTTTTTTGTTGTTGTTGTTGTTAGCTAAATCCCTGTGTGGGAGACCAACCTTACACGTGACTGAGTTACACTCCCTGGCTGGGTGCTGAGGCTCTCAGCAGCAGAAATATGGCACCCTTCTTGGTGCGAAGGTCAGTGCATGGGTGTGTCTTGCTACAGCCCCATGGGTGAAGCTATGCTCACCTGTTCCTTTGTAATATAACCCCTTGCCCTGTTTAGGATAGAATCTTCCATGGAAGTGCCTTGTGTGTGTCCCCTCCTCTTACTGTGCCCTTGTGTGTGGCCTACACAGGTGTCAGTCAACCTGCTGACAGTGGACATCATGAAGATAGACTCAGCCCCCTGAAACCTGACCCCTTGCCTCATTTGAATAGCTTCTCCTCAATAAAAGGGGTCAGTGAGTGCTCTGGATCTCTCTCTTTCTGCGGACCCTTAAGGTCAGAGGAGCCGTCACAGCAACCCCAAAGAAAAAGGTATTTGTGTCTCTTGTGTGGTTATTTCATGCAGCCCAGTTAGGCCAGTTTAACTAGAGTGACCCCTGAGCCTTCTAGTGGAGAGAACAGAAACCCCGACATCCCTGGGTTGCTTTGAATATAAATGAAATAACATAAAAATGCAAAACATAGATATTATATTATGAAATCTATATATACTGAATAAAGTACTTCTGAAATATTTTTATTTCTATTTTTTTTCCTATAGATGACCACTTTTAATAACCTAAAAGGAAATATATCATATGTGGAACTTGCACATCAGCAGAGAGGATAAGACTATGCCTGGATAATATTTAGAAGCTAGAGTAGCTCAGAAAGAGAGAATGGCTAGTTTGAAGATGTCCCACAATGGCCAAATGATAGGGGTTCAGTCAACAGGTGTTTAACATGGTAAATTTTAGTGAATGCTAAAAGTGGAACATGGAACTTGCATATCTCATAGCTGACATGAAGGATGGTCCTGCCAAGCTATAAAATAGCATTGTACCCACTACCAAAATGCCATTGAAACCCATACTGTGGGTTAGAATTTTGCATTTATGTCTCAAATATATTTACTACCATATCAAAGTCACTCTGAACACAGTGATAGTTGTTAAGCAGCCATGTGTATACTCGTGTTTCTATTCATAGTTCTTACCTATTAGGCTTGATGTCTTTGGCCATGGCTTGACTAATAGGTTAGCACGGGGAAGTTAACTTGAAATGACTTATCCTGTAAAGACACACCAAACCAGTGTTTTCTTTGATACCTAATTTAAGAGATACCAAGGGAATAATAAAGTATGTAGGCAATGCCAAAAAGAAATAAGAAGAATGGCCATGAGTAACATGAGCAACTCATAATGAGATGTCACACACTGTCATACATCCAGGACCCCATAGAAGAGAGCATGTGACTTTCAAGACAGTGAGAAATTTACAGAGAAATAAGCCATTCTTAGGGTATATAAACCAAAGTCTTGGGTTCTTAAAGTTAATCTTTTCTTGAAAAATATTTTATTGTGAAAATTTGTTTAAATAAATAAACATTTATAAAAGACTAGGTAGAACTAAAGTTTGTGCCACAGAATAAGAGTGGTAAAAATGTAATATAAATGAACAAACTTCTGGAGAGATTTCAGAGAAAGTAATCATGTATGGATAGCGTTACCCAGTGTCTCAGCTTCCAGACTGTGACCTCCTCATGGGGCAGCCAGGATGGGGACAAGTCAGTGTTCAGATTAGAAACAGAAACAAAATATTTTGATATAATGTCAAAATTATTCAGATTATTTACTTACCTTCTAATTTTTGTCCTTCAGCATCAGGAGTTGAATTTGTGTTGAAAAATAAAACTGAATCAGTAATGCAGCATTAAGTTGTGTAAAACTGCATTTTTGGAGACCTATTTGAAAATTAAGAATTTTAAAAGTGTGACAGCAGTAAATTAAGCCAAATACAAGGTCTGTCTGAGCACAGGTTCCTGTGCATTTGCACAAGTAGAACACTTATAAATCTGATTTTGAAGGCCCAGGGCAATCATGTCAATTTACCATGAATGAATCATTGTAGTGGAGATAGTGCTCACTCATCCCTCAAGTCCTTAATCTAATATCATTATTGTAATTATAGGGTGGCTGTATATCTAGGTATCAATTGCTTTTTTGTTTACCAGACATCTCTCTTCTAACTTACAAAGCACAACATAGTTACCAGCAATGTCCAGAATATTCTCATCATTCAAACTTCTGTTCATGAGTTTGGATAAAGTTCTGTTACACTCAACTGGCTAAGATCCTGAGCTACACTAGAGATAATATGATTATAGTAAAACTTTATTATTGAATTTGAAGAAAGGAAATAATAATTTCTCTTAAGCACCTACAAGTCAAGTTCAAAATAATTTACATGTGGTCTAAATATTTGGAAATAAACTGTCCTATAATTTGCTAAGTCTAGCTCTTAGGAAAAAAAAAATCATGTACTTCATGTACATATGGGATACCTCTGGGATCATTAGAGCTACAGGCTCACTATTTTTACATTTTTAGGCTTAATTGAAAAATAATGTACACTCTCAAATACCAATTTCTTTGGAAGTGGGGTTTTTAATTTACAACTTTTATTGATTTTTCAAAACAAAACTGTCATTCTCATGCCCTGGCCCCTAGGTTGAAAATTGTTTTATTCAAAGATATCTATGAAATAGCCTGAGGCTAAAATCAATTAGCAACTCTTTACTGGGGAGTGTAATCCCAGGGAAACTTGGGTGAGAGAAGCAAGGGAAGTGAGGCTGGGAAGCAGGAAAAAAACCAATGCATACATTATTAGCTTAACCACAGCTTTACCAGAATAACACAAAACTGGTTGAATTTCCAAAATGAAAAAAAAAAAATTACTAGGTTTTCACCATCACCTAGCTCTCATTGGTCTATTGTTTACACCCAAGTTCATGAATTTCTAGGTACTTCCACATAAGTGGAAGCAGCCCCAAGTCTAACACAAAATGTGTAGCTTTATTTGGGTCCAGATGTGGAGAGAAGGATCAGAGTCCAACAGTTCAAAGCCAATATAGGAAGGTGAATAAATAAGCATGAAACTCCAATGTGATTAAGTTGGAGTCACACTGTACTAATTTTCTTTTTTTGGAAAAATAACCTGTGTATTTACATTCTTAATGTAATATATTCGGTGGTAAATGCACTTCAACTTGTATATCTTAAGGTCGGTTTTAATTTACTCAGCTATCACACTACCTTTTCACTTCTAGTATGAATTGGATTATGTAAGGGATATAAGAAAGAATGAGTCATGGGCCCTTCTCCAGATTTTAAGTAGTGATCTTAAAGTTGCTGCCCAAAGACACAGGTACATATTTACCCTTGCTTAGATTGGCTTCATGCCACAGAAGAGGAAGAAGGAAGGAGGGCTTCTGAATATTTGTCATGGAGTGTGTGTGTGTGTGTGTGTGTGTGTGTGTGTACTTTATTGATTTATTCCTTTCTATTGATTTTAAAATAGTTTAGAGGATGTCATTTGAATTTAGAAGAGCCTAAGAATAGCTATCCTGAAATGCTGTACATAAATATTAAATGGTAAACAATAAAATATTTTAATACCTTTCAAGACACCATTTCTTAAGAATTCAGAGGTTGTTTTGCTCAGGATTTGTTTATTAACAGAGGTTTGAAAATACCCCCCCCCCTTTTTTTACTACTATGCTGTTTTTGGTCCTTTCTATAGGCTTTAATAAAGGGATGGATATTCAGAGCTGGGAGCCCAGTTACAGGAACTGTAGTTTATATTGAGATTGTCAGGGTAGCCACTGTTTATTAGCAACTGGAAGAACAGTTCAAGGATTGCAATTATGCTATTGATAAGCTTGGCATATAAAGAAGGTCCTTTTAATGAAGACTAGACTTTCAGTTGATTATACTGAAATGTTGTAAATTTAGCTTGCTTAGTTTTCCATTGTTGCAATAACAAATTACCACAAATCAGTGGCTTTGAAGAACATGCATTTACAATTTTATAGTTCTGGAGATCAAAAGTCGAAAATCAGTCTCAATGAGATGCATTCATGGTGTCAACAGGCTTGTTCCTTCTGTGCTGAGAGCCACAGCCAAGTCGGGATGGGGCTAGAAGGAGTGGTTAAAAGGTGAGGCTGCCATTAAGATGATAATAACTAAGTTACAAATGCTGTGACTGGATGATGCTGGATTGAAACAGGCTGTGTATTGAGTTGTATATGGACCCTGCTGTCCAGCAATGGGGCAATAGGGCTGCTCCAGGAATAGGGCGGCTCCTGCTGCCTCAGTGCCAGCTACTTTGGAGTTCCCATTGAGTTCTAGGGGGGTCCCCGTGGAGTTCCCGCAGGAGCCCGGTGGAGGGTGAGAGAGCAGTGCTGGTGGAGTCCGGGCAATAAAGGAGTTCCTGTTTGAACCTACAAGTGCCTCATGGCGGCGGTTATTTTGTGCCCAGCCAGACTGTGGCACTTCTGAAGGAGAATCTGTTTCCTTGTCTTTTGCTGTTGGGGTGCTGTGTCATTCCTTGATTCCCATTCCTGTATTACAAGTCCTTTTCTCCCTCTACTTTTATTGTCACATGACCTACGCTGTGCTTTTCTGACCTTTTCTTCCTTATGTACTGACCCCTCTGAATACACTGAGCTCACACAGGTAAACCAGGATAATCTTCCTGTTTCAGTCTCTTTAATTTATCCATATCTGCAAAGATCTTCTTTACCATGTAACATATTCACAGATTCTGGGGACTCTGTGTCCACATCTTTGTGGCCATGATTGCATGTATTACATTATCCAAATTCAGAAGAGTAAGTAATGATTGCCAAGGGTTACTATAGGGCAACCAATGGGTTCTTCTCATATTGGATTTGAGTTATAGAATGCCATCTATTTTCCTACAACCTCCACTTGAATTTTGGATAGCAGCTTTTGTAAGAATTCCCTTTCAAACCACTAAGAATGATTGTTCTAACTATCTCATTCACTGGATTCATTAGCTGAAGAAGAATCAATAAAACTATTTGTAGGATATGCTTCACTAATGGGAAAATATAGTTAGTTCTGTCATGGAATATTCTTAAGCTAAGAATTATATATGTAATTATAAGTCCCTGTATCCTTGAACATAGAAATACAAATCAATAAAGGCATAAAATATGAACCATGTCTACAAAATGTTATTCCACCAAATTCAAACAACAATTTGCTGTATTGTGCAGCTTCTCTTTGTACTTATCATCCTATCTTATGACAATCCATTCATCCATTCATCTTTTTTTCTTTAACAGACAAGGCGGGATTTCTTTTGTAAATTTGGTTAAGATATTTATTATTCCATCCAATTGAAATTTCATCCCAAATGACTTATATTTTCAGTTTCAATTCTATAAATCTCTTTGGTTTCACTATAGTAAAGTGAATTTTGTGGCTTAGCAATAGAAAACCTAAATCAAAATAAAAATTTCAAGATTTCTTACCCCTATTATTGTGTTCAGGTCCTGGCTTGTCACTCCAGGCTAAGATTGTGCTCTGTCTGTGACATTCCTAGGACTGAAGCATATTTCTCTTCTTTAGCAAGAATAGGAATTTAAATTCTTTAATTTATTGCTTTTTCATTTTTCAGGCTTTATTGGGAAGGCATGACTTAATAGTTATTTTCTTGAAATATAACCTGTGATCAATCTTATTTTTCAAGATTTTAAAATAAAATTTTAGCGTCCTGTCCTCTTTTTTACTTGGTCTTCTCTATTAGAAACGAGTTAGTAGCATTGGGAAGGAAAATGGGTTTGACAAAGTGTGATTAATGAGCTAGTCTGAATTTTGGCCAAACACACAGCAGTGTTGTCCAATGAAACTGTAATATGATCTCTTATAGGTATAATTTTAACTTTTCTAGTAGTAAAACTCAAAAAGCTAAAAAATAGCTTTGCATAGTGACTGTATTTTAGTCAGTGAGGTTAATATGAGGAGAAATTTTTGCCCAAACAAAAAGTAAGGATAAAGAGGCAAAATTAAATGTAATAATATAGTCAATAAATGTAGTCAAATAAATAGTTGTAATAAAATAAAATAGTCAATATATATTTGACTCAATGCATCTAAATTCTTATTATTTTAACATGTGATTAAAAGAAAATATGAAAAAGCTTTTTTAGATGAGTTTTTCTTTGTTTGATATTTAAGTAAGAAATCAAATGTCTTTTCACTTATAGCACATCTCAGTTTGGACTTGCCATATTGCAAATGAATAATATCCATATATTAATAAAGTCTAACATAGTGGGCAGACAGTAGTTCCACATTTATTGAAGATACTAAGACATAATTGACCAAATTATCCTAACTTGTAGAAGGAAAAATAATATAGCTAACCAAGCCCCTAAATCCCAGCAGTATTTTTTTTTTCTGATGACACAAGTTCACAAATTTAAAATTGAAATTCAGAATCTATTGTAAAAAACTTTCAAAAATCATATCATTTAGGATAATAGAACTATGATATACAGCATGAATGGCAGGATTTCAAAGTAGAATATGTTCAGAAAACTTAATTAAGTTATACATCTTTGAGTGATTTATCATTGTTTTTAAGTCGCATTTTATAAATTTTATCTATTTTAACCCTGTTTTTTAATTTACTTGGGGATAAAAACTTTTTTTATACAATGTTAATTAACATCCTATAAACTAGAGTCCTTTTACGAAACCCAAAATATTTAAGATAGACCATTCTGTATTTATGGGGTACTGAAGTCTTAAGATTCCTTATTCCAATTTTTCTAGATATATTTGTACTTACATATTAATTATTTCATTTACACTTATTTTTATTGAATATTACCTTTTGGTGTTCTGAACATTTAATATTCATTAACATTAACTAGCATGTTCATAGTTCTTATTGCTATGATGAAGTTATTATCTTCACTAATAGATAATAAATTTGAAAAAGAGAGAGATTAAGTATTCTGAAAATTACAGAGTAAATGTCAAGGTAATCTGTCTCCTGTGCCCATTTTCTCCTTCACTGATTAAGCCACCTCCCAATATGATCACTGATGAAGTGTACTATTAATAAAAGTACTCAAAAATATTTTGGAGCAAATAACAAAAAGGAATCCATTGCTAAGCACTGTAGACAATTACAGAAGAGAATGATTTGGGATTAATGGGAGAGAGTAAAATACCTTTTATGAAAGAGGAACACAAAATCTGGTGTTCTGTTTCAACACACACACACACACACACACACACACACACACACACACCAAAAGATGGTTGTTAATGATTACTTTAAAAAATGGCTCTTTCTAGAATACAAAACTTGGTGTCATATGAGATCACAGTTAAAATAGACCCAGACCCTTCATATATTACTGGAATGTGAGCTATATAAAAGACAAGACCAGAGAGATCAAACAGGAATAGTTTGTTCTATCTGTTTTGTCATTGGCTGAGTTGTGTGTGTAGTGGCAGTCTCTGAATAATTAATGGACAAAAAGAACAGTACCTAGCTTCTAGTATTCATTTAATACATACTTGTTGAAAATACTAAATATTTCTATTTTAGTTTTTAGATGAATCCAAATAATTATGCTCCAGAAATTTATGAGAAAACTGAGAAACCATGAGAAATGAACAAAAGGCAACATGTACCATAGTTTTTGCACAAGGAATATGAAGGGGGAAATATGTAGAAAAAAAATAGTCACTTGAGGAATGGAAGTACCTATGAGTTCTTAGTGTTTTTTACAATGATTTTTATAATTTACAAAAAATACTCAGTATTTAAAGATGCATTATTTTGTTAAGGTATTTTAGTGCATCATAAAATTCATGTAGAATAATTTTTAAAAATATTCCTAAGAAAGCTTAGGTATCAATATAAGCTATATAACAATCAAAATGCAAAAATATATATAACTTTAATAGATATAATAAGATCCATTCATATATGTTATTTGAAATATGTATTATTTAAAATTGTAATACATTTTATATGTTATAATATAAATGTTATAATACCTAAAATAATTAAGTTTATTTTGCGGTCTTAAATATTATAATGAGCACAGTTATTAAAATATATTTTTTTAAAATAAGTTAAATTAAACCAGCCAGGCAAGGTGGTGTACACCTCCCAGTGGCTCAGGAGTCTAAGACAGAGGACCTATGTTCAAAGTCAGCCTCATCAACTTAGCAAGTCCCTGAACAACTTAGTAAGACTCTGTCTCAAAATACTAAATAAAAAGATCTGGGAATGTGGCACAGTGATTAAGTGCCCTGGGTAGCAAATAATAATAATAATAATAATAACAATAATAATAATAAACCAAATTCTTTATTTTCCTTTAGAAGTTAAAATTGTATTAGATCACATTTGACTTTTCTGGTGTTATTCATGGAATTATTTTCCACATTGCTAAATGTTTTTCTGTCACTTTTCTCATGTAAGAATAATGTCTGTCATATCATTAATCTTTTCTTCAAAAATAAAGTTAGTATGTGATTATAAGTTTAGTATGAAATAAATAACCTTAAGCAAAAATGCTAAAAATATAATTATCTAAATTAAATATTATCAAGATAAAAGATTGCCCTTTCCATATGAATATATATATATATACACATATATGAAGATATATGTATATATGTATATTTGTGTATATATGTGTATATATTCCAAACCTTCTTAAATGAAAGAAAAGATAATTCTGATAATAGCAATGATAGTACAGAATAACAACAATCATAACAAAACTAGCAATTATCGAACTATTAATATCTCCATATTATTTCAAACACTTTCTCTCTTAATACTTTTAAAAGAAAACAAATAGTAAGGGGAATGGGAGTACAGAAAGAAAACTTTTTCATTAGAAAAGAAGAAAGTATAGTGGAGATAAGAAAAAATGCAAATAAACTAAGGAGATTATGTGAGAAAATACACACATCTTAAGGCTTAGTGAGGCTGGCATTCTTAGATTTATAATGAAGAACTGCTGCCAAGGCCCTGGTATAGCACTCAAGGCTGAGCATTTTTTATAGCACCCTCCCACTCTTCTTCCGAGTGTGGGCCTCTGTTGCTAGCTGTGCTTACTGAGCCAAGCACAGCAAGGAGAAAGTCATCAATTACTCCCCACTCAACTTACAGAGCCAGCGCCTGCCCTCTTGAATGTGTGTATAACTCCCTGAGACTTGAATGAAAGTTAGGTGCGTGTAATTGAGGGCAGAAGTTGACCCCATGAGGTTGAGTGAGAAATGATTGATGGGTTTGAACTCCAGTAGTTCTTCCTGAACTAATGGACTTCAACAGGGTCCAAACTGGCCCTTGGAGATTTGGTTCCTATTTTCTTCAGTCTTGGCCACCCTGCATAGAATTTTTACTGTTTCTTGCTTACAATTCCTCAGTGTACTAATCTGTTGAATCGTGCAATTGATTGTTTATAAAAGGCATCAATTTTTTTTTACTAATTCTTGAACTTAAAGAAGCTGCTTGCTAATTCAGGAAAAAAATAAAATAAAGAACCCAATACACAGTCATCTATGAGCATAGAATAATAGCTTGCTGCTCAAAATAATGAACTATAAATAGCCTTCTATGATCAGTAGTAATGTCCTTTTTATGAATATCACATAAAACTGAAGAAACTTATCACACCTAGTTATTTTAAAATATTTGCTATTTGATATATAGTAGAACACAAGTAATTCTTCTAAAATATTAACATAAATCATGTTTCCCCTTAGTACAAATCCCTCTGATTACCTCATTTAAATGAAAATAAATATTGATTTTCATATGAGAGAGAGCTATCTTTGAAACATGATATGTATTTTTTTGTCTGGTGGTTTGTCTAACATCTCTCTTCCTAACTAACCTGATATTCCAGGAGCGCAAGGATTATATCTACTTATACACAACACTGGCTTTCTGGTACTTATTCCGAACACATAGAGAGAATTCATTTAAAAATAATTCAAGAAATGAATAACCTATTATTTCAGAAACTTTAATATAAACAAGCCTATTGCTAGTAATTTTTTTAATTTAAAATTTATTGCATACATATCATCATTTCGGGACAGAAGAAATTCTGGGAAAACATTATACCTCAAGTCATTAGTTAAACAAGAACAGAGAATAAATCTATTTCTTCCCTAAGTGATAGTCATTCTTTCCGACAGATTCATTTGTATGAGCTAAAGCAAGCTTCCAGAAGCATGGTCAAGGATATGGCAGTCTGTTTTAATTAATGAAGTCTAAAATCATTAGAAGTGCTAAGGTTCAACATTTCAATAAGAAAATAAATTATATTTCCACATCTCTGAAACATAAATGGGATTTTAGAACATCGGAGATTTTTGTGACTTTCAGATAATTCATGGGCATGGAACAGTTTGGTGGGGGGGAGCAATGTCTTGTGTTTCTTTATTTTCCAAATTTTAGTCATGTGCTAGTAACTTGAAGCAAGATTTTTTAAAAATAGGTTTATCTTTTTTTTTATGGTTTTCCTGGTGTAGAAACTTTCCACTGATATCCAAAGGCACAAAGTATTTTTAATCTATTTTTTTCTCTTTATAATTTTGAGAAGTTCTATACTTATTGTCTTTCTGACACAGGGCACTCTTCCAGGTATCTCTTTATTCCTCTTTACACGTTTTGTGTAGGCTCAGTTTCCATAGACACCGTGAGTGGTTACAATATCCCTAGCAACTGTTCTCAGATTTTTCTTTCAACAAGACATTGTCACCATTTACAAATGAAGTTCTGTGCTTCGTTTTTTCATGAGATGTATAACAGGTACTTCTTTCTTCTAATTTTAATATTGAAAATTTCAAGAGTATATTGATTTTACCAAGTTGTTGCACTTTACTTCTCTATACAATCTTTCATTTTTAAATAGCACTTCTAATTTGTAGTGTTTTGAACTGTGTGAACTGTTTTTGAGCAATGCAAATTTTAATAAATGTCACTCTCCTATTCTTTTACAAGGAGCAAGAGTATATCAGCTTTGAATTATAGCAAACAGTGAGATAAATGGTACATTTCAAAAGCAATGCATACTGAACAGTAAACAAATGCAGTGTACAGGAAACTTGAGTTAATTCACTTTTTCTCAATTCAATGTAATCTCACAAATATTTATTGAGCATCTACTTTTGACAAAGGACTCTGCTTGGCAGGGCTGTATAAACAGAAATAAAAAAAATTAATTTACCTTACAATTTTTATTACTTGACAGAATAAAAAAGCATAGACACAATTTCCAAATGGTAAAATATTTGTTACTAAAAATGCACATAGTATGTTTCACAGAGGGGTCTTGACATTAGTGCTAAATAATGACATTTGGAATGATTTGTTGAGAGCTGATGTTAGAAATATATCTCAAAGATGGATAAGATTTGAACTGGTACAGATGAACCCTGTTAATGACAAGAAATATTTATGTACAAGAGTACCCTTTTCCCCACATCCTCGCCAGCACTTGTTGTTGTTTGACTTCATAATGGCTGCCAATCTTACTGGAGTGAGATGGTATCTTATGGTGGTTTTGATTTGCATTTCTCTGACTGCTAGAGATGGTGAGCATTTTTTCATGTACTTGTTGATTGATTGTATTTCTTCCTCTGAGAAGTGTCTGTTCAGGTCCTTGGCCCATTTGTTGATTGGGTTATTTGTTATCTTATTGTCTAATTTTTTGAATTCTTTGTATATTCTGGATATTAGGGCTCTATCTGAAGTGTGAGGAGTAAAAATTTGCTCCCATGATGTAGGCTCCCTATTTACCTCTCTTATTGTTTCTCTTGCTGATCAAAAACATTTTAGTTTAAGTAAGTCCCATTTGTTGATTCTTGTTATTGACTCTTGTGCTATGGGTGTCCTATTAAGGAATTTGGAGCCCGACCCCACAATATGTAAGTCGGAGCCAACTTTTTCTTCTATCAGAGGCAGAGTCTCTGATTTGATATCAAGCTCCTTGATCCATTTTGAGTTAACTTTTGTGCATGGGGAGAGGAGGGAATTCAGTTTCATTTTGTTGCATATGGATTTCCAATTTTCCCAACACCATTTGTTGAAGATGCTATCCTTCCTCCATTGCATGCTTTTAGTCCCTTTATCAAATATAAGATAGTTGTAACTTTGTGGATTAGTCTCTGTGTCCTCTATTCTGTACCATTGGTTCACCTGCCTGTTTTGGTACCAGTACCATGCTGTTTTTGTTACTTTTGCTCTATAATATAGTTCGAAATCTGGTATGGCTATACCGCCTGATTCACCCTTCCTGCTTAGAATTACTTTTGCTATTCTGGGCCTTTTATTTTTCCATATGAATTTCATGATTCTTTTATCTATTTCTACAAGAAATGCTGTTGGGATTTTGATTGGCATTGCATTAAACCTATAGAGAACTTTTGGTAATATCGCCATTTTGATGATGTTAGTTCTGCCTATCCATGAACAGGGTATATTTTTCCATCTTCTAAGATGTTCTTCTACTTCTCTCTTTAGGGTTCTATAATTTTCATTGTATAAATCTTTCACCTCTTTTGTTAGGTTGATTCCCAAGTATTTTTTTTTTTTGAGGATATTGTGAATGGAGTGTTTTTCCTCATTTCCGTTTCAGAAGTTTTGTTGCTGATATACAGAAATACCTTTGATTTAAGCGTGTTGATTTTATATCCTGTCACTTTGCTGAATTCATTTATTAGTTCTAGTAGTTTTTTTGTAGACCCTTTTGGGTCTTCTAGGTATAGAATCATGTCTTCCGCAAATAGTGAGAATTTAAGTTCTTCTTTTCCTATTTTTATGCCTTTAATTTCCTTTGTCTGTCTAATTGTTCTGGCCAGTGTTTCGAGAACTATATTGAATAGAAGTGGTGATAGAGGGCATCCCTGTCTTGTTCCAGACTTTAGAGGAAATGCCTTCAATTTTTCTCCATTCAGAATGATGCTAGCCTGAGGCTTAGCATAGATAGCTTTTACAATGTTGAGGTAAGTTTCTGTTACCCCTAGTTTTTCTAATATTTTGAACATAAAGGGATGCTGTACTTTGTCGAAAGCTTTTTCTGTGTCTATCGAGATGATCATATGGTTCTTATTTTTAAGTCTATTGATGTGTTGAATAACATTTATTGACTTCTGAATATTGAACCATCCTTGCATGCCAGGGATGAATCCTACTTGATCATGGTGCACAATATTTTGATGTGTTTTTGTGTACATTGCTGGTGGGACTGCAAATTGGTGCGGCCAATTTGGAAAGCAGTATGGAGATTCCTGGAAAATCTGGGAATGGAACCACCATTTGACCCAGCTATTGCCCTTCTTGGACTATTCCCTGAAGACCTTAAAAGAGCATACTACAGGGATATTGCCACATCAATGTTCATAGCAGCACATTTCACAATAGCTAGACTGTGGAACCAACCCAGATGCCCTTCAATAGATGAATGGATTAAAAAATGTGGCATTTATACACCATGGAGTATTACACAGCACTAAAAAATAACAAAATCATGGAATTTGCAGGGAAATGGATGGCACTAGAGCAGATTATGCTAAGTGAAGCTAGCCAATCCCTAAAAAACAAATGCCAAATGTCTTCTTTGATATAATGAGAGCAACTAAGAACAGAGCAGGGAGGAAGAGCAGGAGGAAAAGATTAACATTAAACAGAGACATGAGGTGGGAGGGAAAGGGAGAGAAAAGGGAAATTGCAAGGAAATGGAAGGAGACCTTCATTGTTATACAAAATTACATATAAGAGGTTGTGAGGGG
The DNA here is from genome assembly GCF_052094955.1 of Ictidomys tridecemlineatus. Lineage (NCBI taxonomy): Eukaryota > Metazoa > Chordata > Mammalia > Rodentia > Sciuridae > Ictidomys > Ictidomys tridecemlineatus. Next base: position 44,331,803 of record NC_135485.1, on the reverse strand, counting down.
AATGGGAAAATAAACAAGGAGAGAAATTAATTACAGTAGATGGGGTAGAGAGAGAAAATGGGAGGGGAGGGAAGGGGGGATAGTAGAGGATAGGAAAGGTAGGAGAATACAACAGTCACTAATATGGCAGTATGTAAAAATGTGTATGTGTAACCCATGTGATTCTGCAATCTGTATTTGGGGTAAAAATGGGAGTTAATGACCCACTTGAATCTAATGTATGAAATGTGATATGTCAAGAACTTTGTAATGTTTTGAACAACCAATAAAAAAAGAAATATTTATGATGATGAGAACAATGTTAACGTAGGCAAGATGGCAGCAAATAAGAGGAAGGAAACAGGAGGGACAGAAGTGTTAATTTTTGTTGTATGGTGGCAAGATAATGAAGGGATGATGAAATAAGACATTATGGCAAAGGATATATTTGAGGTCAGATGATTGGTATTTATAAATGGTTTCGCAAAGTAATTTCGAAAGTCTATCTTATACATTTGCTTAGACTTCAAAAATAATTCTTTAAAAGAAAATTTCATTTGGACTCATTTTGACTATGAACATAATTTTCTACTCAATCCACCAGTCTTTTTTTGAACACAGACTTGTGTATTTTTATACATACAGAGATATGCACATGTATATCAGTTAAGATAGCTATTTATTATTTAAGCTTTTATAGCTGTCTCTGAAATGATTATGTTCATTTATTAACATGAATGACAACCTTTTTTTCTATAGCATTCTTCATAAAACCTTGTCTATCTTAAATTTATGAATCTGAAATACTTCCTTAGGATTTCAGTTAAGTATCAATCAATAAAAGAAAAGAGAATATCTAGATAAGAAAAATTGATGTCATTAAGTCAATTAATGGAACTGCCTATCTCTTTTCTCAAGGGTGCCTTCTGGATGTTTGGGCCCATTTTCTTTGATGCACAGTTCTGAAATGTGTGACTGCTTTGCCCTTCAGCCCAAGAAGCAACACATTGACAGAGGAAAGAACAGCCGTGCAAAGGAGATCACTCAACATGAGCGTGAAGTGGCAACAAGTTAAGAATTAAACTTAAGAATTAAGTTTAATTTAAAAATTTAAATTCCATATGCAATATTATGGCTAGGCAAAAGGTGGAATAATTTTTAAATCTGTTATATCACAGAATATAAATAATAAGTAGTATATATATATATTTTTATTCCCTAAAGCAAATAAGATTATAGCCATCATTACAAAATATCATTTTGTCGAATTTTTTGAAATAAAAATACTTGTAAGGGGCTAGGATTGTAGCTCAGTGGTAGAGTGCTTGTCTAGCAGGTGTGAGGCCCTGGGTTTGATCCCCAGCACCACGTAAAACTAAATAAACAAAATAAAAGTATTGTGTCCATCTACAAATATATATATATATATACATACAAATACTGAGGTATTGACACAATGTGATGTTTAATTCCAAGTGGAAACCATTATAACAGAAATTTTAAAAGGGATAATATGCTTCTATTCATATGCACATATTCCAAATTGTTTTTCTGATTCTGTTCCATTATTTTGAATTTGCCTACCATTCATTTTGCATGGTTTTCTCCCACTATGTGTATCATATGATTTTATTATATATAACTAATTCTCAAGGTATGATTGGGATAGTTGACAGGAGCATAATAGACATTTTAATAAATACATCATAAAAGAATAAGGGGATAATGTTGCCAATTTCTGCTATGTGGCATTAGACTCTGCTCAGATCATTGACTTAAAAGGAAGGGCATATAATGGTTCTGAGAGGTCTCAATCTATCTTCTGTCTTCTAGACATTCAGAAATAAGAAATTGTAGGAGGAATTGTAGGAGGAATTAACATTGGAGATCATGTTAATAGACAAATCACATGATCTCCAATGGAGCTACTGGAAAAATCTCTGAAAAGTAACAGGTTTAATTAGTCTAATATCCAATTAGAATGCATCTACAGAACTAGAATTGCTGTATGTAACTATGTAACTCTCTTGCTCTCCTTTTTTTACTATTTTTTCTTTATATCAAAGAAAACATAACATGGACTGACAGAGAAAAAATATCAAATTGTACCCTTAAAAGAATTTATTTGGCTTTAATTACAACTTTAAAGTTTTATATTTCGAGAAGATAAATATTATTGAATAATTTTATAGTAGCCTTAGATCATGTACACTAGGACAAATGAGCCAATGAAATCACTGCAAACCAATACAGTAATTGCAAGATAAGCCACTGAGTGATGATGTTTGAAATATAGCTATTTTGTTCATTTTTAAAAAAATTAGGTACCACTAAATAGCAGCAAATAAGAATAGACAGAAACATGGTGATATCAATCTATCAACGAGGTCTCTTCCTGGTTTGAATTTTCTGTTTAAAGTTTGGATCTAAGTTTGTGTATGTAGTTCTGATAGTAAAGGCAAATAGAGAGGAAGAAATTCTAAACAGCAGGAGAAATAAAGGGTAACACATTTAGGACATACTTTCTTCTTTAATTATAAGTGGAACTTCATAAACACTTTGTTTTAAAACACATGGGCCTTCATATTTTTTAGATCCTTGCCATCATATAGATCATGACTTTTTATAAAAAAAAATGTATATACTTTTACACATTGTTACAGGCTCATCAGAAAATTATGTCCAATAACCGTTTTCCACATTTACTTTTAAAATTTATGTCTGTTTGCATGACAGTACAGTAAAGAAATTTGAAACTTCTGATATATTCTCATATTTTATTAGTAAGTATATTTGCCACGTGAGGAAATGAATTTAAATGGGTGCTTTGGTTTCTATTATTGCTGACATACAGAAACAATTTCCACTCTACTTTGTGAAATCTGGAAAGTATATATTTTGATCTACTCAAAAGACCCTTTACTAATTTCTTATTGAACTGATTATAGGCATGTGATTTGCTAACAGGCGAATTTGGTACATTAAACACAAAGACATACATCTTTACATGTTCCCTCTGGTACTTCTGGCTCACATCATGAGTCCTAGACACAGATATGACTAATTTACAGACCACTGAGGCATTAAAAATCATTCAAAATTCATCAAAGGGTTAGCAATGATATAATGGTCACTTTTATTCCAAAGTTCTAGATTTATACCTCAGATAATCCTCCAGTATTCCATGAAGTTAACATAATTATTAACAGAAGGATTTCTTTACAATTTGAAAAAATGGAGCTTATTTAATTTAGCTAGCACATTCTGGAAACTGTTATGGAAGAAACATGTACCTGTGGAAGAAGACCAATTCCTATTCTCAATTATGTTCTTCAGGTCCAGGTCCTGGTCAACCCCATTTTGCCACTTTCTTTTCTTTAAAGAAGAAGAAGAAAAAATATCATGTGCCCTAGATATTTTCAATTTTTCTTTCTTTCTTTCCCAACTATGATTTTTTTTTCTTTTGTGCACAAGTCTCTGACTACCCTCCATAAGCTGAAAAGCTGCTAAGGAATAAGAAGCAGAATATCTCTGTCCTTAACGGCTCTCCTTGAAGAATGTAAACTTATCTTTTGTATTTTCAAGTGGGTTTGTTGCTGGAAATTAAAGGACATAAAAAAAGTAGTCCAAAAAGCAAGAAACATTTGAAGGATAATTTAGTCCAAAATGGGAACAAATAGCTGTTTAATGTTTTCAGATTTTTAATTTAGATTTGGCAGAAGTGAATTTAAGTGTTACAGTTCCCACCTGTCACATTCACTTTCCTCTTCTTTTTAGGACCCGGTGTAGTATCTGACATCTATCAATGTTCAGGAAATTTTGCTTAATAGGTAATTGAAGATCTATAGGAATGACTTACCTTCTCATAATACATACTAATTCACATCTAAGCGAAAATATAGTCTTTGATTTCAAGCCCATGCTAAAAGCATATCTCCATAATCCTATTTATATGTCTGTAGTAATATTTTACTTCCTGAAAAAAATTTCTTATTATTTCAAATCTACTTCTATTTGAGGTAAAAACATTTTTTTGCCCCTATTGTTCTATGAGTCAACATTGCAAAGTGTGTTACTTGCAAAATGATGCTATATGGAAAAAAGTTTCTATGCCCTCATCATGATCAAAGTTGGCATAAAAGAATTGTGAAAATTCTCGTAATGAAAAAGCCTCATAGTGTGTAACCTAGTTTGCTATCTTTAATTGACTAAAGAAAAAGTTTATTCCACAATTTAATATTCTATCCCAGTGAAAATACTACCTCACAGGCTACCTTTGTTATACTCTATTCTGATGTAATATAAGGAATATCATTTCCTGCAGAATCATCTACTAAATATACTTTAATAGAGACCTCTATCTTTATTTTGCATTTCATCCCTAAATTTATGAAGGCTTCCAATTCTGAGTTTATTTGTGGAAGAGAGGTGAAGACCATACTTTCATTCCAAGTGATTCAAGATACCTATAAAAGCTTACCATCTGCATCTGCTTCTGCAGGTTCTCAGTACATGTATGTTGTTGCCTTCAACTTTATACAGGTGATGCCATTTTATGAATTCTTAGATTGATAACTAATAAGCTATTAAATAAATGAAATGAAAATAAAATAAAATTTAATAATATAAACACATAACATAAAATCCAAAAATAGATTACATACATTATAATGTTGTAACTACCAATTAATGAACAATAAAACTAAAATTAAAAGTAAAAACTACAAAGCAATCTGAAGTTTTATTTTTTTATTTTTTTATTTTTAAGAGAGAGTGAGAGAGGAGAGAGAGAGAGAGAGAGAGAGAGAGAGAGAGAGAGAGAGAGAGAGAGAGAATTTTTAATGTTTTTTTTATTGTTTAGTTCTCGGCGGACACAACATCTTTGTTGGTATGTGGTGCTGAGGATCGAACCCGGGCCGCACGCATGTCAGGTGAGCCCGCTACCGCTTGAGCCACATCCCCAGCCCGCAATCTGAAGTTTTAATGCAATTTCTGTCAAAATCCCAATACACAAATGGACTAGAAAATCAAGAAATAAACCCTGATATTTATGGTTAAATAATTTTTTACAAGGCTTCCAGGGCAATTCAAAGAAGAAGGGACAGTATTTTCAACAATTCTAGGAAAAGTGCGTAGTTACATGTAAAAAGATAAAGTACAACTACAGAAATATAAAACAATGGGAAGAAGCTTTGCATTGCGGCTCTCCTCCTGAAATCTTGCCACCCTCCCCTGGCTTGGGAACCTGGTTGGCAGAGCACTATTCCTTCTGGAATGGCAGCTCGGCAGCCACCAGCCATTCTTTGCTCCTATAAAAATATTAGTAACTCCAAATTAAAAAAAAAGCATTAAAAGCAGAGAGTAAAAAGAACTCGCCTAACATCACATACAAAATTTAACTCATAATGGATCAAAGATCAAAATCTAAGAACCAAAATTTTATAAAATTCTTAGGAAAAAAACAGGACAAAAGTACCATAACATTGGATTTAGTAACAATTTCTTGGTTATGACCCCAAAGGCATAAGTAACAACAACAAAATAGACAAATAGGACTTTACTAACAGGATAAAATAAAACTGCAGAATGAGCAAAATATTTGTGCATCACATCTGATAAGGAAAATATGTGTGGAATATATAGAAAATACCTAGGTTCAAAAATTCATAAAAAATTTAAAATAGGTGGGAAAAATAATTCAACAGACATGTCTCCAAAAAAGATACACAGATGGTTAATATGCACATGACAAGATACTCAATATCAATAATCACTAGGAAAATGTAAATAAAAATAAATGAGGTAGCATCTCACACCCTTTACAAATGCATCAAATTGTTTGAAGAATGAAGTGGGACCACACACCCACAAAATGATATCAAGTGTTGGAAAGTCTATGGAGAAATTGTAGTCCTTTTTATTTATTGATAGGAAGGAGAAAAATGGTATAACCATGGTGGAAAACAGTATAGAGGCTCCCCACGAAGTTAAAATAGCATTATGAACAACTTTGGTCTAAGTTATACATGATTCAGCAAGTCCAATTGTTCAAATAATGGAAATTAGCCTTGAAGAAATGTGTCTATACCTATGTTCATAATAGCCAATATATGGAAATAAATATGTGTCCACTAACAGATGAATGGATTAGCAAATATGATATATGTATTAAATAGAATGTTATCAAAAATGCTATTTTTTATCATTCTGAATTATTTTTAAATCTTAAAAATTGACAATATAGGTACAACACACAGTAGCAATTTTATTATTTAATCTAGACATTTGCAAACAACAAAACGTTACCAATACTATTTATAGTATACAGAACAGGACTTTTTCTTAGAATATTTACTGTCTTAAATGTTTATCTCTAAATTTATTGTATATAATATTTATAATAAATATATCTTGAAATAAAAGCATAAATTATTTTTCAAAATAGTTATCACAATAATCATGATGAATGGATGGAAAAGCAAATGTTAAATGGCTTGCATACTGAATCTTATTAGATAAATGGGGTATTGTAATTTAAAAAAAAGTTAAAAATGCTTCCCTTACATTTATTTTTTTAATATATATATACTTTTAATTTTTATTGTTGGTTGTTCAAAACATTACATAGTTCTTGACATATCATATTTCACATTTTGATTCAAGTGGGTTATGAACTCCCATTTATACCCCATATACAGATTGCAGAATCACATTGGTTACACATCCTCTGATTTACATATTGCCATACTAGTGTCTGTTGTATTCTGCTGCCTTTCCTATCCTCTACTATCCCCCCTCCCTTCCCCGCCCCTCCCCTTTTCTCTCTCTACCCCATCTACTGTAATTCATTTCTCCCCCTTGTTTTTTTTTCCCTTTCCCCTCACTTCCTCTTGTATGTAATTTTGTATAACCATGAGGGTCTCCTTGGATGTGAGGGTGATCTGGCTGCGACATCTGTCACCCCATTGATCGCCAGGGTTGATTCCGCTGATCTGGCTAGCTAGGCGGGTGTTCCCTTCCTCACTGATCCATTTGTGTCCCTCCCGAAGCTGCGAGCTTGGTCGAAGAGGACGACCTTCCCTGATAGAGGAGGACTGTTCTTCGGTCAAGGGTATACGAGTAGCTGCGCTCCCCTGCTAGAACCTCCAAACAAGCTCTCAAGGTCCTTTACATTTAGATACACAAACTGCATGCATTAACTTCTGCATTTGAAACCCTAGGGCCAATATATGCACATTATGTGATTTAGTAAGCAACTCCTTTTTAATCTATAAGAAAGCGAATGTAATTTGTCAAGATGGGTATAGAAGGGAGTGTTCACAAAGAAAGGGGAGTAGGATGCATTGGAAGAGTTCAGGTCAAGAGAGCTATGAAAGGAGGCTTCATCTAAGGGCAAGTTCGAGTTTGACAAAATGTCAAGCCTTGGTGCAAATATAAATGACAAAAAAAATTGCAAGCCCATGTGAAATACTATCTACAAGAACTTACAGAACTAGCCATACATGATATTGGAGGTCCATATAAGATGAGTACAGAAATGAGACATGTCTCCTAACAGGGAAAAAGAGAAGAGTCAGCAATGACAAGGAGAAGTTGAAAGAGCAGAGACGTTAACTACAGAAAGAAAACTTGTAAGGAGTTCATTTCATAACAAAAGCCAGGAAGTGGCCTGAATGTGATCTTGAGCACAGTCAGTAAATTATTAAAGGATGATAGCAACTTGGATTGGATGGGGGAACCTGGTGTAAAGAGTCATTTTTGACAGGAAGTGTACAAGCACATATTTACGGACCTTTTCAGGGGGCTGCAGGGAGTTGAGTTTCAGCCATAATGTATGGCCAGTCATACAACTTGTCCGAATTCCATGTTTACCAGTCATGTTCCCTTTGGGGACTCTTCAAAGGAGTCAGGGTATGGGATTGTTTATTTAAATGAGAGAAGATATATTTGAAGAGGATCTTCCAAGTATTTCTCTGTGATTTTACACAATCTGCTTCTTCTCACCCCCATGTGACATGAAGGTAGACTTTAAATCTCATTACTGAGATTGAATTCTTTACCTGGGTTATTCGTGTTGAAGGGAATATAAATTTTCCACTCCCTTTGTGGCTTTTGGAAAGACCGAATAAGGAACCACACCTGTGGAAATGAGAATGTTCTAACCTCATCAGTTTAAGTGGAAACCATTTAAATAATTATGTTGTACCAAGTAATATATTCTGGTATCCTATGAATCAATGCTGCAGCTATTTTATGTCTTTTCATTTGTCTTAATAACTTGAGTATTCCCTTAGTAAAGATAACCCCAAATATATCAAAAATGCATATTGTCAACCCAGTACATGTGGATTATGACCAGTTCGTTGGTATTTTTTATATTGTCATCTTCCAGATAACTATAAATCCTAGGATAATATATTCACATGAGTTAAATCTTTTATTTCGTTCTGCAACCTAAGTATTTTCACATTTATTAAAAGTTTAAGCCTTTATGAAAAATCTAGAAATTGTTTTACTTATGAAACAAGATAAACCTTAATGAAGAAAAAAAAAATCCCATTCCATAGAAGCTCAGGAAGTAGAGGGAGTAAATATTAAACACCTACTGTGTAATAGCACTCTCTTGGAGTGTTTGCAATCCTGTAGCCCTTGTAACAGAACTTTGAAATATGGGCCATTGAACTCATTATCCTGTACAAGGAAACAGACATTGAAAGGGTAAATTCTCTGTCTAAGGTCATGTAGTTGGACAGTTGCTGAGTGTCACATCCAGGTCTCTTTAAATCCAAAGTTCATGCTCTTACATCCTATGTAGCCTGCAATGACTGTGTGGCCTCTGGATTTTCAGAAAAGGGGGAAATGGAGCAGATCAAATATGAGCACTTGAGAGATGGAGCTAGCAGCAGGAGAGTATAATAGCGGTCATCTGGAATAGATTGTATAGTAGTTTTTTTCTTTTCTTTTCTTTTTTTTTTCTGTCTTCTTTCAACATTCAGCCTGTACAGACAGGCATAGCATGTTAAGTTATTTTGGCACAAAATGAGGCTTTCAACATCAAAATGTAGCTAGCCTAAGGATCTTTAAAACACTAAAGCTAGTACATTCAGTGAAATCCCTGGAAAGCCACAGTGGTATCTGAAAAATGACTGAAGTATTTATCTACTCCTACATCCACATTCTTTAGAATGTTACTCTTCAGGTTCTTCCATCAGAAATTAGAATCTCTTTACTTACCTTGTAATTATGGGCTAGGATTTTAACTTGTTTTGTTCAATAAAATACAGAAAAAGAAATGATGTGTCAGTTCTAAGTCATGGTCTCAGAGGATTTGTGCTCTCCTACTTTTCTCTTGGATTGTGATATTGCTATGCATATGAATCCAGGCAGACCTGCTCCATGTGATAGCTAGATAATCAATAACCACTTGAATATAACTGTCCTAGACCAGCCAGTCTCCACTCAGGGAATATCAGAGGTAAGTTTAAGTGACAACAGCCAAGGCTGACCTCTACCAGCAGATGTGTCCAAATGACTCCATGACAATAATAAACATTTTTTTAAAATTTTGGTGTTGTTTGTTATACAACAATAGTTAACTATTTTTCTGGTAAATTATGTGGTTCTGAAATCAGCGACAAAAATCAAGATATTTCATTTCGGGGAATTAAATGAATGACAATGAATGTTGGTGGAAGGCAAGGTGGCCAAGGAGTTCTATTGGCCTCTGAAGAACAAGTACAGGATACTTGAATTTGTGCTATCTAATATTTTCAGGTTACTATTACTTCCAACATGACTCAAAGATGATATCAATTATCTATATCAATTTTTCTCAAAGTAAGAGTTGGAACCAGCAATGGTGTTTGATAATTATCTATCTGAAATTATTTATTAATTAGAATACATATTTATGTACAAAAGTAAATATATAAAGCATATATATATATATAGTGTGTATATATATATATATATATATATATATATATATATATATAATATTACATCCTTACAAGTATTTGAAAAAGGACTTAAAGAAATTTATATTGTTAAAAGCTATATAAAACCAAATTGTTGAAATATGTATTGGAGTGCTAGGGTTGTGGCTTATCAGAAGAATGCTTGCCTGGCACTTGTAAGACCCTGGGTTCGATCCTCAGCACCACATGAAAATAAATAAGTGAAATAAAGGTTTTATGTCCAAGTATAGCTAAAAAATACATATTAAAAAAGAATGTGTTGGAAATGAATAAAATTTAAATACAGGAAAAATAAAATTGCTTGGTATAGGATGCCATGATTGCTATAATTGAATAAAATTTTGAGTTTGATATTTGAGTTTTCTAGAAGCTCAGGAACAATAAGTTATTTTGGGGACTTATTAAGATAACACTGTAGGGCTGGGGATGTGGCTCAAGCGGTAGCGTGCTCGCCTGGCATGCATGCAGCCAGGGTTTGATCCTCAGCACCACATACAAACAAAGTTGTTGTGTCTGCCAATAACTAAAATATAAATATTAAAATTCTCTCTCTCACTCTCTCTTTAAAAAAAATAACACTGTATTTAGATTCTTTCTTAAACACATTAGCTATTTTATGTCACTGACTCTACAACAGAATAATCATCAATGAAAACACTTAAGGCTGTATTTCCTATGTTCTAGCAAAAGAAATACAGGATTTAGATTATATAGTTCATACCCTGGCTTTGCTATGTCCAAGTCATTTAATATTACCAAGCTTCAGTTTCATCATCATTAAAATCTAAGCAATAAATAGTTCAATCATTTGTTTATTCATTTATGTTATATAACATGTTAGAATGCCTACTTTAGCATATGAAATATGCTAGATATAGTTTAAAATAGTTAATTTGTATATATGTGTGCACATGTGTTTATGATAAGAAAGATTAAAAAAATATGAGAAACATTTTGTATTCATTTTCTAAATAGGATGGAATAATACACAATCCTACAAGAACTCATAATCTAATGAAAAAGATTAGAAATTAGAAAACAAAATGGCAAAATTAATTTCTATGCAGAGTAAATTGTTTTTCTACCATGGCAAAACAAATTTTATGTAACAATTTACCACAAACTTGGCTTAACCAAGGCATATTTACTCTTTTGTGGTTTGTGGAGGCAAGTTTCCAGGCATGGATTAGGTGAGTCCTCTGCTCAGGATTTCCCAGGGCTGTAATCAAGGTGTTGGCTAGGCTGTGGTCTCATCTGGACTGCAGACTAATTGTGGCTACTTGTCATTAGTAGAATTCATTTGTTTGTAGCTCTAAACTAAGAAGACTATAGCCATGGATTTTTACTGCTGTTTTTTTTTTTTCCCCAACATGGGCTTCTTCAACATGAATGTTTACTTCATCACATTCCCAGGTAGAGCTTCTAGCTTTAGTCAATTTATGACAAAAGAAAACCACAGGGGGTGACACTACATCATCATAACATTACTCAAATAGTCAGAAGCACATTTCAGGTCTTGACACTCAAGAGAGGAGATTATTCAAAGTTTAAATACTGGAATTAGGGAGCATTAAGGGTCACTATAGGACCATTTGTCACAGGTATACAGATAAAGAAATAAGACTTGATTTGCAAAGTATTTGAGATAGAGGCTTGCAATTAAAATGAAACTATAATGTTTAATTTCTAAATATTTACATGATAAAATTTATGAAATAATATTTCCATTTCTATTTGTTTATTCCTATATTTATTCTAATATCTATATTCCACATTTTTATATTTAAGATATATTATACATATCTATATTTATGAAGTGAATATTCCTCTTTTTTGTTTAAATGTATCCTAATAACACTATTTTTACTGAATTGACTAAATGACAAGGAACAATTTCAACTTTAACAGAGATGCTGTGTTTCATGATCATCATATCATTTTAGTATCTTTAGAAAAACTATTTGAACTTTTCTTGTCTTTGAGTGTGTGTTTGCACATGCTTTATCTAGAAATCAAATCAAGTTTTCTTAGATATTAATCTTAAATTGAAATAGAAAACAGAAATGATAATTTCAGCAATCAAATAGCCTAAAACTTTTAATGTAGTCAAAGCAACATGGCACATGCTTTGAGGAAATATTATAAACCTAAGTACACTATAATATATCTTTTGATTTGTAGCTACCAACTATGGCCTAATAAGTATATCAACAAATATAAAACTAATTAATAGATTAATGAAATTGTAACAATTCTTATGGGCTGAAGCATTGCATTATCAGCAGACAAGCATCCTATGATTAGTTAAAAGAAAGATAAATACACAAAGTGAATATTTTATAAAAAACTACTGGAAAACAAATGTGTGCCACACAAATAATTTTGAAATTTTAATGATATCTCTGATGATTCTGTAATAAAAATACTTTTTTCTGCAGGGTATATTGCCAATAAAGATTTGCAATTTTTTATAACATTTTAAAAACCTATTATGAATCAGAATCTCCTGTTATTTGATATAAGCCATTCTCCCTACAGTCTAAGGTATAGCATATGCACATTTTTATTGCAGTGGGTATCAATGTGAAGAATTTAAAATTTTATGGGAGAGAATTGTTTAAAAGATAGGATCACAGGCCAAAATTACCATCTGATTGTCCTTAGGCTCTTGCCTCAAGCTAGTGCATATCTCCAAAAAGATATAAACTTCAAAACACTAAAAATGGAGAACTGAGATCAGTCACGATAAAGTAGGTCTTTCGTAACTATGGCTTGCTTGTAAAGAATGGTCCAAGGTCCTGCCTTAGTAATTTTTAATATTGTATTAGGAACATTCACTTTAGTAACATTTCAAAACTATACTTCTTTTAAGTTCAACTTCCCCCCAGAGGTTTGTCTCCAAATAATAAGAAACCTGAACCTAGTTTACACTAGAAGGAAGTTAAATAATAAATGAAAGTTTTGTCCTATTTCTTCTATCTTAGTATTCCATTATTCTAGAGGATTTCTGTCTTCAGTCATGGAAAAAACTCCACTTAGTTCTCCAATCCATAACTGGAAAGATGGTAACATAATGCCCCATTCTTTAATTTGATAACAGATAATCTATATCTTTCACATGATTTTCAAGGATATAAAATTTATATATTTAGATATATAAATTTATAGAAATATATAAAACATATACTTTAAATAAGTAATAAGGAGACAAGAAAATGGTAGACACGTTTTTTCACTCATGCATGTATAAATGTTAGACATGTTTTTTTTCACAATTTTGTATAAATATTGAGTGAGGTTTTATGTGCTGGCACAGACAGTGATTGTGGATATGAAATGGAGGGGTTGTATATGAAAATACACATAACATGTTATCAAACACTGATATTCAAGAGAAAAAGCTATTTGGTTAAAATATTTTTAAAAATGTAAAAATGAATCACATTAAAAATAATAACAAATATTTAATTATTGCATGTTAGTTGTTTGGTATTGCTCCAAAACTTTTGCATGAGCTTGTTGATAAACTCTAACAAAAGCTCACAGGTGAGTTCAGAAGGCTAAAGTACATGGAATATAAACACATCATTCAGGGTTACAAAGCCAAGAGGAGAGTCAGAATTGGATCAGACAGACTAAACCCAACATAACCATACTTCTCAATGGAAACCTCCATGACACCTTAACTGGCATCCTGCATGTCTGCAAAACCAGCTTCACATGGATGATGTCAAGTGTACTGCCAGCACAAGCTGAACCTGCACCACTTGAACCATGGCTATGGCAACAGAGCTATTGCTTGCAAAATACAGGGAATGAATTCTGTCGAGATCTTGGGGTACATGGTGCCCATGAACTCTTTCAGAAATGATTCTGCCTGGAAGATTTGTTTTCTGGGGTGACTCCTTTAAGACCCAGGTTGCATTTCCCAAATATCTCTACCCTATTTCTCTCTCTCTCTCTCTCTCTCTCTCTCTCTCTCTCTCTCTCTCTCTCTCTCTCTTTCACTGTAAACCTAACAAAAAATGACTAATAACATCCATGCCACAGTCTGAATGTTTTGCTGTTTTGAAAAATCCTCTGCCAAATAAATTAGTTCACTACATTTAAATCCAGCCTTCCAGAGAGCTTGTAGCATAGATACAAAATACTCAGAAGTTTTTTTCACAGTGTAACAAAGGTAGCCTTTGCTCTAATTCTCAATCCTATACTCATTTTTATGTGAAACATCAGCTGCATGGCCTTTACCATCCTCATTTATATCAGAATTGTCAACCTCTGAGCCCTCACCAGAATTGCCCATAATGTTCCTCTTACAGCATTCTAGGTTGTCTTTAGCCTACTCCTCCAAATTCTTTCAATTCTTCTCACAACTCAATTCTAAATATCTATAAACTTTCAGGTATAGTTATTGTATTAGCAAAACTTTTTCACACCAATTTTCTTTATTAGTTTTTATTACTGCAGCAAAATACCCAAGGCAACTAACTTATAAAAACAAAGGTTTATTTAGTATAAAATATTCACAATTCAAAGTTTAAATAACAGCGTAGGCTCAGCAAGAACAATTCCTTGCTTGCAATACCTCATGGCACAGAGAACAATTGTGGCTGTGGGTGAGATACCCATCATTAAATTATATCCAATGTATATCCTTTGTACAGAGAGTGCCACCAGAAGAAAAATATTATTTACTCAATAACTTCTTGTATACCCCATATGTATATATGTATATATATATGTATATATATACATATATACACATATTTAGATATACATATAGACACACATAAAATTACATACCCACTTTAGGTATGGACATAAATTATAGATGTCTGTTGAAAATATTAATCTACTAAGTTTATTAGAAATGAATTGAAATGAAATATTACCTATCCCAAATAGATAAGGTTATAAACTAGTATCTAAAACTTAATTATCATGTTAATGAAAGAAAAAAAATTCAAAATATTAAAAAAATTTCAACCATGTTCATTACCAAAACTAAGCTCTCAAAAAAATAGAATATAAATATTTGCATATCAGATAGACAGATATACATTCTTTTCATTTTTTTAAATTTTGGTATGGGGACTGAACTCAGAGGGACTTAACCACTGAGCCACACCCCCAGCCCTTTTTATATTTTATTTAGAGACAGGATCTCACTATGTGCTTAGAACCTCACTAAGTTGGTAAGGCTGGCTTGGAACTCTAAATACTCCTGCCTCAGCCTCCTGAGTTGCTGAGATTATAAGAATGTGCTATTATGTATTCTCTTTATGAACAAATACACCATAATGTTACCCTCCATTAGGTATGTATTTCAGTTCAGTATTGGAGGTTGTAACCAATACTCTATGAAAAGAAAAAGTATCATGATTGAAAATTTGATAAAGGAAGAAGAAAATGTAATTATATTGTGATTATATGATATTGTTTAATAAAATCCAACAGAATGAGAAAATCATCATAGGAGGATGATTAACAGGTTTGAATACAGTTTTATACTTGTGATATTTAAGGTTAAACTAACAAAGTAACTCGCTGTTAGAATCTGTGAAAAAGAAAATATTTTTCTCAGTACTGAACAAGTTATACATATATACTAATTACCCTAAAAATTTGTACATATCTTCATGACCATATCTTCCAAAAATTTTAAATCATATTAAATACATGAAATATTGAAATAAAAATTACCTCATGCCATATTTTCCTGGCATTTATCTTTGTAAGGGGAAGTTTTCACAAATAAATTACTACGGATAAAAAAAAGTGAAAAATCAACTTACTCTTAAGAATATTTCTAAATTTTATTCTAAAATTTATATAGGAAAATAAAAGTTAAGAAATAGCCATTCAACTTTGTGAAAGGAGATTACAGAAAGAATCTTGCTCTAACATATGATTTCATGTTAAAAACTCTAAAAGTGAAACCAATTTGTTTCTTGTAAGGACAGTTCCTAGAACAATGCAAAAGAAAATGTTATGAACAGTCTTAGGTAAATACAGATGCTTGAAATATGATATCTATGTTATTAAGCAGGGAGAAATGCCAGATTGTTTAGCAGATGGAGATAGGAAAGCCAAATTTCTATACAGAAAAAAATAAACCTGGACCTCTACTGTATGATTTATAGAAAAGAAGATTCAATGAAACAAAGAGTGTAAACCTCAAAGTTGATTTAAAAAAAATAAACTAGAAATCATGTGGGGAACCATTTGCATTCCAGAAATATATAAATAAATTAATTATAAAAATAAAGAGCTTATTTGATGAAAACTGAGGGATGCACTTTTATCCAAATGAAGATTTCTGATTAAAGAAAAATGTCACAAATTTTTGCATGTCTGAAATCATGAAAAGGGTTGGAGATGTGAATCAGTGATTAAGTTCATTTCCTGGTACTAAAAAGAAAAAATGTATATATTTCATTATTTATGTAGGTATTCTCTACTAAGGGAATGGTGAAGAAAAATGTGCTGAGTTATTGTTATAGAAAAATGCAACCAAAAGCTGTAACAAATACACAAAGTCAAAAATTTCAAATCATTGAATGAAAATATTAGAATATAAAATAATGTTTATACTTAGTGTTATTGGAATTCATACAAAACATGCAAAATTGAATGTCTTATTTCACAAAAGTAAACATAAGAATATATATAAAATATAGTAAATGGTTACTATCAACAAAAGGCATCTACCAGAGAGAACAACAGCACCAAATATATAGGATATAATAAAAAAAAAGGAACTTCATGATGATTGACCAGTATGTTATCCAGTATGACAACTTTTAAAATATATTCATCAATATATAAAATATTCCTTAGTAAACATTAGTGGAAATAATAATAATAATAATAATAATAATAATAATAATAATAATAATAATAAATGCAAGCACAGGTTCATTTTAGTGACATATGAAGGGGGAACTGTAATAGTCATTATTTATGGTATGTAAAGCTATATAGATTCCACCAGAAATATCATGATGCATTTATTTCAGTTTATTTTCTAATTAGAAAATGATTCTCCCTTATAAAATAAAAAGTGAGTAGTTTTCTTATTGTAAACAACCCCACAAAATACTACTTGAAGACAAAGTACAGCCACAAGAAAGCAAAATCCATTGAATATGCAGGATATAGTAAATAAAAGAACCTCATATTCAATTGGCCATTTTTATTTCCCATTAGTTATGGAGCCATCTTTAGAGTATATTCATAAAAAAGTCTTGCATAGAAAATATTCTTTCTAAATATTTAGTAACAAGATTTTACACAGTACTGTGAAAAGTCCAAGATTAGTAATAAGTGTCAGAAGTAAAAGTGTAAATAATAGGCATAGAGCACCTCACCCAGAAGAACTTCCAGAAAAGAAGTATTCATTTGACGCCACTAATTAGAAAATACTCTCATAGTTAAGGGAAATATTGAAGATCTATATCAGAACACAGTTGAATCCATTCAACCTTTTTAATGTCTGTGATTATATTCATGCTAACTGCATATAATTTTTACTACTGAAGTTGTATTTAAGGAGTCATAATCAATAAATAATTCTTTTCATTTTATGAATTTTAGAGAAAACCATACATACACAACCTCCCACAATACTCCTTTAAGGTACAATTATTTTACAAAACTGAATTCATATTGATACTGCTGAAGCATTTATTGCCAAATTTTATGCTCTTAGAGTAAACCAAAATATTTAAGAAAGATCCAAACATGTAAATATTAAGTACCAAAAAATATTCTTGAATAAAACGGTACTCAGAGGCTGGAGTAGTGTCTCAGAGGCAGAACACTCCCCTAGCATGCTTGAGGCACTGAGTTCAATACTCAGTACCACATAAAAATAAAATAAAGGTATTCGGTCCATCTACAACTAAAAATTAAATGTTTAAAAAATCATAAAAAAAGGTACTCAGTAATTGTGTCAGTATTTCTCCTCATTCAACTCAATGCTAAATCCTTGGTTTAAAAGATGATAGTCCCAGCTCTAATGTCATCTCTCCAAAAGCCTTTCTTTGATGACTTTGATGCTGTACCATATTTCATTAAAGCGTATCATTTTGGTTTTTATTTAATAGTGAAATGCTTAGTTTTAATAGTGATATTTAAAATTGCTTGTCCCATTGGAAATTGTACTATTAGACTTGAGACAAGTGATAGGTATATTAGTAGAATCCTAAAAAAATTGAATGACTAATTTAAACACAAAAATATTTCCCAAATAAAATTTAAAATAAAGTAAGACAATAGAGTGCACAATGACAAAATAAATATCGTCAAGTACCATAATATGTTACTAAGTCAGTAAAAAGAATCAAGAGGAAAGAAAAGTCATTTTTTGGGGAAGTAGAGTATTCCATAATATTTTACTTATGTCATTAATTTATTATTATAATTATGATAAATCTGATATTAATTATTTTTCAATAATGCATTATATTATTAAAACTAGATTTTGAAGATCTTTTTGAAAAAACCCTCAATATCTTACTTTTACAATTCATCTGTGTAATGGTTATTGAGTTATTTTACTTCACAGAAAAATAATCCTTGGTTTTGAGTCATATTTTCCACCTTTGCTTTAAATTCTCTACCAATTATGTATTTTTATATTTATTTCTGCATAGCTACAATTTTTAGTGATTTTCAATATAAACTTCAATTGAATCATTCTGGTTAATTATGAAAAGTGTGTTTTGCTATTCAAGATTTGTTTGTGGTCAGGTTTGATCCCAAATAGACTTATATTTACTTTTAAGTATCTTCATTTTTTTTTCCACATGGGAATATTAATATTTATTCACTTTACAATTTTTGAAATTTCAATGATTTTTAAATATTTTATATTGTATTAATTATGATAATTATTGTGTACTTATCATTTTGCATGATTCTTCCATTTTTAGATAATATGAAAATAAAAGTTTGTTTTACTTTGTTATTCTCATAAGTAAAGATTTTAATGTCTTCTAAAAACTAAATATATATATTTTGGAAATTTTATATAATAGAAACTGGTGCGATAGCTTTTAAATTTTCTGTGATATAATTACATTGAACAATAATCAGAACATCTCTTTCCCAATGATACGTTTCACATATTTTAGTCAAATTTCCTTCTATTTTGTGTTTTTATCTGGATAATTTCATCATATTTTTCTTGCTATAAAATCACTTTATGAAGTCTTTTCTTATAAAGCACATCTCTTAATCTCCAGATAAACTTCATAACTTCTCAAAGAATATGAATTCCTTTTCTCCATTTAAGATAAAGTCCACCACTGGACATAGCATTTCAAACTGATCTTATGAAGCCCTTGTGTAAGGAAATATTGTCTCATCTAATTTATTTTTCATTTGAGTGCTTACATAACTTAGGAATTTGCAGCTGTTTACATGGTATATTTGCGAAAACCAAACCTTCAAATAGCTGTTCATTACTAGTCCTTCTGTTCATAATGTTGTTAATTTTCTTAAAGAAATATTTTTGTCACATTCAAATGTAAATTGGCATCCAGAAAAATGTTAGCTGAGAACCATGTATTTGCTTATCCAACTTGCTCAACTATGCCCTACTTCCCTACATAATGTGCAGATGTTCAACTGTCTGTTTCCTTATTTCTTTCTTTATTTTCTTCTTGTATGACAATGTTTGGAATAACATGTCACATTTAAGAATAACTCAAGTGCAACATCTCATATTCTTTTTTTTTTTGCATATGTGTGTGTGTGGGGGGGGTTGTCTTCATACCAGTACTTTGGATAATAATGATCATTATATTCCACCATCATTAATTATCCCATACACCCTCTTTCCCCTCCAACCCCTCTATGGGCAGAGGGGTTGGAGGGGAGAGAGGGTGTATGGAATAATTAATAATGATGGAATGTATTCTATTCTTCCCATGCTCCCTCCGCTTACCCCACTATGAATCAGCCTCTTTATATCAAAGAAAGCATTCAGCATTTGGTTTTGGGGATTGGCAAACTTCACTTAGCATTATCTTATCCGCAAATTCCATGATTTTATTCTCTTTTAATGCTGAGTAATATTCCATTGTATATGTATACCACTTTTTTTATTCTTTAATTTATTGAACGCATCTAGGTTGGTTTTACAGTTTAGGTATTGTGAATTTTGCTGCTAGAAACATTGATGTGGCTGTGTCCCTGTAGTATGCTGATTTTAAGTCCTTTGGGTATAGACCAAGGAGAGGGACAGCTGGGTCAAATTGTGCTTCCATTCCCAATTTTTCAAGAAATCTGCATAATGCTTTCCATATTGGCTGTACCAATTTGCAGTCCCACCAGCAATGGATAAGTAGTACCTTTTTCCCTGCATCATTGCTAACACTTATTGTTGTTTGTATGCATAATATCTGCCTTTCTGACTGGAGTGAGATGAAGTCTTAGAGTGGTTTTTATTTGCATTTCTCTAATTGCCAGTGATGATGAACTTTTTAATGCATTTGTTGGATGATTGTATATCATTTTCTGAGAAGTGTCTCCTCAGGTCCTTGACCCATTTATTGATTGGGTTATTTGTTTGTTTTTGGTGGTTAGCTATTTGAGTTCTTTATATACCCTAGTGATTAGTGCTCTATCTGAAGTGTGAGGGGTAAAGATTTGCTCCCAAGATGTAGGCTCTCTATTCACCTCACAGATTATTTCTTTTTATGAGACTAAGCTTTTTATTTTGAGTTCATTCCATTTATAGATTCTTGATTTTAATTTTCTTGCCACGGGAGTCTTATTAAGGAAATTGGGGCCTAATTTCACATGATGGAGATTAGGGCCTACTTTTTCTTCTATTAGACACAGAGTCTCTTGTTGTTTTTCTAGGTCCTTGATCCATTTTGAGTTTGTGCATGGTGAAAGATAAGGGTTTGATTTCATTTTGTTGCATATGAATTTCCAGTTTTTCCAGCACCATTTATTAAAGAAGCTATCTTTTCTCCAATGCATGTTCTTGGCACCTTTGTCTAATATAAGATAATTGGGTTAGTCTCTGTGTCCTCTATTCTGTACCATTGGTCACCAGTCTGTTTTAGTGCCAATACCATGCTGTTTTTGTTCCTATTTTTTGTAGTATATTTTCAGGTCTGGTATAGTGATGCCACCTGCTTCACTCTTCCTGCTAAGGATTACTTTAGCTATTCTGGATCTCTTATTTTTCCAGATAAATTTTATGATTGTTTTTTCTATTTCTATGAGGAATGTCATTGCAATTTTGACTGAAATTGCATTACATCTATATAGTGCTTTTGGAAATATGGTCATGTTGATAATATTAATTCTGCCTATTCAAGAGCAAGGTAGATCTGCTTTGATTTATTTCACTAGGTGTCTATAATTTTCAGTATATAGAGCTTTCACCTCTTTCATTAAGTTGATTCCCAAGTTTTTTTTTTTTGAGGTTTGAGAATGGAGTAGTTTACCTCACTTCCCTTTCTGAGGATTTGTCATTGATATACAGAAATGCCTTTGATTTATGGGTATTGATTTTAAATCCTGCCACTTTCCTGAATTCATTTACTAGTTCTAGGAGTTTTCTGGTGGAAATTTTAAGGTCTTCCAGGTATAGAATCATATCATCTGCAAATAGTACCAATTTGAGTTCTTCTTTTCCTATGGATATCCCTTTAATTTCTTTCATCGGTCTAAATGCTCTGGCCAGTGTTTCAAGAACTATGTTAAATAGAAGTGGTGAAAGAGTGTATTCCTATCTTGTTCCAGTTTTTAGAGAGAATTCCTTCAATTGGTCTCCATTCAGAATGATGTTGGCCTGGGGCTTAGTTAACATGGATAGCCTTTATGATGTTGAGATATGTTGGTGTTATCCCTAGTTTTTCTAGTGTTTTGAACAAAAAAGGTGCTATGTTTTGTCAAATGCCTTTTCTGACTCTATTGAGATGATCACATGGTTCTTAACTTTGAGTCTATTGATGTGATGAATCACATTTATTGATTTTCGTATGTTGAACCAACTTTTCATCCCTGCATGAATCCTGCTTGATTATGGTGCATCATCTTTTTGGTATGTTTTTGTATTCAATTTTCCAGAATTTTTTTTGAGAATATTTGTATCTATGTTCATTAGAGATATTGGTCTGAAGTTTTCTTTTTTTTGATGTGTCTTTGCCTAGTTTTAGAATCAGAATGATGTGTCCTCATAGAATGAGTTTGGAAGTGCTGCCTCTTTTTCTATTTCCTGAAATAAATTGGAGAGTATTAGTATTAGTTCTTCTTTAATGTTCTTGTAGAACTTGGCTGTGTATTGATCTGGTCCTGGGCTTCTCTTGGTTGGTAGACTTTTGATGGTGTATGCTACTTTGTCACTTCAAATTGTATATATCATCCTGTTTCAATTTGGGCAAATTATATGACTCTAGAAATTTGTCCATGCCTTTGATATTTTCTATTTTATTGGAGTACAGTCTTTCAAAATAATTTCTAATTACCTTCTGTATTTCTGTAGTGTCTGTTGTGATATTTCCTTTTTCATCATGTATGTTACTAATTTCAGTTTTCTCTATCCTTCTCTTCGTTAGCATGGCTAAGGGTCTGTCCATTTTATTTATTTTTTCAAAGAACCAACTTTTTGTTCTGTCAATTTTCAATTGTTTCGTTTGTTTAAATTTCATTTATTTCAGGTCTGATTTTAATTATTTTCTGTCTTCTCCTGCTTTGAGTTTTGATTTGTTCTTCTTTTTCTAGGGCTTTGAGATGTAGTGCTAAGTCATTTATTTGTTGATGTTTTTCTTCTTTTAAGGACTGAAGTCCATGCAATGAATGTTCTTCTTAGAATTGCTTTCATAGTGTCCCAGAGATTTTGATATGTTGTATCTGTGTTCTCATTCACCTGTAAAAACTTTTGAATCTCCTCCTTGATGTCTTCTGTAACCCATTGTTCATTCATAGCATATTATTTAGTCTCCAGGTGTTGGAGTAGGTTTTATTTCTTATTTTATCATTGATTTCTAATTTCATTCCATTATTATCTGATAGAATTCAGGGTTGTATCTCTACTTTTTTAATATTTTCTGATAATTGCTTTGTGGCATAGTATATGGTCTATTTTAGAGAAGGATCCATGTGCTGCTGTAAAGAAATTATATTCCTTGTTGAAAGTTGAAATATTCTATATATGTCAGTTAAATCTAAGTTATTGATTGTATTATTGAGTTCTATAGTTTCTTTGTTGAGCTTTTTCTTGGAAGATCTATCTAGTGATGAAAGAGGTGTGTTAAAGGCACCCAAAATTACCGTGTTGTGTTCTCTTTGACTCTTGAACTTGAGAAAAGTTTGTTTGATGAACATAGCTACTCTCTTGTTTGGGGCATAATTGTTAAGTCTTGTTGGTGTGTAGATCCCTTGAGTAGAATGTAGTGTCCTTCTTTATCCTTTTTGATTGACTTTACTTTGTAGTCTAGTTTATTTGATATGAGAATGGAAACTCCTGCTTGCTTCCTCATTCCAAGTGAGTGGTATGACTTTTGTCAACCCTTCCCCCTTAGTCTGTGAATGTCTTTTTCTATGAGATGAGACTCTTGGAGGCAGCATATAATTGGGTCTTTTTTTAAAAAAATCCAATCTGCTAGTCTATGTCTTTTGATTGGTGAGTTTGGGCCATTAATATTCAGGGTTATTATTGAGAAATGATTTGTATTCCCAGGCATTTTTGTTTATTTTTGGTATTTAACGTGACTTGGTTTCTCCTCTGATTAGATTTTCCTTTAGTATAGTCCCTCCCTCTGCTGATTTTCATCATTGTTTCTCATTTCCTCTTCTTGGAATATTTTGCTTAGGATGTTCTGTAATGCAGGCTTTCTAGTTGTAAATTCCTTTAACTTTTGTTTATCATGGAATGTTTTATTTCATCCTCAAATCTAAAGCTTAGTTTTGCTGGGCATCCATTTTCTTTCAGAGCTTGGTATATATTGTTCCACCATCCCCTGGCTTTGAGGGTCTGGGTTGAAAACTCTGCTTAGATATGAATTGGTCTCCCCTTATATATGATCTGATTTCTCTCTTGCAGCTTTTAAGATTTTATCCTTATTCTGTATGCTAAGTGTCTTCATTATAATCTTCCTTGGTGTAAATCTGTTGTAATTTTGCACATTTGGTGTCCTGTAAGCCTCTTGTATTTAGTTTTCCAATTTGTTCTTCAGAGATTGTGCATTTCTTTGGTTTGAAACTCTGTGCCTTCCTCTATCCCAATAACTCTTGGATTTAGTCTTTTGATGCTGTTCCATAATTCTTGGATCTTCTGTTTCTGGTTTCTAACTTTCTTTACTGTGTAATCAACTGTATTTTCAAGATTTTATAATTTGTCTTCATTATCTGATGTTATTTCTTCCAAGTGATCTAGTCTGTTAGTTATGCTTTCTGTTGAGTTTTTTATTTGATTTATTGTATCCTTCATTTCAAGGATTTCTGACTTTTTCTTTCAGGGTCTCTATCTCTCTCTTGAAGTAATTTTTTGCTACCTATATTTGTCTCTTATCTCGTTGTCAGAGTGAAGAACTTTTGCTTGTATTTGCTCATTTAGATCATGCTTTAATTCACAGATTATTTTAATTATGAGCCTTCTGAACTTCTTCTCTGACATTTCATCAACTTCACTGTCCATGGGTTCTGTTATTATAGTGTCCTCATTTGTTTGGGCCACTTTCCCCCCTTATTTTTTCATGTTGTCTATGTGTCTTCCTTTCTTTTTTTTTATTATTGGTCGTTCAAAACATTACAAAGCTCTTGACATATCATATTTCATACATTTGATTCAAGTGGGTTATGAACTCCCATTTTACCCCGTATACAGATTGCAGAATTTGTCTTCCTTTCTTGCAGAGTGGATCTGAGTTATTACAGTTTTTTCCCTATGTTCTTATAGTACCTGTACAGGTTGTTTCTGCCTCACCTTGGTGATGGGCTTCCAGACCCTGCTGTGTCCCTCAATGAATACTTCTGCATCCTGTTTCTGGGACCTGAGTAAGTTGGAGTGGATGGACCTGGGTTGTTGGGCTTGACCTCCCATGGTAGTCTGCTGAGAGGAAGGGGTGATCCTATGCCAAAGGTTAGGCTCTGGTAGTATCTGCCCTGCTGGGGTAAGGGTAAACTGGGCCTACTGATAGCCTGGAACCCACTTGGGCTGCTGTGGCAATCTGGGCCATCTCATCTCCCACAGTAGTTCACTGGACACATCTCATGTTCTTGACAAATTTCTTTCTCTGTGTTGATCAAATTTTGGTCACTGACAAATACCTGAGATAAACAGCATATAAGAAGGCAAAGATTTGTTTGTATTCATAGCTTCCAAGGTTTCCACCAATAGAAACTTGTTTCTGTCATTTGAGACCAGAGGCAGCATAGTTCAACATGGTAGATAATGCCTATTCCACCTTGTGGTAACCAAAGCAAAAATATCAGAAAGGATGTAGCCAAGATCTCAGTAGCTCTTTTGAGGGCATGGCCCCAATGACCTATTTTCCTTTTTACTAGACCCAATCCGTTAAAGGTTTCATTACATCCCTGAAATGCCAACTTTGAAGACCCAAGCTCTTAATATGTGGGGCTGTGGGTGTTGTTATAAATCCCACCTATAGCACTCGTTCAGGAAATTTATATCATGAAAGAATGAGAAAAATTATCTTCTTCCTCCTCCTCCTCCTCCTCTTCCAATTCTCCTTCTTCTTCTTCTCCTCCTCCTCCTCCTCCTCCTCCTCCTCCTTCTTCTTCTTCTTCTTATTTGTACCAGGTATTGATCCTAGGGGTGTTTAACCACTTAGCCACATCCCCAGCCCTTTTGTATATTTTTATGTAGAGACAGGCTTTTAATGAGTTGCTTAGGGCCTCACTAAATTGCTGAGGCTGGCATTGAATTTGAAATTCTTCCACCTCAGCCTCCAGCACCCTAGTATTGGATATTATCATGGAACATTCAGTTAGGAAAAATGTATATTTCCTTGTGGAGTTTAAGAGAATGGGATGATTTATGGAAAAAGAACATTAGACTTGGTCTTAATTTAAAACTTAAAATTCTAATTTATCTTGTTACTTATAGAGCAGAGACTAATAATTGAAAAAAAATATATTGATTCAGATTTTGACTTCTTCCTAAAATTCAATCAACTTAGTTTTACTCCCAAAGCAGTGTTTGTGTGGCATGAGAAAAAAGATCTATCTTGTTCTTGGTATAATCTGACCTTCTATCTACATTTATTTGATTATCAAAATTGCCATTTTCTCCATTTTCTTGAAATAATGTATCATCTCCCATTTCTCCTCAAAATATTTTTCCACTTCCCATGTAAGGACTTTTCCTTTCTTTTACAAAATAAGAGGACATTTTCCAAGAGAATACACTTAAATTACTACTGCCAAACTAACCTAATTGGCACTTTTTCTTTCTCATTCCTTCACATATAACAGGTAAGGCCTATGCCTCACATTCTGGTACCCGAATTGCCTTCCTCTAATCTACTTAAAGTCTCAATATGATGATGAAAATTTTCTATATTATGCTTATTTCTTTTTTATTACCACTGGTTACTTTCATCAGTAATTTCAGTCTCAAGCCATTATTATCTTTAAGCAAAACCTCCATTACCAAAAGAACATCATCCCACAATTTTCCTCCAAAGAATGGTATTGTCAAATATTTAATTACCAGAATGCTTGAAACAATTATTTTCCCATTATACTTCACAAATTCTTATTTTATTTTCCATCATATCTCTTTTTTTGTGCCCTCTCTCACATCAACAAATGACAGATTGATAATCTCCATTATTAAATTTATTACTAACATGATTTTAATTTCCAAACATGCCTGCACACAGAACATATCTAAATAACTATTCTGAGTTCTAAATTACCCACATTTTTACTTGCATACTTCTATTTTAGTTTTCACAGATTCTTCAAATTCCTCAAAGTCAGACTTATTCCATTCTAAACAAACTTAATTTTCTTTTTATTTCCTGTGATTTAAATGAATAAAATCACCTTTAACTTTAACTCCTTTAATACAAACTGGCACATAATAATCATTCTTGATTCCTTTTATCTTCTCACTCTGGTAGGTAGAATAAGAAGTTCCAGAGATGTTCATGTTTTGATCATCATCTCTTTGAATATGTGACCAAAGTAATTTAGAATATAAAATTAAGGTTAAGCATCTTGAGATGAGAAGTTCCTCCTGGATTTCTGATTATGCTCAGTCTATTTACAGAAGTCCTTAAATATGGATGATGACTCTTCAGGTCATGGTCAAAGGGAGATAAAAGATGGGAAGAATCTAATTACATGATAGTATTGGTTCTGAAATGTAGGAAACTGTGTGCATGAGGACTGGAGAAGTCTTCTAGGATCTAAAGGTGACTGCCTATTAAAACAAGAAAACAAAACTCAGTCCTACCATCCCATTGAATTGAATTCTACAAACCCAAAAAGTCATGAAACAGATAATTCAAAAAAAAAAAAAGAAAGAAAAAAACAGAATGAATAAGGTACATCAATAACTTTATTTTAGGTAGTATGTCCTATTCTTAACTTCTGATCTATAAAAATGGAGAGCAACTTATTATATATTTATCAGTTATTTTATTTAATACATTTGGTACCATGGATTGAAACCAAAGGTGATTAACCACTGAGTCACATTCCTAGCCCTTTTATTTATTTTTTATTTATTCATTTTTTAAAATTTTGAGACAGGGTTTCACTAAGTTGCTTAGGGCCTTGGTAAGTTGCTGACACTGGCTTTGAGCTTGTGATCCTCCTGCCTTAGCCTCCTAAGTGGTTGGGATTTACAGGCATGTGCCACCACACCTGGTTCTATGTGAATTATCTTCAAAACTTCTTGAAAAATTATACTTCATTATTTACTATATCAAAGTCATATCACAAGTCATTTCTTACTAAAAGATGCAAGTAGTTCACTTTCCTGTCCGAATAAACTTTGAATTTCTTAAAATAACATTCTTAGTCCTTCACAGACATATACCTAAAGATCAATTTTCATCTTTTTACATTCTTTTCTATTTGCATTCTAGATTCCTATTATTTTGTGGAACTGCTTGGTTGTTCACGCTAGGCTTCAGCTATTAATTTACCTGGGTTTGTAGAATTCAGTTCCATGACATGGTAGAACTGAGGGTTGTTTTCTTCTTTTCAAACTATCATGCTTTGGGTATTGTTTTCTGAACACCAAAATGTGGTTCATTATAAGTTTGCCTAATCCCTGCTCTCTTATCCTGTATATTTCCTGATCTAAATTTCCCTTACAAATTGGATACTTTCTTTAATTAAGATATTTACATAAAGCCTGGTTCCATGATCATTTGAAAAAATCAATCTTACTGTAAATCTAGTCACTATTTTTATGAGAGTGTTTTTGTCTTTTAATCTAAATACATTGGATGTATAAAGCAGGATGAGTTTAGAGGGATACAATTTAATTTTTTGATATCCACTATGTACTTTAGATTTTAAACACATATGTAGAAGTATTATAAGGCATGCCATATGCTATTTAAATAAATTTGAATGTTTACTAAATCATGATTCTATATTTCTGAAGCAGTACTTGAACCAACGTTCTAACTTCATAAAACTTTATCCTTAAAAATTAATAAAATGCTAGAAAATAAATTTGAATAATTTAATAAAATAAAATTTTGATTAAATAAAATTTGATTAAATTCAATATCATTTGAATTTAATAATAAAATGTTGTAGATAACTAAGACATATTATATTAAAAATTTGGGATTTTCTCAAATTGGAAACATATTTTTCCAGAGAGGAAAACAGTGTACACATAATCTTTTATTTCCTAATACTCTTCATGATAGATAAATAAGC
Source organism: Ictidomys tridecemlineatus (assembly GCF_052094955.1). Taxonomy (NCBI): domain Eukaryota; kingdom Metazoa; phylum Chordata; class Mammalia; order Rodentia; family Sciuridae; genus Ictidomys; species Ictidomys tridecemlineatus. Next base: position 44,302,950 of record NC_135485.1, on the reverse strand, counting down.
CTAAGAGTATCCCAGAATTTTTTTTTTAATTTATGTGTTCCATATATAGAAAATATAACATTGCTTTTCTAAAATTGTGATCCTCTGTTATCCAAAGAACTAATGAGAAAAGAAGAAGTATAAGAAAGAAAAATAAACCACATCATTCTCCACTGACTTTGGGGGGAAGAAAGATACATTCTGTAATTAGTATAAATCAACAGAGAGCTCTCTGTTGGCTTCTTACAGTACTCTGATCAATGTCTTGGATATTTTCATTGAGTTTCAAATTTCTTTCAAAATTATTCTCTTCAGCTTTTGAGCCTCTGGAATTTTCAAATTTATTCCTCTCAAAATCTCATTATTTCTCCCACTCTCATTATTTCTCCCATTATTAGATAATGATCTATTAAAGGAGAATCCAGATTTTATAGCACCTAGATTTTCCCTTTATAACCAGATTAGAAGAACTTCTTATTCTAATGAGAAATGGGATAATATAAAATTTGGGAAAGTCATTATAGTCATGAAATGCCATAAAAATTTTATCTCCTGTCAATAACCTATAGATTGTGAATTTTTCATTGAGGACGCAATGATATAAATGAAATAAGTGAAAGAAAGGCAGAAAAATTATAGCAGGATATTTTCTAGTTCTGAGAAGTTATCCCTCTGATATTTTGAATTATCATACAAATAAATAGAGTAAAATTCCAGGGAAATCAATTGATGCTTTTGAAATATTTATGCCTTGTATCAAGTATATTTTCCGGGTAATTTTAATTGAATATGTGAAATACCAACAAAAATTGAAATGAAAAAGGGTGAAAATGTGTAACTTTCTGATTCATGAAAAAGAAACCAAGTACTCTCCAGAATTTATTGAGCATATGAAATAAATACACAGAGATTATACAAAGCACAAAAACACATAAAATCAGAGAGATGTGGGGATTATAACATGTCTGTTTTTGTGAGTTATATTAGGTGGGTTAAATTTTTCTAGAAATTTGCTTGGTGCCATTTTATACAGAGGCATAATGAAGGTCAGACTGAATTTTTTACTGATTACTTGGAAGTGCATGATGGCGTGTATAGGGTAAAACTAAAAGCAAGAAAACAGATGGAATTAACACTCAGGAAATTATCTAGAAAGGTTTATAAAGTAGTCAAGTGTGAATGAGAAGGGAACATCAGTGAACATAGAAAGGAGAGAAAGCATTCAAGAACTATTTCGAGACAGAAAAATCTTCAAGAAAAAAATCCTTGATATCTGTCCTGAACTATAGGAATAGTAGTACATTTAGCAATAAAGAAAATAAAAAGAATTCAGAAGAGTTGGAAGTAAAAAAAAATGATGAATTCTGTTTTATACATCAGGTTTTCAGTGCTTCCATATTATTCAAATGGTGATGAGAAGAAATAGAATTTAGAAATGTGAGTTCACCGAGATCAATTTTGGAAATAATTAACCTGTAATTGATAGTAGGAGTTTTGGATGTAGATAAAATCTCTTAGGATTTGGATCAAAATCAAGAATAATATGAGGTCAAAGATGAAGCTGTGTTCTATCATTTATGTTTAAAGGACAAGACTAATGGTAATTTGAAAATGAAATAATAAAATAACTGAAATAGGGATAAAAGCACAACAGCAGTGATAGCAGCACACTTCTAACACTAGGTGGAGCTCAATGTTCCTCTTTACTATTATATTTCATGGGGGGGGGGTTTGGGTCAAGTTTAAGGCAATGTTGTTTTTCTGCACAAGAAATGGACAGTCTCCATTTTGCTCTATGATTTTGTTTGTTTTCCTTTTATGTCCTAGGGATGTGATCTTAGGCAAAGATGTTGTTATCTTTAGTCCTAGGATTTAGAGTAAGTGATACCCAGTTGAGCCCTAGGCATTAAGGCAAACCATCTCCAGGCCCCAACTCTTGCTTTCCTTAACCTTCATCATCACTACTTTCCCAAAATTGATATCTGAACCACCTGCGTCATAATGAACTAATCCAAACACCAGTTTGCTGACTGAGAACAGAGTGGGTGGAGTGGTGTTCTGGTAAACTGCAAACAGGTATCACTTGTAATCCTTTTGTTTGGTAAAGTTTGGAAGAATTAATTCAGGTAAAATATGCAGTCATGGGCCTAAGGAAATGTGACCATGAATTCCAAGGTCTAAGTCAACCTGGTTCAATGTGATAGCCAGTAGCCACTAGCCACTAGCCACTAGCAACTTGTAGCTATTGAATACACTGATATGATCACTTGTGTTTAAGAACAGAATTTATAATTGGATGTAGTGCAATTAAATTAAATTTAAAATTAGAATCTGATACATGTATCAATAAAATTTTAGTTGTATTTGTAACCACATGGTTATGTGTGACTATTTTTCAGTATAAATTTAATACAACTTAGATACAATCAAGTGTTTCTGATAAAAAAAAATCTAGCATCTATATGGATGGTGTGGTGGATTGATGATTGTGCTCTAAGTTCACACTTGGTATTGAAGCTTTAACACAAAAAAAGCATATAAAATAGGGGTTGGGATTGTGGATCAACAGTAGCGCACTTGCCTGGCATACGTGAGGCAGTGGGTTCGATTCTCAGCACCACATTAAATAAATAAATTGTGAACAAATTCTTACCACGCTAATCAGATAGAGCACTAATGCTGAGGGCCATTACCAAGTAGGAATGACGCATCGAAATTTCCTTGCCAAGCATACCCCATGCTGCTTAGAGGACATTCGATGGGACATTGCATGCATGCTTTAATAAGGTGACCTTGCTCAAGGACCAAGGCGGATCTGGGTTTAGAGCTGATCAGGTTTGAGGAAGTAACCGGCTCCTTGAGTTTAAGGCGTTGCCGGTTTAAGATAATGGGTTTTAGGGAAGTTGGAGATTGAAGATTATTGCTGGGATTAGGGTGTTCCTGCTACTTGTTCCCGTTGAGTTCTCGTGAGATTAAAATGGGATTTGGAGATAGCCTCGTGGAGTAGGTGAATTGTGCAAGCAGACGGCAGAACGCGATTGCCCCTGGACCTGTGTGGAGGCGGTGTGAGAGCGAGAATAAAGAATTGCTGTTTGAACCTACAAAGGTATGTGGTGGCTCGTGATTCTGGTGCCAAGCCGAGACATTGGCCTTGGCATTATGGTGGCCCGTACTGGGAAGTCTGAAGCTTGGGGGTAAGTGAATTTGCTCGATCCTGAAGGAGAGCAAAAAAATGGGTGACCATTTCAAAAAACAACGTGTTCTTGTTTTGATTTATTTTGTTTTTATTTCAAGTTGCCTGTTCCTAGAACTTTCTCAGGCAAACTGGGGAAAATGGTTGACTCAAGGTTTGAAGTTTTTCGCCTCCGAGGAAGAGAGATTGTTAGAGGAAGGAGGCATCCCAGTAAGACCAAGAACAATTAGGGTATATGTTGATACAGTACAAAAATGTAGCCCATGGCTTTATAAAGATGAGTTATTAAGTATATCAATGGGACCATCATGGTATCCTGTAGAAGGATTTTTCTTCAATAAGAAAGAGATGGCTAGTTCTATTTACTATATTTGTCTAAGATCTTGGTTTTTTCAGACATCTGATTAATAGAATATATAAAGAATTCAAAAATCTTAATGCCAAAAAACCAAATAACCCAATCAATAAATAGGTCAAGTAACTGCAAATCCATAATACTCTAAGATTTCATCTCATTCCAGTCAGAATGGTAGCTATTAAGAGTACAAACAACAAGAAGTATTGGCGAGGATGTAGGGAAAAAGGCACACTCATACATTGCTGGTAGGACTGCAACATGGTACAGTCAGTATGGAAAGCAGTATGGAGAATCCTTGGAAAACTGGGAATGGAACCACCATTTGACCCAGCTATCCCTCTCCTCGGCCTATACCCAAAGGCCTTAAAAATAGCACACTACAGGGACACAGCCACATCAATATTTCTAGCAGCACAATTCACAATATCTAAACTGTGGAACCAAACCTAGATGCCCTTCAGTAGATGAATAAAGAAATGTGGTATACATATACAATGGAATATTACTCAGCATTAAAAGAGAATAAAATCATGACATTTACAGGTAAATGGATGGAGCTTAAGAATGTAATGCTAAGTGAAATTACCCAATCCCCTCAAAACAAATGCCAAATGATTTCTCTGAGTTAAGGATGCTGATCCATAATATGCTGAGGGGTAGGAGGATTAAATGAACTCTAGATAGAGCAAAGGGGTAAAGGGGAGGGAAGGGAAGGGATAACATAGGGGTAGGAAAGATGGTGGAATGTGATGGTCATTATTATCCTAAGAAATGTAAGAAGACACAAAGGATGTGACTCTACTTTGTACACTACCAGAGATATGAAAAATTGTGCTCCATATGTGTAATATGAATTGTAATGAATTATGTTGTCATATATAACAAATTAAAATTTAAAAAAATAACTAAAATAAATAAAAAATAGGGAGAATCAACAACATATACACACACACATATATATATATATATAAAAGACTTTATTAATGACTTTTATGTTATTTATTGAAATTATAATATTTTAACCATTTTGAGAAAATAATTTTATGTCAAAATAATGTATCATACAGACAATATATATTTATATTACATATTGTATAATATGATACATTTTAACACGTATTATACATAAAATGTTCACAGATAAAATAAATTAATATATAAATATACTTATATGTGATATATAAATAAAATAAAATATAATTATTTTTCACTTTAGACTTTTTAAACATGATTACTAGAAATTTAAAACAGCATATGTGTATCTCATTTTATTTTTATTAAACAGCATGAGAGTAATCAAAGGGAATATCATATGTTACATTTCTCTTGCTACATAACAAATTACTAAAAGTTTAGTGAGGTTAAAAATATATATATTTGTATCTCTCAGAGTTTTCATGGTTTAGGAGTCTGGATATAGTTTAGCTCTTTCTTCTCTGTAGGGTCTCATAATCTCTTTTTTCTGGACATGGTGGATTTTCATGGAAAGGCTCCTGAAGGGAATTCCTGTTCAGGTTGTTAGAATTCATTCCAATGTGGTTGCAATGTTGAAACCTGCAGCTCCCACAGGCAGCCTGCAATTCTTTCCCATGAGGCATCTCCATAGTCAATTCACAACATAGCTGCTTGTTGAAGGCCAGCAAATAGCAAAAGTGACTCAAGTGACAGATTCATGTAGTATAACATCATTAATGGGAGTTATATCTCAACAGCTTGTCATAAATTATCACTTAATCATGAAGGAGACATCTTCTTACATTGCCATCTTCTGTGATGAAGAACAAGTCTCAATTACATTTCAAGAATAAAGAATTACAAAATTCATGGACATATGTAGGCAGACATCCTTTGAGAGGGAGCACCATAGGGTATGTCTGCCACACATGTGCAGTTTCACATATCTATCCCTGTCAATGGTGGACCACATTTTCAGTTAGGGTACGGAGCACTATTTTTATTGAGTTTTCATGAGGTTAATTGAATTTAATACTTCTCTTGGAACAAATCTACATTACTTGAATGGAAATTAATTACATAAAGAAAAAAATAGTGTTCAGCAAAGCTCTAAGTAGCTATTCCATTTGTTTATACGATGACAGTAGCTGAAAAGGTAATATAATACTGTAAGACAAATTGTAGCTTGAAATATTGCTTTTGAGGCTGGAAAACTAAAGACCACTTGTCTTAGGGAAATCTAGGTCAACTTAAATTATGGGTATGCTTTAGTAGTATACTCACTTTAAACTTACAGTTTAAGTGATTTCACTTTAATATAAAATTAGAAAAAAATTATAGAAAATCAATAACTTTAAGAAAGTATCCCTCTCTTAACACTCTTTTGCAGAGAGTCCCTTGATGCTAATACAAATTTCCTAGGAGTACAATTATATTGTTAGAGCAAAATCGTGAATAATCAGTAGGATGATTTTACTTTGAACAATCAAGGGACCTGTGGCCTTTGTCAAATATTTGAACAACCCTTGACCAACCCTTGAACAGATATAGACTCAAGAAGGAGGAAGATAAACAGAATCAGAAGGACTGGGTCTTTGTTTACTGAAAATATGAACTTTCTTAGAGATATTTCAGTAATTTCTAGTGTCTCTAGAGAAAATGAAAATCCTATTAGCTGAAGGACATGTGGATCATTTGCATATACAATGTAAAAATACATGTACATGTATTTTTACCAGGAACTAAGAGATTAGTAATTTGTATCTCTGGTACTAATACAGCTTATTCTTGGGTGGAAATGTTATAGAAGTCCAACTTCTAGGACAGCACTGGGCAAGACTGAATAAAAATAAGAGGGAATGCCAGATAACAAAATAACATAGTACAATGAATAGTTATCAAACTAAAATATTAATATATGTCAGGTGGAAAGGAGTGTTCTTCATATTGCATCTCAATTGAAAATTTGTCTTATTTCCATAAAATACTCTAGCTACTCTTCATCTTAACAAAGGCAAGGATGGACTTAATTTATTTTTGAAAATCTACTCTGAAATTATGAAGTTTTAATAATTATTTTATTTCATATCTTCATTGCTCATACTAAATAAATTAAAAGGTTAACAGAATAGTATAAAATTTATGATCCTAGTTTAATAAACATTATTAGTAATGTAAATTAAGAATATATTTAACTTAGATCAGTTATACCTGAGCATATGTCAACATTTATTAAGAACAAAATAGGGAAAATTAAAATTAGAAGCAGAAAGAATATTATTTCTTTGCAGTTACTCTCTCTTTAGTTGTCTATTTTGATATTTTTAAAATGACTATCTGAAAGAAGTCCTTAGAACAACACAAATATTTGTAGGAAAAAAGTACATGTATTTTTACCAGGTACTAAGAACACAGAACTAATGAATAATAGAAAAACCATCAGAGTTACAATTAGCTTCCATACTATTCTCAAGGAACTATGTTATATACCAAAAAGCATAATGAGCTGTATTCCAGCTGAGAGTATAACATTACATTGATGTTCCACATTTCAAAGACATTTATTTAGTTCTCTTTTCTGAGTAAATGAAAACAATCTCATCAAATCTTCAGAACTTTCTTTAAGATATCCGTTTGACAACATAATATTGAAGGTTGAAATTACATAGAATATTGGTAGTTGAAGACACCTTTTTACAGGAAACTGTCACAGTGGTATTTACTTTTCACCAGTTTGAACATGGGTACATGATTAACTGCACTCAGTGCGTAGCTGTGGTTGGTATGTTGAAGACCCTCAAGACATACATGTTAAAGGCTTGGTTCCCAGGGTAGTATGTTCGGGAGGTGGTTCAAGTTTTGAGAAGAAGGGCTTATGGGAAGTTCTTAGGTTCCTGGGCATTTCCCCAAAGGAGATTGTGGGCCCTGGCCCCTACTTGAGTGCTTCCTAGCTCATGAGGTGAGCAGCTTGCTCTGCCTTTTGCTCATGTCATCATCATGTCCTTCACTTTCTAGAGGAACAAAACAAGCAGTACCTGCTTCTTGGATTAGAACCTCCAGAACCAATAAATAAGTAAAAAAATAAATATTTTGTCTTTATAAGTTATTTATCTCAGGTATTTTATTAAAGTGATGGAAAGTTGGCTAATAGAATGATTGGTCTATTATTTTTAATTTAAGTATTTTGTTGATAATCTGGGGGATGCCAGCAATTACAATCTGCTTAAAAAGGTGAAAAATAATCACACTAACTGAAAATTATATTGTCATACTACAACCTGTCATGTGCAGTGCTACATTGTTTTATATGCTTATTATTTCTTTTATCTATTACTATAAAATTTAGGGGCATAAAATTAGTGTCATAAAAACTTAGTGGCAGAAAACAATAGTGCTATTATTTTTTTATAATCTGGTTTGGCAGGAACTTGATCAGGTATTAGCTAGGTTAGTATGTTTCTTTTATCAGCTGGGACTCTCAGTAGGCTACAGTAAGCTGAGGGCTGAGCTGGGCTGGCAAATGCTAGAAAACTCTACTCTCTGCTGTTTTAGTGCTCCTTCATAAGGTCTCTCCATGTGGTCAGCTTGGATTACCTCACAGCATGTTGCTCTCAGGGTATTTGAATTTCCTTTATGACAACTGGATTCACTAGAAATTAGTCATAATATGAATTTCTTTTAAGGCTGGAAACAGTCACAGTATCACTTCTACTATGTTATTTTTGCCAAAATGACTTCAGAGTTAAAAATCTGAGTTTTTCAATCTTAATTAAAATGCTAGAAAAGAAATTCCTGAATGATTCCATTTCTCCCTTTCCGCCTGACTCTACAATCTGTTTTATTTTCTTCCTTCCCAGTCAGTTCTGGAATTGACATTTTTAGACCATTTCTCCAAAAAAGAGTTTTTGCCTTCTACAGACTTCAGGCTCATTTCCTTAGGCTGAGAATGTTTGCGTGAGATACCCACATAGAGGCTGCTGTTTCTTTCTTTCAAAGCCTGACACAAATAGTATCTGTAGAATGCCATCTGTGACCTCCTTATTTTAGTAGCTAAGTCATTCAGAATTTTATTATCATCTTTTTATTTGTAATTTTTCACTATTTATACTTATGTCTTTATTTATATCTGTCAAATATGTAGTTCAGGTGTCTGTTCACTTATTCATTGTCTTTCTTGTCAGAACATAAGCATCAGAAAGGAACAACACTGATTTCTTTAAAAAATTTCTAAAACATAAGAAGCGCACTTTGCATATGAAAAGTCTTTTCTTAATAAATATTTGTTTAATGAAGAAAGGACAAAAAGGGTCATAGTAATTTAATTTCAAGTAAAAGAAAAAAAACGTTTCTAAAACCGAATGAGTAGAATAAACCTGACAAGTGTGTTTGTGTGTGCGTGCAGATAATGTCTAGAAGGCTCAGAAGAATTTTATCCTTACCTTGTATTTTTGGTTGATGGTATTATTAGTAATTTTATTCTTTTATTCTATTTAAAATAAAATTAAACATGTACTTACATCAGCTGATATAGGACAACATGTCAAAGATATAATTTAATTTTAAACCTTTTTCAATAAAATATATTGCTTCTGCTAAAATTCAGATTTTGTCCCATGTTATTCTTATGTCATAGATTCCTTGTACCATTGTGAACTTCAATGGATTATTTTTCAGTTAAATCTGTTTTTCTAGTGAATGCAAGGAACACATGCTAAGGTTTCATGTAAATCGAAACTAATTACATCTGATCAATATATTAGTTTTCTTTGAGGATACATTCAAGTAATTGTAGAAATGAAACAGAAAATTAAAACTCACATTGTCCTTGGCATAACACTTCCTCCTCAACTATTTAGTAAAAACGGTTCACATACATGTTAAATTTGTGCTGTTCTGCTGACAGTGAATCTTAAAGAAAGCCCCTCTGCTATTAAGCCAAAGTTAAAAGAGTAGAGCTAAAGAAATTTCTCTATTGTATGAGAAATGTGAGCTTTGCAGAAAGTAAATTGGCTAAGAGAAATTCAATGAGGTGCTTTCTAAAATGAGGAGATGGAGTAAAGAGAGGGCTTTGTAGAACTTGTGAGAAAGCAATTTAGATATTCCTGGTGATAGCTAAGAGGCCTGGGTGCCTAGAAGTAATCTAAATCTGAAACTACTTGAGGGATATTGAACCGGAACACTCTGTCGTGTATCATTTTTGTATTTATCTTTACTTGTTGATCTGCAATCACTGTTAACACGTTAATTATTTATTGTATTGTTCCACTTAAAAAGAGTGGGAGAACAAAGATGTAAATCTCCAAAGACCAATGTAGTGTCCTTGATTAGGAAGTTTTTCTGTATGTCCCACATCCATGACTACTTCTTAATTTTTCATTCTATTTCAACTATACTTGGAAAAACTGTTATGCCTATATTCAAGTAAGTTTTGTTTTTTTGTTTTGAATGTCCAAAGAATTAAACTTCTACGTTAAATATATCTTTGGTATATAATAAATCAAAATATCTCATTATGTATGAAGCCATAAATAACTTTCTCCATTCTTTATTATTTGGCACCAGCAAGATGTCTGTTAACAATTTACACACATTATATTATTTAATCCCTATGAATACCTAAGAAGCTCCATACTATCAAACTCATTTTAACGGTAAGAAAAATGAAGCTTCAAGACCACTGACTTCTCCCTGCTTTGAACTATTAATGGACAAAATGGAGATTTGAGCCCAGTTTTTCTCAGGCTGAAAATCAGATGAATTCATGTTTTAAATATTTAATAAATCATAAATCTGTGAAAAATTTAATGAGCCACTTTTTGATTTTAGCGTGAAATGGCTTTGTACAGCAAACAATTCAATGCAAGAAAATGTAATGATAGATTTGATGCAAAATTATTTTAAATGACTTCACAAAAAAAGAATCAGTAAATTGAAAATAAAATTAGCATTATACCAGATAAATAGTAAAAATTTACATGAAAAAAGTGTTATTATCAATTGAAAAATAATGCTACTACAAGTAGGGACATATAGGGTATATATAATGCAAAAGAAGAAATACAGAGGGAGCATTAACATGTAAAATATGTTGAAATACATACTAATTCAGATGTAAATGTCATAAAAGTAAAAATAATTTTAAAATTTTAATATAGACAACATTTTTGAAATAAAAACACACAAAACATTTTATTTTTTTGTTGTTGTTGTGGCAATTGAATTCAGGGGCACTCTACCACTGATCCATTTACTGGATTTAAAGTTCATCTATGTATAGTGAAAAAAATATTAAATTTCTTACCACCATATCCACAAAGGTTGTATAATATTAGATAAAACTAGAAAAATCAGGAATAGGTTTATTTTATTAAATAACTAGCAGTTTATGAAAATGCCTGTTATTTTATTGTTTAGAGCCTAGAACTAGAACTAAAAAGTGTCACAAAGATTTACAGATTATCTTTCAATCATATTTTGCTTTATTTACTTTCTTATGTCTACTGAGAGTGGTTTCAGAATAATGTCTTTATTTTTCCACAATTTACTAATTGAAAGACCCTTATTATAAAAGATGTGGGAAAATGGGCAAAGATTAAGATACAAATGGACTAATCTAAGAGCAAATTAATGTATTTTCCCATGTAAAAATTACTTCAAAATATGAACACATTTTAGCTCAGGAATATTATTCCAAAATATGACATGTTTGAACACACAAACCACTATTTATATATCAAGATGGTTATAATGACATTGCTTATGGTATCTGAAAATTGGGTGTACTACATGTCCAAATTAAGGGATGGATTAAATTTTAACAAATCCATTATATAAAACAAAATTTACTAACTTGAAATTATGATGCCATTGTCTACTGGAACTGGTCAATAGGTATAAAGCGGTAACAAAGTTGAAAACACATGTTTGATGCTATTTTTGAAAATACTTATTGATCAGTAAATATTCATAAAAGTATACACAAATTATTACCAATAATTAATGCCAGATAGTTTTTTTTATTTCATATTGAACTGTATTTCATAAAACCATAAAAATTGATGTCCTATCCCTAAAATATTATTAGATGACAATAGGTAAAAATAACCCAAAATTAGAGAATGAGTACCAATGCTAAAATTCAAGCTGCTACTTTATTACCACCTGAGTGAATAATGAAACATATACTTTTAAGTGTACCTTATTGTTTGATTGTTTGAAAATGTAAGACTGGATATGAAAGTCTACTTTGAAGAATAAATAATATTTGACAAAATTCCTTTGATTTTCTTTATAATAAAGTCTTACAACTTCAGATTTTCTTATGATTCACAAAAGCACTATTTTGGTTTGTGCCAGGCTAATGATCAAAGTAATAATGGAACTTTTTCAAGGCTTTAGTTTTCCTTTCATTCATAGAGGATAAACAGACAATTGGCACAAAATTTATAGGTTTTGGAGGAAAGAAAACCACATCATATCTTTCATTAGATGTAAGGAAAGTAAAGCTAAAGTGACTCATAAGGAGTTAATAGCACAAGAGTTTGTGAAAGCAGAAGCATCCTATGTGAAGTTATTGGACAGATTCTGCTATCACACAACCTTCCAAGAGCAGTCGTGTGCTTTCTTTCATTCTAACTGATGATTCCTTTCTCTTCTTCTCTCCAGATGTCTTTTTTGCTGCTTATCTTTATTGAATCTAACTGGAAAAATAAATGTTTTGGGCTGTAACATCAAATATGAAACATGCTTTTTTTTCTATAAAAAGTTAATTTTGTCTTTGATATTCATTATTATGTGCCTAAAATCAAATATACACTTCAAAAAGACATTATGTTGTATTTTATGAACATTCTAAATAAAGAGTCGCTAAGATAAACGTTTTAGGATCTCTAAATTCTAAAATCTGCTAACATACAACTTTCAGCTGCAGACCTGGTGAGCATAGGTGCCCAAACTGGAAAGGTTGAGTAGCCCTTGACATACACATTTAATTCATTGCCCTAGGAAGCTGCAAATGTTTCCCCTTAGGTTTCTTCTACTTTAGCCATCATGTTTTAGTTGAGGTTCCCTTAATTTCATGTTATAATACCATAACAATATCCTGACACATATATCTGTGTGTTTATTTTTCGATTTACTTTCCAAGTTTGTACATCTGATATCAGCAGCTGCCTACATAAGTACCTTAATTATCCCCAGCAGAAAGTAAAAGCACATTTTTAAAATCTTTGTTTCAACAACTTATCCTTTTCCCTCAAATGTTACATTCGATACATCATCATTTTACTGTTAGTAAGTTAACTATTACTCCAATTCCCTTTCTTTATCTATCCTCTTTGTCATTACTCCAGATCAGTGTTGTAGGGTGGGAGCCTTCCCCTGGGGACACTTGAAAATGCCTGGAGACGTTGTGATGTTGTTATATTAGAGGTGAGGAGAATATTACTGATATCTAAAGAGTAGAGTCCATGGATAATGCTAAACTACTACAGTGCACAGCGGAACCCCCAAGGGCACAGAATTCTTCCCTGCAGAATGCCATAGTGCTGAGGTTGAGAAACTGCCTGAGATCAAGTCATTAACTGGCACCTAGATAACTGCAACAGCAGGATGAATGATCTCTCTCTGTCAATCTTACTCCCTTCCAAGGCATTTTCCAAGCTGCAGCCAAGCTGGTCTGTCTAAAATTAAAAAGACCCTGTATTTTGTACTTCAAACTTCAATCATTACTGAGTACAAGATCTGAGAGGCTAATAAAGTGTCTTTGTGATTTGGTTCCTGATTAACTCTTTAGTTTCTTCTAACCTCCCTTTTTCTTTCTATACCAATCTTCAGCTCTACTGAAGTGCTTTCAATTCTTTGTACATCCATCTTCTCTCTTCATTGTCTGGATTCTGGCATTTTGACATGCTGAACCTTCAGCCTGATTGCTATGACACTCAATTGACAAGCCTTGTTCCTGTAGGACATAGGTCTGCTTCTGAGGAAAATGGAATGCAGTCTGGAATGTACACAATAACTACTGCATCACTGGCATTTCTGAGAGAGCCTATTAGGCTATTTTGCAAACCAAACTTAGTTCATTTTGTATTTATGTTGATGCTCAAAACAAAACAAAACAAAAAACAAAGGCCCAGTTGTGTTGTTGCTTTTACCCTTTTAAAACACAATAAGATATTTCTGAGACAAAGTTTTTCTTCTGATTTGTTTTGGCACCGGAACCTTGAGTCATCTAACATTAAAGAGTGGCTAAGGAAGATGAACTTTCCCTCATTTTATTTACAGATACCCCAGAGATTGGTGTGGGTGCAAGCTGCACCTTATATTGAATTGTGTGAGCATTGAATATTATTCCATCTACTTAATAGCCAGGAAGTCACAAAATAATGGAGAAAAAGTTGGCAGGTTTTGAGACACCTGAGAATTCCTCCTGCCTACACTTTAAGAAAATCAATATGAACGAAATATTTGGTGATGTTCACTGGCTTAGGTAAGGTAGGGAATAACCATTTTGCCCCTTCATATTTTTACTTCAAGATGATGTCATGAGGAACAAGTTACTCACATATCAGTGTTCCCATTTGGAATTTTAGGTCATTTTATATCAAAGTAAATTTTGTCAATCTGAAGGATAGTACAGACATTTTTTTTCCTTAGAATAAAAACATCCTACTGAATTTCACAGATAGAGCTCAATTTTTTTTCAGATCCTGCTGCTTAATTTTGCTAATGTTATTGTCTAATTTCCCTTCGATTATTTTGAATCCTCTTATGTAATTCGTACAAGTAGCTTCTTGGCCTGGTGAGCATATTTTTTCCCTTTGTGACACTGTTGGAATAAGGATTTTGGTAATGTACATCAGTAAGTTGTATATCATTTTTTAAAAAATTAGCATTTATGTATTTAATTTTCAAAAGAGAAAATCAAATGTTATTCTTTATAAAAGACCTGCCACACAGAAAATTAATTTTTTATAATTTTGCTGTTTCTTTTATTTATCCACAGTAACAGTCTCTTTTAGAATGGAGGAAATAAAAGCTTCTATGTTGTTGAAATATTGAAAAGAGAAAGTGAAATGAGTTCAAGTTTGATAAAAAAAAAAGTCATTTTCAGAAAATGTATCAGTTCAATTTTTCTAAGCATTAAAACCAAGCATCTCTAAATGATCAGGCTTAACTCTTCTATCTTTAAAAATTATTCCCTAGATAAGAGTAGGCAATTGAAAAGCACTCCCAAAATCCACAGAAGCATTATTTTTCATTTAAAAAAACCTCAAGTACTTTGTATTTTTTCTTTGTTTCATTGTCTATTAGAAGATAGAAATATTAGCTCTGAGAAAAGGAGACTATTAGATATATATTATAGGCAGCAGAAGTTTTTAAATTGCATCTCTGCCTGTCTTAAAAATTGCCAATTAAAAAAGTAAATGCCATTCTAATTTTATCCTATTTAAGAGGTAATTTATTCAAGAATATTCAGAAATTATCTGTCTAATGGAATGCTAGGTTTTATTGAGGAAGAAATAACATTTATTACTGGGGAAATAAGTGGTTTTGAGTTTTTATTTTCTTTTGTGTCCACTTGCAAGGTAGAATTATGGTAAAAAAAAAGTACCTTTTCAGAAACATGTCACAAAATACAAGATGGATATTATAATTTAGGTTCTTAGATATACTACACAGTAAAATAACTATTTAGAAACTTTAAATATATTCTATCTTTAGAATATTCTTTCATTTCTTCTTTTATATACTAGATGTTGATGATATAAAGAATGACATAATATGATCCTGACCTTGAAAGAGTTTGCTTCCTAGTGGAGAAGATATTTATTTGTAAAAACTGAGACAAATTATACTAATTGTTTTGATTAAAGGTTTTGCAAAAGATATAGGAAATCAGATTAATATACTCTCACTTCTTTTAGGATGGGAAAGTAATGATGATACAGTAGAAAGACTTTGGAACAGAATAAAATAGAATTTAATGTGGAGATTAAAGAGATGGAGGCAATGGAGGCCTTGTTGGCAAAGGTTAAGCATGTATAGGGGCAGAGATGCAATAAAAATCCAAATATTTAGGAATTGTATTAACCAATTATGTTTGGAAAAGCTGGAGTACATATAAATAAATTTCAAGTTTATTGCACAAATAATAGAATACTCTGTTACCCTTATGGGTGTGAAATGGATAAATGTTTATTTTAGAAACTAACTTAAGAGAAGGGGAGAATAACACACTGGAGAGAGGCCCATGTCAGGAATAGCAGGTAGGGGCAGGTCACTGTTCTTCAGGCTAGAGATAAGAGAAAGGTGGCACTGGCAATAATGTCAAAAGGAAAATTTATTTAGAAAGTAGAATAAACAAAACATGATGGTAGCAATTTGATATTTATAAGGCATGTTGTAACTATGAAAAAAATTTGTTTTCCATGTAATCAGTTGAATGTTACAGTTTGTTAAATTGGCATAAAACAATTTTATCTTTTTCTCTTGACTCAGACATATTAATGGTCTTATTGTTAAAGCATATAAATACTCATATTTAATCAGTCAGATCTTAAAAAGTAATCCTTGTTCATGATCATAAAAATAACACATTTACTACAAAAAGTGGCCAAATAAGAAGAAATATAAAGCAAACTAAAATGTGACATGAAGTCACACAATGCAAGATAAAAATTATTAATGGTTATTAGTATTTCTCAGGTATATCTTTATATATTTATTAATATTATTAACAGGTTAGTAGTGTTTATTACATATATCCTTATATATATATTTGTCTCCAAGCCCCTTTTAATATATAAAAATATATGTGTGTGTATATATATATGTATGTGTATATATGTGTGTAAATTCTGTTATATATATATTAGGTGTGTATATGTGTGTGTGTATATATTCACATATATATATGTATATATATGCGCTTCTGTTGATGGCTATTGAGAAGAACATCTACTTTTTCGAGGTTTGCATGTAAATAACATGTCTCTTTTCTTACAATTTTATACTATATAACAATATTATGTTATTAAACATAAATTTCTTAATTTGTAAACTACAGACAAAAAATGTTACATATAACATAGGAGAACTTTATAGTGAGACTTTTTGGTTGATTCTATGCTTGTTTTAATATAAATAATAAATATTTATAGCATATAAAGGTATGGAATAGGGATTTCCATTAAAAAGTTTATTTGGGTAAAGGAAGTGTTCTAAAACTTTAGTTTAAAAGTTAGTAGCATGTCAATTTAACATTTATTAAGACATTAAATGGTTGTGAAATTTAAATTTGAAAAATACAGACCTATAAATGGATACATGCAATTTCCAAAAAATTATTTGATAAGTGGGAAAATTGCCATTGAAATTTATAGTCAAGTCATGGTTCCCTGGGGGTATGATTTTAGAGTTCTCTTATATAATACAGAGAAAGAAGCATTACTCTAAGAACCAATTTATTATTATTATTATTGTTTTCATAACTTAGAAAATGTTTAAAATACTCTGGCAAATCTATTAAAAACCATTAGTATTGTTGATTTGAATTTTTGAATAAATGACCAAAAACATATTTTTACTTTGTCAACTCAGATGCAAAAAGTAATAGAATACACAGGATCTTATTCTCACTCTAGTTTTTCTCAGGAGTAACTTTTAAGGTAATTAAAATCTTCAAAAGTGTTGGATGATATTATTTACATCATGCTTAATTATCTAATTGAATTTAATTATACATAACTTCAGTTACTTAATTTTCATTAGTTTTCAACTTTTCACTTATTATTTCTGTTATACTAAGTCCAATATTAACAGCATTGGCAACTCAAAAGTGAGAAATGTAAGGTATTGAAAAGGTTGATTAAATAAAAGCTTGTTGGGAGAACATTTTCTTTACCATGATATTTCTAAATAAAATATGCCAGCTTGTGCTTTAATTAAACTTAAAATGTGTTTTTCCTTTGAGTATTAAATATTAACAGCTGTGAGTTGTAGGATGAACAGCATTGTGAAGTGGGGGTTAGAATAAGCAATTTTTCCATAACATCTCATTAGTTTCTAGTCCTTTCTAGACTATTTAACACACATACGCACCTACATATGTACACCATGTCCTCTTATCATCTTTGCACTGGAACAGTAATACTAAATATATATTTTAAATGTACCCAAAGCTATATCTCTTGTAACAAATGGCCAATAGCTTGTGAGAACTCCCTGAGGCTTTTATTAACATGCTGCTAGATCTCTGTAGCTGCATAGGGAGATGTTGCTGGTGGTCCAGCTGGCCAATTTATTGAAACCAGGACAAAACCCCAGTTTCTATTTAATTATCTGTGACATTGCCACAACCCCAAGAAATTGGGTTGCCTGGTAATTTCGCTGTATTGCTGAATCTGTTACAAGGTGAAAATGGTGAATTCAAGAAATTCAATGAGTTACAGTCCTAGAATGAAACTTTAATGCCTACTTCATTCATCTCCCTCTTTTAATCCTAGAACTGCAGTAAAGTAATCCCAAGAAGATAGATATCTTATTTTTATCTTTAAGGAATAAGAATCTATAATCTTATTGGGAAACCAAGTCTCATGTCTCCATGTCATCTCAGTCAGAAAGTCATTCCCTGAATCTATACAAGTTCTGGCTAAATTACTATTTATTACTTCTCATTAAAAATGGATTGAAAGTGAGTCATGGAATATCCTCAAGGCTTGATGTCTGTTATCTGAATAAAGGCAAATTTGTTTTATAATCTTACAATTAATACTCTTGTATTTGTAACAAGATGGAGAGGATTATATGAATAATCTAGGTTGCCTCTCAGCACTTCCCTGTATTTTCTTAAAAAACTACCAAATGACATAATTGCAAAAAGTATGGGTTTTCCCTAAATTAAATATTGGTTATAATTACACTCATCTAACTATGAATTTTAGTTGCATTCCATTAGATGTCAATTATGCTGCCCAAATTTGCCTCTATTCCTCTCTCTATATAAATAGCACTTCTATTGAAGTCCAAATAAAAATGTTCATTTTTACTGTATAAATTGAATTATGAAATTTGAACTAAAATGAAACAAAGTACTTAATAATAGCAAAGAATTACTGAAAACTTCTTTGTCCATGAGGTCTATATATTCTTTTATCACAAAAATATACTGATAGCTGGGCAAGGTGTTGCATGCCTGTAATCCCAGCAGCTCAGAAGTCTGAGATAGGAGAATTGTGAGTTCAAAGCCAGCTTCAGCAAAGGTGAGGTGCTAAGTAACTTAGTCAGACCTTGTCTCTAATAAAATACAAAAATTGGGCTAGGGAGTGGCTCAGCAGTTGAGTGCCTCTGATTTCAATCTCTTATACAACCCCCCACCAAAAAAAAAAAAAAGATACTGAAGACATTTTTTCTTTTACATAATGTGGAAATAAAGCTTTGAGTGATTAAAGTTCTCTATGACTTTGTCATAAGTGCAAATTCCTTTTCTTGCTTTACATCACAATAATGGTTTATAAAATTTAAAAATGTGAATGCAGGTATCATTTATTGAAACTAACTTTTATTTCACTTTTGGATAATCTCTTTGTGTATTAGGAATGTTCTTTCCTTATTTTCCCCAAAGGTGAAGAAATACATACACACACCTACACTGACACCACACACTTAACACAATAATATACATAATAAGATTCCATTCCATGGTGTAGAAGATTTAGCAACATCATTTACCTCTCTGACCATAGACATTAAGGTGTTGTACAGAATTCATACAAATATGCCAGGGCTTACAAACTATAATAAAAACAATGGCAATGAAAGAATATAATATAGTCCATGGACTGAAAACAGATAATGAAATGCATATTGTGACCTGGTAGTGAGACAGGAGCACTGTCACCTCCTCCCTCACCGCTTCATATGGTTAAGGAGCTAAACTGGATCAAGAGAGGTGCCTGCAATGATTACAAACACCATGAAGCAAATAAACCATTGTGGCTCTGTTGTTACTTGTTTTAAACAGTGTCTGTTCTGATCTCACACAGTTTCATCTGTAACTCTAATGATTGCATAGAAGGGAGCTTTCTGGGAAGTCAGGATAAAGAGGGAGCATAACGCCTCAAAGACATTTGGGCACCAGCTCTCTTCTTTCCTGTCCATTCTTAGGAAGGCAGCCATGCAGACTTTGAGTTACATTTAGCAAATGGAGAGTGAATGTCTGCAAATGTTCTTGTCAGTACAATAGAAGAAATTATCTATGTGAGACCTTGAATAGTATTGTAAACTGAGGGGAAGAAGAGCAAATTTTACTATCAAAAAATTAAGATGCTCAGCCAAGGCAAGCCCTTTTCTTGTATGGATAGCATAAGGGGAGTTTCAATTTCCGTGGAAGGGCTTGAGTCTGAGGAAGTTGTGATATGCTGCATCAATTCCTGCTCTGTGAGGTCCCCGCAAGGATGTTAAATGACCTAGTCTAACAGCAAAGTGTTATTGGAGTGTATTTTTCCTATTTAGCTATAGCACAATGATGCTACATTTGCTAAATGAGGGTCTTATAAACATATGATACATATCTGATCTGTATTAATATAATATAAAAACTATAAAATAAACATTTTAAATAAGGGAAATACATACCACTCTTTAATGAATATATGTATCTCTACATGTGTAGTTAAAAATATGTAATGTTAACTAATTCTAACCTAGAAGTTGATTTGATAAATGTAGCTGTCAGTCATAAGCATATCGAGAATGATACCCAAAAGAATCCATCCCCTTTCAGCATGCCATTCATAAACAACTACTTAATCATTTAATTCAAACAAGACAATTACAAAAGTATGCTTATGTCATTCAGATGCATATATACAACAGAATAAAGAGGACACACAGAATTTTACATGTATTCTTATTCATCTGGGATGATTGAAGATTCTTCTAGCTAAGTTACACAGAAGCTTCATATATTGTGGCTTATTAAACTGTTGAGTTAGAAGTATAACCACCATTGCCATGTCTTACATTAGGAAATAAAAGAATGGAGGAGGGGGATATATTGGATATTTTATGTATAAATATAAATATATATATATACACATATATATGTGTCAAAACTAGAGAGAAATAAATTTATTCTACAAAAAAATTGAAAAAATATGGAAAAAAATGAAAAATCAGTGTTAAACACAACCAATGTGAAAAAACATGTTTCAGATTGTGCATTTTTTCAGCAAAAACCTATATAATTCTTATAATTGTCAAGCAGTTGTTTTGAAAGATGCTTAGTCATTTTTATTTTGCTTTAATTTACACTTCACTGAATTAACTTGGTCTGATTAGATTTCAACTTGGGCGTTACTGGTAAATTTATTAAATGCTACAAAGGTAAAGAGAGTCATTTAGCTATTATATGCTTTTATAAACATGTAAGTAATATTTAAAATTATAATAATTTCCACTATTTATATTGCATTCTCCTATCTGCTTTAGTCATGAATTCACTGAATTCTAAATGTAACTCCTTGTGATGTGCACTATCATTATCTCCATTTTACAGATGAGAAGACTTGCTCTTCGAGGTTAAATAATCTTGTTCCACAGTTACTAAATGTAAAGCTAGCATAAAATTCCTGGCAGTTTGGCTGCAATATTCATTCTTTTAACACTGCAGATAATTCATCCCACTGTTGAAAAAGCACCCTCTGTAGAGTTTGGAAACACTATAATTATCCAATGTTTAACCTAAATTTGCAAGGAAAATCTTCCTTGTTATACTATTAGAATAAAAGGAAAATACACCAGAATGTTCTGACCATAAGCCTTCTTTCTACCTATAACTGCCCTTTTAAACCTGATATTTTGGTTAGGTTGCTTTCTGCCCCTTGGTTGATACTGGGGGTAGGATCTATGACTTTTCTGCTCACTCTCTCAAATAATGAAATGTTACTGTAGGCACAATTAAGTTTTATTTCGGTTATTAAAATGTCTATTCTTAAGTAATTTTTGAAACTTTTAAGAGAATCATATTGCATCCCTTTCCCTATGTTTCAATTAGAGACCTGCCATTGTGGCAAATAGTGGTCAGACTCTTTTGTTTTCTTACCACCCCTGATATTTATTAAGGAAATTTTAAAACATGTAGCAAAGTTGAGAAGTATTTTAAAGTGAATGCTCAAATATACACACTGGTTGTACATCAATTGTTTAACTGTTCTTAATCATAAGATGTCCATACCTTTATCCATGTGTCCATCTATCACTGCAGCTTATGTTTGATGGAATTCAAACTAAAGACATGAGAATACTCCTCAATACTTTTGCACACATATCTTTAATTTAATACTTATTTGTGATTCTGATTTTATTTCAAAGTTATGTACAATACTGCACAAATTTTAATATATTATTTTTGAGTTTTGAAAAATGTATAAACCCTTGTAAACCAGACCAAAGCTGAGATAAGCAGTGTTATTAACCCCCTCAAAATGGGTCATGCCCCTTTCACATAAGCCTCACAAAAGGAATTCTCATTTTGATAATTCTAGAAATTAAAAGAACGATGTCATATAGTATTACCTCTTTTTTTCCATTCTTTTTCTTTTTTTACTGGTGACCGGTAATGCACAGAAATGCATCAATTTGACAGTACAGTCTCCTATAGGCAGTCATGGATGCTTATAGTTTTGAATGACAGTGGAGAGAGCTGTTGGGGAGAGTGGAGTATGCATTTCTGTGTACATATATTTTCATTTGAGGAATTAAATATCAATGGTGGAATTTAGTATATCAACATACAATACTATTTATTTTAGTATGATGTTTTTTGTCATATTTTTTCCCCAGAGTTTTAGACAGGTAGGAGTTATGATCCATTCATATTCTCTCTAACATTTAATGTTCTCAGTCGAATTTAACTGTTTAGACATGTGCACCAGGCTATTTTATTATGGCTTCATTTTTTTAAATTTCTGTATTTATTAATGTTGTTAAGGACATTAATAAGCATATTTTGCTTTTGTAGGTTAGAATGATTTGGGGTGTGTTGCTTGATGGTTTTAGTGTTTGTCTCATACCTGAATCATGTTTGATTATTGCTTGTTATTTTCAGAAACTCTTTTATTGCTCTTTTTTATGTCTCATTCATCTTGTTCATTTTTTTCCCAGAAACTCAAAAGTAATTCCAAAGCCACAAGGGGAACAGTACTGGGGAAACAAATAATCAAGAAACCTCTGGCATATCAAACTACTTTGTAGTACAAGGAAGAAACACAAAGCAACAATGCACTCAAAAGTCAGCTTAACTCCAGATGAGATGCTTATTCAGAAGTCTATATCAGAAACAAGGAAGAGGGAAAGGAGTGAAGTTTCACAAGCAAACAAAACATTCGCTTCAATGTGTACTGTCTTTATACATTTTATTAGGAAAACTAGTACTGAGGAAAAAAAATAAAGAAAGAAAAGCCAAATTAGAATCTGTTAACCTGTTAAAATTTATTTAAAAAATAAAAAAAATAAATGTTTTTAAAGATATCCAAAATGACAAATATTTCAAATGAATTAAAAACCAGCATTCTTGTCTATGACAATGTTGATAAAGGCTTCAATATTGTATTTACTTTTCTAGAATTTAATATGGGTCTTTATCTATGACTTTGATATCTCTACTTAAGATGTTTAAAAATTTTAGTTTTTAAAAAGTGGAATGTTCTTTTAACAAACTTTAATTTATTTTTATTCCAATTCTTCCATTTTTATATTTTAAGTTTTGCTTTCTACTCCTTTGTAATACCTTTATTATGCATAATTAAATTGTAACAAAATTTACCCATTTAAAGCATATGTTTTTAGGAAATTCAAAGAATTGTCAACACAATCTAATTTTAGAATATTTTCATTCTTCAAAGACATCTCATACCTGTTCATACTTATTTGCCAACCTAATCCTCGTTTGCCTTAGGAAACTGCTTATGTCTTTCTGATTATTCAGATTGTATATTCTGCACATTTAATTAAACTGAATTAATAAAATAGGTGATATTTTGTGACTAACTTCTTTCATTTGGCAAAATGCTTTCAAAGTTCACCCATATTGTATCATGTATCAATTAACTCATTTTCTTTTATTTCTAAATAATATTTCATTACTTAAATATACTGTAGTGTCTTGTGTTTCTTTGTCAGTAGAATGGATTTTGGAGTTTCGCTTTTGGGCATTATGAATAAAACCAGAATGAACATTTTGTACAAGACTTTTGTAAACATATAGTTTCACTTCTAGGTAAATACCTCACAGTGGGATTTCTTGGTCATTTGTAACTCTGTTAAGTATTTTGAGGAATTTTCCAATGTGCCTATTCTATTTTATATTTCCATTTTCAGTCCAAGGATTCAAATTTCTCCACATCCTTGACAATACTTGTTTTTGTCTGCTTTTGTGATTAAAGTAATCCTAGTGAATGTGAAGTACATATAACTGTGGTCTTGCCTAAATAAATGTCTTCTCATGTGACCTGTTTCTCAAAAAAAAAAATCCTATATTTATTCAAAGTCCTGAAAATCATTGTTTTCCATAGCTGATTTTTAAATATTAAAATGAAATCTATTCACTCTAATGTCACCTCTACCTCAAAACTGGATATTTAATAAAATGATTCTATCAGAGAATTTCCAAAGATGAACTGGATAGCTTTATATTTGTAATTATTTCAAAACAAGTGTAGCAGCTGTGTTTCATCTTGAGCCCAATCCACTGTGAAGATACCCAAATAAAAGTAGCATAAATTGCAAACAAAATAAAATAAAATAAAATAGACACCACCCACAAGATCTGTCACTAAATCCAAGACTGAAGATACATGCAAGTGTGACATTGACCCAAATAAGATCACCATATTCATGGGTTTAGAAAATTGTTGATTTATTTTCTTGGCTAATTATTAAATCACAAGTAAAATGGATGTAGTGATAGGCATGACCAATTTAAACTACAGCTTCAGGAAACTATGGGCAAAATAGTTCTTTCTTAGTGTTTCACTACCTGTGAATTGAATGGTGTTCCCCCCCAAATTCATATGCTGAAAACCTAATCCCAAGTATCTTAGAACATTATCCCATTTCAACATCATTATTGTACAGAGGTAATCAAGTTAAAGTGAGGTCATTATGGTGGCAACTCATTCAGTATGGTTGTTGTTCCTATAAAGCAGGGAAATCTGGATACAGGGAGTGGCTCAGAGGGAAGATGATATAAAGATACAAGGACATAACTATCTAAGAGTTAAGGACAGAAACTTGAACCAGCTTCTCTCACAGCCTGTGGAAGGAACCAACTCTGTTGGTTTTGAATTAGAGCCTCCAGAGCTCTAAAACAATATGTTTCTTAGGTTTAGCAAATTGGTTTATGAGGTAGTGCAAAATTAATCCATTTATTTCAGAAACCTAACTTTCCTTTTTGCATTACTTTGTCCCTTGCATAACTCTATTAGTTTGCCTTTCATTTTCGTTAGTGTTGCCCTGAACTACAGAACGAGTGTTGATTTTTCCACAATGCTGACACCATGTTAAGCCCTTGTCTGCTCCTGGCAGGTATTTTCTTTCCTAGACAAGAACATTTTACCCAGTGACAGAACCTGACACAAAGCAGTAACCTGCCAGAGGCTTTAATATATCTATGGCAACAAGATTGGAATGCCATTTACTGCTAAAGTTCAAATCAACAATTCTGTGGAGGGAGGACAGGATGCTAACATCCCAAATAGCTTTTTTATCTAACACATAAGAAGCCACCATCCTTTTTATTTTTTATGACTTGACTTCAATAAAATTTTAAAAGCATATATACAAAGTCTATATTAAGACACTTCTTCCTCAAGTAAGCTGCCAATATGCTATTGTTTATCAAGAAAGGAAAGAAATTTAATAAAATAGGAAAGATAAGAAAGGAAAGAAAACAATAAAATTGGAGATGAAAATGCTTATATTCTCTCACCTATTTTTATTTTTAATTCATATATCTGATTTCTTTTATATGAGAATTTTTTGTTAAGTATTAGAGTTTAAGCAAAAATAGGAAGAAGTTATGATCCTTATTATCTCTTTTGTATCAGATATGTTGATGTCCATTTTAAGATTAAATATACTATGAACTTAGAGTGTTTCATGATTTATTTTATTTAATAAAAATGATCAAACACATTTTCTACATGAGAAAACTCCACAATATTTAGAACAATCTTACCTTTATGTTTCTCAGATAAGCATAGTTTTCTTTCTCTATTCTAAAATAAATAGCAACTATACAGATAAATTTTTGGTATTTTGAGAAATATTATTTGACTTTTCCTACACTTGGCATAATCAATATTTCCACTGGCCTTAGTTTTTAACCAAATGCTATGACCAAAATATAGGATGTTTTAAAATGTGTTTTTGAAGAAACTACGTGTACAAACATTTTGTAAAATGGCATAAGACATGTCAGAGTAAACATTTTAAAGATGAATTTTTTAACCTAGTTTCATCAATTGTAAAAATGTACCATGCTACTGGAAGATAGTGATAAAGGGCAAGACAATTCATGTATGGGAAGAAGGTTACATAAGATCATCCTGTACCTTCCTCTCATTTTGCTCTCTAAAAGATAAAGTCTAATACATAAAAGTTGAATCTTCAACCTTTGTTCATTACAAGGGCTGTATGGGTAATTTTAGGTATTTTGCCTTCTATATGGACTTTCTAATTGGCTTGCCAGTATCAAGAAAATAGTTTTTTTGTGTGTGAATTTTGATTGAGATTGCTTTTAATCTATATATCAATTTGGGAAAATAATCCTCTTAGCTATATTAAATCTTTCATCTCATGATAATAAAATATTTCTTCTTTGGTTTAGGTATTTGATCCCTTTCATTAGGGTTTCATGGTTTTCTGCATAAAGGTTACATACACATTATTCTAAATTTATAACTGCTTTGTTTTTGTTATTTTAAATCATATTGAGTATTGAGTTTTTTTGTTGCTGTTGTTTTATCAAATTTTGTTTTTGTTTTATCAAATACTAGCTCTTGCTAGTATATGGGACTTAAATTGAAATTTATATGTGATTCTTATGGCTTTGCTGCACTATCTTTGTTCCAGGAATATTTGTGACATACTTCTGAAAATTTTTGCACAAATAATTATGACATTTGCATATAAACAGCTTTATTTATTCATGCCAAATCTGTATACATCTCATTTATTTTTTTTCTTTTCTTATTGTGTTAGCTAGAAATTCTATTATCATGTTGATTAAGAGCTATGATAGAGGGTATGCTTCCCTTATTCCCCATCTGAGAGGAAAGGTGACCAGTTTTTCACTAAATATGACATTTTCTGATATTTTTTTCTAGATGTTCTTTACTAACTCACATTTTGGTGGGACCTCTATCCTGGATTGATGTTAGATTTTTTTTTTCTGTCAGATTCTTCTTTTGTATCATTTGATAATCCTTTGTTTTCACTAGTTTATTCATGTAATGCATTATTCAATTGAATCTTTAAATGTTGACCTTGGCTTTCATACTTGGAATAAATTCCACTTGGTTTATACTTTGTTTGATTCTTTTTGATAATTTTTGGTTGAAAATTTGTATCTATGTTTATGAGACATATTGATCAAAATTAATCCTTTTTTTGTAATGTATTTAACTGAATGTAGAATAGTGCTATTGTATTATAATAAATTAGGAAACATTTTTTCTGCTTTGAATTTCTATAAGATATTGTACAAAATTTTTGTTATTTTTATTAATGAAGCCAATGAAGGAAGTAAAAGGGAAAAAATAAATAAAATAAATAAAGAGAAAGCATCACAAATGTGATAGATGTGAACCTAACTATATCATTAACAATTTTTTATATGGATAGTATAAATATATAAATTGAAAGAGAGATTATCATAATGGATGTGACAACAAAGCCAGCTATATGTTGTTCACTAGATACTCTACATACAAAGACCTGAAATAGGTTCAAGTAAAGAAATATAAATCATTCTAACATTAAGCAAAAGACAACTGGAGTAATAATATTAGTTTATGGAAAAATAGACCTCAAAGCAAAGAAAATTATACCAGACAATGAGGGGTATTAAAAATGATAAAAGTGGTCATTTTTCAAAGAAGGCATAATAATCCTAAATGTGAACACTCCTACAAACAAAACATCAAATTACATGCATCAAAAACTAACAGAATGGCCAGGAAAAACTACGCAAGTCTACTACTGTAATTATGGTGACTGAAATTCTAATCTTCATCTTTTTTTTTTTTCATTATTGGGAATAGAAAATAGGAGTGCTTTTATGAGAAAGCTACATGTCTATTTTGAGACATGATATCACTAAGTTGCTGAGGCTGATCTGTGACTTGATATTCTCCTGCCTCAACTTGCAAGTATCTGGGTACACAGGCATGTGTTATTGCAGCAGACTTAATCTTTTATTAACTGATAAATCTAGAAAGACAACAATTAGTAAAGTTGTCCTCAATACCACTATCAATCAATTGGATCTATTGGCACTTACTGAATACTTTATCCATCAAAACATTTATTTTTCTCAAGCTTTCATTGAACATTCCTCAAGCTAGACCACATATGGACCATAAAACAAACCTTAAAATTTTCAAGGTACACAAGACATAAAAAGAATGTTTACAGACAACAATGAAATTAAATTAAACTGGAAAACAGTAACAGGAGGGTGGCTGAAAAATTCTCCCAAATATTTGAGGATTAAACAAGTGTTGGGTAAACATGACTCAATAAAGAAATCTGAAGAAAATGTTTAAAATACTTGAACTAAAGGAAAATAGAAATACAACTTACTAAATGTCTGTCATGCAACAAAAGCAATACTTTTGCTTTTCTTTTAGCATAACTTGTAAATTTCAGTTTAAAGCTGTATATGATGGATTGGGCCTGGGTAACACAGTGAAACTTTCTCTGAAAATTAAGTGGAGATGCTGCATAATGTCAGAATGATTGACTAGTATCACAAGGTCTTAGGTTCATGGCCCAGTACTATGAGACAGAGAGAGAGAGAGAGAGAGAGAGAGAGAGAGAGAGAGAGAGAGAGAGAGAGAGAGAAGAAAGTGTGACTGAAATGGCCATCCCCTATTTGCCTAGAGCAACCTGATTGATTATACATAATACTCCTTTTACATTCTTGGAAGTTAATCTGCTTTAGAGAATAAACCATTTGAACACTATAATTATGATATACATTAATGATGTTTCTTCCTTTTTCTGTTTCTTTTGCCTTTTTGTAACCGAGATTGAGCTCAGGGATGCTTAACCGCTGAGTAATATCCTCAGTCTTTTTATTTTTTATTTTTAAAAAGGGTCACGCTAAAATACTTAGGGCTCAGTAACTTGCTGAAACTGGCTTTGAACTTGTGATCTTCCTGCCTCAGCTTCCAAGTCACTGGGATTACAGATGTGCATTAGCATTCCTGGCTAATGATGTTCCTTAAATGAAATCTTCTCTTGCATTTCTTTAAATAACACTGTGTATAAGATAGCAATCAGGGTTCGGTTTTATTGAAAATGAAAGAACAGAATGGAGATGTTGAAATAAGGATTGCCATTTTTCAAAATTCTATCTGGCAAGTTTTTTTTGACCATTATGATTATACAATAAAATAACATTTTATATTATAGAAGAAAAAATTAAAACAGAATAAAAATTAAGGGTTCTACTAATTATTTGGATAAAATCTTTGCTTATGTAAAATGCCAGTGAAAATAGTTTTAAAAAATGTTTGGGACTGGGGTTGTGGCTCAGTGGTGGCACACTTGACTGTCATGTGTGAGGCACTGGGTTTGATTCTCAGCATTGCATATAAGTAAACAAAATAAAGGTCTATCAACAATTAAAAATAAACAAACAAACAAAAAACAATGATTACCTATTGTGGTTGATAATCAAAATTAACCTTAATGTGTATCAAGATTTCTATTACCACTGTTTCTACAAGAATGTTAATTTACTACATGGGATATTTTAAAAAGTAATATGTGTTTAAAATCATATTTTTATTACTGAATATCTACTGTGAAATATTGAGAATATACAATTAGAACAGATGATTCAACAAAACTTGAAATGAAAGCTTTTGCTGTATGTTACTAAAAATGACATGATGCTTGCCTCATTTATTTTTACATAATTATTGTTGTAAAACTGAAAATGAAATATTCTCTAAATCCTATTATTATTCAGGTATTACTTAATATGTTTCTTTCTTTCCAAGTTTCTTCCTGGTTTAGAAATGACTAAGATGAAATATAGCAAAGCACCATCATGATTCACTATGTAACAAATCCAGGTGTTTCTAAGAAATTCATTCTTGTTTACTTTCTTTTATACAACTAACAATTTCATTAAGTTGCAGCTTAAATAAAGTCACCATCAAAATCTCATCCATCTAAATTTTAAAGTGCCAGATTTTGTTCTAAGCAGAAGTTTTTTAAAGCCTTTTCTTTTACCTGGTCTGCTGCCAGTGTGGTTATATGGCAGGGGAATGGCTTCCCTGCTGTTACTATAGTAGCTTTCTGCACTGTTTGATTGTTTTGACCACAACCATTTGTCTCATGAATTAAGTGCTGTGTCTGCATTGATTTATCTGCTACAGCACTTGTCCTGGTTCAAATTTAATTATTTCTGTGTATGAGGCTTGTTGCATTAGGATTCATGTATTTATCCAACTAAGACATATTTTGTCATGTATTGCTGGAGCACCTGGGTACCTTAAAATGAATGAGAGCTAAACAAATTTATAAATAATAAACCTATCCACTTAGCCAGAAACCCATTTCCACACTAACAGCTGTAATCACCTGCTAAATAAGATCACTTATGCTTGACTCAGAATCAAGGAACTAACAAACTAAAATTTATTCATATTGTTCCCAATTTAGTTAACTTAAAAACTCAACTTTCATACTCATTATTTTATGAACATACTTGAAAGTTTTTTTTTTCAAGTATTTCAAAGTTAAACACTAACATTTCTTGAAATTCATCCGACAGTTGTTTAAGAAAGTGTCTTGTGATGAACACCTTCTGTGGTTGATATGTTCTATAATATGGACATTGGTGGATAATGGCTAAGCGCTCAGTGAACTGTTAAATCTTGATGGGAGTTTTATACTTATTCCTGACATATAACTGTTGTAGGTTTGCTGTAACATAATGATGACACTGAGATTATGGCTTTGATATGAAGAGTTTTTGGGACAGGTATGTTTCTGTCAATTCTCCAGATGCTGGTATTAACAACCTGTCCTCTTTAGATTTCCAATATGACTTATCCTTGAGGCCCTATAGAAATGATTTGGGGATAGTCTCTGATCGGATACTTCCTACTCTGGAGGGACTATTCAGTAAAATACTCATGGCAGTGGGAATTTTTGTGGAACTCAGAGAAAAGAGCTTTCTAAATTTCATTTGAGAAGCTATATCATTCATATCTTATATTGTACCTCATGATAATATAAATTAAGGAAAATTGTATTTCACATGTCATTGCATTAAAAATTATGTTTAAACTTAAAAAAGCTATTTAACATTATATTTTTTAAATTTTATATATTGATGACAAGCACATATTAAATACAATGGTGATTCTGTACAGTTGAAAAAACTGAAAATTTGAAAAATTAAGCAACTCAGCCAAAGTGACATACTTAATGACTGACAGCCAGAATGCAGCATAAACCTTCCGAGCCCCAGTGCTCAGGTTCCTTCTCTCTCATATTATCTCTAAGAAGGCAATTTCATCTATAAGGTGATGCAACAAGAAACTTCAAGTGTGCTTTATTTATAGTTATAATTTATAATCTCTAACATAAACTTATGTTCATTAATTTGTTAAGACATTTGATGATTCAAAAAAAATTAGTCATGCCACACTTTCCATAAGGGTTATTATAAGATATATGGATGAAAGCTTAAAACAATACTCGTGAACCCTGATAATTGGATGCTTTTGTTCCCAGTATAATTTTGGATTTGAGGCAGATGAATGAAACATCTATGTTAAGCTGAAATAGATAAGATTTTTCTACCCAGAGGGAAAAGCTTTCAGGATATAACAGAATTGTAAAACCTTGTACTTTTTTTTTTCTAAAGTTTGTTTTAGGTTCCCTGATTATAGTTATGGAAATTAAGGTGCTGGAGTTTCTATGTAGAATGAGGAAAGAACATGTTCAAAATTTAGTTTGGCAACTCTCACTTTTGTATCAAGCATAAAGCATTGTTTAAAACAGAAGGACAGTGAAACTGAAGCAGTGTTTATTGTGAGGTTTACTGTGTGCTAGGTCCCATTCCCTCATCTGAATGTCGTCATTCTTTTCTCTTACCTTGATTCTGAGAAAAGCCACTTCAAAGAAACTACTTGGAAGGATTAAGTAAATTCTCTGTAATTCTAGGACACATTAAATTTGTTTAAAACCAACAATCATGAACAGATTTTCCAGAGACTGTTTGGAATGGTCGACTTGTCGTTTTGTTACAGCAAACCTACAACAGTTGTAAGTCAGTTGGTTTGAGTTCAACCCTAAAGAAACAGGATGACTTGGCCACCCATCTCATCAGTAGCTCGCTACTCTGGATGCCTTCATGTGGAGACTCCACAGTTTTCCATCAGAGGCACGATAAGGTCAGTCCCAATGTTTTAGTTTTTTAAGTCTCTCTGTGTATAATATCTGATATTGTTTTATTGACTAGCACTTCACATGGTAGAACGAGGGTCAGAGACAGTGTTACCCAAGAGTATGGGCAGAGGAAGGGGAAATACTCTGACAAGCTTTCCAAAGAATCACTCAGGTGGAGACTTTAGAGATAGTTTGGTGGAGTAATACAAAATAAGAGAAGGGTAAATATTTAACTTTAGATAAGATATATGGTGTTGACTGTTTTGCAGGAGTATGCTATGCTAAGGACTAAAGTGATTATAGTGATTTTTATTATCAGAAGCTGACAGGAAAACTTAAGACATGATTCTCAGATTTCATTTAAGCTTAAAGAAAGAACCTGCTAACAAATGTATTTGAGCTGGTGTGGAAAGGGAATAATTGTATTGCTTTATGACAATATCACTCAGGTTCTGCTTGTTTGAAGTAGGGATTAGAAGCAAAGAAGCAATTTTATAACAGAGTTAAAACTAAAAAATATTGAATCTCACAAATATGCTACATCTGGTCTACTAAATATTAAAATATATTAGCATTGTTTTGTCGTGATATTTTTGCTCTTAGCAACCAACATATATATACTCACACATATTAGTATTTCCCTATGTTCATCATTAAATATAAAATAGTTTAAAAAGTCTGAAAGTAAAAAAGATTATGAAAGTGTTTATAATATTTTATGCATTTTCATACATGAATAAAAATATATATAAAATATGAAGCATTAATGTATTTATTTCTAGGTAGATTATATTTGTATGTATTCTACCCATATGTACAAAAAAGATAATAATTGCATAGGCTACAAAAGGTAATAGATCAGAAGGTTTTCTATAGGAAATGAATTAATGGGTCCATTGTGCATGAAATCCCATTTTGTTAAATGAAACAAGCCCATTCGTCTTTATTGATCTTGTTGCTTTTAGATTGGTTATGCCGCTTGGTTTCCTTTTATTTAATCAACACTACAATGTGGATGCACAAAAATAAACAGTCTTGAAACCTTGCAATGAACAATTGTTTAAATAGTCACTTCAAATTCATACTGCCACTAAATATCCTGTCATAAACACATTCTCAAGATAATTTTGAAAACAATTAGCATGGTAATTAAGAGAAAATGACAAATGAAGAAATGAAGAGTTATCTGATTATATAAAAGCAATAAATTGTATTTATGGCAATGAATTTTCATGTCAGAATTTACAAGGGGGAAACATTTAGTTTGATTTCATGAAACTCTTTTACACATGAGTAAATGTACACACACACACTTCTTCACACATTATTAGAAGATATTAGAAGATGAAACATGGACAGTGGAAATGCTGCTGATTTTTAACTTCATACTGAAAAAGTGAAAAAAAGATTGTTGATAAACAAGTCAGACCCTCTTGGTTGTATACCTTTACAAAATCTTGTCAACTTATAGGATCATCATTAGGAAACTATTCTCTGGACTCACTAAGCTGAATAAATTTAACCAAAAAATGTTATTTTTTATCAATTGGCCTTTATGCTCTTATGCTCTTTCTAAATATATGTCTGTCTGTCTATCTATCTATCTATCTATCTATCTATCTATCTATCTATCTATCTATCTATCTACCTACCTATCCATCCACATAACCATACATGTCTAGGTATGTATCTATCTTTAGCTAAGAATTGTTATTAACTCCTCATTCAAGCCAAAGAACTTCTTCATAATATAAGAAAAACATAAGGTTCACCATAAAATAAAAATATATAATCATCAAAGTTTGAACTTTCCTCATAGAAAATGTGGAGAAAAAATCATCATCAGACTGTTTATTTGTCCTCCTGAAATTATTGCTACCTTTACAGCAATTATTTGTTTTATTCCTATTGTACTAATTCAATCATTAAATTTGTTTACCACATTTTACAAGTTGAGCATCTTATACCCCAAATTCTAAAATTCAAAATACTCCAAAATCTGAATCCTTAAATTCTGACAAGAAGATTTCTGCCAGTCAAAAATTCCTATCTGATTTCATGAGACAGGGTGCAGTCAAAATACAAGTATCTAATGACAGTTGACTTCTCTCTCTAAAGGGGTGGGGATTACAGTCCCCTTTAGCTGCAAGTTATCTTTGTGATGCAAAACAAGTTTCCTCCACAAAAACATTCTCACAAAGAGTATACAATGACACCTGTGCAGGTTGAATATCACCAGGGGCAGTTCCTCTCCAAAGCCCTCTGTGAGGCTAAGAACTATGTTCATTATTCACTGTGGATTTTTTTTTTTTTTTTGCTTAATTGCTTTATAATATAAAGATATGGTTGAAAAATGTAAAAGACCTCCAGATACTTCTATGGCAATAATGATAAGAAGAAGAGAAATCATTTATGTTTTATTATAGCACAAAAAGTCAACCTATTAGAGACATGGGATAATGGTGTAAATGTGATATGTCTCATATCTGATCTTAGAATGACCACCATATATGACCTGAGGAACAGAAGGATAAATTGCTAAAGTTTGATGCTAAGAATGATGAGTAAAAGTTTAAAAAAAGATAGAAAAACAGTGCATAAAGCTAAAATGTGTGATCTTCAACATGTTCTGAAAGAGTGGATCCATTAGGGTGATGGTGAACGTGACAAAGGCAAGCTGATTGTGAAACAAGCAAAGATACATCACAAAGAATTGAAAATTGAAAGTAACTGTGAATATTCAACAGGCTGGTAGCAGAAATTTTTTAAAAGACAGCACTACTTTTAAAGGTCTGTGATAATAAACATCTGGTATTTATGAAGGTAGTGGAAAAAATTCATTGAAAAAGTGAATATTGAAAAGTTGTTAACATTGATAATAAAATTCCAGTGGGTCATTCATTGATTGATGGTAAAATAGCCAAAATAGGTCAGTATCAATATGATCATGGCAATGGTGACCATTAAAGAAGATACTATACTGTAGATATTGAATATTCCTCAAAGAACCATGTTTTAAAAGTTTGATCACTAGGGTGGTACTAATAGGAGGCGATAAAGCCTTTAAGAAGAATACCATAGTGGGTGGTTTTAAGCCAGTGGATATCCCATATCATTTTTTCTTCATTTTATCTTCACTGGACTTTTTTATTTAAAAACAGTAATATCGTTTCATTCATTAATATTACTTTAAATTATATAGTTTGGCTTATAGGAGTAAGGACATTTTACATTTAGGGAACTTGAAAATGTCTAAACATGGTTCTTCAATATTCACAATTACTATGATTCAGTTTAGAAGTAGAAGTAGAAGTGATATGAATTATATCTCTTCTTTTTGAACTACAGTACTTTTGTAATGAAGCATACTCTGATTTCTGATCATTAAAAACATTAAATGTGCAAAGATACAACAAATATTGGTAATATTTTCTCACCCTTGATGTCTTTCTTTTTGTTAATGCATTTGAATTCTACTCTCTGAAATAATTAGGAATTGCAAAATTCTATGAGGATATTAAATTTATTTAGTCAGTAATAATATCAGAGTGTATAGTGGTTGCTTGACATGCATTTTTAAACATTTAGGTTGAAAAATTAATATAATATATTCAATGTTTTATAACTAAAATTGTTATTTTTAGTCAGATACCAAAATATAGTCCCAATTCATTATTGGTCCTGATAAAATCATATAAAAACTCTTTTTGGGGTTTGTCTTATGATTGGGGGATCTTATATTTATCTTCTAGGGGCATCTGTAGAAATAAGAGTATGAAGAACTGAGAAAAATATCTAATTGGAAGTAGTTTATCAATCCAGAAAAACAGTTTATTTGAAAATAGATTTAAACTAAATATCTGTCACAACAGCGGACACTCCACCAAGGCAATCAGCAGTCAGCATCTTGAACAGCTGAAATATCCACCGCCATTCTCTGACAGATCTCAACAACAAAACAGGTGTGTGGCACTCAGCCCATCCCCCATACATCGGGAACTCGCATAAAATCTCTCCTAGGCTTGCTGGGGGAGGGAGAATCAGAGTGAGCCTGCATAAAGACTATGGGGGAACTAGAGGCACCTGACCTGCAACCCCCCCTACCCATCTGCAGCCAAAAGGAAACCTGTCTAGCTAGAGCTGGGGGAGGGGCAAGCAGGAAAAATCCAAAGGACAGAGTGCCTGGGATCCCAATTGCCAACTGTGGGACCCCGAAGATCCAGGCCCACTGATTCGTGCAGCCTGCCCGGCAGCTACAGAAGGCTAGCAGGAGAAACCAGGAGGCTAGAGGCAAGGTCCTCGAGACTGGGCAGCTGGAAATTGCAGGCCCGTCGGCAACAGTTCACCCACTGCCCGCATAGCTGGGCGGTAGGAGAACACCCGGCCGCAGGTGACCGATCACCCGCCCACGGCCTGTGATACTGGGCAGCTGGAGACCGCCTGCCTGCCGCGACTGGGAGCTGAAATCAAACAGAGACAGTCCAGTCACACCACCTCATCAGGACACCCCGGCAAGGAACTGGGGCCGGTCATAGCAAAGTAGTGTCGTCACTGGAGCTCGGACGTCGGATCTTCCTTCACAGTGGAATCCACGTCAGCAGGCATAGTTTAACAACACTAAGGAGAGGCATCAGAGTAATACAGAACCAAAAAAAATCTATAGAAGAGAGCAGAAACACGACAATCAAATAGAGCTGGAAAGCAACGGGGACAACATGAGAAAACAAGGGAAAAAAGGAGTACAAACAATGCAAGACAACTTAATTCTACAAGAGGACATAGAAACATTAGAAGCAGGGATAGGGAAAGAACTCAAGGCATACCTAACTCAAATGGAAAGGAATATTAGAGAAGACATGAGACAGCAAGTCCAAGCAATAAAAATATATTTTGAAAATGAATTAAACAAACAAATTCAAATGGCAAAGAACGAGCTCTACCAGGAGATAGAGATCTTAAAAAAGAATCAAAATATAATCCTAGAATTGCAGGAAACTATAAACCAAATTAAAAACTCAAACGAGAATATTACAAATAGACTTGATCAAGTAGAAGTCAGAACGTCAGATAATGAAGACAAGGTTTATCAACTTGAAAAGAGTATAGTCAACACAGAAAAGATGCTTAAATCCCATGAGCAATCTATTCAAGAGATATGGGATGTCATTAAAAAACCAAATTTGAGAGTCATCGCGATAGAAGAAGGCACAGAGATTCAAACCAAAGGAATGGACAGCATATTAAATGAAATAATTGTAGAAAACTTCCCAGAGATGAAAGATGGAATGGATTGCCAAATCCTGGAAGCCTACAGGACCCCAAACATTCAAAACTATAATAGACCAACTCCAAGACACATAATTATGAAGATAGCCAACATACAGGACAAGGAGAGAATATTAAAAGCTACCAGAGAAAAGAGACAGATTACATTCAGGGGTAAACCAATTAGGTTAACGACTGATTTCTCAGCACAGACTTTGAAAGCGAGAAGATCCTGGAACAATGTATTTCAAACGCTGAAAAATAATGGATTTCAACCAAGAATACTGTATCCAGCAAAATTGAGCTTCAGATTTGACAACGAAATTAAAATCTTTCACGATAAACAAAAGCTAAAAGAATTTGCAGCAAGAAAACCAGCACTGCAAAGCATTCTGAGCAATATACTACAAGAAGAGGAACTGAAAAATAGTGCCCAAAACTAACAACAAGAGGTATCTCAGTAAAGGAGGAGAAAAATAACCAAAAAAGTAAAACTAGCCAAACTAAAATAAATAAATAAAGAAGCATGACTGGAAGTACAAATCATATCTCAATTGTAACTTTAAATGTTAATGGCCTAAACTCACCAATCAAGAGACATAGGCTAGCAACCTGGATCAAAAAAACAAATCCAACAATATGCTGCCTTCAGGAGACTCATATGATAGGAAAAGACATACACAGGCTGAAGGTAAAAGGTTGGGAAAAATCATACCACTCACATGGCCCTCGGAAGCAAGCAGGAGTGGCCATACTCATATCAAATAAAATCAACTTCAAACCTAAGTTAATTAAGAAGGATAAAGAAGGACACTATATACTGTTAAAAGGGACCATCCACCAACAAGACATAACAATTATCAATTTGTATGCACCAAACAATGGAGCTGCAATCTACATAAAACAAACGCTCCTCAAGTTCAAGAGTCAAATAGACCATAACACAATAATTACGGGTGACTTCAACACACCGCTATCGCCATTAGACAGATCCTCTAGACAAAAACTGAATAAAGAAATTATAGAACTCAACAGCACAATCAATAACCTAGACCTAACTGACATATATAGAATATACCAACCATCATCAAGTGGATACACGTTCTTCTCAGCAGCACATGGATCCTACTCAAAAATAGACCATATATTATGCCATAAGGCAAATCTTAGTAAATATAAAAGTGTGGAGATAATACCATGCACCATATCTGACCATAATGGAATGAAATTGGAAATCAATGATAAAAAAAGGAAGGAAAAATCTTACACCACATGGAAAATGAACAATATGTTATTGAATGATCAATGGGTTACAGAGGACATAAAGGAAGAGATAAAAAACTTCTTAGAGTCAAATGATAATACAGACACAACATACCGGAATCTATGGGACACAATGAAAGCAGTTTTAAGAGGGAAATTCATATCCTGGAGTTCTTTCATCAAAAAAAGAAAAAACCAACAAATAAATGAACTCACACTACACCTCAAAAACCTAGAAAAGGAAGAACAAAACAACAGCAATTGTAGTAGAAGACAAGAAATAATTAAAATTAGAGCAGAAATAAACGAAATTGAAACAAAAAAAACCATTGAAAAAATTGATAAAACTAAAAGTTGGTTCTTTGAAAAAATAAATAAGATAGACAAGCCCTTAGCTATGCTAACAAAAAGAAGAAGAGAGAGAACTCAAATTACTAATATACGGGATGAAAAAGGCAATATCACAACAGACACTACAGAAATACAGAAGATAATTAGAAAGTATTTTGAAACCCTATATTCTAATAAAATAGAAGATAGCAAAGATATCGATAAATTTCTGAAGGCATATGATTTGCCCAGATTGAGACAGGAAGACACACACAATTTAAACAGACCAATAACAAAGGAAGAAATAGAAGAAGCCATCAAAAGACTACCAACCAAGAAAAGCCCTGGACCTGATGGGTTTACAGCGGAGTTCTACAAAACCTTCAAAGAAGAACTAACACCAATACTTTTCAAACTATTTCAAGAAATAGAAAAAGAAGGAGCTCTTCCAAATTCATTCTATGAGGCCAACATCACCCTGATCCCAAAACCAGACAAAGACACTTCAAAGAAAGAAAACTACAGACCAATATCTCTAATGAACTTGGATGCAAAAATTCTCAATGAAATTCTGGCGAATCGAATACAAAAACATATCAGAAAACTTGTGCACCATGATCAAGTAGGATTCATCCCTGGGATGCAAGGCTGGTTCAATATACGGAAATCAATACATGCTATTCACCACATCAATAGGCTTAAAGACAAGAACCATATGATCATCTCGATAGATGCAGAAAAAGCATTTGACAAAATACAACATCCCTTTATGTTCAAAACATTAGAAAAACTAGGGATATCAGGAACTTACCTCAACATTGTAAAAGCTATATATGCTAAACCTCAGGCTAGCATCATCCTAAACGGAGAAAAACTGAAGGCATTCCCTCTAAAATCTGGAACAAGACAGGAATGTCCTCTATCACCACTTCTATTCAATTTAGTTCTCGAAGTACTAGCCAGAGCAATTAGACAGACAAAAGAAATTAAAGGCATAAAAATAGGAAAAGAAGAAATTAAATTATCGCTATTTGCAGATGACATGATAATTTACTTAACAGACCCAAAAGGATCTACAAAGAAGCTGCTAGAGTTAATAAATGAATTCAGCAAAGTGGCAGGATATAAAATCAACACGCACAAATCAAAGGCATTCCTGTATATCAGCAACAAAACCTCTGAAATGGAAATAAGGAAAACCACTCCATTCACAATATCCTCAAAGAAAATAAGATACTTGGGAATCAACCTAACAAAAGAGGTGAAAGATTTATACAATGAAAACTACAGAACCCTAAAGAGAGAGATAGAAGAAGATCTCAGAAGATGGAAAAATGTACCCTGTTCATGGATAGGCAGAACTAACATCATCAAAATGGCGATATTACCCAAAGTTCTCTACAGGTTTAATGCGATGCCAATCAGAATCCCAAAGACATTTCTTGTAGAAATAGATAAAGCAATCATGAAATTCATATGGAAAAACAAAAGACCCAGAATAGCAAAAGCAATTCTAAGCAGGAAGTGTGAATCTGGAGGTATAGCGATACCAGAGCTCAAACTGTACTACAAAGCAATAGTAACAAAAACAGCATGGTACTGGTACCAAAACAGGCAGGTGGACCAATGGTACAGAATAGAGGACACAGAGACTAATCCACAAAGTTACAACTATCTTATATTTGATAAAGGGGCTAAAAACATGCAATGGAGGAAGGATAGCATCTTCAACAAATGGTGTTGGGAAAATTGGAAATCCATATGCAACAAAATGAAATTGAATCCCTTTCTCTCGCCAGCCACAAAAGTTAACTCAAAATGGATGAAGGAGCTAGATATAAAAACAGAGACACTGCGTCTGATAGAAGGAAAAGTTGGCTACGATCTACATATTGTGGGGTCGGGCTCCAAATTCCTTAATAGAACGCCCGTAGCCCAAGAGTTAATAACAAGAATAAACAAATGGGACCTACTTAAACTAAAAAGTTTTTTTCTCAGCAAGAGAAACAGTAAAAGAGGTAAATAGAGAGCCTACATCCTGGGAACAAATTTTTACCCCTCACACCTCAGATAGAGCCCTAATATCCAGAATGTACAAAGAACTCAAAAAATTAAACAATAAGATAACAAATAATCCATTCAACAAATGGGCCAAGGACCTGAACAGACACTTCTCAGAGGAGGACATACAATCAATCCACAAGCACATGAGAAAATGCTCACCATCTCTAGCAATCAGAGAAATGCAAATCAAAACCACCCTAAGATACCATTTCACTCCTGTAAGATTGGCAGCCATTATGAAGTCAAACAACAATAAGTGTTGGCGAGGATGTGGGGAAAAGGGCACACTTGTTCACTGCTGGTGGGACTGCAAAATGGTGAGGCCAATTTGGAAAGCAGTATGGAGATTCCTGGGAAAGCTGGGAATGGATCCACCATTTGACCCAGCTATTGCCCTTCTTGGACTATTCCCTGAGGACCTTAAAAGAGCACACTATAGGGATACGGCCACATCAATGATTATAGCAGCACAATTCACAATAGCTAGACTGTGGAACCAACCTAGATGCCCTTCAATAGATGAGTGGATAAAAAATTGTGGCAGCTATACACAATGGAGTATTATGCAGCACTAAGAAACGACAAAATCATAGAATTTGCAGGGAAATGGATGGCATTAGAGCAGATTATGCTAAGTGAAGCTAGCCAAGCCCTAAAAAACAAATGTCAAATGTCTTCTTTGATATAAAGAGAGCCACTAAGAATAGAACAGGAAGGAAGAGCATGAGGAAAAGACTAACAGTAAACTAAGACGAATGGGGGGAGAGAAAGGAAGAGAGAAGGGAAAACATATGGAAATGGTAGGAGACCTTCAGTGATACACAAAATTATAAGAGGTTATGAGGGGCAAGGGGGTGGGGGGAAAAAAGGGGAGAGAATTGAACAACAGCAGAGGAGGTAGAGAGGGAAGATGGGAGGGGAGGGGAGGGGAGGGGGGATAGTAGGGGATAGGAAAGGTAGCAGAATACAACAGTCACTAATATGCCATTATGTAAAAATGTGAGTATGTAACAGAAGTGAGTCTGTATTATGTATTTGGGGAGTTCAAAACCCAATTGAGTCGAATGTATGAAAGATGATATGTCTTGAGCTCTGTAATGTTTTGAACAATCAATAAAAAAATAAATAAAAAAAATAAATAAATATCTGTCACAATTAAAATATTAGATAAACAATAATTAACCTTATAAAAGTTTCAAAAAATGTCCAAAATAAAATAATTGGGATTGACACATTAAATGACGTAGAGGATTGTGTGAAGTCAAGGTAGAAGAGATAGTAGTTTTAAAATGGTCAAAGTTTCATTAATAGGACTAACATCTTTTTTGTTTATCAAACAGTTTGAAATTCTTTTACTGTGAAAATATTAAACAGGAACTTTTCTGTTCTAGGTTTAGCTTCTCCAAATGTGCAATTCAACCACGTAAAATATTTTATGAAAACAATTATTTTAAATATTTTTCAACCATGAGAATAATAAAGGAATCAGCAATGAAAGTAAAGATATATACTACAATGTGCATATTTGAATATACCATCTGTGTTACTTGATCAATAGGAAAGCATTCATGTATGTTCAGAACTGGAAGTGTGCTGCAGTCTGGCTGCAGCAAAATAACTGGGAGGTGACAAGCAACTTGTGTAGATTGATACAGCAGGAGTAGGAGCCCTTTATTGTAGGACAACAGAGGTATTTATACATTCCACACAGCTTATCTTAATTAACATAAACTAGATACAGCAGTTAACCAATAAGAAATCTCCACACTTAATGGCTCCCTGGAGTTACTTCACAAACCACTCCCAGGCGCCATCCAGACTTGTTTATAGACTCTAACAGAAGTGAACTTGACTTTTTATTATTACTGTCTCATTTTATCACTTAAAAAAACAAAATTCAGAAACATTCAAATTTCCATAGTTATGTCTCCAAATTTGGTAAAAATTGCATTAAAATAAGTGATTTAATACAAATATTTTCCTAATACATATGGTAAAATCTGTTCAAAATGAGAATAATAGAGGTAATAATCTCAGAGCTTTTGTTATGCCAAAAATAATTAGGAATTATTTAGAAGAATGCTCTTCTCTTCAAAGAAAAGTTTCAATACATATCAAAATTAATAGTGAAGGTGAAAATGGCAATGTTGATGATGAAAATGATAGCAACTGTGAGAAACAATCCTTTCATAACAGATGTCCCCCTGTTTATATACCATGTCAGTGTTCCTGAAGATAATATGTGTATTTGTGGTAAACTGTTGAAAATCCACAAGTTTATTCCATTCCAATATACATGACAGAATTCAATGCAGCATTGTTGATTTTTCATCCAGAGGCAAGATCTGTGATTTTCTTTGATAAACTAAATGTGATGAAACTGATATTATAACAGTTTTAGTTCAAGCCTCAAGAGATTCCTTGGAGTTTCTATATGTGCCACCTTTAACATTTCTCTGAGAACATGAAATACTAGTGAAGGCTCTCAGCTTAATGAGGAATGAAAGGTTATAGTTAGTTCTACCTGTCAGATGTGTTATTAAGGCAACTTACATCTTCTGTTTCAACCAAACCTCTAATTGAGGATAATCAATCCCCCAATGCAATAGAATTTATGAGAAACATTAAGTTACTGTGAAAGCCTAAATGTTATGGCTGTGTTATGCATAAAGATAGATAATAGATACAAGACATACTTGATTTTCATCAATTTGATTTTGCTTATTTTTAATATGCCTCTTAGAACCTTCAGCTCTTAAAGGT
Organism: Ictidomys tridecemlineatus; assembly: GCF_052094955.1. Lineage (NCBI taxonomy): Eukaryota > Metazoa > Chordata > Mammalia > Rodentia > Sciuridae > Ictidomys > Ictidomys tridecemlineatus. Next base: position 44,259,082 of record NC_135485.1, on the reverse strand, counting down.
AAAAAAAGAGTGCTTTCACTGCTTTGCTTATGTAAATCTATGTAAAATCGAATGCTACATTAATAAATAAATTAATAAATTCTAAGATTGATGACCTAAATTTTAATCTTACAAGGCAGAATATGGAAATCCATTCTAACACAAATTATATAAAAATAAATAAGAGCTGAATATGAATAACAATAAAGAAAATTAATGAAAATTACAGATTTATTAAGTTTGAGAGAAATACTCAAATCACTTTTGAAAGTATCTCTTGCCAATCACATTTGAGGAAGTCTGACAAATGAATGGAGAAAAGAATGAGAAGTCACAAAGGAACACTTTCAGGAAGGGATTATTGTATCAATCCTACAGACATAATGAATATATTGTTGAGTGATGGCCTATGGGAAAATCTTCACAATGTATACAACTACAGACTATGGAGTAACAAAATTAGAAAAAATGACATTAAATAAATGTTAAAAGTAAAAGGAGGAACAGGAATTCTTAGACAATGCTAGTGAATATATAAAATATTATAAGCACCATTATGGATAATAGCCTGGCAGGCTTTTATTTACCTAAACAACCAAGCAATTACACTTTTAGATATTTTAGATATTTATTTAAAGGAAGTGAAAGACTGTATTTATATAAGTAGTTGAATGGCAATGCAAAAATAAGTTTATTTATGTTAGCCCCAAACTAAAAATACAACAAAATCTATCAACAAATATCTGGTAATAAGAATAAGAATAAAAATACATCATATATATGTATTATATATGTATTTACACACATACCCAATGGAATATTACTCTGCAATAAAAGTCATGCAGTTAATAATATACAAAACTTTATAACTGAATCTCAGAAAACCATTCTCCTGAATAAAAGAAGCCAGATATGAAGATATGAACAATATATGATATATGATATGAGTTATATATATCACATGACTCTATTTTTGTGACATTTTAAACAATAATTCATTGATGTTTTTTAACAGAAATATATGTAGTTGGATAAGACCAGTTGGGCAGAAGTTATTTCCAAGGAAATAATGAATATGTCTTAAATCTTAATAATGTTAGTTGTCACAAGGATTTGTAAGTTGGTCAAAACACAATAAATTTTAAATTTAAATGGTAACATTTTACTGTTTTTCTCTCATATCCAAATAAAATTGATATATAATTTATTGATGAATGATGTCCCATATTTACATGTGCCACATTTAATCTTTGATTAATTATGAAACTTTTAGAAAAGCTATTGTGGTATTACCAATCTTAGCAGTAGTGTGAATTTCAATTTTGAAGTTTTCAAAATATAAAGGTGGACTTTTTGTTGTTGTTTTGTACAGTAACAGATATTTTTAAGTTGTAATGGAATACAGGAAACCAAATAGATAATTTCAGGATCTTCTTAGGAAGGATTCCTACAACAGAATAATATTTATTTTTATTTTAGACAGACACAGTTCTAATGTCAAAATAGTAGTTCTTGTAATGCAGTAAATTTGCCATTCCTCAATGTTGCTGTTCATTACTCTGTAATCTTGAAACTTCATTTTATTTGTTAGTAAAATTGTTTCTAAATCTACTTCTTTATTTTTGCTTCTGTCTTCTAGCACTGAGGTAATATTCTGTAGTTGGTTATATACTTTATCTATATCTCACTCCTAAAATGTACAAATAACTTAATGTTTAAAAAATCTTTATTTAATGCATATTTATTGCTGTTTACTTTTTATTCACATTGATTTTTCATTGAACAAAAGTGCCAAAACTGAGAGCTCTTTTGAAATTTACTATTTATATTAATAAACTCATTAATTTCATATATATTTTATTTGTATTAGATGTAAAGAAATGTCTCTTACTAGTAAATTGCATGAAATAAACTTATTTTTGAGAATTTTCTATTTTCCTTTGGTTACTAACATAATATTGAGCTGATTTTCCTTTTGGAATACTTGGAAGGTTTGGTTTACATTTCTTAGGCTACTAGTTATGAGGTATATTCACATAAACACATACTTGGATGCACAGAGGTAAAAATCACATGCTTCTTTTAAAATGTCATATACACAAAAGAATGGAAAGGAAATGTATTAAACCAAGTTAATGTAATACTTGAATGTCTTGTGAAGAAATTTTTCAGTTAGAAAGTTTCACATTTTCAATTGATATGGAACGTGTGACTAGGAAGCCACCAACATCTTTTCCAAGATGTTTTAAAATGATTTCTATTTATATTACATATACAACATCACAGAAGCAGATTGCACTTTTCCTCTCACCTTCTGCAATTTTATTTCAATGCAAATTCTATTTCTTATGTGTCTCATCTTCCCGGCCAGTTTCTATCAGCTCCTCTAAGTCTTGAGGATTTATACCTTCTCCAATCCATGAAGGGAGGATAAACAGAAATGAAACACCAAATGCAGGCTGACCCCACAAGAAGGCAAACATCACTTTTGCTCAAAAGTACTTTTCAAAACTGACTCAGTAAACAAGCCATTATTTTTACAAGGATGGTGTTGTTATACCCTTAATAAAGGTAGAAAAGAAGGTTGAGAGTTTGAGTCTTCAAAAGAACCAATGAAAAATGAAATAAAAACTGATTCTCATTATTAGTTCTGTCTCATTTATAAGACTTCAACCCCTTTTAAAAAATAATCTGTTTGTTATCAATATGACCCCTTCTCAGTCAGTGTCAACTGGACCATAGATACCTCAATCTTCTGTACTCTCCAGGTTTGATTTTTTAAGCAGTAGAGCCTTAGATAAGTAGACATTTTTTCATTCTAAGTCAATTAAATTAAACAAACATATTTTTTAAAATCACAATATGTGTCAGAAGATGTCAAAAGTGCTAGGGATGTGAGTAAATAATTGGAATATGAGGTAATAGTGCAGTTTTGCAAATATTTCCAAAATAGAACTGACTTAAATCAGCAAGTCATTAAATGGATTGCATAACACATGTGCTCAAAAAGGGAGATTTTATAAGTATCACAAAAGAGAAGCTGGATATTTCCAGATGGGAGTAGAGTGAGATTGAGTTGTTGGTGAGAAAAGAAGAGGATTTCAGGAAGCACATCAGCATCTGCCAAACTAGAAATACATTAGAGAGTTAAGAAAACTGCAAAGTTTTAATTTGATTGAAATGTGAAATATATTTCTATAGCAAAAGAAAAATAGGCAAGAGAAATCAGGGAGAATATTGTATGATCTTTTAATTAACTCCAATTTTATTCTTAAGCAGTAGGAACCACTGAGAAGATTGAACAGACAATGTCTGCAAAGACAGGAGTAACATGGTGATGTTTACATTTTAGAATAATCTCAATGACTATATTGCTGAAGATGGGATAACAGGATTTAAGACCCATGCATGGATGATGGGATCAGAATGAGGTTGCATTTTAGCAGAAAGATGATACAAATTTGTATTATCATTACCAGTTCTCAGATGCTGTTATTTAGAGTCACCAAAGTTGAAAAATTAGTAGAATTTAATGACCTTTGATATGTGGTAGGAGGAGGGAGGAAGAACTAGAGGTGTGCAGAGGTTGTGGTTTGAAACTGCATCAATTCTACCATTTAGTTAATTCAAAATATGGTTATAAAAAGATGAGCATATTGAGAAGAAAGATTGCATTTAAGTTTGATTTGTGAGATGTTGACCTGGAATCTATATATTAAAAAAGCATTTGATAATTGACACTTGGTGTTTGCTGTGCTACTAGAGATGAATGTTTGAAGGATTTATACAAGCTGACAGTTTTAGTGTATTAGTCTCTTGATTCATTAATATAAAATGTTACATTTTAATTAAGGATATATTTTTTATTTGAATTATTAGTGTTGTCTAAAGAAGATATTTAAATAATTATATCTAGTAAAATTTTTATGTCTATTTTATTATTTAATATTTCCTTTTAATATGTTATAGAAAGCAAAAGTTTAATAATGGAAAATTATATTTATTTTCTACAATTTAGGAGTCATTTTTAGCAGAATTATCTAAGCTTGAAAATAAAAGAAAAAGTTAAGTTTTAGAACGCTTGACTTAAGGGTAAAAATGGAGCAATTTGTTTCCATTAAAGTCATAAATGTTAGTCTCTGAAGTTTGATATTGTTACTATCTTCTCCCCTTCTTCTCAAGAAGCAATTACATTACTTTCTATGAATGCAGAAAGTGCTGATTGCATTAAATTAAATTTTGACATTGAAAGACTTCACATGTAAATGCATTGCTGAATGTTACTATTTTAAAAAGCAGAACTAAAGAAAGCAGTTGCCTGTATTTAATGTGGCCATGCTTCCATTGACCATAATATTAACACCTCATTGAGCTGACAAAGTTAGGGGAAGGCTGAATTCCCTTCATTGCCACTGTTATTCAGCTGGACATGAGTTTCATTAAAATTATTATTGGCAAGTTTTTTTTTATGTGAATTGTTGAAATGTATTCTCCCCTGAAACAGTGTAACCCTTCCTCTGTTCCTTGACCCACTTCAAGCAAAAAGCAATAACCTTCCTATTACCATCTGAAGAAAAATTGAAAACCTCTTAATAAATTCCTTAAAGAAACTGACTACATTATTAGTTTGTCCAAAGACCTCAAAATTGTCCTATTTTCTGTAGGATACAATGTTTTACTTGCCCATGTTGTAACAATAAACAAATAGAAAAACAATCATTTGACTTGATAAAATAATTTAAAATTTAAAAAATCTATGAATCATATTAAATATTATAAGGACATCATACCTCAGTAAATGAAAATAGGAATATGAAAAGCATCTATGGTATCAACTGATACTACTATGATTGTGACTACTTAGTTCCTTTAATATTGAAAGCTGGTCAATGCCTTATTTTTTATATAGATCTGGAGTACTGAAGGCACTGGAGCAGGCTTGACACTTATAGTCAAGATCTGCCTGAAGTAAGCTTAATTCTACAGACATCCTTGAGGTGCCGTTTATTATCCCAATTACAATTAATAGAAAATGAGATCCACCCATTTGCTTTAATAAGTTTACTTGCATCAAAACATGGTAACTCAAGCAGAGGTGTCTTTCATTTCTCAAAAATCACACACACACACACACACACACACACACACACACACACACACAAATTCTTAGAAGAAATTAAATACCAAGGAGAATCTGTAGACACTACTATCCATCTCTGGAGAAAGACACCAATTAGGCTATTTCCTTTTGTTCCTTTTGCCCAGAAATACATAAATATATATTCAAACAGTGTCTTAGTTTTAAAAACTGAAGTAACTCAAATTACATTTATATCCCTATGTGGTCATTATTTTTTCCCTTTCCTCTCCATAAAACCAGGCTTGTAGTTTCTCAAAATTATCAGCAAGTAAACATAGACTGGTATAGAATATGTGAATTGCCTTAGATTTCTTTTTCCCACAATCACCCACACATTGTCCAAGCCATCTGGTCTTCTCCTTAACAGAAGCACAGGGAATCAAACAAAAGGATACAGAAATCCTACAGTGGGAAAATAAGTCCATTAAAGTTCCATAGAAAGCAGCATTAGTTTTCTAGCTTCTATGAGAATTTTCCAAAGGGGGAAAAAAAAAGACCAAAAGAAAACAAAGCAAAAAAGTCAAACTTGTAAGATATTCCCTAGTGTTGAGCAATGTCTCTATGCCTGTAAGGTAATGTTTTCAGCCAAATATAAATGTCAGTAAGGAGAGAATGAAATGAACAATATGTTTCTTTATTGTAGAAAAGGCACTGAAATATAGCAAATTGTAAGTGTACCTGTATCCCTCCCATTTTCTTTCTACATCTCACAGATGCACATACATCAGTATTCATTCTCTAGTTTTACTTCAATAAAATTCCTTGTAAGTATTTTTTTTTTCCAGAACATCATGGCAGAAGTGTGTGGTTAAAGAAAGAAGCTGGGAACATGGCAAAAGGAAACAGAGAGACTCTGAGTGAAGCTGAAGACTAGGGTCAAATTAAAATTATAAATACAAAGACCTAACTCCTCCAGCCACATCCTTCCTGCCTAGAGTTATCATCCAATTAATCCCCACCATGGGATTAATGCACTGATTATCTCAGAACCCTCACAAGCCAATCACTTCATCTATGGACCTTTTTGATTGTCTTACACATGGGTTTTTGGGTAATGTCTCATATATAAGGCATATCAACCTCCCTCCATTTTTCCACTTTTTATATACTTTCTTAAATAAAATAATACTGAAGCAATAAAGTTTATCTTCTCAATTAACAAAGTTCACAAATACATAAACTCAAAGAATGAGTTTTTAAAATTTCAGCAGCACCACTGATGACTATAGAAAAGGTTTTATTTACTCTTTGCAAAAATATTGTTTGTTTTATGCAATCTTTGAATGAAGTGATAATTTTGAAATATCTATAATTTGATACAAAGCTTCAATTAATTCAGAAAGAATAACTAGCTGTACAACCATCTTGCTAGATGTTGCTTCTAATAAAATGTGAATTTTGCTAGTGTTTGGACATGCTTTATCCCAAAGGATTCATATGCTGGAACCTTTGTCCTCAGTGTGATGATACTATGACAGGAGGTAGAATCTTTAAGAGGTGGAACCTAGTGACAGGTGAGTAGGACACAGGGATTTATCTTCAGAAAGAGTTAATGCTGGTCTCACAGAATGAGTTAGTTTCTATCAGAGTGGAAACAATGCTGGCTTTTGCCTGATCTCTCTGGCTTCCTGAATTACAATGTAATTAGTCCATCTTGCATGTGTTCCCACCATGAAGTCATATTTTGTTGCAGCTAGGAACCCTCACGAAAGCCAGCTAATTCCAGATGCTAATTTCATCTCTGAGACCTCCAAGACTGTGAGTTGAAGAAACTAATTTTCCTCACAAACTAATTAGACTTAAGTATTTTGTTATAGCAACAGAAAACAGAAAAAAACAAATGTGAAAAGACAAAACTGGATATATTCTGTTCTCTCAAATATATTATACTAACACAGCCCCACATGCTTATCGATGAGAAAATAATTGATTAAAGTGAGAATTTCATAACAAACTTGTCTTATGAGTTACTGAGAAGGCATCCTTTGAAGGGAGATGTACCTGGTGTAATTCAGAGAGAGTTCACTGTTGATCAGTAAGGCCAGTTCTAGACAGGCAGAGAAAAGATTGGTCATAAAATCTCAGAGAGAATGGCATCTGAGGACAAAGTATAGTGGTAACAATGTATGCCTTTAAGTACAAAATGACTCATAAAGAAAACCCATAGGAAAAAAGTAGAAATATAATTTCAAATAGTGTCAATGATTAAATGAAATTTGAAAGTTCTTTTTAACCGATTCTGGTGTTTCTAAAAAAGAGCCAATAGTTTAACATTCTGAGTTATTTGTCTAAGCATCCTGTAGGTCTAAGGTTTTGATATAATTGTGTAGATTTAAGTGAATTTATATTTTGCACCCACCTAACCACATGATCTCCAGGAGAGTGGGATCATGTCATGATGAAAACTCTTAACTTCAACCTGAAGTCTACTGTTGCCTTACTACATCTGTTAGCTGTGGATCATAAATTGTGGTGATATACCAATTCATAAAATCATCATGACAGACTGAGTGGTGGGAGTAAAAATGTTGAGCTCTGATAACATGGATATTATGTTTCCTTTTAAGTGTGTTAAAGGAAGGAGCGTCACATGATAATACTATTTCAGATTTTTCACTTTTAAATATCCAATAATTTGATCTTTTACTTTCTAAACTCTCTGCATGCCAGGTGAGCGCGCTACTGCTTGAGCCACATCCCCAGCCCATATATATATATTTTAAAAATACATAATAAAATTTCCATGAGCACTGTTGGAAAATTTCCAACTTTTTTCTTCTTTTTTTTTTTTACTTTATTTGAGTCTGAGATAATATTTTGTCAAAATCATCTTTGAGTTTAGATAATTCTGTCTTCCTTTTGAAGGAAGTCTGGTACTCAACTTGAGTTTTTATCAGCTTATTGAGTTTTTCATTTCCAAGATTTGTGTTTGGTTCTTTTCCCAAGTTTTTATCTTTTTATTTGGTTGCTCACTTATATTCTGGATTTTCTTCCTTAATTCATTGAATTGTTTATTTGTATTCTCTCAGATTTCATTGAGTGTTTTTTTAATTATCCTTTGAATTCTTTGTCTGGCATTTCTTCCACATCAATATTTTTGGAATGTTAGTATGAAGTTATAAATTTTAGAAGATCACACATTATCTTGTTTTTCCATAATTCTTCTGTTGCTATGGTAAGATTTTCACATCTTCTGGGATAGATATTTCTTGACTTTCATGTGGTGCCTTCACAGTCTGCAGCTTTCTTCTGTCAATATGACATGGGTTTGTTGTATAACAGTGAGTTAATTTCTAACTGGACTTTGTAGTGTAATCTTCTTCTTCCTTGTTTGCAATTTATGGATTTAAATATAGAGTGCACGGCATCATGGTCAGTGATACCACTGTCTCTTCAAGACATTTAAGTATGAAATAATTGTATTATTTCAAGCAGATGTAGCAGACTATGTGGTAGAACATACAGAGAAATACAGAATTCCTCCTACCAAGGTGCTCAAAATATTTCTCAATACGTTCTCTAAGGGTTATGTTTACTATGGAGTGTTTATGGAGTCTAACGTATCTTTAAATCATAAACATTTCTTTGTATATTTTATAAAATATTTTAAATAAAATTACAATTATCTCTTTTTAGATCATTATTGGAATAAACTGGAATGGTATTTTGGTGATAGGTAGTTCTTGACTCTTTAAGATTCTATGATGTGATTCATTTTATATGTGAAATTCCCCTCTTGCTGGTTTATAGTCTAATGCTCTTTGCTTTTCTAAGTCACTTATGACTTATTTTATTTCCAGTTATAAAAGTGTTAAAGTGTTGTTGCTGTTGTACTCTAATTTTCTTTCTTTCCTTTTTTTTTCTTTTTTTTTTTTTTGTGTGTGTGTGGTATTGGGGATCGAACCCAGGGCCTTGTGCATGTAAGGCATTTTTTTATGTGTATGTTTTATTTACTTACACTGTTTATGTCCATTTAACCCTCAGAATTGTTTTGGAGGGAGAGATTGTAAATATATGATTTAATCTGTAATATTGAAGTAGAAGTTATAAGGATTTACTTCTCCAGATTATTCCTATTTGAGAAAAGTGAACATGGACTAAAATAGTAAAAATCAAGATAATATAATATTAATAATTAAAATGTATTGAATGTTAAACACCATTCAACAATTTTGCAAAGGTTATTTTATTTGATCCTGACAGCATTCCCCAGTAAGGGTTGTGATTACTCCTCAACAGCCATTATTAATATTACTCCTCAGTTAAATGTTCTGTAAAGTAGAGACGATAATAGTAGCAAGCACGTAGGCTCTTGTGAATATAAAATGCATAATTATACTCTAAAATTTATGAACTTTGATTAAGAAAATTTATATGAACTTATAAATTTGATTTAGTTTAATTACACATAGTATATAAAATATATATAATAGTGCCCGCATAATTTGCATTTGTAGTAGATATAAAAATATTACCCTTTGAAAGATGTTCTTATCCTCATCCCAATAATTGGAGAAGATTCAATATTATATGACTAGAGAAAATTAAGGTTGTATTTGGGATTAAGGTTGTCAGTCAGATGATAAATAGATCACTCTAGAATGGCAAGGTAAACCCAGTGTAATTGTAAGGGCTTTCCAAACTTGAAAAATTGAGGCAGAAGATTCTAGAAAAAAAATATGACAGAAAGCAGAGTTGGAAGTCATGCAAAGCGAAGTGTCAATTTGGTTCTCCTAATTTAACATATAAAAAGAAGCCATAAGCCAAGAGTGCCTCTAAATCCTAGAAGATAGAAAGATCAAGGCATGGGATTCTCTCTTCAACTTCAAGGCTTTGCTTTAATCTACTGAATTAGTAATAATGTTTAGCAACAGCAATTGGAAGCACATGAGTGCTCCACAAGTATTACTTTTCATAATCCCAATTTTAAAGATTAATAAAATGAACAAAATAGGATTAAGTAACATTCCTAAGATCATATTGTAAAACTTGAGAATAATAATATAAATGCAGATTGTCTAAATTAATGAATATAATTTACTTGTAATCACAATACTAAAGTTTTTAATACATGTAATACTATTAGAAAAAATTAAAGAGAAAACACAACTCAACTTTCTGTACATTTATTAAATTTTTATTTAGTTTTTATTAAATTATCATTTATTATAGTTAAATAAATCATTCAAATATCAAACATTTCTATTTATAAGAGGTTAAAAGAAATGTAGGTTAAATTCTAAACACTCATTAGTTTTTAGTAAATCAAATTTATAATTAATTATAGAATATATACAGTATATTTTTGCACATATAATGGTATTCAAGAATAACTTTATATTATTTCATTACAAATAATAGTATTTACATTTGAATTCCTGACTAGTTTAAGCACCATTATGTCACATATAATTGCAACAAAAAACAAGTTGTATACATACAAATAAACAGTTTTTGGTGAGTTTTATATAAATAGAAGTAGGTTTAGATTTCTAAATTCATACTGTAATTCACTGCACAGTGTATAATAATTAAGCTTAAACTACTTTTATTTTTTAAAAGAATTTTTTTAAGAGAGAGGAGAGAGGGAGAGAGAGAGAGAGAGAGAGAATTTTTTTTTAATATTTATTTTTTAGTTCTCGGCGAACACAACATCTTTGTTGGTATGTGGTGCTGAGGATCGAACCCGGGCCGCATGCATGCCAGGCGAGCGCACTACCGCTTGAGCCACATCCCCAGCCCAAGTTTAAACTACTTTAAGAATCATTTTTGTTGTAATATGGGGAAGACAAAACTTGAAGTTTATATTTATTTATTAATATATAAATATAGTCAAGCATAACAAAACCTGTATTTAGAAAATACAGTATTTCAGCGAAAATAATATGTTTAAGTATATTGCATAGGTATTAAACATTTAATGAATAAAAGGAAAACTCTTTCAAGATGCATATACACAAAATAGTATGCATAAAAAGCGGTCATTTGTATGAGCATAATTATTTTATAAAGTAATGTTAAGTAAAGATAGTGTGAATTGGGGCTGCGATTGTGGCTCAGAGATAGACCACATGCCTAGCATGTGTGAGGCACTGCATTCGATCCTCAGCACCACATAAAGTAAAATAACTACATTGTGTCCACCTATAACTGAAAAATAAATATTAAAAAAAGTCAGTGTAAATTGGCAAAACGTAAATTTTATGTCCATATAAGTGTATACTCAAATTGTAATTAAAATAATTATTTTCCAAAATTAATTAAAATTCTTATCTTTCACATAGTAACATAATGGTCTCATAGTTGGAATACAATTTAAAATAATTTCTAACTTGGTTACATGTTCTACTTCACTGCATTAACTTTGAAATTGTATATTGCATTTCTTTTGTAATGAATCTTAGCATGAGACCACAATCTTTGTTACCGTTCTTATAGTCAAATATATTTTATTTATAAAAAACATTAATAAATAACTAAAGAATAAAATGATATTTTATAGGATTTATGAGAAAAATGGAACAAATATTTCAAATTTTATGTTAAAAGAGAAATGACAAATGATTTCATTGTAGAATAAGAGCTTAGGAAAAGGAATTATTTAAGAACAAATTAAATATTTATTGTGGTTAACTGATACTATGAGGTGTATCTAAATTTGAGATTTTTGCTCTTTTTGAAAGCTATGTAGATCCTGTTGACAGAAAGAATATAGTTGAAAGGAGGAGCAGAATGATTCAATCTTATTAAATTTGAATTTAATTTTTTTAAATTATGAGTATTAAATAACCATCATAATTTCTTTTGAAAAATTTTCTAAAATCAAAATCTCTATTTTATACAGTTGATATTCATTTGTACCACTATTCATATTTCATACCATTATGATATATTTATACAAAAAATATATTATATAATAAATATGTAAATATGATATTACATATATTTACAAAATCTGTTTTGCACCAAGGATTGAATCAAAGGGTGCTTAACCACTGAGTCCCATCTGCAGCCTTTATATTTATTTATTTTTATTTTGACATAGGGTATCACTAAGTTGCTTGTGGCCTTACCAGGGTTGTTGAGGGTGGCCTTCAATGTGGCATCCTCCTGCTCTGCCTCCTGAGTGCCTGAGATTACAGGCATTCACTACTGCACCCAGCCCCATTCTGATTGTTGTTAAAGTTGTGTTTAATCCATCAGGTATTTTCTAGATAATTAGTTTAATTTTAAAATATTTGGCCCCTTATCAGTTTCCTTTTCTTTCATGCTGCCTTATAAACATAGTCACCATGACTTGTTACACTCCCTAATACCCTAATAATAATTCAGTTCTCAATTTAAGCTTCTAATGTCTCTACAGGAAGATCAAACTCTCTCAGTGCTGTGTCAAACCCGATCTTCATAATTCTTGTGCAAGTCATAATTCTACATTGCTTTGTAGTTTTTAGCAAATATTTTTCTTTCCTTTACTAAACTTTAAGCTCCTTGGGAGCAGAAGCCATGTCCAGTTTTCTATTCTCAGGCTTTTTCCATGTGCCAGATACATAAATGTTCTAGATAGTGGTATGTATTTGGTGAATGCATGAATAAATTGGGATATGATAATGTACTGTTTTGAAGGCAGGAGTAGATAATTTGTATTACATAAATATTTTAGTCAGCTTTTTTTGCACTATGACCAAAAGACCTGAGGAGCAATTAGAAAGGAAGAAAAGTTTATTTGTCATTCAACTTTTCAGAGGTCTTAATCCTTGGACTAAGACCTCCATTGGCTGAGGTGAGGTACAACAGTGGGGTGGAATGGTGTGGCAGAGTAAAGCAGCTCAGGGCATGGCAATTAGAAAACAGAGAGGGAGGGAGGGGAGGGGGATAGTAGGGGATAGGAAAGGTAGCAGAATACAACTGTTACTAATAGGGCATTATGTAAAAATGTGGATGTGTAACCGATGTGATTCTGCAATCTGTATTTGGGGTAAAAATGGGAGTTCATAACCAACTTGAATCTAATGTATGAAACATGATATGTCAAGAGCTTTGTAATGTTTTGAACAACCAATAAAAAAAAAAGGAAAAAAAAATGAAAACAGAGAGGGAGCTCCACTCACCAGGTACCAAAATTTATAACCTGAAAGTTCTCCCCCAGTGATGTAACTCCTCCAACCACTCCCTAAGTGCCTATAGTTATCATGCAGTTGCTTTGTACTACAGAATTAATGCACTGATTAGGTTCAAGTTCTCCAACCTCAGTCATTTTACCTGTCAATGTTCTTGAATTTTCTCACTTAATCTCTTGGGGGGACATCATGTATCTAAACCATAACATGAGGTTATAAAAATTATAACAAATAAAAAAATACACAAATATTTTAAAGCTTCAATAACAAAGATATACATCGCTCAATCTTTCCACTAAACAGTTTTTATGTTAGTACAATGGTGATTTTTTTCAGGAACAGTAGGACTAGAGTCAATCTATGTGAGTATATAAAACAAAAACAAATCATTAACTATTTATCCTGTCCTTTAAACTTGGGATATTATAAAATTAAAATTAGTTTACAAATTTCTAAAACAGATTAAACTGTTTCTAAAATCCTGGGATTATATCTTTTATTCTTTCATTATTTTCAGTTAACTTTGTTTATGGCTAACTTTTCATATTTTGTACTTATGTAGAAGGACATTCACACTTTAAACAATGTGTCTATTGGTTCCTGTTACAGAACATATGTAACTTTTTTTATTCTTATATTCAAATTAGAAGAATTTTCAGTGTTTAAAAGATAGCCATTCATATTACCACCTCACAAAGAATGGCAAAATCATTTTGACAAATAAAAAAGGAATAGACTTTCTCTTAACTGTCAGTTTTGCTGCTAAATAATAATAAGTAATAGAAAAGTGAAAGAGAAAACATTTTTCCCATATAGTGAAAATAAAGTCCTTGAATTATAAAATTAATTTTGAAGTCAGATGAGGCTCTCATTTTATTGATTCCAACTGTATAAAGGAATGTTACAAAGATTTTAAATATGTTATTTACATTATATTTTAAAATAGTAATCAAATTAATCACATAAGCAATTTGACTAAAAATGTTACTTTAAATGCTGATTTTAATAGATAAGATTATATTCTTGATTTTTGCCCCCCTGCCAGGAAAATCCTAAGGAACTAATGTGCTCTTTGACTTGTAACTTTGACTTCTTTAGCTTTTAGACCAGACTCAAAGTCGAATTTTTTTGGATTTATTGATTTAACATTTTTAGTGCTATATATCACTTACCTGATTTGGAAGAATGAGCGAATAAACATTTGAGACATTTCTGGTTATTATATTCTATTTCTAAAGAGTTAAATAGATTATTTTGTTGGTATTTTATAACACTTTTAGCTAGAAAAAAAAATATGTTGCTGAAGAATATTACAGAAATTTAACAGTCTCAACTGTGAAAATTGAGAAATGTGTAAAATATGAAAAAAAAATTGTAGCTTCTGTAGTGTACTATTAAAAGGATGACAGAGACATTGACAACAGGATCAATAGATGTGGCACATCTTTGAAGGGTCAAGGGGTCAGAGGAGAGTCTGTGATGTCCACATATGGTGAGGAAAAGAACTAGACTCTGTGCAATATTCGTCATTTATCAGTTTAATCACAGTTAGTACCAGTGAACCAAACATTAATATCAAGGTACACAACAAACAAACAAAGAAACAATTTTGTGGACCTCAGAGGGTGGTAGGTACAACAGTGAAATGTTTGTCTTGTGACTAAATCATATTGGATTGAAAAAAATGAGAATGAATACAAAACATTTATTGCACTGTTTCTAAACACAGAGAACATGCAATCTGTGACATTTACTTTTCCCTAGTCTGATTATGAAACCAGAAAATAACAAAGAGTTACTCCACCTTACTATAAATACGAAGAGAGACAGTTTCACATAGTTATGGCAACATAGGAAAAAAGAACCCCATTCATCTTGGAAATAAGAGAAAAGTTTATATATATATATATATAATTTTCAAAAAAAAGTAAGGCAAAGAGTTTATTATAAAGTAGTATAAACAATTGAGATATGAAAAAACCTACAGATTCAAGTAACTATTAATGGCTTACAGTGATAAGGCTCAAAATACATATGGGGAACAACAGAAGATGAAGTAGGAATAAAAATTGAGGCGCAGACAGACTTAAAATCTCTAACTGATGCTCTCCTAAGTGCACTGGAATTTATTCTCGAGGTGAGAGGTAGCCACTGACAAAATCCTAAGGGAGATAAAAATAGATGTGCCTTTTATAATGTTCATCCTACTGTCATTTAGAAATATATAAAAGGAAAGGGTTCTGTTAAAAAATTAGGGAGCTACTGTATTTAAGTATTGTAAATCTTATAAAATATTAAAACAAAGGAAGTTAATTTAAATTGAAATATTATCACTTGCAAAATAATTCTATAATATGTAACTGATTAGAAACAGATAAGATAAAATAAATGTTAATGCTAACATATGCTAAGTGCTTTGCATGCATTTTTTCTTTTTGATCTTTAAAATATCTATAAGAGCAATATTATTATGTTCTAATTTTGAATATGGGTGAAAAGACTTACACTTCTTAACTAACTTGTTCATTTCCTCCAACTATTGAATCATGGTGGAAGGTTTAAATTCAAGTAATGACTTCAAGCAACAACCTCTTTTCATCTCTACCACACTGAATATATATTTTATTATCTAGAGTTTTTATTTGGGCAATGGAGTAGTGAACATGTGAGTCATTAGAATAAAGAATGTTTAGAATAAATGGAAATGAGAAAAAAAAAATTGAGGCTCTTAGGGAAGACCTTTACAGAGCTGAATAGATCACAAAGTGAGACTTAATGAATAATATCTTCTTAAAAGAGGCCTATAAGAGATGTCATCACCCTTACCACCATATGAGAACACAGCAAAAAATGGAACCCATGAGCCAGAAGATGGGCCTTTATCTCACTAACTACTGAGTTTTCTGATGACTTTATATTGAAATTTTCAGTATCCAGTACTCAAACAAATAAGTATTTGTTATTTATTAGCTGCCCATTTTATTATTTTGTTATAGCAGGTAAACTGGACTAACTACACTAAGACAATAGAAAACTCAATGGTTATATTAAGATAATTAATCCTGCAGTAAAAATATAGAGAGCTGAAGAACTGAATGGACAAGTTATCTTCCTGAAAGAATACATAATATAAGAGAATGTTATGAAGTAGTTCTTCAGAAAAAAGTACCAATAAGGAGACAGACTGAAAGTAAACTATATCATTTATGGAAAGCTCTAAGTGAAAGAAAATATTTTAAATAATTTCTATGTAGATATGCCTAATTTTTATAACTTATACCAATGCAAGAAAAATATATTTCCTTTTTTTGGTCAATATTTCCTTTAATATTTAAATATTTTCCTCAGGTATTACTTAGTATTTTCTTTTTAGGGAGTTTGAGGCATAATATGAATCTTGAAATCACCACCCTCAGAAACACTTCTTGGGTTCAGCTCTTGACTCTAGAAAGCACCTGTGAAAACATCTGTTCCTGTCTAGAGGAGATTATATGTACCATTACCAAAGATTGTTTTATTAGATTAATCTTATTGAGAAAGTTCAAATGTCTAAATTAAATCAACATAAAATAAGACAGTTTCCCTAATAGCAGAAGGCAAATCAAAAGTGTGGGCTACTCTTCACAATGAGCAACCTTTAGTGAATCACTGGAGGACAGAAAGACATGAGCATCCACATCTGGATGGAAATTCAGAATTCACAAAATGAAAGGAGCTAAAAGCCTGCTGCGGTGTTCAATGAAAGTTTCCAATGTTGCCCTTGTATCCATAAAGAATAAAACTAAAGTTAGCATCAACCAGAGATTGGGAAAATATGTCCACACCAGTATTTTGACATATTTTTCACTGAATGTTTGGTGTTGATGCTTCCTCAGTACTCTTAGACAATCTGAGTTGTCTAGGTTCAGAGTTTTGTTCATACAGTCCATAGAAAATTTCAAGTTATTTGCTATGTTCAAAGGACTGAGTTGATTAATAAATAGATAGAAATAAGTAAGATTTATTTCCATAAGAGGCAAGCAAGCTTTAATCTTTGAGTTTCCAAAATGGATTCACATTTTTTAAATATGATCACTGATAGTTCATGTTAAATAGAAACCAGGAACTTTAACGTCATAAACTATAAAGCACAATAGAAATATGTAGGTGTTTTTGATGAATTTGAGTATATACAATAAATTTGGCTATTAGAACAACCTAGAAATAACAGTTGAGCTATGTTTTCAAATAAATTGTATCTTTTGATAAGATATAGAAGTGACAAAAATCTTGAGTATTTAACTTCACATATTTTCAAAGTAGATACATGGCCCATTGGTTATTTCTATTTTGGAAACTATTTTTTAAAAAAGAAACAACAACAACAACAAATATATATATATATATTGTCTAAGAGTACTGAGGAAGCATCAACACCAAACATTCAGTGAAAAATATGTCAAAATACTGGTGTGGACATATTTCCCCAATCTCTGGTTGATGCTGACTTTAGTTTTATTCTTTATGGATACAAGGGCAACATTGGAAACTTTTATTGAACACTGCAGCAGGCTTTTAGCTCCTTTCAAATATATATATATATATATATATATATATTCATTCATATATTCATATATATTCATATATATATTCATTTCAAAGTTTGATCAAAATCTTGAAGATTAAAAATATAAAACACAAAATAAATTTAATCTATTTGTCTACTAATATCAAAACTGCATTAAAAAGAAATGACAGCATTACCATAAAAGATTTTACAGAATTTTGAAATTAAAGAAAAATAAACTTTTCTAAACAAAACAACTTTTTATGATAACAAATAAACATGCAAAAACTTCATTTATTTACTTATTTATATACCCTGGTGTTTTCCCAAGTTGGCACTATCAAAATATTCTCCACATATGTATGTTAAGCTTAGAATCTTAAAACAATGCAGTATTTATACTTGAAAAGTGTGCTCAAGTAGTTATAGAGATTAAAATGGAATTATGTATGGTGATTAAAAAGACTTGTACAGCCTCAGGATCAATTAAAATACTTGCTTTAATGCATTACAGATAGGAATAAACACAATACTGATGAAGGTTAGTTGCACTGGTGATAATACTTATGATTATTATCCTGTAGCTTTCTCATGGTCAAAATTACATAGTTCACCTTTATTCTTATCAAGCCTTTCCAAACCCCACCAAAATAAAAACAAAATGAAAACAAAATAAAAACAAAAAGCCCAAATCCATTATAAACCCTATCAATAGAAATGCATGACTGCATTAAGATTTACTAATATTTTACCAAATATAATATTTTATACTTCGGTGTTGCTTAAAACCTTATTATAGCTAGTGAGTATTTTAACTAAAATATTCATATAGAACTTGCTCCTAAAAAGAATATTTTTTTTCTGCTATTCTTACTGAAATCATCTATGATATGAAATTAGATTTTTTAGTTGCTTGACTCTCACATATCTTGGAAATATTTGCTTTAGTTATATAAACTCTGCATTTTGTGGCAACTCTTTTTAGTGATATAAGGTGGTTGTTGTTGTGTTGTTGTTGTTGTTGTTGTTATTATTATTATTATTATTATTTGCAGCAGAATTTATTTGGAGTTTTTCTTAATCTTCTGATCAGCTCTCCCACTCCACTCTCTAGTCTTATTCTCTGCTCCTCTTAGTTTCTATATTTTGTAGATCATTTTATCTACATGAGTGGATTCACCTACTATGTATGCTGATTCCTTCTAAAAAAACCTTTCTAATTCAGGATTCAGCTAAGTTTCAATTTTTTTTTAACAAATGTCTCTGGGTGTTTTTGCATAGATACATGCAGTGACCCCAAAATTAACATGTTCAGATTGAACTCATCACTTTTTCTCCAAAATAACCTTCTGAAAGCATTTTGTGATGTTTCCAAACATCTCCATTTTCTTCTTGCCACTTTGACTCCATCATCCCCCTTCCTTGTTCCTTGAATTTAATTGGTTAATTTTTACAGAATCTCATTATAACCTCTTTAAATTCAGCTTAATTCCTAATAGCTACTTTATGATCTTTGCTCATGATTTTATCATAGTTATGGTATCTCATTGTTACATCTTTCCTGAATTACAAAAAACATCGCACATGTCTCTTCTTCATTAGAATTCTGTTATATACTGCCTCTTCTGCATGTGCTCCATTCAAGAAGCTCTGGGTGCAAGGTGTTGATTTAGCAACATGATTTCAGATTTAATTGATGAAAGAGGGAAGGAAGAAAAATGGGTTTTGAAACTAATCACCATCTTGTGATTGATCATCTATGCACCTCATTGTTGTCTATTTGGAAGATAGAGGAGGGCAACATTTATCTCCTGATTCCTATCCTCTTTAGTCAAGTGTTGGTGGTTACTCTTTAATCCTTCAAGGTTTAAGCATTCATCAATACTGAGCAGCTTGGTAAGCACTGAAACATATAACCCAGAAAGACTTCAGGGTAGAATGAAAGAGACACAGTGAAACAGAGGCATGATCTGCCCATTACACTTGTGCAAAGTTGTGCTGCAGCAATGGCTAGAGGTTAGCATAGGAGATAGGTGTAAGCAGAAATTTAAGTTACACTTTTCATGATGTAATCCTGATAATATAATTTCATTATTAAAAATTTGCATGATTTCTCTAATTTCACGATAAATATTCAACTCCTCAGTGTAGCACCAAAGACTTCTCCAGCAAGCCATATCTAGCCCTTCAAATCTGTGTCAAGTTTTATTTCAAATGATTACTCTGCCTCCTGTACAATATAGCAAAGGCAAATATAGGAGGTCCTTATCATCAAAGAATGCCGAGTACAGGAAACAGATACTTAATTTAAATCCATTTAAAACTGGAATAAAAACTTCATAGGAAATGGTGGTAGTAGAGGAAATGAAGGCAGAAGAGTGCTAATAGAAATTACTATATCAATAAAACTAAAAAACTTATTTCTTTATTTATAAGAAGAAAACATAGGGTATTGTATTCTGATTCATAATATATATTTAAAAATCACTTTTTTGCATAGAATTTTTCTGACAGCATATTATCATTATGTGAAATTACACCCTTTGTTACAACATAAGGTTTTTTAAAACATCCTGAATAGCACCAGTTTTATTAAAATATATGGAGAGTGTATCAATTTCCTAAAGGTTTACCTTAAATCTTGATTTTGTTTACTTCCTTTTTTTAAAAAAAATGTCTAATATAAAATTTTTATCAATATTTTCTTCTTCAGTTATTAACTGCTCCAACTTGCTCATTTCACAGCAGCTTTGTATGTGACTGGAATACTCAGTAAGCACAATTTTATTGACATAATGAAAATGTGATTCTTGCAAGATATGCACTTTCGCTTTTTTAATTAATTTGCATTGTATTTGCATTGCATTGTCTAATGTTTACAGAACACTACAGGAAGCAAAAAGAGATCAATAAAGAACTTCAGGAAAGGAGCAGGGATACTTGATAATCTTAAGTGGCTGGCAAGGGATAGAGGGAGGTATTTCACTAGAGAATAATTTTATAAACTGTCAGTTTCTTAGTGATTATTTTCACGCTATGGCAAATTTTGTTTATTTCTTCAACCTCACAAGTGCAGGGATTCAGAGAAGGAATGGGTAATGAGAATACACTGTATATTTACTTTTTTGTTCTTTTATCGTTCTCATAGGAACCCTCATGTTCCATTATAATTGCCAGTGTACTTTTCTGTCTCCAATTAGACTATAAATTCCATGAGGCTAGCTGACTTAATAACAATAAAGCAATAGCAATAATAGATAATAATCAAATAATTTACTTTTGGGCAATAATTTGGAAAGACCTTTATTTGAATTATCTCATTGACTTTTCATAACAACCGTAGTAAACATTGTGCATTTGATTTACTTGTGTTATCCCATTTCATATATCAGAAAACTAAAATACAGAAAGATTTAGTTTACTCAAGCACAAAATGCAAAAGTGATAGAGCTGGGATTCAAATCCAGGTTGGCAGCCAAGTCCCTGTATTTTATATAAAATGGCAACAAAATAAGCTTCTGAGTTTAATTTGATGAAGCTCTCCTTTTTTTTTTTTGGAAAGAAATTTTCATAGATGATGCTGTATACTTTCTTTGAGACATATCAGGTGGTGCAAGCTTTCTGATTGACTCTCTTTAATTGACATTAAGTTGACCAGGGTGATTGGCATGGTCAGCTTCCTAGTTTCTCACCTCCTTTGACCTGATAATTGGTCAGGACATTGTCTCCAAACATGTCCAGTACACATGACTACAAAAAATATAAATCACACATGAAAACCATGAACTCTGAATTTAATCAGTATACCAGTCTGTTACTGTACATGTCTAGAGAAATTTTCCTCATCAAATAATAATGGGTTTTGCTTAAATCAACCACAAATAAATCTGTATACACATTTGTGTAAACTGAACACTAATTTCAGTTATTTTTATTATCACCTTGATTATCATACTGAATTCTAGAATTTAAAAAGAAAATTCTGCCCTTTCTCATCAAAGAACTAGTCAATAAATAGCTTCACTGAAGGTAAGATAATAAACTTGACATTGTGTATTTTCTTTGTGCTTTTTAGTTTTTGACATCAGATATGGGATAGAAGCAAGAGAGCATAGACTACTTGATAAAACACCTCATTTTCTCATTCTCACCTCAATTTCTTTATTTTTTTTAAAAAGAGGTTCTATATCATAAGAGAGATACTTAAGTTTTTAAAATACTGAAATATAATTTTATAGCTAGAAGTTATCCTTTGGACAGTTTTTATTCTATTTTTGTAGAGATCCAGCTATAAGCCCATTGTAGTGTATTGATGTTAAATTCAAAATATTAGATCAAAAATTTTATCTAATTTTTAAGGCATGAATGGAATATAACATGGGGTTCATGTTTCCAAGACCTGAAGCCTACTTTCTGGATAAGTGAGTAAGTGATTTAACTTCTCTATGTCCCAGTTATCTGATATGGCTACTGCAAATATAAAATAGCTACTAATTGTAAAGCACATATAATCATGTCTGGAGCATAGCAACCAGATTTTATTTTTAATTTTTAAACAAGATTGTACTAAGTTATTCAGGCTGGCCTCCAACTGAGGAAGGATCCTGCCTCAGTCTCCACAATGCTGGAACTGCAGGCATGTGTCAAGTGTGTAAATTAAGAGTGTAACTCATAGAATATTTTGTGCATTATTTTATTTCCAGCTACTTTCTAAAGTCAGAAGATTGATAGTGAAGCTAGGTTGTGATATAGTTGGTGGTATAATTTATTTTAAAATTGACTCTTTGAAGCATGGAAAATTATCACCCCAGATATGCCACTTTATGCTCACTAGGATTATGTAATAGAATATAACTTTATTATAACCAAAATAGAATGTAATAAATTCACTTTGAATTTTTGTAAACTCCCTAATATAAAAACAAAGCAAAACCCCAAAATGAATGTAAATACGGCCTTTTGTATACTAAACAGATATTAGGTTTTACTATAGCTTTGTTTTAGATTTTCAAAAGTTTAATTTTTTTTAGATTTTTTGTAAGCTTCTTAGTAGAAAAGTAATCAAAATTCCATTGTTAAAATGTTAGAACAATTTTACTTTCAAGAAAAATTCCTCAAAAGAACACTGGAAATGCATTTGATTCCATTTTTTTCTGGTTTTATTACTGAAAATGCCTTCTATATTTTTAAAAAACTATATTTTTATTTTTTAGTTGTAGGCGGACACAATACCTTTATTTTATTTTTATGTGGTGCTAAGGATTGAACCCAGTGCCTCATGCATGCTAAGCCAGTGCTCTCCCTCTGAGCCATAACCCCAGCCCTTGTCTTCTATATTCAAAAGCAAGTTATCCTTTCCAGAATTCCCTTTCTGAACCAAACATCCTTTTTTTTCTAATTTTGTATTTATTTATTTTTTGGACTAATCTCTCTCATTTGTCTCTTCCTTTTCTAATAGAGTCATAAAGTTTATTCATCTGCCACAGCTGTGTCTAAATTAATGATTTTGGAAATGTTTGGTAAATGATCTGACCATTTAACTGTTCAGTTTAAATGCAGGCAGAATGTTTTAACAATATAATCACTTCATGTTAAAGATTTACCATCCCACATTATACGGATATGACAAACAAATGACTTTTTTCACAGTTGACTAGAGAGGAAAGAAAACATAATATTTTAAAACTCTGTGATATACATATACTTACACAAATAAGGGGGAGAAGAGAAGAATAGAAGTTCATGGGAGTGGACAAAGGGGAGTGAAGGGGAGGAAGAGAGATGGGAATTGGAAAGACTGTGGAATGAATCTCACATAACTTTCCTATGTTCATATATGAATATGACACAGTGAATCTCCACATCACACACAAACACAAGAGTAGGATCCTAATTAGAGTAAGATGTACTCCATATTTGTAAAAATATCTCAAATTGACTCTACAATCACAAATAACTGAAAAGAACAAATAAAAAAATCATGAAACAAACCACATTTTGTCATATATAATCCTGTGTGTGTGTGTGTGTGTGTGTGTGTGTGTGCACGCATGCACACATAATGGTATTTATAATGATACTCCATTAACATATACAGTTGGCATCAATTAAATTAAATTTATATACTTAAAAGGCAGAAGGGGAAACAAAACATGGCAAAACAAGGAATTTTTAAAATTGCACTACATGGTCTTGCTTTGATAGAAATATAGTTTCATAATTCCTAATGTAATTTCAAATTTTTGTAATGTTTGGATGTACCCATTTATTTTAGTCCATTGAATCTATTGCTTTGAATTATTTGCATTTTTTCTTCAACATAAAACTGTGCTAAATCTTAAAAAGCAAAAACAAAAACAAAACAAACCATTTTATGTCTGTTCTTTGAAAAAAGAAAATAGGTTTTAGCAATCTATCTACGTCTGTCTATCCATATATACTCTCCAGAAAAAAATTGAAATTTATTTCTCTGCCAATTTTGGTTTAGTTTTATCAGTATCAATAACTGTAAGTAATAGTATTCTGTATTTTCTTCTCATATTTTAAGCAAATGTTTATAGTTTCTAAGTGGTGGAGTTCAGGGGAAGAGTGCTTGCTTAAGAAGTGTTAGTCCCTGGTATGATCCCCAGTAGAGCATAAAGAAAAAAAAAATGTACACGTCAATGATGTATGATTCTTTAAAAAAAAATAACTAATCTATTGTAACTTCATTAACTAAAATACATTTAGGTTTACTTAATTAAACGGTTAAGAAACTCTCAAAATTTACCTGAAAATTACTGTTTGAACTATAGAATAAGTATATATTATAAAAAATTAAGGTGTAGATCTAGTTAAATGTTACATATATTCCTAATTTCACAGTTTTGCTTCCAACAAGAAAATTAAAATGCTACCTTATTGTTTTTCACTGATGGCTTCTATGCTTCCTGTCATCCTGTGCTTCCTCCTCTGTGGGCACCTTGCTGTTACCCATGTAGATTGCTGCATGAATGATATTCCAGACTATCATAAACCAGGCACTTTATCCTTAATAACTGGATTGAATATTTAACCCATGAATGATATTTTTGTTAGCTTGTAGGGAAAAGATTGGATGGTATCACATTCAGTTAATACATATTACTTAAGCAAATACTATATTTTCTTTTTTTTTCATTAGTCTCCTTTCTAGTAAAGCATACATACACATGGAAAAACATACATATGTATTATATATAAACACATACCATGTAAAATATCTCTTAGCATATTTTCTTTAATGCTTTACTATTCTTGAATAAACACTAAATACTGATATACTTTTCCTATAATATTTTTTTCCCTGATTCTCTAGCTTATTTGTCTAACAGAGAGCTAAAAAAGACACATTAGTCACTGATTTCATGGTGATGATTTGTGTCATTTTTGATTTCTCTTTGGATGCATTTAGATATATATTGATATTTATAGATTTCAATTTTTATTGTGTGCACAGAATTTTGAGCACTCCAAATCATATAAACACATATGATTAAATACATGTATATGTTTGTATATGATATATATCTATAGATAGATGTAAATCCAAGATATATATATATATATATATATATATATATATATATATATACACATATCTCCAAAGCACATAGTTTAGGTATTTTTAACAGAAGCCTCATGACATGATCATTGTAAATTATTAACTAAATATCCAATTCCACTATACTCTTTGGGGGGGTTGGATAGTATGGCAGAAAGCTCCAATTTCTACTCACAGTTTGATGTTTATTATTACCAGATTTAATTCTGAAGCTATCTAAATTAATCAAAATCATTAATGTAAGAGCTAAAACCATAAAAATATGAGAAGAAAATACAAGTGAAAATCCCCTCAAGTGATGCTTCATGGGAACAAAAGACATATCTACCATCAAAAAATGTTTAGTATCTCTGTGCAAGGTGCTCCTATCAACTTCATTAGTCAGAAAATTACAAAGATTTTAGAAGTTTTGTGTCAGAAACATGGAACAAAGCCCAAATATACATTTCTTATTATGTTGTAGAAATCAAAAATGTTAAATCAAGATAATCCTATAAATATAAACAGTGAGTTTTTTTTAATCAATTCAAGAAATCTCACTCCAAAACGAAAATGAAATTTTGAAGTTTTGTTCAGTAAAAGGAAACATTTTGCACAGGTATTTATGAGGTAACTTCATGTCATTTTTTTATTAGTAATTAAAAAATACTCATAAAGATCACTTGATTATTCTGTAATATAGAAATAATAAAGTTTAATCTTAGTGAATTCAACTCAGAAGCAAGATGCATAAACAAAATGGACATTTTGTTTATCCATTCATCAGTTGATGGATATCTGGATTTTCTTTTACTGTTTGGCAATTGTGAATTGCACTTATATAAACATTTGGCACAAGAACTTGTCTGAATATCTGCTTTCAATTTCCTTGTGCATAAATCTAGAAATAAAGTTGTTGGGTTATATGGTATGGTAATTCAATGTTTAACTTTAGAAAAACTGCCAAACTCTTTCCATGATGGCTGCAACATTTCATCTTTCCAACAGCAACATACTAGGCTTCTAATTTTTTCACATCCTCACCAACATTTTCCATTTTTGTTATTGTTGTTCTAAAAATTATAGCCACCCTAACAGGCTTGAAATAGTATGTCATTGTGGTTGTGATTTGCATTTACCTCATAACTAGTGAAATTTAGCATAATTTTATGTGCTTTTTGGACATTTGTACGTCTTTTTGACTGAAGTCTGTTTTTGTTTATGGTGTTGATATGAAGTCTAATTTGTTTAACTTTACATTTGTTCTTTTTGCTCCTGATGAAATATTATAAGAATATTTTTCTACATCCAAGATCATGAGAATTTTCACTTGTATTTTCTTCTTATATTTTTATGTTTTAGCTCTTACATTAATGATTTTGATTAACTTTGAGTTAAATTTTAATATGGTATACATTCAGATTTTATGGGGGGTATGAGAGATTGAACCCAGGGGTGCTTAATCACAGAGCCACATCCCCACCACTTTTTTTATGTTCTATTCAGACACAGGGTCTTACTGAGTTGCTTAGGGCCTCCTCGCTAAGTTGCTGAAGCTGGCTTTGAACTTGTGATCCTCCTTCCTCCGCCTCCTGAGCCACTGGGATTACAGGCATGCACCACTATCCCTGGCCTGAAATCAGATTTTAACTTCATTTCTTTGACAAATAGATATCCAGCTGGCTCAGCACAATTTAGTGAAGACACTGTTCTATTAGCATCTGCATGACTTATCCCTCTTGTCAAAAATCAATTGACCATGTATAGATGTGTTTATTTCTTAACTTCCAGTTCTATTCTATGGTCTATGTTTATCTTTATGTTAGTACCACATTTTTATTATTATTATAAGAGCTCTGAAGTAAGTTTTGAAATCAGGAAGATTAATTTTTTATTTCCAAAATGTTATTCTTTCTCAAGAGCGTCTAAGATAACTTACAATTTTATGTAGATTTCAAGTTAGTGTTTTTAATTTCTGTAAACAGCTTTTGGAATTTTAATGTAGTTTTCATTGAATTTATAGGGCGGTTTGGGTAGTACCAGCATCTTATCAATTCTAATTATTTAGACCATCTTAATTTTTTTCTGCAAAGTATTATAGCTTTTAATTTATTAGCCCTTCATTTCCTTGTTGTGATTTCCTAAATATTCTATTCTTTTAAAATAAAAAATTCTTAATTTTTTTATTGCCCATTGCTGGTACACAAATACAACTGACTTTTGTATGATGATTTGTTTTCTGAAACTTTGCTGAATTTATCAATCAGATTTTTCATAAACACCTTTTACTCTTTGTGGAAGTGTTCTTGCATTAGTTTGTTGAATGTTGGATTTTGTCAAATGCTTTTTCCTCATCACTTGATCATATATTTTTTTCTATTCTGTTAATGTGATATGCTGCATTGTTGATGTTCATATATTAACTACCCTTGCATTCCTGAAAATAATCTCAATTGATCAGGATATGTAATTCTCTTAATATCCTCCTGATTTTTGTTTACTACTATTTATTGAGCAATTTTATTTCTATATTAAAACCTGATATTGATATTTCTTTTCTCTCTTTCCCCCTTGGAATATCTTTGCTTAGCCTTAGTACCAGAGAAATCCTAACCTAATACAATAAGCTAAAAAGAAATCCCTCTTCTTCTTCTTCTTTTTATTTATTTATTTTTGAAAACATTGATAATCATTTCTGTTAATTCTTTAAATGCTTAGAGCATTTTATTAGTGAAATCATATGGTTCTGAGGAGGTTTTCAACTATTGATTTAATTTCTTTATTACAGGTCTTTTCAAACATTATCTTTCTTCTTCCAAAATTTTTGTATTTTGTGTGTTTCTAGGAATTTATATATTTTTTCTACATTGTCTCACTTGTAGATGTATAGTTGTTTATAATATTCTCATGTTTTTTTCATTTGTGTGTACTTTGTCGTAAGGATCCAATTTAGTTTTAGAATTCAGTAATTAGTCTTCTCTAACTACTTTTTAAGTCTACTTAAAGATTTTAAAAATTTGCCAATTTCATTGATTTTTTTTAACAGAAAACTAAATTAGGTTTCAAAATGTTCACTATTGTGTCTTCTATTCTCTATTTTATTTATCTTCATACTAATTTTTATTTCCTTCCTTATGCTATTTTTGGAATTTCCAGTTTTCTTTTTATTCTTCCTTAAAGTATACATTCAAGTTATTGATTTGAGATCTTTATCTTAATATAAGCATTTACAATATACATTTTCTAATGAGCACTGATTTCAGTGTTTTGGTATGTTGAATTTTTGTTTTTATTTGTCTTCACATATTTTCTAATCTCTTTTATTATTTTTTCCTTTTATTCACTTGTGGTTTAATAGTGTGTTCCAAATGTATCCTGTTTTTCCAAGCCCCATACCTTGAATTAGGCTGCTGTGATCAATACCATCAGTTTAAATGTATCTGGAAAAGCCACTGGGAAAGGAATCCCAACCTTGGGACTGTTCAAGTCTACTGACATATAAAGAAGCCATCACAAAGCTCCCTGAGGAAGATGCCAGGTATGTGGAGACAACCACAATTCTTTTAGAATGTAGTCCATTCAGTTCTCTCTCGTTCTACAAATCTACACTACAAATGTGGTTGCTGACCTGGATATCTGGACTATCATTGTCATGCATTCTTAAATTCAGCTGATTTTTTTCACCAAGACTTCCCCCCTACAATTGTTGCAAGTTTATGATTGAATTCCAGAATTTTTCAAATATGGATTTTGAGGCTTAATACTCTCTTTTAGAAAAGAATAGTGTATGATTTTCTACTCCACAGTTTTCAGTGACATCACACCTAAAATGCTACTTATTTATTTTTTTTACAGTCATACTGCATATCTATCTCAGTTCTGAGCTTCTTGCATTTCCATTCAATTAGCTTTTTGTTCTCTCTTTCTTTTACCTCTCCCTTGGTGAGGGATCTAGAAAGCAGAACACAAAGTATTAGTTAAATTGGTTTACGAAAGAACTATTCAAAAGTCAAATGCAAAATAGCTTGGGAAAGGATAGCTATATTTATATCTGCAGGAATATGAACTAGTCACAAATAAAAATGTAAATATAAAACTAAATGTAAGCATACACTGTGAGAGTGAGATAGAAAATCAGTTACTTTTAAAATTATTGAACATCATGGACTCTAACTTCAGTCTTCTCTCCTTGCAAGTGGCAAACAAGATAGTTAATTTTTTGAAGCAAACAAATCACCTTAATTGAACATAGTTTCATTTTAAAGCAAGTTGTGGAGCTTTAGGCTGAAGTCCTCCAGAGAAAATAGCCCTATGATTTATATCTGCACTGCCCGAACTCAAAGCAATCTGCGAGGTTGCATATGAATAATGCACAGTGAGAATAGCACAGGAGGAAACCATTGAAAGAAAGTAAATGAAGTCCCTTTAAAATGGAATATATAGGAAACTATTTAATTTGAATTATTCACCAACACTAGTGATATTACAGGAATAACCATAGATCAGTGAATATTTCAATTTTTAAGATGGGGTCATGCTGTTCCTTTTATGTATTTGAAAAAATCCCAGGCACCAGAAATAAGAAGAGAATGAGAAATGCATTACAGCCTATGAATATGCACAAATGTGCTAGAGTTCATCTGAAAAGAATCCAAGAATGGCCTGTTGAACTCCATGACACACACATATAGCTGTTGACTGAAGCACCACAGAGGCAGGGTTTCTGCCAGCTTAAGAGAATGTCAAATGGTTGGCAGGAAATGCAACTTTTAGATATGTCTTAACTATTGCTGACTATAATGATATGCTACATGTTCTGGAGAAATTCCAAGCACCTGAGAACTATATTGGTTACTATATACATGAATAAAGAATACGTGCTATGTCTTTGGTTTTTTACATAATTCTAAACCCTAAAGTATTAGGTAGTTTAATATATTATTATTTCATAAGAATCAAATGAGAAAGTAAAAGGGAATATTGTTCAATAATGTGGTAATAACTGGTACAATTATAAAACAATATTTTATTGAATACTTACTCCATTAAAACAAAATGTGAAACTGCATCAATTTTATATCAATTAATCTGTTAAAATTGAATTTTAATTTCAGCCTTAGAAGTTCCTTAGCTACATACCCACTACGTGTATTCATACCACTTTAGAATCACAGAGTTTAAAAGTCATCTTGTCTATGGAGGTTTGAAATCGATAGTCATTTAAAGTTAATAGTGTAAGAATTCTAAATGGTCTGGGAAGAGAGCCAGGAAACCAATATTAAAGAAAATGACTATGCTTGATATTTGTATGGAATATATCTAACTAGGACTCAAGTAGCCATGGCTAAAATTATGTCATTTGAACAGGCATTAGGTCCTGTTTTGTAAGGAAGTAGAGAAACAGCTCCAAATCATCTAGCTTATGTGACTACGTCTGGAATTTAATTATCGCTGAAAGGTTATTACATCATGTCACTGGAAAAATCCATCTTAAGAAATGCTTTTGAGAAGTATCATTCAGAGTAACATGTTTGTATGATGCAAGTTAAATGACAGAGAATAAAAATTATTCAATACAGGCAACAAGATAGTACCTTAATGTTCAGGCTGAACCATTATTTGAGTTCAGATTTTGGTGTCTGCTTTTCAACAATGAAAATAAATAACACTCTTCAATTAAAAGTTGGGTTTTCTAGGATAACCAACTTGATTTGGCTACTTTTAATACCAACTTTGATTTCAGGCATGCTTTGTGATTGGTAAATGTTTACTTGCTATTCTGTATGAGAAATTCTTCTTAGTTTTTATGTTTCTTGGTCATGTTTCTATGTTTCATAGACATCTTGATCTATGTCATGATATACTTTGTGAGTTCTCTAGAGGTTTTGTGTTTTATTCATCTGATCTTGGACATTTCTGTTTCAGGTGGGAGCTGAGGGGAATTTATAAATAATTATTATATTTCATAACTTCCCAGGATGCTTTCTAAGGAACTGAGAAGAGTTTTGATTGATTTAGATTCAGTTACAGTGAACTCAAATGTTATTAAAAGGTCTTTAAGCACCCAGGTTTTCTGAAAGTTACTTCAGTATTCTGATAGTTTCCATTATTACCACAAAGGCCCACATTCCTCCATGTCCAGCCATGACTCCTGAGAAAGCCACCTATGAGATATGGAGACATCTCCAGAGAAGTGAAATTTTTACTCCATCAATTTTTATCAGTTTGCTATTAGCTTCAAAGCCAAGTCAACTGAACTTAGAATGTTGATCTGACTGTAATTCCTATCAGTTCTGTTTGCTATTTTGTTAGGATGCAACAAAATATGTTTAATGACAATAATTTAAGCATGTATTATAAAAAAATCTATCCTACTTAGGCAGAAAATAATCTCTCTCTTTTTAAGACTGCCTCGCTGTAGTGTTCTGTTATGGTGGTAAGCCTAGCAAACTAATATATATTCTAATTTATCTAGTACTTACTAAAATAACCTGCAAAAAATGTACACATTTTTATCACACTTGCCTGGAAGAACTAACATGAAATTTATGAGAAATTATTTGTAAAATATTAAACATTCATAAGTATTCAAGTCATATTACTAGAAATGAGTATTATTTCTTTAAATATTTGATTTTTTGTTAAAATTAAGGTAATGCATTTTTCAAGTTAGAAGAGTAGTGTCTGTAGAAGCACAGCAATCTGCCCAGTTATGTTGGGTTCAGTGAAATGGCATGTTTCAGTCAGTTGGATATTAACAGATATGTTATAAACACAGGTTTGGGTCACTAGGTATATAGTCATGGAGGCTAAGGCAAGAGGATCACAAGTTTGAGAACAGCATTAGATGCTTAGCAAGGATCTATGCAACTTGGCAAGATCTTTTCACAAAATTAAAAAGGAAAAAAAAAGTGGGGGGTGGGGAGACTGGGAATGAAACTCAGTGGTAAAGAGCCCTAGGGTTCAATCCCAAGCACCTAGTAGCCCACTTGAAGATCTGTAGGCCATGAAAAATATGCCCCCTTCATATTGAGCCTTAGGAGGCACTAACATAGATCAGAGTCTATCTCCGTGCTTGACTCTCTATCATTCTGAATTTCTTTCAAGGATTTGCATGTTTTCAAACTAAGCCACTCTGTTTAATCTGTTGATATTCCTCTGTAATTGCATTTGGCTTTTCTGAATAGAAAGCTTTGGTTCCTGAACTTTCCTACGCAAAAATCACAGAAATTTTAGATTTTCCCTTTTTCTCTTTTTCCCTCTTTTTTTTATTCCTCCTCTTTTCACTTTTGCCTACTTACTCCTCCTCCTTCTCTTCTTCTCCTCCTTCTTTGTATTCTCTAGATGTCTCTATACATTCTAGTGGACAAATCAGGAAACCAATTAAATACTAAAAGGCAGAGAAAGTAATAATAAAATTTAAGATAAAAATTAGATGTTAATTTCTTTGCTTATTGAGATTATTTTCTAATATTGCTAAAGAATTTAATTAGTAAAGGATAACTTCTTTCTCTGTCAGAATTCTCATTTGAAACAAATATTTGAAAGATGTATTCCTGTAAAGCCAACTCACTATATTTTATATACTTAGGAATCAACATTAAGCACTTTAGCAAATTATTTAAAATATAATTGTCCTAAGGTAACCCTGGTTTTAAAGACTTTTTGTGGACTTATCATAATGATTCATATATGTGTGGTTTTCTTCCTCTCTTCTTATCTATTATTATAGATCAAGAAGTTAAAATTAAAGCTAGATGAGGATAAAATATCGCAAACTTTGTATAATGCTTGATTTTAGAAAAATAAATTAATTTGAAAGAAATTTCTTAGAGTATGATCTTCTTCCATCCTCTTAGATATTATATATTTTCTTCACAGTGTTACATCATCTACTCATAATAAAGCAATACTAGAATCCCAAGGAAAGAAAACAATTGCCTTTACATATGCATTTACATACTACTGCCAAGAGATAAACATTTCTAAAATCCTAATTTTTATTAACTTGTTTGTATGATATATCCACAAAATGTTTTGTCTCTATTTGGGGTCCTAAATAAATATGAATGTTCTATCATCAATTTGAAACTATCTTAACGATTTTTAGTCTTTCATCTGTAGTAATTAGAGACATGCAAATCAAAACTACTCTAAGATTTCATCTCATGCCAGTCAGAATGACAGTTATCAAGAATACAAACAACAATAAGTTTTGGCCAGCATGTAGGGGAAAAGGCACACTGATACATTTCTGGTGGAACTGCAAATTGGTGCAACTACTCTGGAAAGCAATATGGACATTCCATAGAAAATTTGGAATAGAACCACCATTTGGTCTATACCCAAAGGACTTAAAAAGAGTATACTATAGTAATGCAACCACATCAATGTTCATAGCAGCTCAATCACAATAGATAAATTGTGGAAGTAACCTACATGCTGTTCAATAGATGAATGGATACTCAAAGGAATAAAAGCAGCAAAGGGAGTGTTTGGAATTTCTCCCAATAAAATTATTACTCCATATACTATGAATCAAATTGATAAATTAGCTAATGAGTTAAATATTTGGGAAATAATCATGTGCAAATCTAATGTTTCATTTGATAACCACTTACCATCTAATCCTTTACTGTCTTTTTGGTCATCACATCCTGTAATTTTTCCAAAAATGACAAGAAAAACACCTATCATGAATGCTCCAAATATATTCACTGATGGGTCAAATAATGGTACAGCAGCCGATTTGGATTCCAGAGAGATTAACCAAGGTCCTGACCCAGTGATTGTCTGGAGTCGGGGGTCTGTTTGTGTGTTTCCACAGGGAGAACAGCAGCCAATTTGGATCCCAGAGAGATTAACTAAAGCGATTTCTACAGACCAAAAAGAAGATGATTTGGCTCAAATCCATAACAGCTGATATCCCAAACTCCAGTTTGGCTATCCTTACATCTGCGACAGAACCAGAATGCTTTTTTCAATATCTATTTTATTATTGCCCTTTCCCACATCATGGAGTTCTATTTTGTTTTTTGAGCTCATACAGACCTAGGTTAATGTTTTGCTGATCAGTTCTATTTTTTGACTATAGAGTTTTTAAACATTGCAATGGAGATTTCACCTGTAAAAAGTTATAAGGCCTTTACTATTATGTTATGTGTTGTATGTATTATATTATGTGTGCACACTTGTGTTTTGTGTTATATGTTTGAATGTCCATATGTCCATATATCATATATGATGAGCGTTCATGAAAAAATAGATCCAAATATTTTTTTTTTTATTCACGTGATTTAAATGGTTTAATTTAAATTGAGTAAACAACTGTTGAGGATTGTTTTAATATGTGAACAAAAAAGGAGGTTAACAGATCTGTTTGTTTACTTTCACCTTTCTGTTTCATTATATTTAATAATTCTCTTCAAGATAATGTAAATTGTTAAGAAAATTGTTTTCTTTTAGTGTCTTCTGGAATGTTACATAATTTTTTCTTTAGCCATTATTGCCAGAATTCCTATCTTCATCCCAGTGCCGGTGAAGACAAAGATAAAACCAATCTACAGCTTCTTCAATAGCCATCACTGAACTGCTTGCAGAACTTGCCTGGATTATGTATCACCTGTATGCATTGTGAACTATCTGTTAGTGCAGCGACTTGTGGTAGTGTTGGGGTATTTTTGCTGATGATGTCATCCTGGTACAATTTTTCCAAAAGGAGCCGTCAATTGGCTTGGTGTATCTTCCTCCCTTCTGCTTGTCATGATCTGCCAATGTCTCGGCTTGGCACCAGAATCAAGAGCCACCACACACCTTTGTAGGTTCAAACAGCAATTCTTTATTCCGCTCTCACACCGCCTCCACACAGGTCCAGGGGCAATCGCGTTCTGCCATCTCCCGCACAATTCACCTACTCCACGAGGCTATCTCCAAATCCCATTTTAATCTCACGAGAACTCAACGGGAACAAGCAGCAGGAACACCCTAATCCCAGCAATAATCTTCAACCTCTAACTTCCCTAAAACCCATTATCTTAAACTGGCAACACCTTAAACTCAAGGAGCCGGTTACTTCCTCAAACCTGATCAGCTCTAAACCCGGATCCGCCTTGGTCCTTGAGCAAGGCCACCTTATTAAAGCATGCATGCAATGTCCCATCGAATGTCCTCTAAGCAACATGGGGTACGCTTGGCAAGGAAATTTCAATGCGTCATTCCTACTTCGTAATGGCCCTCAGCAATGATCGTTCAGCTAAAATTTGGGGGCCAACAAAGGTGAGGCAAAGAACCTCACCCCCCGCTGGTACAAAGACCTCTCCACAGGTGTGGCTGTATACTGGACCAGTAGTCAGTGATGGGTAAGATCCAATTGCAGTGGTACCAACCTAAGACAGGAGGCTGACGCCTTGAGGTCAGCTCATCTGATAACAGGTAAGGACCATATGTAGTATTGGACAACCTAAGGCAGGCAAGGTCACTAAGCCACATGCTTCTTGTTTAAACAGAGAGGGGGAGATGTTGAGAGCCACAGCCGAAGGGGCCCCAGCAAACTTCCAGCTGCCAGCAAACTTCCAGCTGCCGGCTGATGATTGGCTCACAGCAGCCCCAGAAACATCTAGCTGATTGGCTCTTCTGCGGTGATGCTCATTGGGCTCTTTCCCTGCCCTTTCAGACCACGGAATTGCTCATTGGGGGACTTTTTTGGCTCCACCCATGTACTCAGCCAATCGGCCTCAAGAGCAGGAGGATTGTGGGAGGTGGAGAGAGGCTTGTGTTGGGGTGAGAGGCTTGTGGGAAGCTGGTGATGGCAGTTGGGCTCTGAGGGTTTTTCCTGAGGAGCTGTTTTGTTTGGCCTGTGTGGTTCTAAAAATAAAGTTAGTTTCTTTTGACAAGTGGCTCCTGAATTGTGCCCAGCCAGACTGCAGCAACTGTAGTATATAAACACAATGAATATTAAAACAGCATTAAAAGAGAATAAAATTATTGCATTTTGCAGGTAAATGGAGAATAGAGTTGGAGAATATCCTGCTAAGCCAAGTAAGCCAATCCCCAAAATAACTGAAGGCCAAATGTTCTCACTGATAAGTAAATGCTGATCCATAATGGGGCGGTGGTGATTTGGAAAAATAGAGAAACTTTGTACAAAGAAGTGTGAGTGTTGTGGAGGGGGCCAGAGTGCAAGAAAGGTGGTGGAATGAGATGGGCCTCATCATTTTAGGTACATGTATGACTGCACATATGGTATAATGCTACATCATGTACATCCAGAGAAATGAAAAGATGTATTGTAATTTTGTACAATGAAACAAAAGGCATTCTGTTGTCATATATACCTAAACAAAATTAATTAATTAATTAAAAATAATGGAATGGCACAAAGTCTGTGCAGATTTATAATCAAGATCAGACTTAGAAAATCTCGCAAGACTCCTCAAACAAAGATATGGAGACTATTTTAAATATCCTCCTCTTTCTTGCCTAAAATAAGTTCATAAACAAATTCAATCAATGTTCTAAGAATTAAAGATATCATTCTGCTGTGGAATTTGGGTACATAATATTTTTTGCCATTGAAAAACACTGACTGGTTTACCCCAAAAGATATCTTTCTTGATTAAACAAAGCTTTTCCACATAATAGGTTATGTACTGGGTCTCTCTCACATAAGCAATGACTCAGCAATCTAGGGGTCTTTCATATTGTTCTTTCACTGTCCTGGTCTCCATGACACACTCAAAAAATGCCTCCATCAGGATGACTAAGGAACCAAAGAAATCTACAGAAATCTCAAGGTGTTTCCAGGGTCAGGCCTGGAAGTCAGGGGACACTTTATCTAACCTTCTCTTACATGATTCAGTTATGTAGTTTAATTATTAATAACAAGAATTTAACAGAGATCAAGACTGAGGACATAAACAATGAATGTCTGCTGAATACTGACATGTCAATAGGGGCAGATGTGCCTGGTTTTTAGAGTTAAGACAAACCTTAGCCTTCAACTAGACCAAATTATATATGAAGAATTTCATTCTTGTTAAAGATGGACCCAAACTAACTCTGTAACCTGAACTTGAATGCCTGTCTCTAGTATTCCTGCTCATGTGTTCTTCCTTGAGAAGAAATAGCATCAGTAAGTTAAAGCCATCAATGATAGAACTGATATAAATCCTAACTTTTTCAGTTTTAAAAACATGCATAAGAATAAGAATATTTTTATATTATAGATATTAATTATGTGAAATAAATAATAGAGTGTCAGAAAGTCACTTATAAATAATTATATTGAATAAAGAAATAATCTATTTCTTTATTCAATATAAGTATTCAATAAATAGTTGTAAATATTAATATTACTGAAGCCAGAGTATATCAGGCAGTCAATATAGATAATAAATAATTGGGTCCAATTGGAAAGATGAGGAAGTGTTGCAAAGCAAAGGAAATCAAATGCTGACATCTCCAGAGTTTTTCCCCTCCTGCAACCTGTTGTCCAGGTGACCAGCCTCCAGGGAATTGTTCCTCCCAACAAAGGTCTGTTAATTAATGCTTCCTGAACTGGTCCCTTTTTGCCTAGACTCCTGGGCAGCTTCACTCTTGGATCACTTCACCTTCACCTTTTGGCCCACCCACCTTTTGCCAGGTAGGCAGAATGGGGAGAAAAAGGAGACAAGATAAGAGGGAAGTGTAAAAGGGTACACTTACTTATGTATAAGAATAGAGAAAAATCTAAAATGCATAAAAGGGACAGGACACCACCACTTCTTTGGATATCAGGTCTGGACCCCTTATCTGCGAAGTCTGTCTCTCATATCCTTTAAATAAATCTTGCTTTCTATGCTTGCCTTGGTGTTTCTTAGGTGTTTAATATTCACATGGGGGAAATGGAACTAGGTCTTGCATAATTTTCATTGCTATCAGTATCATTGCTAACTATTTAAATATATGTAAGTGTATCCATTTATAAGACCTTAATGTAAAAATTCACTGAAAAGATTCAAAGTACTCTGATTTATGTATTTTTAAAAAATACTTATTTTTTAGCTTTAGGTAGACACATATCTTTATTTTGCATTTATGTGATGCTGAGAATCAAACCCAGTGCCTCAGGAATGCTAGGTGAGCACTCTACCATTGAGCCACAATCCCAGCCCCTGTTTTATGTATTTTAAAAAAGGAAAATAAACTCACAACCATTTCATGAATAGCCAGAGTAATGTTATATTGACTTATGTGGATAATTAGTTAAATAGCTAAGGTTATTTGCTCCTATAATTGTTTTAACTATTTGTTCAAATGGTCAAAGTATTTTGAAGCTATTAAAGACTTATACAAGGAACAAATATCATGCAATTAATATTTTCCAAAATTATGGAGATTTTGTAATAGAAAAGCAGTGTCTTTTCCTTAGTGATTATGAACTAAGGAAATGCTGAGCTCCATTGTTAGGTTCCCTCATTAATCACATCATAGTTGCACATGATTTCTCAATAGATTATGGCACACTGAGCTATTAAATAAGAGCCTTGAGAAACCTTTCCAGAAATGAACATCAATGGAACATCAAAAACAGTAAATTCTCAAGAAGCAGAAATCTATAAAAGAAAGTTGATCCAAAGTCAGACAAATTTGATATTGAAATCTGACTGTCATATGTATTAGTTTTGTGCAGTTGTGATTGTTTCTTAGAGTTTAAGTAATAATTTTGCTTTTCTTTTAAATGGGACTAAGGATGCATTTTTCTAAGTAGTGTTTTTGTAAAAATCAAATTATTTCAGTTTGTTCCAGGAACATGTACTTAACATTATAACAAGTGGAAAACTAAAATCAATCATACCATAGATAGCATGTCACATTTTTATTGGTAAAATGTATTTTTGTTTCTTAAAGGTACACAAATTATTACTGTGGCTTGCAATTGCAGTCCTTGAAGAACTAGTGTGTATTTAATGGGAACATCAGTTTTATTTCTCTTTTTTTTCAGTTTGCTCCATATCAAAAAATTATTTGGTCACATAGACACATAAATGAGTAAGTAAATAATAGTGAGGAATGAAGAAAATTACACACAATGATATTTAATGAAAAAATTTAGGCTGTCTAGCAGAAACGTTTAGATTTGAATTGTGATGAAAATAAGTGGATTAAAGACAGAATGTTGCTCTTTTCATACCACCCCACATGATGAAATACTAATTCCCACTGTGATATATTAGGAGGTGAAGTATGCACAAATAAAGAGGCCTTCCTCCATAATCCAGCTATGCTAGCACATGAGCCTTCAGACCAGTGAGGAATCCTGTTGTTCAAAAGCAGTCCAGTCTATGGTACAATTTTACAGCAGCCTGAATAGACTTTTTTTTTTTTTTTATACTAGTGAGTGTGTGTGTGTGTGTGTGTGTGTGTGTGTGTGTGTGCGTGTGTGTGTGTGAGAGAGAGAGAGAGAGATGCTATCACAATATAGGCTGAAATTTGATTTCCCAACACCCAAAGTGTTAATATGTCCTATGATTTAAGAGAATTCTTGAAACTATTGAGTACAATATGAAAAAAGTCATCTTTCATTTAAAGTTAAAATGAAAAGTATACCACAGTGGAATTCCTTTTCCAAATCTTATAAAATGCTGAAAGGAGAGAAATCTATTATTTAAAGAGAGATGATTCCAAATCCAAGATTTTAACACACATGCTCATATTAAAAAAAGATGGTGTGATCCACTGTCATCTCACCTGTTCTTCCCACACCATTTTTGTCTCTGGTGATGGATTCTGAAGAAGGTAGCTCTTTGGAAAAGTCAGGCACAGCTTTCAAACTACATTAACAAAGCATAGTTTTGTTAAGCGTTAGATTGCAATTTAACCTCTAAAGATAAAATTGAACAATGAAAGTTTAAAAACATTGGGAAAGGTTCTAATTTTTTTTCATAATTTCTTCATCTATGTGTAGTGCCAATAGAGGTTTACAAAAGCGTATACATACAGAAATGTTATGAAGATGTGAAAATATTTCAGAGTATTGCATCAGTTCAAGGACTTATTGATTTCTCAATCACTATAAATGGAGCTAGACTCTATAGTGATAATTCAAGAGAAAAATATTGACTCTGAAGCTTAATAAAAATAACAACAAAAGAATAATGAAAAACATTTAATGTCAGACTATGCTTTGATAAAGTTGATAATGCTGAAATTCTAACTGCCTTTGAACTTTAAAATGGCATTAACTCTATGAAACCTTGAAGCAAACAGACCTTCAAGGCCAACCAAAAGCTATTACCTCCCGGAAGTGTTAACCACAGTGCCTCAATATCCAGAACTCTTTATATAAATATTGCTGTATATCAGTGGTGAGATTCCCTTTTAAAAAATAACCAACACACATTGAATTCTAAAAGAAAACAATCATTTGTACTGAATTTTAACTTTTAATTGGTTTACATCAGTTATTTCCATTCTTTTCCTTCTGTTTGCAATGTGGGATTATTAAGAGAATATTATTTTCTCACTCATCCTGTAGACATTTCCAAACAATATTTAAAATTTACCTTTCATTTGTACAAAACAATATCTACTTAAGAGTTTTCACTTAATACAAATACACAGATAACATGGAGAAACAGTGAAGTGTGGGTTTTGTATTTAAGGCTAGAGTACTAACAACCAGAATAATGAAAGATTTCATAAAGATTATTCAATACATTTGATTCTGCTTTTTTAGGAATATCAATCAAAGTGTTAATTTTTGAACACAGATTTGATCTGGATCAAACCTCAGGGACAATAAAATTTCACTTCCTTCCTGATAGAGTCCTATCCTATCTAAACCTGGGAATTAAATTACCCTAAAAGAGATTAACAGAAGACCAACATATGAATTCATTTGATACAAGTCTTATTTGGCATCGGAGCCCTCATTAAAAAAAAAAAAAAAAAAAAAGACAAGACTCATAAGAAGCAAAGTCAAACATTTATATCTGAATTAAACAAAGTAAAGTAATTTGTTAAAATGAATCAAGTTGTGTGGGAGGCGTATTTTAACAAGAATTATACAGAACTCTTTGTCTCGACTTCTTGTCCTTGATGATTAGAATGTTATATCTTTCATATGGGAATTTTATCTCCTGCTTTTCGGAAAAATAATGAGGGTCAGAGTGATCTTCTTGCACCTGCTGTTTTTCAAGGGCCTTTAATTTTAAATAGTCAATATTCCAGAACTGTATGTTTTTATGTCTTCCAAACAATATAATTATCATATATATTCTAAAACTACAGACAGTATTTGAACATATCATTTTAGCAAGAAAATAATCTAATTTTCCTCTCCCCTTTATATTGTAGAATGAGAGCAAATTCTTAAAATATGATCATTGACATTCCTTTAACATTTACCTTTTATCATATTTTCCTTTAAGTAAAAATGAAATAAAATCAGTCCTACAATTTCAGAGATGCTCAAATGAATAAAAGTACATGAATAAAGTACAATGCATGCACATATATACATTCATTCACAAATATGACAAAAGAGATGAATTTTTTGTATTCATCTTAGAAACTCCCAGATAAGTAAATCATCAGGGTTGTAGTTAGCAGCATTAGTAATGATTTTCTGTATCAAAATAATAGTAGAAAAAAATGTTTTCTCTGATATTCAAAAGCAAGTCCAAAGTAAGGAGGGGCAAAAGAGAGAAAAGAGGAAGAGAAGGGGATTCCATCACAATGAAAGAAAGATCCTTGGACTAGATAAGAGGGATTGAGGGCTGGGGATGTGGCTCAAGTGGTAGTGCGCTTGCCTGGCATGTGTGTGATCTGGGTTTGATCCCCAGCACCACATAAAAACAAAGATGTTGTGTCCACCCAAAACTAAAAAATAAATATTAAAATTCTCTCTCTCTATGTATCTCTAAAAAAATAAAATAAAATAAAAGGGAGGGAGAAGGGAAAGGATAATCTCTCCTAACTTTGTTATGCATATATATGAATGTACCACAGTGAATCTCAACATCACTTATATCCATAAGACACTAACTAAAACAAAATTTTAAAAACTATACATAAATAGTAAATAAGGATCAGTAGAACAGATTGGGAGGGAGAAAGGGAGGAACAGGGAAAATATTGGGGACTGAGTTAGAGCAAATTATATTCTATGCTTTTATAATTATTCAAAATGAATCCTAATGTTATGTATAATTAAAAAGAACCAATAAAAACAAAAAAGGAAATACTGAATTTTGA
Source organism: Ictidomys tridecemlineatus (assembly GCF_052094955.1). Classification (NCBI taxonomy): domain Eukaryota; kingdom Metazoa; phylum Chordata; class Mammalia; order Rodentia; family Sciuridae; genus Ictidomys; species Ictidomys tridecemlineatus. The sequence continues at coordinate 44,216,504 of NC_135485.1, read as the reverse complement.
GTATTGAGTATTGTTAAAACTAGTAATTGTAGTATTTACATACACACGCACAATTAAGAAGGCAGAGACACAAGGAAAGACATTACCCAGCAATTTGGTAATTTCTAGAATAATTATGAGGTTTGCTTATTTAGAATATTGGAAAAAAATAAGTATGCATTCCCACATAGACACTTTTTAAAAAAGGACTTTCATAAATTATAAATATAGGGATTATCAGTTGGTGTTAGAAAACATGAATTAGAATAGAATTTCACATTATCTAAAATATATGAGGGAATATTTGGAGAATACCCAATTATAGGATATAATTGAGTTACTTTTTTCCTTTCTGTCTGGTATACATTCTTCCATATATATCTGGTATTTCAACATGTTTAGTATAGAAGAGGTTTTTATTTTATTTTTCACTTTTTTGTCTTTTTAGCTGTAGGGTTTAAATGTGAGTGGTTTTATATGAAAAATGTAGTCTTGCATTCCCAGTGCCTTTTTTTAACTCCTGATATTTATAATTCTACTAGCCAATGTAATCTCAATTTTGAGACCTTATTTATTCTTTAGAATCATCATATTTAATCTTTAGAAATCTAGAAAAAATTCACATATGAATTAGTACTCTGAAGTTAGGTAAAATTTAAATCCCCAAATGGAAACTTCTACTTTACAGGTTAAGTATTGAGCTTTATAAAATTTAAAGTAACTATTTCTATATATTGCATAAAGAAAGTAGATTCCAATATTGTTTTCCTGGAATGGCCAATTCTTTGCTGTTGAGAAATGTGTTCTTATACTTGTAAACAACAATCTCCAGCTTCCTGAAACTACCACTTTCATGTTAAGAGATTTGATTTGAGGCAGAATGTCTTTTAATACCTCATTTACTTCATTTATCTAGAGATTGTCAGTGGTACCTTTCTATTCATAGAACATGCTTCAAGACATCAGTATAATGAATTATACCAAATTGCAGTGAAGAGCCAGAGAAGCCTTGAGACTCCTGTACTGTCCACCTAAATCTAGATTTGGGAAGAGACCCATTTTATATTTTCAAAGTAGCAGTTATTGACTCATGAGATATGAGGATTGAAAACACATCATGGTTGCTCTCTGACACAAAACTCTAGCCTTTGGAATGTCAAGAAAATAAACTTCCATTGTTTGAATCACTCAGTGCATGATATTTTGTTATGGCAGCTTGAGTAGACTAAGAGGAAGTTTACATAGAGCAATAATTAAAAGAGGCATGTATTTAATTAAGAACTTGCTACCTCACATAAGAGTTAGGACAGTTCTAAGTGTTTATTGGGTATTCATTTGTACCACAGACAACAAAAGTACTGATTTAGACCATGTTAAACACACATAGATGCACATATGAACACACACACTCACAATATACTTTGTTACAGTCAAGCAAGTATGTCTCAAGGGGAAATATAAGATTGGATATTAAAATATGAAATAATATTTTAAATTTCCTTACATGCACATATAGTTTATATGCACATATAGTTCAGATTCTCTTTATGTTAATATCATTAATGAAAAAAATTCCAAAATTAAGAATTACTCTAGATCTAACATTGAAATATAGCAACAGGTGACATATATAATTTAATCACATCTATTTATGTGTGTGTGTGTGTGTGTGTGTATATATGTGTGTGTGTGTGTGTGTGTGTGTGTGTACAGAAATAATTAGGAAGCATTTATTTTCATATTAAAATAAAAGTTTAAGAGCTATGGAAGAAATTTTTTCTAGATTAATTCATGTTAAAATGTGAGGTTTGCTTATATAGAATATCCTATAGCAATATGTTAGACATGGAATCAATTCATTAAAATATAAACTAAAAAGCTTTAATATGTCAATTGCCTTTCACATGAAAATACTGTCAAGGAAGTCAGGATAAAAACTTATAATGAAAATTTAGAAAATTTGAAATTCAATATAGCCAATATATAGTCTGCATTTAAACATTTTCTTTCCTGGAATAATTTTAATAACACTTCTCATAAATATGCTAAATGTGAACTGAAGTCACAAGCAAGTCAGCTCTTCTATCTATCCAATAATACACTCTTGGATTTCTTGAAAGGTAAAAATCCATTAGTATTCAGTGTCCCAACAAAGCCCACAGGCAGCTTTAAGTTCAGCACTGATATAGTTCCAAAGAACTGTCAAATCTTTGAAAAGGCCAGGCTTTTTTTTCTGGGTGTTAGATTTATATGTTTTAGAAAATCTATTTATAGTTTTGAAAAATGTGAATAATTCAATTAAATTTTGATTGCATAAATTATAAAAAATGGTGGTTTAAGATATTTTGTTGTTGTTCTTTGATTATGGCAGATAAACTGGATTTTTCCTGTCCCCTAGGAGCCCTTCAGTTGAAGACTTGGTCTGCAATGTATGACACTATTGGTAGGTGGAAGAAACTTTAGGAAGGAGAACCTAGTAGAAAGAAGTAATTCTTTGGAAACATGGCTTTGAAAGGATGTCAAAACCCTTCTGCTTTCTGCCTTACACTTTACTTCCTGTCCACTAAGAGGGAGACATTCTTCCTTTGCATACACTAGTGTTATAATGTACTCTGCTGTCACAGGCCCAAAGCAACAGGGCCAAGTGAAAGATCTGAAACAAAGCTTTCACCTTATAAATGGATTATCTCAGGTATTTTGTTACAACGATGCAAATCTGACTAGATTATGGACAGTGTAAGAAGGTATTATCTAATGAAATAAGAGTCAAAATATCTTGAAATTAGAGTTGTGGCCTATGGAGATCTCTTTTAAGAAGTCATTTTTCTTTCTGGGCATGGTGGCACATACCTGTTATTTCAGCAGCTCAGGAGGCTGAGGCAGGAGGATCTTGAGTTCAGAGTCAAAAGTCAGCCTCAGCAAATGAGAGTTGCTAAGCAACTCAGTGAGACCCTGTATCTAAATAAAATACAAAAAAGGGCTGGGGATGTGGCTCAGTGGTCAAGTGTCCTGAGTTCAATCCCCTGTATCCTAACCCCCGCCTCCCCAAAAAAAGAAAATATATTTTTACTAATATTAATTAACCCATTGAAGATATTTTATTCTAATATAGTTAAATCATTCTAACATTGTATGTTACTTGATTTATTTTTAAAATATTGGATTCATTATCTGCTTATAAATAACAAATTACTAAAATTTTTATAGATTAAAAAATCATATGTGCATTATTTCATAGTTTCTGGGATGAGATGTTTAGGGCAAACCTAACTAGATTCCTTACTTCAACATCTCTTACTGACTGTAATCAAGATATTGGCTGAGCCATAGTAATTTCAATCCTTATCTGGAAAAAGATATTAACAGATTTCAGACCCTTGTGCTTTCTTCAACTGAATCTGCCCTTTTCACTATGGCAGCTTACTTTATTAAAACATGCAGGCCAACAAAGCAATAGGATAGGCTTGCTAATAAGAGATAAAAGTCACCATCTTTCATATCCTAAACTTGAAAGTTATGTCTTATCAACTTTGTGGCAGTGTATTGATTTGAAGTAACTAAAAGAGAAACACAGAGAAATGTTGACACAAATGTGTGAATATCAACAGGTTGGGATCATCCTTGCTATATTTGAAAGCTACCTAAGAGAATCCCTAATAAGGGTGCTTATTTTCTTTCATATGCTACATTGCTTGCACATACTTTCAGACGTTAAAATAACTCCACATCATCATTGAGAGAGCTTTCAAAATAAACCTTAAAATAAATATACTGTTGAAATTCACAACAAACATAAGTTCTTTACAGGAATATTTCAGCAGCATAATGTATTATCAGTTGTAAAAGGCTCTTTAAAATAAGAAACTATCTCTAGTATGAACTGTCTCTAGTTGTGAAAACTGTTGCAATACAGATGTCTAATAGCCTCAAGGGACTATAATAGTGCTTTATGTGAATTTAAAAGGACTTCTCCTTGGATAGACTACTCTCAAGTAATATGCATTCTGCTAAGTTACTGCTAGCACAATGAAAAGAGCTGAAGAAAGGTAAGGAAAGAAAAACAAAAATAAAAAATATTAGACTGATGAAATATTATTATTTTTAATCCAAGAATTTAATACGGTTTTCATGTAATGTTCTACATGTTTAATAAATATTACATGATTGCATTTTCATAATAAACCTATGAGGTAGATAGCAATACCATTCACATTTCACATATGAGAAAACATGCAAAAACAGATTAATTTGTTCACTCAGAAGTGGCAAAGCTGGACTTGAACTCAAGCAATCTGACTCTAGTCTCCATAAAACAATGTACGCTCTCTGTATATTAAGCATTTGGTGATGACTTATCATGTGATGGGTTATTTGGTTCATGACAGTGTTCCACATGATACAAGAATTATTGCTATGTCAATGGAACTGACAGAATTAGAGAACAAGGAGAAAACTAGTGAAATATAGTGGAGGAGAATGAAAAAAACAGAAAATAGAAGAATTATACTACTGAATTAAAATGAAAAATGAAATTAATTAAAACCACTTAAATTATTAATTTAAAATATGAGTTATAATACATTAATTTTATGGCATTAATAGCAGTTGTTTCTGGATTGGTTTAAATAAGAGAAATATTGATATTTATCTTGAACCAATTCAAGATTATAAAAAGTTTGTCAAGAGTTAACACTTTGTCAGTAACAACCACTGTCAATATTCCTTTACTATGCCAATAGATTTTTCTATGATAAAATATACAGTGGATTTAAAATATAAATCTTTAATGTACAAGTTGAAAGTAATCCAATGATTTATATTTAATAATTCTAATAATATTTGCAACCATTTGTTTTATTACTTTAACATACTAAAAGAAATTTTGAAACATTTGAGAGTAAGTCAGAGATATGATTTTTCTTCATTATTATAAATCTCTGTGTGCATTTTATTTTTAAGAACAAGCACATTTTCTTGCATAACTGCACTCAAATATTAAAATTAGAAAATTTAATGTTTCTGGATTATCTAAAAAAAGTCCATATTCAAGTAAATTACCAACTATACTAATAATCTTTAGGTATATTATTTTATATTTTTCATAAATCTACTTCAGGATAACGTATTGTGTGTAGTGTATTGTATTTAGTCTCCTTTAATGTGAAACATTTTCATTTCATATACTTCAAATCTTATGTTCCAGTAGTCATATAAAAATTGCATGCCAATTATTTTGTAGAATATGTCTCTGTTGAAGTTTACTATTTCTGCATTGTTAGATTTGGGTTGTGTATTTTTGACAGGACTACTACCCAAAGGATGTTTTCCCCGTGCATCCTATTAATATGTACGTGGGTGATATTATCTTAATATTGGTGGTATTGAATTCTTACTTACATAAATTCATTATCTCTGGAACTTTTCATTATAATCTCTTCAGTTTTCTCATTAAAATGAATAAGATAAATATGTGAAGGTATAATTTGAGGAAACACTTAGTATTTTGTTCATTATCAAATTTCCTTACACTAATTGTAGCTTCCCTTTGCAATTTACTATCTTCACCTTGGTAAAAGTTTTCATGCTGCTGTAACAAGGAGTTTCCTCTCATTTCCTTCATATATGTAGTGTTATTCTTTGGGTATAAAGTGTCCCCCCCCAAAGCTCCTGATAATGTAGGAACGTTCAGAAATATAATGATTGGATTGTGAGAACTATAACCAACTCAGTCCATCCTAGTTTAAGTGATCTGACTGGGTGGTAACTAGAGACAGGTGGGGCATGAATGGAGAAGGTAGACCACTGGAAGAAGGTGGATGGCCTGGAAATATGCATGTTACCTGCAGCCTCCCTTATTTTTCTCTCTTCCTGGCTGTCATGTGTTGAGCATCTTTCCTTCTCCTTAGCCTTTGGTCATGATGTTCTGCTTCACAATGGGTACAGAGCAATGGACTCAGTCAACTATCAACTGAAACATCTGGAACCATGAGCCAAAATGAACTTTCCCCTCCTCCAAGTTGCTCCTGTTGGGTATTTTCTTCACAGTCACACAAAAGCTAGCATATTTAAGTTTGGGCATTTTATTTTATTCTTTAGACTATTATCTGTACTGTAATTTATTTACATGCTTAAATTTGTCACAGATTATAATGCATATGATATGTAATTTCAATTATTTGATATCTCCTGACTCATTTGATGGAGAAAATAAATAAACAGATTCATTTGATGAATGCCTTATGTTCACGTGAAAGAAAAGTGAGGTTATAGTGTTTGAAGTAAATTTAGTCATGATACTTGATAATGTTCAGATTTTCCATATCTTTGCATGTTATTTTCTGGTTTGTCTATCATTTGATCAGAGAACAATTAATTATGTATTCATATTGTACATAACTGTCTTCATAAACTTTAACTAATGAGGCATCTGATAGAAGAATACATCTCTTCCCAAATTTCTGAGTCTTACTTTGTTAAACATGAAGCAAACACATTATTTTCTTTAAAGTAGCTTTATTGACTTCATAAACAGTGTTTTCAGCTTGGAGTGATTTTATTCCCAGGTGCCATTTGGTAATGACTAGAAACATTTTTTTGTTGTTTTAACTTTTGGGTAATGTTATTGGTGTTATGGGTGGGTAGAGTACACAGAAGCTGCAATACATTCCGCAATATATAGGTCAGTTTCCCACGCACAGTATTGGACCGTTTACATCAACTATAAAATCTAGTCTGGTGAAACCTACTAGAAAAAAGTCCTTCTATTTTGTTATCTGTGGGATAAGAAAAGTAAAATGCTACAAAGGTGGAAGGAAACAAAAGTTTAAGGGACAAATTTTAAAATGGGAAGACTATTACAAATGTTTTTTGTTGATTTTTATCTTATAATTATTGGTGCGTATTAATTGTATAAAATAATGTATTTCATTGTGACAATTTTATACATGCATATGATGTTCTTTGATCATACCCACCCTCCTTATCACCCTCTTACCCCCCTGTTTTACTCAGCTTTTTGTTACTGTGACTGAATAGTCACCAAGATCAACTATGAGAAGGATAGATTAATTTTGGCTCCTGGTTTCAGAGGATTCAGTCCATGACCAGCTGGACACAAGGCAGAAATATGTTGTTAGGGAAGCATTTGAAAAAAAGCTGCTCAGTTCATGGCATCCCAAAAACAGAGAGAGAAGATAAAACCTTCCAGGACAATTCCCGGTGACATACTTTCACCAAATATACCCTACTTCCCAGTAGTCTCTTCAGCTGTCAATGAATTAATTGACTAAAAAAGTTAGAGCCCTTAGGATCCATCATTGCCTAATATAACTCCACATTTGGACCTTGCTGAATTGGAAACTGAGGATGCATTCAAAACATGAGCTTTTGGGGAGATATTCCAAATCCTAACTATTAGACCCTCTGTCTCTCCTCATGGTGTTTTTCTCTTCCCTAGTACTTCTACTTTCATGTTAGTTTTTCTCCTTTAGATTACACATATTAAAGAAAACATATGATATTTTTCTGAGTATGGCTTGTTCCTTTAACATGATGATCTCCAGTTCTATGTATGCTCTTATAAATGAAATTAGTTCATTCTTCCTGATGACTGATAATGCTACATTTTGTAAATACACTGACATTTTTATTATTCACTCATCCATTAGTAGGCATCTAGAGGAATTCTATAACTTGGTTATTGTGAATGGTTGTGAGATAAAAAAAAATTATGTGTGTATCTCTATAGTGTGCTGACTGTAATTCCTTTGGGTGCGTACCCAGGGATGGTTGAGCTATTTTTAGTTTTCTGAGGAATCTCTATACTGTTTTGCATAGTGACTGTGCTAATTGACATTCCTTTTGTGATGTTTTAACATTCTAAAACAATAGATGTTTTTTAGAGCAAGATTGTTTAGTGTTTTGAATTGTACAACAATAATAAATATGCACAAGATCTTTAACTAAGACAGTGATTACTTATGTGCAGATAATGGCTGTTAAGACATTTTGAAATTCCCACATTTCACTGTTTCATGTTATTCCATTCATTCTGTGACAGACATCATTCCTACGTTATTCATGCTAATATTCCCAGCAATGGTGGAATAGTTCAAGAAACCTTCATTTCATTAAGGCATGAAATTAGTTAGCAGATGAGAACAATTTCAATAATCACATTTATATTCTTAGTTGCTTAGTAAAATATATTTTTCTTAGAAATTATTAAACACCAAGGTCAAGTTTAGAAGAATAAGTGAGCATAAATTCTGAATTGTCAAGATGTGGATTTATTAGGATTTTCCTTTATGCACTATTCTGCCAATAATTATCAATTTTCAAGAAAAAAATATATTTTATCCATAAACTAATAAATGCACAAAATTCCTTTTATGACCCATACTCATTTTCATTAGGATAGATAATTAGATTCCTAGATAATGTCTTAACAATACTCTTATGTCAGTCCCTTCCTATGGAACCTAAACCTATAATAATTTATAGATTAAAAGTCATTGTGTGATTTTCAATGAAAACATTGATTTAAAATACACCTTTCAAATGTTAACAACAATGGTGACATCTTCCTGCCTGTTTGCCTATTTTGACATATGGTAAAATGTTAAACTCTATTACTTTTTAACATAGTTGTTTGCCACTTTCTTGATAGTGGTTAACATTAACTGTCCTAAGATAGAATTTCTGGAAGGTTTTACTGTTATTATTATTATTTTTAGATAGGACTATTCTAGTTAGCTTTTTCTGATATTGCAGGGATTGTCAGATATTTTAGAAGAATGCCTTATTTGAAATAACAGCTTAACTACATGTGCATAAAAAGCATTATTGTATTAATGACTGTTGTGAGTAATGTAACATTAGGATTAGCATCATTCATTGAGAATAATAAGGCAATATTTTGATATATGCAAAACTGATAATATAATGTTCTAGATTAAGAATACATTCATATGTATATCATTATCAATTTTCTATAAAATATCAATAAAATTTTTATATACATAAACTATTTGTACATAGAGTGATGTTTTTAAAAATTTTGCCAGGCAATTTCATTCTGTGACAGTTTGTCATTTACAGAATGCAGCTACAGAAATATTTCTAGTCCCACATGCTCACAATTTTCCAAATAACCTCACTTCCTGAGAAGTAGCAGGATTCCTATCTTTCTTTCTTTTTTCTTTTCTTTTGGTAAATGAACAGTACTTTGGGAATGTCTTTGTTTTTAATTTTTATTTGCAGTACTGAGGATAGAATCCTTCGTGACACTCTATTAGCTGAACTACCTCCCCATCAATTTTTTATTTTTTAATTTTGAGCAGGGTCTTGCTAGGCTGCCTAGACTACCCTCAAAAATGAGATACTCCTGCTTTAGCCTCCTGAGTAGCTGAGGTTACATGCATGTATGACCACACCAGCTGTAAATGTCTTAATTAACAGAAAACACTGGGAATGACCCTGTGTGGTTTTTCAGAAAGTTGTAAATAATGTGGAATAACTTTCAGTAGGTATGTGCTCTATGTCTGGAATCTTCTTCTTGTAATACAATCCCCATGATCTGAAGAAACTTCACATTGTCTATACAGAGTATTATAGGTGGGATGGGAAATGTTCACAAACATCTCATTTGTGAGACAATGCAAGAAAGGTTAGGTTGAAATAACTGAGTTATGAGAGTCTTAATCCAATCAATGATAGGGGTTAACTGAATGGTAATGGAAGGCAGGTAAAGTGTGGCTTGAGGAGGTGGGTCATTGGGGGTATGTCTTCACGGTATACATTTTGTCCCTGGAGATTGGAATCTCTCTCTGCTTCTTGATGATCATGTCTTGACCTCATTTTCTCTGCTACATATTTCTATGATGATCTTCTGCCTTATCCCAAGCACTGAGGAATGAAGCTGGCTACCTATTGATTGAAACTTCTGAAATCATGAACCCCAAAATAAACTTTTTCTCCTCTAATTGTTATTGTCACATGTTTTATTTGCAGCAGTAAAAAAGTTGATTCATACATAGTCTGCCCTATGTGGGAAGAAAGTGAAATCCCCTGTTCCCAAAGCTTGTATCCTGCATCTACTCCCAAATTTGAAGTGGAGAAGTCTACATTTGAATTTTGCTTTTAAATTTAATTCTTTCTGTGGCATGTATATACATGATATATCAGAAAAAACATTTCTGCTATTCTTTCCTTTATTCTTAAACTAAACACTTACTGAGGATAAAAAGCTATTTGGTGCATTAATTTGAGGGTAATAGACCAATGTGTTATGCAGAGAAACTAAAATGAATATTGGTTCCCTGAGTAAGCAGTGGTATAACAAAAAATAAAAGTGTACTAAGAGCTTTGGTATCAGTTTGTGGTCCTGAAGAGATCCTTAGCTGAAGAGTGATGGCTATGAGGAGACTCTCGGGAATGGTTTAAGTAAATGTGATAAAAACATTTCTAAAAATTAAAAGATTTCTTGTATGTAGGAACTTATAGTATGACTATTGACTGTGATAGTGAAGAGTAGAAGGTGAATCAAATGTACTATATGTTCTAATGAACCAGAATAATAGGTAGAGGGTTAGAGTACAGCTTTTTTTCCTGATATTTATTCATTAGTATGAGCTGATAAAATTTAAAGATTTGTTGAATATAAAGGATCTGTTATGGTTTGGATCTGGAATTGTCCCCGAGGTTTATGTATTGAAGGTTTGGTCCCCAGTATAGCAGTGTTCACTGGTGATACTTTGAGGAAGTGATTAGATCCTGAGGTCTCAGGTCATGAATAAATTCATCCATCAATAGATAAATGGATTACTGGGAGATAGTTGAAATTGTAGGTAGAGGAACATGGTGGGTTTGTGAGTCACTGGAAGGTTATTTCTTGACCCTGGCATATTCTTTTCCCTCCCTCTCCCACCCCTTGCTACTATGAGCTGAGCAGTTTTACTCCACCCTCCCTTTCCGCCATAATATGTTTGCCTTGGAGCCAGCTGACCAAGGACTGAAACCTCTGAAACCATGAAAAAAAAAAGAAATCTTTGTTTCTATTTTAGGTTACTTATGCCATGTATTTGTTACAGATATGAAAGGCTCCAAGGTGATGTTTGAAAACAAAATAGTTTCTTATTTCTACTCTCTTCAATATTAATTAACAAAAATTATCAAATCTTGGGAAAGATTATGATATTCATAGATAGAAACCCAGAAAGGAAGAGTGATATTGTGCCTCATTCAATCAAACAAGTCATTCAAAGAATCTAAAAGGTACCTATCTCAAATGATCTCAGGTAAATACAATCTCCTCCAAGTTTAAAATTCCAGATAATTTACAAAGAAAAACCAAAAATAAAGAAAAAAATTCTTATGAGTCTTGAATATATAAGAGTTTCATCTGATGGGTTAAAAATCAATTAATAAGAGATACTACATGTTTTTTTTTTTTTTTAACAACAATGACATCAGGAAAAGTTCAAATTCAGGTATGTTAGCCCCCAGACTTGAAATGCAAGAAACAAGTTGGGATGTTAGATTTGTTGTGAAGGTGAGCTACTTTTTTTTATTTATTGAAAAAATAACAGTGACTCAAAATCAGATAAAAAAGATCACAGATAATATATCCAAGAGTCAGTATGAATCATTTGCAGGCAAAAGAATTTATTTTTAATTCAGGAATTACCACTATATATCTCTGTATTTTAAGATTCCTATAAATTGGAAATTTCTAGGAATTTCATAGTTTTTGTTGCATTTTTGCTTTTACTTATGGAAAAGAGAATACTACATTGGATATCTTGTACCAGTCCCACCACTGGATATTGGGAGTGGAAGTCCAAGAAACTTGTCTTTCAGTTCCTAGGTCTTCCCATTTAGGGAATCTGTACTTGATGAGATTCATCCACATTTCAATCAGATCAAGATAATGAAACTCTCAATCTCCTGCCTGATAAAACCTTAATGAGACCAGACATTCAGGATTCTCCAGGGCTAGTTGGGTATACAACATATGGGTGGGGAGTTCATTATATAGCCAAAGGGTAGATGTGTCAGATTATATTTTTCAGAACACAGTCACAATACTATTCTGGCTCCACATGAAAAGGAACTTGACCTTGAACTAGGATAGGACCTTGTATCTTATCAAAGAAGACAATATGAAAAAACTGTTTCATCAGGAAAATCCACAAAAGGCCATAAAATTTTCACTTTGTCTTCCATATTTTTTTCCAGGATATTTGTTTTTAAAACTTTGTTATCTGTAACTAATAACCAGTCAAGGCAGAGTATCCACATGACAAGGTCCATGTAGAGAATACCAAAGATTTCCATTATTAACTACTGTCCTAAAAAGAAACAGGGTTTCATGTAATTCCTGTCTCTACACTTTAGGTCATTACTTGAAGCTCCAGATATCATGGATGAAGGAAAGCTCTCTCTGCTTTCCTGTATTTAAAGAAATTCAAATACGGGAAAATACCAAATTTAAAGAAATTTTTAGCATAATAGATATTTTTGCTGCTTAGTTATGGAATAATTTGAAACTCAGCCAAAGTAGTAAGGATAAACTCCATAAAAGGTTTTATCCAAAAATTCAACTGAGTAAAGAATATATGTTTTCTAAGAATGAATCCATAGCCACCTACAAAACTAATACTTGTTGTTTGTTTAGAGTTAAAAAAGTAAACAGAACTTCATTTAGTTGAAATTTCACCATAAAAATGTTCATTTTAAAATGTATTTTCCCATCTCTGTGATTTCAGTTTTAAAAGCATTTTTTTTATTATGTGCTTAGTTCAAGATAAATTTTAAAGTCAATTAATGGAATTGTGCTGGTACTTCTAGAGCATGGATAATGTTACTGAAGTTTGTTTGTTTTATCAAAAAAAAATCTCTAAGATAAGTAAGATGGAACAACATGATTATATTTGAGAAATTCTTAGGGAATATAGTTTATCAATTAAAAATTACATTTTTTCCACTTGAAATATTACACTAGTGTTTTAATATTAAACACTTAATATTATACTTCCAGAAAATTTTAAATGTCAAATAGTAAGTTTTGCCATTTGTTATTCAAACAATAACACCACTGAAATGTTGGCAATGGTATCTGAAGGATTTTAAAATCCTATTGGATAGTGAAATGTTCTTTTGGAAGTTGCCAGCATCTTGTCAACACTCAAGTACTAGTTTGAAACATGTAAAAATTAATTAACCATATTTATGTCACGGTATTTCTCTCACTCATTTTTTTTTCATTTTTTCTTTCTCTTTTATGGGCATTGTCACTCTAGACAAATTATTTTAAGCAAGTTTTATCTTTGTAAAATCTGATCTAAATAGTATAATTTTTTTCTCTTGTGCATTTGTCACTTCTGTTTTAAAGCAATGTTTCTACTTTGTTTACTTGTGTGAATATAAAAGGCAAATTTGAAGAGATTCATAGAATTGTACTCTAATCTAAATAGGACCTATAATCTCATTCTATAAACTAAAAGATTTTATACCTTTATTTATCTCTTCATTGTGTGTTGATACTTTGACAATTATATATTCTTAGTGGTCACCCAGGTCTTGAAATCCTAGTATATATGAGTTTGATAAAGTTTTTCCCAACTGTATAGTTTTGTCTTACATATTCTATCTTTTTATAGTGCAATATTAAATTGATTAAATAATTTATAGAAGAAAAATCCACGTACCATTTTATAAGATATTATTAAAACATATCTGTATAAACAAAAGATGAGCTTTATTTCACTGTATTCATGTATATTTGTATGCACACATACAAATATACATAAAATATCTTCCTAAATATCTTTATTTGTTGTTTCAAAACGACTTGATGACCCATTAGAATAAATCTGACTTAAATTTCCTATGTACTTAAATGAATATGGAGCATACTATAGTAATCTCACCATCATGTATATCCACAAGACACTAATTAATAAATTACCAAAGCATAAAAGACATTAACGACGTGTTTCTTTTTCCATAAAAATAAATTATAATCTGGAAATGTTGTGTTTTTTTTGTAAAAAAATAAAATGGACATTCCAAAATTTTCAAGAAGTGCTAAAATAATAAAGTTTTCCCCTAAAGCAAACTTTATCCTTTTACTTATTCTATTACACAGGAGTGAATGCAAGCTCTTATCATATGAACCAACCTGATATACCTAAGCCTTGGGTAGTATTTGAATATGGTGTATGTGTGTGTGTGTGTGTGTGTGTGTGTGTGTATGAGAGAGAGAGAGAGAGATACAAGTTTATACAAATTTGTGTAATAATTACATGCATATTTTGTGTAAGTTGGCTTATGATACACTAAAAATTAAGTAATAATAATTACAGAATTGCTGATTAAGTTCACATTTATAAAAATTTCAAATGCATATATGTGTATGGCAAAGTAAATTATATTTCAAAATGTAAAAGAAAAAAAATATTTTCTTTTAAAGCATAAAGACTTTTGCTGTCTCTAATACTTTAGTGTTTATTCTTGAAATAAATATTTAAAATATTTAAAAGTATAAGGACTGATGAAGCATTTTAAGGGATATTTTGTTATCATTTTAAATTTTATGCCACAAGTTAAATGATTATATTATTTACAAGTGCATAAATAAAAACAATGTGTTTGGAAAAAAATGCCTTAGAAGCATGTTAATGAGTATATTCCCTATACTCATTAACATGCTTCTATTTGTTTACATACTTATTCATCATTTTCTTTTAAGAAGGAAGCATTCAGAGGCTTCAAAATAAATTTAAAAAATACCATTTTCTATAAGGTCTAGTTTATTTTGTAAATTATCCAGTGGCCATTATCTTTTCTTCATCCTTTATCTATATACTCTTTATCTTTTCTCTAATCTGATCTTTATCTGACTCTTTTTCCTAGCTGCATGATTTCTGCATACCCATCCACACACAATTACAATAAAACAGTTAAAATTTTTTATGGTATCCTTCCTCAGATTTTTCTATGCATATAAGCACTTCTGAGTGTACACATTTTCCTTCCCTTTACAATAAATGTGTCATATTTAGGCTATATATGTGTGTATATTCAAAAACATTTAATATGATATGTGTTATACATACAATTTATCAAATACATATGTATTATATATTTATTGGCATATTATATATATATATATATATTTCAGAACATCATTTTCACTAAACATTGTGTCTTAGAGCTCTTTATATTGAAAATTTCTGTTTTATTTTAAAATAAAACTATTTTATTAGTTTTTTTATTATTAAGAATTCAATGTATATATGTACATGAATATCAGACTTGAAAATTAATATTTATTAATATTACCATATACACAGATTTTTAAAATAATTTGACCTATTTGGTATCCAAATAAAATCAATACATTCCTTGTGTCTTTTAAAGTACTTACATATAATAATTAATATTTAATTACATATACATGCCCATACTATCTTTTTTTTTCTCTCCTAATAATTTATTTGTGGAATTTCTTATAAATTTTCACAAAATGTGAGTTTCCTGGTTGCAGCCTGCTATTTTATTGAATATGTTTTTCCATTCTTTGTATGTCTTGAAAAGACGCAGGCAATTTTGAGGTCTGAAAAGATTTTGAGTAAGAAGTTTTATACACTGTATAGTATTTTGTTGGTTAATGTATTATAATATTCTAATAAATCTCTTGATCAATAGTTACATGAGATAGTATTATTTCAATGGTCTTTCACACAACAACACAAAGATTGATATTGAACATACTATCTAAATCATTTTATATAGCTTGATAAACTACTGTGATGGTTAGTTTTTGCTTCAATTTGCCTTGGCTATAGAACCAAGATGTTTGGCAAAACTGAAATCTAGATGTCATTATGAAGATACTCTGTAGATGTGACTAACTATTCAATCAGAAGATATTGAATGAAGTAGATCCCCCCTCCCCATAATATGAGTATGCCTCATCTAATCAGAAGAATGCCTGAAGAGCAAAGACTTAGGTTCCCCAAAGACTAAGGAATTCCATATCTAGACTGCCTTGGACCCAAGACTTCAACATCATCCCCTTCAGGAGTTTTAAGTGTACTAACCTGCTTTAAATATTTTAGACTTGCAACTTCCAGAACTCAAGAAAAATAAATTAAAATAAATTTACCTAGCTCTCTATTTTAATATATCCTATTTGTTTACATTCTCTGGAGAATTCTCACAAATCCACAACTAAGCTAAGATTAGAAACAAAAAAAAATATCTTACACCATTAAGCTTTTATTCAAGTCAAAATACCAGATTTTGTTATTCTCAGGACCACTGTATTATAAACATTTTAAATGCCTGTTTGCCT
The DNA here is from genome assembly GCF_052094955.1 of Ictidomys tridecemlineatus. Lineage (NCBI taxonomy): Eukaryota > Metazoa > Chordata > Mammalia > Rodentia > Sciuridae > Ictidomys > Ictidomys tridecemlineatus. The sequence goes on along the minus strand of NC_135485.1, from coordinate 44,200,165 downwards.
AAAATAGAAGAAAAATGTATTTGTGTCAAATAATATTGGTGCTGTAATAAGAGAGTAAGTGTTGATTTTTTTATCCAATTCTGCTTAACTTTGCCTGACAGAATTTCTCAGATTTTGTTATGAACTCAGTAATTTCTTAAAGGAGACACATGAGTTGTTATATATGTGGATTATAATATCTGTGATGTATAATTTGGACGGATTCTAAGTCTTAGGAATAACCTTCCAATAGTGAAACTCATTTATGGGTGCACAAGAAAGTGCTAAAGTCAAATTGCTTCCTCAATTTCATTCAAATTATATAACCAAACTCAGCATATCGTGAATCTGTTACCTGGCATAGACTATAATAGGGCCTTCTGGTAACATCTTATGGTAGTGCCAGTTTTGATCTTAAAGGAAGGAAAAAAGGATTATGAATAAGCTTATCTTCTAATTACAATCATTTTCTAATTTGTTCTTCTGTAACACAGCTGGTGTGTATCCCAAGAATATCTGAAAAAGGGATGATAAAATAAACAGAGCATTTTCTTTCAGAGGAAAATAATAAATTTCAAAGCTAAGTAATATAATTTACAATATAAACATAAAGAAAGAAAAACAGGCATGAAAAAAATTTAAAGTGTTTAAAATATTTTTTATGAATGTCTTAGCTGAAATACAAAAACCAAAAAAAAAAATACTGATAACAAATATGTACACTGTTAGTTCTAGATCATATTGTTCTTGGCAGCCATGAAGAAATGTGTTAAAATATGTAGAACTGCATGAAAGTGCCACTTTAAGACTCACTTGTCATTTTCCAAGAAAATTTTCAACTATGATACTAGAACTAGGCCAGCAGTTTCATATTATTAAGTAGAAAACAAGACTCAAATATAATTTAATCATCAGAACTCATCTTGATACAATAAGAGACCTAGATTTCTAATGAGTAAAATTATTATTGTTTAATAATTTTAGTAAGTACTGTTGAACCAGGTTACATAACTATAATTACAATATGAATTCAAAAAATTACCTAGAAAAATATCTGTTTATAAATCCAGGAAAATCAAATCTAATTTTTATTTAAAAATTTAAGTCCTTGATTCAAAAGTAACAAAAAATATGAGATTCAAATGAAACTTTTTTCAAACTTCTTAATAGTTTACTATTGTATTTTAAAATATTCAATACTTATAGACTTCTTCATTGATGTATCTCACTTGTTTCTTCCAGAACTCTTGTTTATACAGCTCATGACATAATAGGCTTGTGAATAGATAAATTATTTCAGACATAAAATGTATTAATGACTCAGCTGCTATTATGATGCCTAATGTTACCACACAGTTAATCCTTATGAGGGAATTAATGCACTGATCAGTTTAAAACTATTAACCCAGTCATTTCACTTGTAAACTTTCTTGCATTGTTACACACATGAGCTTTTGGGGGACTTTTCATATTGAAACCGTATCTTTTCCTCCCTGGCCCACATATATTTATGCTCATCTCACAATGCAAAATACATTTAAGGGAAGCATGATGGTGCACCCACGTAATCCTAACAACTCAGCAGCCTAATGCAAGAGAACATAAGTTGAAAGTCAGCCTTTGCAACTTACTGAAGCCCTAAGCAACTTGGTGAGACCCTGTTTCAAAAGAAAAATGAGAAGGGGTAGGGATGTGGCTCAGTTGTTGAGTGCCATTCCAGTTACATTTTGGTTAAGAAGTTGTCTACATTTTTGTCCTGGGACTCTCTGTGAGGCTGAATTTAAAGGTGATGGACTTGTTAAACAGGCAGAGGAAATTTCTAAGCAGCCAGCAGCATAAATATTGATGGTAGCTTTTAGCTGAGTTTATTGTGATAATCAGGATCAGAAAGCAAAACAGAAAGATTTGAAAAACTGCAGTTTGACCAGAAAACTACAAGTAAATTTGGGGCTAAGGATGCTTTAGTTACTAATGACATCAAAGCCACTAAAGGTGTATTAAAGTCTTCATGCAGAAGCAATAGAAAAGATGGCGTTGTTTGAGAGCATTTCAGGGGCTAGCAAATACACACACATCTCAGGCTCCCAATGGAATGACCCATTAAGCTTTGCTTTCAACATTCTAAAACTTTTCCAGCTTGCATCTATAAATGTCTCAACATATCTCCTGCAAATTCCAAACATTTCAAAAACTTCAAAATCACATGGTCAGGTTAGCATCCCCATTTCTCAGTACCAATTGCTTTTTTAGTCAGATTTTTTATTGCTGTGACCAAAAGACCTGACAAGAACAATTTTGAGGAGGAAAAGTTTATTTTGGGGAGCATGGCTTCAGACCTTTCAGTCCATAGATAGCCAACTCCTTCCCACAGGACCCAAGGTGAGGCAGAGCATCAAGGTAAAAGAGTATAATTGAGGAAAGTGGCTTACTTTCCTCACCAGGACTAAACATACCCTAATGGCACATTCTCAATTACCCATCTCTTCAAGCCACACCATACCTGACTACAGTTACCATTCAGTTAATTGCCATAAGGTAATTTATACATTGATTAGATTAAGGTTCTCATAACCCAATCATTTTTACCTCTAAGGTTTCTTACATTGTCCTACACATGGGTTTTAGGGGCACATATCATATCAAAACCATAACGTAGCACAATAAAAATTCAAATTCAAAGCTATGACTCTAAAGTACATATACCATGTGGGTCCATTGTTACAGGGCTAGGGACTTCAGAGAAACTGAGGCAACATGAAGGTACTCAATCTGGATTCTTGCAATCAAGTCAGAAATATTTCAGACATGTTGTTCAGAATAATAGGTATGGGTTTATTGAAGGAATATGAAAAAAAAAGAGGGGACACTATCAAGGGAGATAGTGAGTCCTCACAGAGCGGAAAGAAGCAATGTGCCTCTCCTGAACTCCAGTTTTATTGGGTATCCCAAAGAAGTTTCCAGAGAGTCTTTTCCAAGTCCACCTGTTGACTTTGACTGACATTAGGATGACATTGGACTTTCAAGTCCCCATTGCATGACACCTATAGGTCACATTGGCCTAAGATAAACATTTATAGTTGAATTATTAACTATAAATTCTTACAGATTTTGTGGTCAGAAGGGATTAAAGGGTCACAAAAGTCTCCCCTTGAGGGATAACTTGGGTTTCTTTGATTGAAACTTTTTAGGCCTGCATTTCTCCTGCAAATAATAGGTAGTTTGCTGAGAAATATGACTTGCCCTGTTAAATTAAGCCAGGCAGCGCTTCCTGGAAAGGAAAGCACTTGGGGCTTAGAACAATGAGCCCATTTTAAAGAATTATTTCCTTAAGGTCATATTTTCACAACTTGCATCTCTCTGTCCCTATCACCATGAATATATTTGAGCAAAAAAAAAAAAAAGGCCTAGCAGGGTATGGTGCATGCCCCTGTAATCCCAGTGGCTTGGGAGGCTGAGACAAGTGAATCACAAGTTCAAAGCCAGTCTCAGCAAAGGCGAGGCATTAAGCAACTCAGGGAGACCCTGTCTCTAAATAAAATACAAAATAGGGCTGGGGATGTGGTTCAGTGGTCAAGTATGACTGAGCTCAATCCATAGCATCAAAAAAAAAAAAGGCATACTAATATATTATGCTTCTGAGTTAATACTTCTTGGAAGCCATTGCTATCATTATGTACAACACAGAAATGATTAAAAATTACCTAAAATTTAAAAACTTAACATTAGTTTTATTTCACTAAAGAGTTCCAAATCATGTCAATAAACTGCAAAATCACATTTCACTGCATATATTTCTTATAAGAAAGAAAATCACAAATTTTCATTATTATCCTTTTTTGAACTTCTTTATGTTAATATTTATTTGCTTATTTTGTGTTAATTTTGATAAGCTTATTATAAAAACTGCACAGGACAAAGAGGAATTGTTGTAAATCTTCTGTTCATAAAATTAACCTTCTCTGAAAATTAGAAATTAAAAAAATAAATTATAATATTAAAGCAATAAAATCTCCCAGTGAATATGTAATTTACTTAAAAATTAACTGCAGAGAAAAATTATACTAATCTACAAATGAGACAGTTGGAATTTCAATTATTTTTTAGATTTACAAAATTTTTCACTTCATATTAAAAATCCTAACTTAGAAGCTTTTATCTATGTTTCTTCTGTCTATTACAGTTTTCCCTAGTTCCTGCCCTGATTCAACTCATTGAATATTATGTTTAGCCCTTGTCCTTAAATATTACACTTTCACTTAGTTTAATTCTAGTTTACCTATGGTACAGACATATAACAATATAAATCTATGCATGTATACATAACTTAAATACATACATTCATCACCCTGTTTCTTCCGATAATCTCACAATCTGTAATTACATCCACTACTGTACACTTAATTGTTTGTTTCTCCCTGTTGAGTGCAAACTCCATTGAGAGAAAAAAAGATGTTATTTGTATTTTTGGATATTCCCAGTCATATCACAATGCCTTGCATGTGTTTTGTACTCAGAAAATTATAATTGAATGATCAATATGCTTACATTTTTCCTTATATTTAGATCTGATAGAAGAATATTATGGCTTAGTTATGTGATATCCCTCAAAATCTCTTGTGTGAGACTATACAAGGAACTTTAGAGGTGAAATGATTGGTTTATAAGAGTGTTAATCAGTGAGGTAATCCAATAATAGGGATTAACTGGGTTGTAACTGTAGGAAACTGAGATGTGGCTGGTGGAGGTTGATCACTGGGGGGTTGTGCCTTCTGGTGTTCATGTATTGTGTATGGTGAGGGGGGCTTTCTATGCTTCCACCAGAGAGCCCCCCTCACCACACACAGTTACCACACAATTAATTGCCATAAGTTTCCATTCAATTAATTGCCATATGCACTGATAGATTAAGACTCTCAAAACCCAATCATTTCATGTACTGAGCATCTTTCCTTCACCATACTTTTCTGCCATGATGTTCTGCTGACCTTGGGTCCAGAGCACTGGAGTAAGCTATCTATGGACTAAGACATCTGAAATTATGAGCCCTAAATAAACTTTTTTCTTTTCTAAAATTGTTCTTTTATGATATTTGTTCACAATGGTGAAAAAATTGATGACAACAAGAGGTAAATATAAAGAAAACTTTCTTTATTGTCTCTTTCATCCCCCAAGAAATTTACAGTATAGTTTTAGTTTTCCTAGATTTTCCAGTAGTATAACCTCAATTGATACTTTCTTAAAATACTCTCCAGATTCCTTCACACACATTAAAAAATAGATAAAGACCTAAGGAAGCAAATTCTCTCTGAGTCATAAAAAAAGGCTTATAGCTGGCTACATTTAATGTGGTAATAAACAGAACATCCCATTACAGCATTAATTAATCAGATACTACATTAATCAAAGTCCAATTATCTTCTAGGCATTATCACAGAAAATATGATTCTTATTCCAAATAATCTTGCTAATGAAGGTTTCATATAGTTGACAAAACCTGTCATGTTCACAAAAACAACTGAAATGAAAAAAATCCCCCTAACCTAGAAATTAAAGAATATAATTTCATATTAGTTTTAACATTTATCTTTTTTGGGCAAATCAATTTCATCTATATATTTTAATTTATTAAGCATTAACTTTGTACATTACAGGAGAAAGAATTATGGATAATTTCAATGATTGCTAGAGGCAAGTTTCATTTAAAATTTCATTAAAATTGCTTTAAAACTCTTGGAGTACTTGTTTTAGGAATATGCCCTTTTATAACCCAATTATCATGAGAATAGAAAGCATGGCACCATGCCTCACAGAAGAGATGATATATAGTGTCCTTGTCAACTGCCCAGATATGCTACCACTAATTAGGAAATATACATTGTCTGATAAGTGAATGAACTCTTATTTGAACTTCCAAGTAACTATAGCCCATAAAGTATGGCTGGGCTTAACCAACCCACAAAATATCAAGGAAAAAATAAAATAATTAATAGTAAGCCATGAGGTGTGCTCAGATATCCACAATAGTATAAGATAATATTACAAAAGTTAAAAATTGATTTTTCTTAATAAATGTGAACTGAGAATCGGAAAAAAAGGTCAACTGGCAATTCTAAAACTGGAATATATAATTATTAAAATTCGAAATTCATTGCATAAACTAAACAGAAGATTAGATAACAGCCAAAGAGATAATTGTTAAACAAAATTCCAAATTACTTTAACTATCCAGAAGACAACGTAAATTTAAATATAAAAAGGAAGAAAAATGAAGATAAATTATTTAAAATGCAAAAAAATAAAAATAAAATACAAGGCATAGAATTTTTGGTAAAACAATGGCAAGAGTTGTCTAAATATGATGAAAGACATAAATCCATAGATATTGTAAACACAATGTGCACCATTCAATCAAAATAAAAATTATGTTAATATATAGGAATACTTAGGTAAAACCTTGGAATTTCTCATCTAAAGAGAATATTATTAAAGAACCTTAAAAGGGTAAAATAAGAAAAAATATATGTATCAACTAAATTCTACCTAAAATCATTTAAATTAATAGCTCCTCATCATATTTGGATAATTCTTGCCATCATATCCACAAAAATTTTACCTCCTTTCCTTCTTTAAGTCTTTTATTACATTATTATTTCATTAATTTATTGGACAAACTGAAGAAATCCATACTAAGTGAAGTAAGTCAGTTATAGTATGAGAAATGCTGATGATCTCATTGTGGTTACCAGGAGATGAGGATAGGAACATTTTTGAAATTTTGTCCTATAAATCTTTTAATATACGGCTCAGCAAATTTTGAAATATTAGTACCAAGAAATGCTACTTATCAGTGCAAATAATCTCACTATTAATACAAAAATTTGGGTAAATGTAATTTGTGCTAAATAAAAGAATCCAAAAGTTACATATGATATAATTTTATTAATATAGCATTCTTTAAATGACCAGATTCTGAATGTGTAGAAGAGATTAGTGGTTTCTGAGGTTCTATGGATAAAGAGGGGAAAGTTATGAAAGATGAGAGATCCCTTTGGAAAGGAAATGTTGTTTCTTTAGTGCATATGTCAACATATGTGGTGTAATATTATTCCATATTTTTCACTCCGGAAATTGGGCAAATGGTACATGAAACCATTGTATTCTTTCTTATAATTGTATAGGATCACCAATTTTCTTATGATAAAAATTTTATATAAAAAAATATAAATTGTGAGATACGACATCATGTATGAAAATTTATTTTATTGAGAACAACATAGATTTCTGATAACTTTCTGACATAAAATGATACATACAGATAAAATACTAGCTTGTAAAAAACCAAAAGGAATTTAATAGGCAATCATAATAAATAAAGGGTGTTTTAAATGAATAATTAAACATTATACAAGAAATACGGTAATAAACAAGATCAATAAAGTAAAACCAATTAAATAAATTTTACTTAATATGGCTACAAACAAATAAAACTAAAAAGAATATTGAGCAAAAGTGCACAGAACATAGAATTAATTATCTTAGCCACCATGTTAATTAAAATCTGAAGTGGGGAAAAAATGAAAATAGATTAAGGAATAAGTGGAGTCGTTAAAATTTCAAAGTTTAAAATATGTTATACGTCAACAGATTATTTGCATTTGCCTTTTAAAGTAGATTGTTGTTGTTTAGATCTAGAGTCTTATGCCAATGGCATATGTGTTGAATTCTTATTCCCCAGTGCAGGAATGTTCTGACATGGTTATTTGGGGAAGTGATTGGATCCTAAGGGCTATGACCTCATCAATGGATTGATCCATTGAGGGATTCAAAGCTGAATGGATTATTGGGAGGTAATTGAAACTGAAGGAATTGGGACCTAAATGAAGGAAGTGCATCACAGGGGCATGACATGAGATCTCTTGTCTCAGTTTCCTTTCTTGCTCATTCTCTCTCTCTGCTTTCAGCCTACTATGAGCTAAGAAGATTTACTCCACTATTCCTGTCTGTCATGATGTTTCTGACACACTAAGGCCTAAAAGCAATGGAGCCAAGCTGACCATGGAATGAAACCTCTGAAAATTGAATCAAAATACATCTTTTCTTTTATAAATTGTTGTGTCATGCATTTTGGTCTCAGCAATGAAAAACTGACTAATAGATAGGTTTTATCTAGATTATAGTAATATTTTTATGATTAGCCCTCAAACACAATATGCTATCCACAATAATTAGCATCCCATCATATATTTTTCACAGTTATCTTTTTTTCTACTTCCAGATGGCTCTCTTTATTAATCAATTTTCTCCAGAGAAGCAGGATCAATAATCAGCTCATGTAATTATGGAGTCTGTAAAATTCTATGGTGTGCCCTCTAAAAGCTAGAGACCTAGAAAAGATGGTTTTATAATTTAGTGGGAGTCTGAATTTTGGGAAACCAGGGGAATGGATCTCTCCCCTGACTACTGATGAAATCCTGAGGATTAAAGTAGCTACTAATTTATATTCTGCAAACTGAAGCCTCAGTAATCAAGAACTCTGATGCCAAAGAAAAGGAGCAGTTGGATGTTCCATCTCAAGAGGACAAAGAAAATTCAACATTTCTCTGTTTTTTATTAATTTTTTAATTTTTATTTTTAATTATCTTTGTGTAAGACTTCCAGAGAAAATACTTGGTCCCAATAATTCTTTAACAGTCTACTGATTCAAATGCTAATCTCTTCTGGAATGACTTTCATAGACATTTATAGAAATAGTGATAACAATATTGATGATGATTATAGTAATTGCTGTTATTGTTATTAGTATTGTAACCAGCTACCAGTGTATCCCTTAACCAGCCAAATTCATATATAAAATTAACTATAACAGCCTCCAATATTCATTTCCACATACGTGTCCCAAGTCTTTTTTAACTTATTTTTTCAGTAATTATAAATTAAAATATTTATTAAGATTTATAAAGGTGCTAAATATGGCAACACAGTTTGAATATGTAATACTTAGTTTTAATGTGTAAAATATTATCATCACAATTCTCAAAACCATCAAGAATAAAATTGATAATATAAAAAGGAAATATAATGAGGAACAATTGTTTCAGAAACAGAAAATGAGTCATATTACAAAATACAGTATTTTTTATTTTGGGTGGAAACACCAATAGAATATACAACGGTTAGAAAATACTATAAAGTTAATGCAAAATATAACAAAAATAAGAGAAATTAAAAATACTCATTAAAATATATTATATTTTGAGGAAATTATTCTGAGAAGGTGACAGAGCATATATGAAGGACCAGGAATCTTTCAACCTAAGCAAGAATTTTACTTGTAGAATCTGTGTGCTATGATTATTTGAGAACTCTGGATTCTGTTGAAAGCTTGTAATTTCCAAGAAGAGTTTTGGTTGGTAAATTTTGTTCAATTTTGATTTTTAATATGTTAGCAGTTATTCATCCCCCAACACCAACCACAAGGTAGATATCTGTGAATGCATTCTGGGGATGCAGAAGCCAAAAAGTCCCAGTCCAAATATCAGAGATCTGCGCTCTGATCACTGTTGGCTGTTTCTGTTCACAAAGCGAAAAAAGTGAATGACCATGTGGTTTCACCTCTTCCAAAGTAAGAAACAGAAAAGATAAAGGACCAATACCCTTTCCCCTTCACCTTCATTAGTTTTCCTCTCTTTTTATCTCTTCTTGGGCCAAATATTAAACACTAATACATTCAAAAGAATCCACATTTATAACAAAACAGAAGGTGACAATGCATGTCCAGGTAAAGGAATAGGATGAGAAAAAAAAGATAAAGAAAAAGAAGATCTTAAACTTAGCTCTCAGGCTAATCCTTAGTACAGAAACAGCCTATAACAATTAATAAATTTAAAAAGCAGCAAATCCTTGAAAAAGATAAAAATTCTAGTATTAAGTTTTCAACAATAAGAGCAAAAATTATAAGATACAAAAAGAAACAGGAAAATATGATCTTTTCAAAGAAACAAAATAATAATTATACTGAAAAATTTTGTGACACAGACCCAATAACAGATATTATACACAGAATCTTAAAAACAACTGTCATAAAGAAGGGCAAATAGCTAAATAAAGATGTGGAGAAAGTCAAGAGGATGAAATGAAAAAATTTGAAATATCAACAAAGAGATGGAAACCTTATAAAGAACTAAAACAAACATCTAGAGCTGAAAATTACAATAAGTGACATAAAAATTTATTAGAAAGTTTCAAAGGCAGGAAGAAACGTAACTTGAAGATAAAACAACATAATTAGTCTAAGTAAGTGAAAGAAATAACAATGCTGAAAAATAAAAAGCCTAAGAGACATGTGTGATACATCCAAGTAGATTAAGGTACATATTTGGGAATTTGCAGAAGAGAGAAATGTAAAAAATGATTATTTGAAAAAATAATGGCTAAAACTTTATAAATTTGATAAATAACATCCATGTTAACATTCAAAAGCTTATGAATTCCAGGGAAGGTGAACTCAACAAGAGCAATGTAAAACATGTTATAGAATTTTGAAATTTTACAGACAAACAAGGAATCATGAAAGAAATAAGAAAGAAAAGGCTTGTCACAGTCAAAGAATCTTAATAATATTACTAGCAAGTTACTCAGAAATATTAGAGTCCAGACAGAGGGTGAAAATATTCTCAATGTTCAAAGGAAGTGAAACATTGTCAACTTAGTATCCTATATCTGGAAAACTATCCACAGAAGTGAGAGAAAAGTTATGACATTCCAGAAGAAAAAAAAGGGCTAAAGAAATTTGTCAACCTCAGACCAATCATGAATGAAATTCCAGATGTTAGGCAATAACTTGAAGCCATATAAACAAATAAAGATTATGATCAAGATCAATAAATTAAGATAAATAAGTGAACACTTATAATTTAAGGAATTAATGCATTTAAATGAATTATTTTGTTTTGAGATAAACAATATGTATAGATGTAATTGTTTTAGTTCAGAAACCAAAAGGTACAA